>NC_140496.1:110373610-110973610 GCF_964271855.1 Acomys minous
TCTACCCTCCCTTCACACTCTATTCTCCCTCACACTCTACCCTCCCCTCACACTCTACCCTCCCCTCACACTCTACCCTCCCCTCACACTCTACCCTCCCCTCACACTCTACCCTCCCCTCACACACTTCCCTCCCCTCACACTCCACCCTCCCCTCACACTCTACCCTCCCCTCACACTCTACCCTCCCCTCACACACTTCGCTCTCCTCACACTCCACCCTCCCCTCACACTCTACCCTCCCCTCACACTCTACCCTCCTCTCACACTCTACCCTCTCCTCACACTCCACCCTCCCCTCACACACTTCCCTCTCCTCACACTCCACCCTCCCCTCACACCCTACCCTCCCCTCACACTCTACCCTCCCCTCACACTCTACCCTCCCCTCACACTTCCCTCCCCTCACACTCTACCCTCCCCTCACACTCCACCCTCCCTCACACTCTACCCTCCCCTCACACCCTACCCTCCCTCACACTCTACCCTCCCTCACACTCTACTTCCCCTCACACTCTACCGTCCCTCACACTCTGCCCTCTCCTCACACTCTACCCTCCCCTCACACTCTACCCTCCCCTCACACTCTACCCTCCCCTCACACTCCATCCTCCCCTCACACTCCACCCTCCCCTCACACTCCACCCTCCCCTCACACTCTACCCTCCCTCACACTCTACCCTCCCTCACACTCTACCCTCCCTCACACTCTACCCTCCCTCACACTCCACCCTCCCCTCACACTCTACCGTCCCCTCACACTCTACCCTCTCCTCACACTCTACCGTCCACTCACACTCTACCCTCCCCTCACACTCCACCCTCCCCTCACACTCCACCCTCCCCTCACATTGTACCCTCTCCTCACACTCCACCCGCCCCTCACACTCTACCCTCCCCTCACACTCTACCCTCTCCTCACACTCCACCCGCCCCTCACACTCTACCCTCCCCTCACACTCCCCCTCCCCTCACACTCTACCCTCCCCTCACATTCTACCCTCTCCTCACACTCTACCCTCCCCTCACACTCTACCCTCCCTCACACTCCACCCTCCCCTCACACTCACCCTCCCCTCACACTCTACTTTCCCCTCACACTCTACCTTCCCCTCCTACTCCGCCCTCCTTTCACACTCTACCCTCCCCTCACACTCTACCCTCCCCTCACACTCCACCCTCCCTTCACACTCCACCCTCCCCTCACACTCTACCCTCTCCTCACACTCTACCCTCCCCTCATACTCTACCCTCTCCTCACCACTCTACCCTCTCCTCACACTCTACCCTCCCCTCACACTCTACCCTCCCCTCACACTCTACCCTTCTCACACTCTACCTCTTCTCACACTCTACCCTCCCCTCACACTCTACCCTCCCCTCACACTCTACCCTCCCCTCACACTCTACCTCCCCTCACACTCTACCCTCTGCTCACCCTCTACCCTCTCCTCACACACTTCCCTCCTCTCACAACCTACCCTCCCCTCACACTCCACACTCCCCTCACACTCTACCCTCCCTCACACTCCACACTCCCCTCACACTCTACCCTCTCCTCACACTCTACACTCCCCTCACACTCTACCCTCCCCTCACACTCTACCCTCCCCTCACACTCTACCCTCCCTCACACTCTACCCTCTCCTCACACTCTACACTCCCTCACACTCTACCCTCCCCTCACACTCTACCCTCCCCTCACACTCTACCCTCCCCTCACACTCTACCCTCTCCTCACACTCTACCCTCTCCTCACACACTTCCCTCCCCTCACACTCTACCCTCCCCTCATACTCTACCCTTTCCTCACACTCTACCCTCCCCTCACATTCTACCCTCCCTCACACTCTACCCTCCCCTCACACTCTACCCTTTCCTCACACTCTACCTTCCCCTCACACTCTACCCTCCCCTCACACTCTACCCTCCCCTCACACTCTACCCTCCCCTCACACTCTACCCTCTCCTCACACTCTACCCTCTCCTCACACACTTCCCTTCTCTCACACTCTACCCTCCCCTCATACTCTACCCTTTCCTCACACTCTACCCTCCCCTCACACTCCACCCTCCCCTCACACTCTACCCTCCCCTCACACTCTACCCTCCCCTCACATTCTACCCTCCCCTCACACTCTACCCTCTCCTCACACTCCACCCTCCTCTCACACTCTACCTTCCCCTCACACTCTACCCTCCCCTCACCTCTCCTACCCTCCCCTCACACTCTACCCTCCCCTCACACTCTACCCTCCCCTCACACTCTACTCTCTCCTCACACTCCACCCTCCTCTCACACTCTACCTTCCCCTCACACTCTACCCTCCGCTCACACTCTACCCTCCCCTCACACTCCACCCTCCCCTCACACTCTACCCTCCCCTCACACTCTACCCTCCACTCACACTCTACTACCCTCCCCTCACCTCTACCCTCCCCTCACACTCTACCCTCTCCTCACACTCTACCCTCCCCTCACACTCTACCCTCCCTCTCTCCTCCACCCTCCCCTCACACTCTACCCTCCTCCACACTCTAACTTCCCCTCACACTCTACCCCCTCCACACTCTACCCTCCCCTCACACTCTACCCTCCCCTCACACTCTACTCTCTCCTCACACTCCACCCTCCTCTCACACTCTACCTTCCCCTCACACTCTACCCTCCGCTCACACTCTACCCTCCCCTCACACTCCACCCTCCCCTCACACTCTACCCTCCTCTCACACTCTAACTTCCCCTCACACTCTACCCTCCCCTCACACTCCACCCTCCCCTCACATTCTACCCTCTCCTCACACTCCACCCTCCCCTCAAACTCTACCCTCCCCTCACACTCTACCCTCCCCTCACACTCTACCCTCCCCTCACACTCTACCCTCCCCTCACACTCTACCCTCCCCTCACACTCTACCCTCCCCTCACACTCTACCCTCCCCTCGCACTCTACCCTCTCCTCACACTCTACCCTCCCCTCACACTCTACCCTCTCCTCAAACTCCACCCTCCTCTCATACTCTACCCTCCCCTCACACTCCACCCTCCCCTCACACTCTACTTCCCCTCACACTCTACCTCTCCTCACACTCTACCCTCTCCTTACACTCCACCCTCCCCTCACACTCCACCCTCCCCTCACACTCTACCTTCCCCTCACACTCTACCCTCCCCTCACACTCTACCCTCCCCTCACACTCTACCCTCTCCTCACACTCCACCCTCCCCTCACACTCTATTCTCCCCTCACACTCTACCCTCCCCTCACACTCTACCCTCTCCTCACACTGTACCCTCCCCTCACACTCTACCCTCCCCTCACACTCTACCCTCCCCTCGCACTCTACCCTCTCCTCACACTCTACCCTCCCCTCACACTCTACCCTCTCCTCAAATTCCACCCTCCTCTCATACTCTACCCTCCCCTCACACTCCACCCTCCCCTCACACTCCACCCTCTCCTCACACTCTACTTCCCTCACACTCTACCTTCCCCTCACACTCCACCCTCCTCTCACACTCTACCCTCCCTTCACACTCCACCCTCCCCTCACACTCCACCTTCCCCTCACACTCTACCCTCCCCTCACAGTCTACCCTCCCCTCACACTCCACCCTCTCCTCACACTCTACCCTCCCCTCACACTCCACCCTCCCCTCATACTCCACCCTCCCCTCACACTCTACCCTCCCTCACACTCTACCCTCCCCTCACACTCTACCCTCCCCTCACACTCTACCCTCCCCTCACACTCCACCCTCCCCTCACACTCTACCCTCCCCTCACACTCTACCCTCCCCTCACACTCTACCCTCCCCTCACACTCTACCCTCCCCTCACACTCTACCCTCTCCTCACACTCCACCCTCCCTCACACTCTACCCTCCCCTCACACTCTACCCCCTCACACTCTACCCTCTCCTCACACTGTACCCTCCCGCTCCCTCCTACCCTCCCCTCACACTCTACCCTCCCCTCGCACTCTACCCTCTCCTCACACTCTACCCTTCCCTCACACTCTACCCTCTCCTCACACTGTACCCTCCCCTCACACTCTACCCTCCCCTCACACTCTACCCTCCCCCACATTCTACCCTCTCCTCACACTCCACCTCCCCTCACACTCTACCCTCCCCTCACACTCTACCCTCCCCTCACACTCTACCCTCTCCTCACACTCTACCCTCCCCTCTCACTCCACCCTCCCCTCACACTCTACTTTCCCCTCACACTCTACCCTCTCCTCACACTCCACCCTCCCCTCACACTCCACCCTCCCCTCACACTCTACTTTCCCCTCACACTCTACTTTCCCCTCACACTCCACCCTCCCCTCACACTCTACTTTCCCCTCACACTCTACCTCTCCCCTCACACTCTACCCTCCCCTCACACTCTACCCTCCCCTCACACTCTACCCTCCCCTCACACTCTACCCTCCCCTCACACTCTACCCTCCCCTCACACTCTACCCTCCCCTCACACTCTACCCTCTCCTCACACTCCACCCTCCCCTCACACTCCACCCTCCCCTCACACTCCACCCTCCCCTCACACTCTACCCTCCCCTCACACTCTACCCTCCCCTCACACTCTACACTCCCCTCACACTCTACCCTCCCCTCACACTCTACCCTCCCCTCACACTCTACCCTCTCCTCACACTCCACCCTCCCCTCACACTCCACCCTCACCTCACACTCTACCCTCCCCTCACACTCTACCCTCCCCTCACACTCCACCCTCCCCTCACACTCCACCCTCACCTCACACTCTACCCTCCCCTCACACTCTACCCTCCCCTCACACTCCACCCTCCCCTCACACTCTACCCTCCCCTCACACTCCACCCTCCCCTCACACTCTACCCTCCCCTCACACTCTACCCTCCCTCACACTCTACCCTCCCCTCACACTCTACCCTCCCCTCACACTCTACCCTGCCTCACACTCTACCCTCCCCTCACACTCTACCCTCCCCTCACACTCTACCCTCCCCTCACACTCTACCCTCCCCTCACACTCTACCCTCCCCTCACACTCTACCCTCCCCTCACACTCTACCCCTCCCCTCACACTCTACCCTCCCCTCACACTCCACCCTCACCTCACACTCTACCCTCTCCTCACACTCCACCCTCCCCTCACACTCCACCCTCCCCTCACACTCTACCCTCCCCTCACACTCTACCCTCCCCTCACACTCCACCCTCCCCTCACACTCCACCCTCCCCTCACACTCTACCCTCCCTCACACTCCACCCTCCCCTCACACTCCACCCTCCCCTCACACTCTACCCTCCCCTCACACTCCACCCTCCCTCACACTCTACCCTCCCTCACACTCTACCCTCCCTCACACTCCACCCTCCCCTCACACTCCACCCTCCCCTCACACTCTACCCTCCCCTCACACTCCACCCTCCCCTCACACTCTACCCTCCCCTCACACTCTACCCTCCCCTCACACTCCACCCTCCCCTCACACTCTACCCTCCCCTCACACTCTACCCTCCCTCACACTCCACCCTCCCCTCACACTCCACCCTCCCCTCACACTCTACCCTCCCCTCACACTCCACCCTCCCCTCACACTCCACCCTCCCCTCACACTCCACCCTCCCCTCACACTCTACCCTCCCCTCACACTCCACCCTCCCCTCACACTCCACCCTCCCCTCACACTCCACCCTCCCCTCACACTCTACCCTCCCCTCACACTCTACCCTCCCCTCACACTCTACCCTCCCCTCACACTCTACCCTCCCCTCACACTCTACCCTCCCCTCACACTCTACCCTCCCCTCACACTCCACCCTCCCCTCACACTCCACCCTCCCCTCACACTCCACCCTCCCCTCACACTCTACCCTCCCCTCACACTCTACCCTCCCCTCACACTCTACCCTCCCCTCACACTTTACCCTCCCCTCACACTCCACCCGCCCCTCACACTCTACCTGCCCCTCACAGTCTATGCACCACTTACCTTCAGCCTGAGAGTCTAGAAGAATGAATTCCTCCAGGATTATATCATGCCCTTTTCTTTCTTAACTTACATAATGCACATTTCTTGTAGCCTACTGTTAGAGATCTCCTGCAGGGGCTGCTGGCTGTAAGAATTCTCCCATCCCAGCCTATAGTCTAATATCTAAATTATGTCACTTATTAACTTTCCAATAACAATTACCCTCATCTAGGAACTCAGTCAGCTACGTGTGTAAGAACCAAACTAACGCCATGTTCTGTATGTCCTGTCACTAATGCCACGGTCAGTCTTTTCTTTGAGAACTCGTCCTCTAGGTGACCTTTCCCTCTGCACTCTGGGAGTGACCATGCACTGCTGTAAACTGCACCTGCCAGCAGTGCCCAGAAACTACTCAATCTGTCTGAAGGTCAACATTCCTGTGACCTACAACTTCCCCTTGAGATCCAGCCTCCCCCAACCTGCCTGAAGGTCCACATTCCTGTAACCCATACCCTGCTTATGGGTTTTCCCCTGTATAAACCCACTGCCCTTGAAGCCCAGTACCACTCTTCTATCCTGCTGGGTCAGGAAGGATTGTGACCCGAAACTTGAGCCTGTAATATGGGACCCTGTGTGTGTTGCATCTGTGTCCAGTCCTGGTGGTCGTTATTTGGGGGAGGGCATCTCGTGATCTGGGCAATCTCAGTATTACACACGTGCAGAGGTTTGTCTGTCTGCCAGATAACTCCAGATCATGTCAGTATTAATATCACAATGACACACATAAGAAGCAGGCTAAGCCACTTTGCTTCATCTTAGGAAACCCTATTGTTATTTGGTGCAGGGGTGCTAATTATAATATCAGGATAAGACAGGAAGTGCTATTGAGGAAGATATAAGGTTCAAAACTCATAATATGACCCCACAAGTACTATGCAGCATTGAAAGTTGGTTGGAATCCATGTGTTGGCACAGACCTGTAATCCTAGCACTCGAGGAGGCAGAGGCAAGCTGATCTCTGTGAGGTCAAGACAACCCTGGTCTACAAATTGAGTCTAGAACATCTAGGACTACACAGAGAAACCCTGTCTCAAAAAGAAAAGAAAAGGTTGGTTGAAGAGGACGACTTACACACCTTGATCACCAAGTTTTAAAACAGCAAGAATTTGGGGGGTCGTTAAAAATAATATTAACCAGAACTGCCATATATTTTAAATTGATTTTTATTTATTTCCTGGCTTTCAAGTCTCTTCTGAAGACAGTTTTCAGTTCTCTCTCCCACATTAATGATAATGAACTCAGAGTGCTTTGAGATCTGTGTCTGAAAAGAATTAAGTGCATATTAATGCCATTTAAAAGCTGTGTTAATGACCTCAGATGCAATGGTGGAATGGCTTCCAATTTAGTTCTAAATAGGTGTAAATCATTCCACACGAAGAACCCAAGTGAATTAATTGCAATGTAGTGCCGCATGCAGCAAACCTATTAGGCCACTTGAACACAGCTGCAGCCCAGAAGCTAAACTGGATTAGAACACTGTTTGCAGAAAATAGCAAATCGAAGCGCTCTTTGGGCAATTAGCAAAATCAGAGCACCCTTTGAAGCAAATAAGCACAAGAAATGAAGAACGCCTTTCTCGCTCGGGCTTTTCCAAATGCCCAATTCTGTTCCTGTCTCCAGTGCCTTGGATTATGTTCAAAGCCCGACACAGCCAAGTTTCTGTAATACAGATGAGATTTTGTTTTGATGTGAACAATTCAACCACAGCGATGGTGATGAATGCCGCTGTGACAGCAGCACCCACTGCAGCCTGACTCACTGCCGGCTCCACCCCCTGCGTGCTCAGGTGCTGGCACGGATGTGGGAAGAGGACGACAGTGGTGAGAGGTGGATGTGCGAAGAGAAGCAACTAAAAGAGTAGCGTGATGAGGAATGTGCACAAATGTGTGCCACAACACAGTTTTATGTGCACAGTCTTTGTCTTATTTAACCACATATACTGAAACCATTTTATATACTGTAGTTAGCTGGGTCAAGGTCCCACATCAAGGTGACCCAGCTCCTAATACATATAAAATTTAACGAAGTATTTGCATTCCAAGCATTTCAGTAACACATTGTCCAGGGCCGTTTCTTTTACAAGAAAAAAAAAATTGGGGACAGTGTTTTCTCTTCAGTAGGTACTTGAGATCTTTACAACGAAAAGTAAAGTGCAGGTATGAACTTCAGCTATGGGCTTTATAGGCTTTGTGTATTTGCTCGATTATTTAAACATTTTTCAAACTCGAAGCTCAGATCACTCTGTGAACACAGCTGTTCTTCCGTGAAAGTGGATGAATAAACTCTTGCATGGGAAAAAATAAAATCATTTGGCATCTCCTATTCATCCTGTACTCTTTACTTATTTTGAAAGTCAGTGTACTTCAGTTCTTTAGCTGGCAGTTATGGGGACAGAGAAGTAGCAAGGCTTGGTACATCTGACTCAGGAGAGATGGTCAGTTTTTTGTTTTGAACATAAATCACCATCGATGTCCATGGATACTTCATTTCCATTAACTATAAGCAAGATACAAGATAAAGACAGAATGGCATAGAGAAACAGAAAGTGTGTGGCACCATGAGTCATCTGCCACACTCACACTTGTCCCTTAGTGCTGTTCTCAGTCCTGGGAACAGGAGCACTGCACTGAGGTTTGCCAAGGTCTGGCAAGCTAGGTTCATACTCAGTGCTCTGGAGGCAGGCACATTCTTCAGTGGCTTCTTCTGTTTCTGGCTTGCTACTTGGAATGTGCTGTGACCACAATACACAGAGAACCTTCACTTATGATTGTCTCTGAGCTGCAAGGTCCTAGAGAAGTAGCTGCCGTAAGCATCACTGTTTCAGGCAAAGGAGAGAAGGTTTAGGATCCTCCAACCAATTGGAAAGAGGCCCTCGTTCACCTGTGTTATCTAACCTCGAGGTCCCACTAACTGGCTTTCCATAGGACATGCAGACAGCTAGTAACCACAGCCTGGCAAAGCCACTGTGGATTTCAGAACAGCTGGTATGAACATATGGTGGAAACCCGCAGAGCTTTACAAATGGGGAGCGGTGTTCAAGTTTGCCTCCTGTGAGTTCAAAAAATGCAGAGTTCATGTGTTTACATGGGATCCCAGTCTCTGGTGAGAAAGTCTTGTTGTTCCCTTCTTCTCTGTCAATCCTTTGTAAGGAATGGTCTGTCTATGCTCTTCACCCTCAGTTCACAGGCCTCTGTCATGCCACCACAGCACTAGTTTTCAGATAACTCTCCCTTTACTCAATAATGACCCCAGCACCAGAGTAGAGATGCTAGTGATTAGTGGCTTCCAAAGTGAAGCATACAATGGCTTCCTGTAACAGATTAAAGGACACGTCTTTACTTAATAAGGGAAAGAAAACATATTCTGAGAATTTCTGAGAGTATCTCTAATGATGTACCTTTATGACAATGTGAAGAGCAAAATAATCCATGTTAGTTTTGCTGTTATATGCCGAAATGCACAAGTCACAGCTTCGATGTGTGTTCAGTACCCAGTGCAGATGGGAGGCTTTGGGTGACAGGTCAAGACCACTGACAGTCAGAGGCCTGCAGAGAGGGTCGTGGGATGCCAGTATGGTGGACATACTCCTGTACCCAAGCACACTACATAGAAGCAGTCACCCACACAGGTGACTGAAAAAAACACCATCCTTTAATGTGCATTTTAAACAGCATGCATACTTTCTATTGAAGTATTAAGAAACGTTTTAAAAGTTTCTGCCATCAGTTAAGCTGACCTCCACTCTGTTATTTGGCCAAAGCAGTAAACTTCATGGACTTCACAGTCCACAAGTGTAAGGAAGCTACAGCTTTTATGGATCCAATGTGAGAAAAATCAAGCATTGATGAGATATGTTCCAAAATTCCTCTCCAGAATGACAAGTTGGCATCTCTGCTAGTCCTCAGTGTGAATAGGCCACCTGAGGTGCAGTGAGGGGAAACCTCGCTTCATGAATAACCTTGGTGGAACAACAAACAAACAAACAAACAAAAAACTTGAGGTAAGTGGTAGAGATGATAAAATTCTCTACAATAAGTAAAAGAAAAATACATATGAGTTTCAGTAAGAGAGATGGTGACCCACAGTTAAATAGAGCCCTCCTTGGTGGTTTGAAAGTCACCTAGGTTTCTTTTACCATGTACAGGTTGGCTTAACTTGCGTTGACGCACCACTATGAAGCATGCAGTATCCTCTGCTGTGTGCCAGTCTGCAGGCTGTGCAGTGACAAGACCTTCTCATGCACACTCTGACCCCTAAATGATTGTGAAATGGCCAACACCCCCAAGGAGTGGCGAGAGAAAGGGCGTGGTCACGAGTCATTCTGTTTTAAATGTTCTCATGATACATAAATTGTGACATTAAAGACTCCTCAGCCAGGAAGTGCTAGCCTCAAACTTTCTGACTCCATCAGAAAATATACTAATACTTCTCGGTCAGTGTGGTAGTCACAGAGGTCCTGGCCTTTCAGAGATCTGGGGCTTCCGGAGAATCTGTTAATGACCTCCACTCGCTCTTGAGCAGCCGACCCCCACAATGTTGTGTTTTCTTCTCTCAGTGTAATGAATGTACCAGCTGCATTAGTATGCTTGGAAATGTCTTTTTATAAGATATTACTTCAGTCGTGAGTTACCAAAATATTGATGATAAACAGAGCATTTGATATTTGTAACATGATGGAGTAAAAAAATGCAGAAATACAACTTCTCTAAGGGCCCCTCTACTCAGTGCAACCCTGAAATAGAATTTAGCGTCTGTTAGCCGTTTGCCTCAGCCCTCTTATCCCCAGGTCTCATTGGCAATCTAAGATTCTTATAAACAGAACAGTCCAGCCTCCAGGGTGAATTTTCAAAATCCTGCTTAGGCAAGCCACATACAAAATGTGTTAGTTTATTGCGTTTTGGGTGCACATTGCCTCTGCAGTGTTTTGAGCATTCACCCCTCCAGGCTAGCAATTCATTACAAACATCTCATGAGTCTGAGATGAGCTCACATTTGCACTTGCAGATTTGAATGAATAAAAAGGCACTTGCAGAGCCAGGTAATAGCCACATTCCTAGGCCGGTTCTCCATCCTCGCTCCAGGCCAACATAGCTTCCCACTGTGCAGCAGAATGCATGATAAAATCACCACCGAATCCTTCAGATCTTACAATATCAAATTCTAGAACAGGAGTCAGGTAGTTATCCCTGCCTGCCCCCACCTTAGTTTTAATTGGGACCCAAATAAAGTATGAATTTATTTCAGTCCAGTGTTTTCAGGTTCACTGAGAGATTCCCAAATTTTAAGGGGATTTCCTCCCACCAGTGGTGCCTATTTCAAACTGAACTTGTTTTTTAAACCCAGTTTTCTGGGAAGAATGTATCAGCCATATCTCTATTAATGACATCCTTAATGTAATTATGCATTACTGATTTTAATCCCTTGCCTTCAAATTTATTCTTATAGAACCATAGTGTCTCAAACAAATCTTTGTCAATATGAGGACTATGGCCAAAATCTTACATAATACTTTATTAATAAGTTAAGAATGAAGTTTATAAGAACCATCAAAACAAGGAAGAACTAACTATTCAGGAACATACATGGTTACTGTGACATATTGCAGGGTGTCATATTCAAGCTCACAGTGACAGGTAACAAAGTATTGTAAGGATGCTACTAATTTTCAACATCATTAGGTGGCAGAAAAAAGAGTAATTATTCTTTACAGAAATTATTTTTCTATTAATTCCATGTCTTTCAAGTTTTAATCTCTACACAGATGTGATCTGGTAAAATCCTGAATCTTTGCTCTACTCATCTACCTATTCAACAAATAAAACACCTTAAAACGGTGAGCCCTGCACACTGCTAACACTATGCAGAAGTCAGTGTCCTTTGCATTAGGTAAGAGGGAGAGTGACTGCACTTCCCTTATGGACTATCTTCTGTCTTCCAGAGTTCCATCACACAGTTGATTTTGCCCACAATAATTTCCACAAAGATTACTTTGTAGCTATCAGCCGTATTCTACAAGCCTTTATTTCATGAGTATTCACTAATTATTTAATAGCATAATGTTAATTTGTGGGTTCACTCTATTTTTAATGTATATATACTTGGCTTATCACATGATCAAGGCCTTGAGGGTCTGCATTTGTTTACCTAATAATAATTTATTTAATTTTAATGAGCACCCCTTCCAGTGGGTGTTTCACGCATTTAGCAAATATTTACCTGAGCAAGGATTTTAAAGCCCAGAGAAGCACTTAGTAATGAAAACTATCTCTGAACAAAACGCAGGAGAATCCTGCCCAACTAGAACGTGAACTTTTGGAGGAGAGGGGTAAAAAAAACTAGTTTGGGATGACAGGAAATATCTGTGAACCAGAAACAAGCATGGTGATCAGTGAACTTTCTAGTTCAATTTCTATAGCCTCTGCTGTAACCAAGGCCCTATTAGGACATACTGGAGCATTGTTGACAGCTCAGCGTTAGAGGTTCAATACCCTTGAACCGTGTGTAGCAGTGTGGGCAGACAGATATGTAGATTATTGACAGGGGGTTGATAAATAGACTGGTGGCTTATAGATGTATATATAGTTGAGAGATAAACAGGTAGGTAGGAAGACAGATAGACAATTGATAGATTAGATAGATAGGTGATAGACCGATACAATGATACATGTTTGATAGGTAGATAGATGATTGCTAGAAGATAGGTAAATTATATATATGTACACCTATGTACATATTTGTTTATGAGAGAGAGAATATAGGTGGGAAGGATAGGTGGATGGTTGAATGGATGGGTGGGTGGTGGTTGGGGTGGATGAATGGATGGCAGATGATGGATAGGTGTTAGACACGACAGATGACAAATAGATGATATATCTGCAAGATGCTTTCCTCACATCCATGTTTTTAACCTTACATTTATCTATGCTTAAAATACTATTCGAAATTGACTTAAATCCCAGTTCTATTCCAAAGAAACCCAAGGTTTCGCCTTGCTTGTCTGACATGGGTCTTACTACATAGCTCTGACTGACCTGATAACTGGGCTTTGATCTGTGAGTCCTGAGCTTGCAGCATCTTCCTACTTCTGGCTTCAGAGTGACGATCCCCTTACTTAATCATTTGTTAAACTCAAAAATTGTTTTAAAAATGACAGAATCATTTCACCTCCATGACTACCAAAAAACTCTGAAAATTAAATTATTTTTAAGCAAAAGGTTAAATGCTCTTTATTCATAGGTAGAAATCCCAAGTTTATTCCAAATTAGAGGTGAAAATAAGATTAGTGATTTTCTCATGTGCTAAAAATAAACAAGTAGAAAATTGTTTTCTTTTTAATTAGCATTTTATCATGCAAAATAATGGCTTCCTTATAAAGAATTCATAGGTATCTCTCATATACTTAGCTCACCCCACCCACCTCTTTCTCCCCAAGCTGTCCCTCTCTGCGTTTATCTCATTTAATTTTAATATACTAATATTTGTCTATATAAGTCTAGATTTTACCTGTGTAACATAATATAACATTTGTCTTTCTTTTCATCCTTCTCTTATTCTCCGTGCCACCTCTCTTTAACTCTTGCATCCTCCTGCAACCCTCACATCCTAGTTATTAAGTGTGTAAATGCATATTCTGTATACGAGAAAAAACACAACAGGTGCCTTTCTAAGTCTTATTGCACCTAATACAATGATGTTCTATTTTATCCCCTTTTCTTCAGATGTCATGAATTCACTTTTCTTATCATAATCCATTAGACTGTCTCTAATTGTTTTAAAATATTGTTATATAAAGCAGACTGACATTTTTAGAGCCATATTTTTTTCTTCTTTGAAAATATCACCTACGTAGCCTGGTATCTTGAACATACCTATATCCTACCCCCACCTCTACCTGGGCTTTCTAACACATGTACCTCCAAGTGTTGTTGTATGTTAAGACACCCCTGTTACAGGCACATTGCCTTTGTGGCACCTTCTTCTCCTTCTCCCTACTTGATCGTCCTGTACCAGCACCCCCTCAACCCAACCATAACTATATATTCTATTTCCCTCTCCTAACAATATCTGTCTCTACCCACCATCCAGATCCTTACTCTTAACCTAAGCTGTGTGGTCCTATGGATTGTAACTGGGTTATCATGGTATAACAGCTAACGTCCGCATATAGCTGAGTTATATGTCTGTGTCTGAGTTTCCTCACTCAGGATGATTTTCTTTCTAATTTCATCAATTTTCCTGAGATATTAGCAATTTCCTATTTTAATGGCTGACTAGTATTCCATTGTGTAAAGGTACTATATTTTTATTTTTTAAATTTATTAATTTATTCAGTTTATAACTCAATTGTTATCCCATCACTTGTATCTTCCCATTCCTCCCTCCCTCCCGCTGTCACTGTATTCCCCTCCCCTAGGTCCATGACCGAGGAGGACCTTCTCCCCCACTATATGGTCATAGGGTATCAAGTCTCATCTTGGTAGCCTGCTTATTCTTTCTCTGAGTGCCACCAGTCCTCCCCACCAAGGGGAAGTGGTCAAATATGGGGCACCAGAGTTCATGTCAGAGTCAGTCCCCACTCTCCACATAACTGTGGAGAATGTCCTGTCCATTGGGTAGATCAGAGTAGGGGTTCAATGTTTACTACTTGCATTGTCCTTGGTTAGTGCAATAGTTTGAGCAGATCCCCCTGGACCCCGATTCACTCATCATGATGTTCTTCTTGTAGGTTTCTAGGATCCTCTGGGTCCTTCTATTTCCCCATCTCCTATATTTCTCTTACGTAGAGTCTTAGTAGGATGTCTTCACATCTATCCCAAACTCCTGGTAAGTGATTTTTGTGGGACATACCTTTTGTGCTAGTGCCCAATTATAAGTGAGTATATACCATGTGAGTCTTTCTGCTTCTGGGGTAACTCATGCATTATGATCATTTCTAGTCCCATCCATTTGTCCAAATATTTGTTTTTAATAGCTGAGTAGTATTCCATAGCATAAATGCACCACAGTTTCTTTATCCAATCTTCAACAGAGGGACATTTAGGCTGTTTCCAGGTTCTGGCTATTATGAATAAGGCTGCTATATTTTTTAAATTATTTAAAACACTTTATAAATTTAAATGTATTTTGATTACATTCTTCCCCTCGCTCAAGTTTGTACAGATCCTTTCCTTCTTTCTATCCACCCACATTTAGTTCTTTCTCAGAAAACAACAACAACAAAAACAACAACAGAAATCCCAATGGAACCACAAGATAGCCTACTGAAGAACATATAGGTTGTTTCCAGTTTCTGGCTATGATGAATAGAGCAGAAACGAACACGGTTGAGCATTTGTCTCTGTGGGAGCTTACACGGGGCCCTCACAGGTCTGCACTAGGCCCACTACATATAATACAATGACTTCTAATTTCGGGTGTTTATGGGATTCCCAGGTGTGAGAACAAGTGGGTCTCTACTTCTTGTGCTTTTATTCCCCACTGTTGGTTTGTTTTGTTTAATTCCAATGTGTTAGTTTTTGTTTCATCTTATTATACTTCATTGTTAAAAATGGGGGGAAAGATTATGTTTTCAATTTCTTTAAAGGATTGTGTTGGGTTTTTAATGAGGATTACATTGTACCTATATTTAGTTTTTGGTAGAATAACAATTTTCACAATATTAATCCTACCAATCATAGGGGTTCTTCTCATCTTCTATTTTCTTCAATTTCCTTTTCCAATTCCATAGTGCAAGTCCTTAATTTTCAAAGTGTTTTTATTGTGGCTCTTGGGAATAGTGTTGTTTCTTGCTCTGTTTATATCATTTATATATAGGATTTCTACTGAATTTTGCATAATGATTTTTATGCTATTACTTTAACAAATAAATATGTTTAATGAAAAAAAGATAATCCATGGCATGCAATTAGCACTGCCCATGTGCAGTGTGAAGTCCTCTACTGAAGCACAGACAGCCTACCAATGGCCAAACTCCACAGAAAAGGGCCTCTACCTCCCTCAGCTGCCAATAGCCCCTCAGCTAGGGGTGGAGCCCAAGTTAACCCATTCCCTTCTGTGCTGCAAGGTTGGCCTGGCTTGATCTTGTGCAGGTAACCACAGGAACTGTGAGCTCAGATGTACGGCCACCAATGCCATGTCCAGAAGGCAGCCTTCGGGCCGTTGGTATCCCTACATGCTTTGTTCCCACCTCCCCTGAGAGTTTCCCTGGTCCCACATCCATGAGCAGATGTGTTTCTGTTTTCAGAGCACACTGCTGTGCTGAGAAGATAAATGATGACATTTGTTGACTTTCCTTCCGACAGTCCATCTACGCAGCACCGTAGGATTTGCAAAAGGTAAAGCCACCTGTGAAATAAACGCAAGGTCACTCCTTCTCTCAGGTCAGATCTAGGACCCCCTATAACATCAGGAAAGTTAACTCCCTTTATGGGAGTGTTTAAAAGCCAGCATGGTGGAGGATGAGGTAGAGGACGTTTTGGCTAGCAGAGTGTTTGCTTAGCAAGAATATTTGATCATTATCTGAGGAAACTCAAGTATCGTGGCAGAAGCCCAAGGTTCAAGATTAACTTCAGGTGTATGAAGAGCCATCCTGGGCCCCCTAAGAACCTTTCTTTAAAAATGTAGGAAATGCGTGATGAGACATACAACTTCACAGTCATCTTAATGAAGATGTGCAAAATTTCCTGACCTTGAAAGTCCACCTGAAACTAGTCACAACAGCTGTGGATTCCGGCAGCTTCTTAGGCACTGAAACACCAGAGGAAGGAGTGGCTGAGGGCATACCTACTCATCGCTATGACCAGGCCAGTCTTTCTGTCACTGTAATGCACAACTCTGACTTGTGTAACAATGTCAGAAATCACCGCATCCCTGGCTGAGGCCCAGTTCCTGGTTGCCAATGGCCGACTCAGGAAGTATTTTGTTTTCCCTATGCTTTTTCTAGTTCAATTACTGAATTGTAATGACTCTAATAGATTTTGTAGCCCATAATTGAGTATCTTGGATATATTATTCATTAATTTGGTGTATATGTGTGGCAGAGTATGTGTGTGTGTGTGTGTGTGTGTGTGTGTGTGTGTTTATGTGGATTTCTGTAAGGCTGTGTGTGTGTGTGTGTATGTGTGTGTGTGTGTGTGTGTGTGTGTGTGTGTGTGTGTGTGTGCACGTATTCATATGTTTATGTTTGGGTTTGAATGAGAGTGTGCATATCTATGGAAACCAGACGTCCATGTCAGTCTCTTTTTCGATTGCTCACCATGTCATCTTTGAGACATTGTCTCTCTCTGAACATGGAGCTTACCAGTTGGCTAGGTTGGCTGTCCCATGAGCACTGTGGATCCCCCTTTCTCTGCCTCCCTGGTATTGTAAGTATATTCACAAGGTCCCCACACTCAGCGTTCATGGGCTCTTGTATGTGTCTTGTCTGTGATCTGCAGAAAATGAGGATATTTCAAACCAGGACAGCAAGTAGGTCCATTTTCTGTTGCTGTCACAGAGTGCCTGAGCTTGGCAGTCTGCAAAAAGAGAGGCTGTATAGTTCACACTTCCAGAAGCCAAAAGCCCAAAGTCAGATTAGCTGCTTGTTGGTTCCTTTGGTTGAATTGAAAGATTGCAGACATCTTGGAGATAAATGCCAAGTGCAGAGAAGATGCAGTGACCACGGCAAGTTAGCTTTGTAATATCCTGTAACATCCCACTCTCTAGAGAACCAGTTCATTCTACCTCACAGGCCACTCTGTTTGTATTAGGGATTGGACTTTGAGGTTTTGGAAGGTGGGCTATAGGAGTCAGGGTGGGGTGGTTATGTGCTGTCTTTTAAGGGCACCTTATTGATGGAATAGGAACATGGGGGCCTGGGAACAGCTCCCCAGCCAGATGCTTGCCTTTTAGGCATGAAGATCTAGGTGCCATGCAGCACCTCGTAATGCCAGTGCTGGGAGACAAAGGTAGACAATGCCATGGAGTCTGGAGGTCAGCCTGCTAGCCTGCTTGACAAACTTAAGGCTAATGACAGACTCTGTCTCAATTAACAATATGGACGGTGGTGGATGAATGACAGCTGGCATTATCTTCTGTCCTCTACATGTGCATATGTATAAAAAAGTAAAGAACAGTATAATAGGTTTCCATAAGTCATGGGGTGTACATATCTCTTGTTGAGAAGGGCAACAGAAACCATTCAAGGCATTTTACAATCAGAGCTATTCTTTTCTTCTTTTTAGCAAGGAAGGGTTTGCTCTGGATAGATCCATGACCTTACGCACAGAGACAAGTACCCTGCCCCTCACAGACCTGACTAGGAGAACACTTGTGATCCAGGCCACTGGCAACCAGACCTGAGAACACATGAGCTGGGTATGAGGCCACAGCAGGGGCCAAAAGCCTTAGCTCCTGGCAGTCTTTTTACTCTGCATGTGGTTGGTTGTCAAAGCAATGCAGACATCCAATCCTGATCTGATACCTGCCTAATCTTCATTGGAGTATTTGTCAGAAAACATTCTCCTTAAAGACTGTCTCATGAGAGTGTATAAATCAGACTAGAGTGATGGTGCAGTCTTTTCTCTCTCAGAGGACCCTGTTCAGATTTCAGCACCCATGTCATGAGGCTCACCTGTGACTACAGCTCCAGAGAGTCCAATGCCCTCTTCTGGCCTCTGCTGGCAACTGCACTCAAAGGTACATACTCACCTACACACACACACACACACACACACACACACACACACACACACACATCACACACATATACATACACCACACTCCCCCCACACAATACAAGCACACACACATGCACAGGCTCACACACACAAACTCACACACATACATACACATGCACACACACAGACACACATGCACATACACATACATACATCACCCTCCCCACACACAATACAGGCGCACACACACATACCACATACGTACTGGTGCACAGACACACACATTCACAGGCACACACATAGGCACATACACGCACAGGCACACACACACACACATAAACATGCACAGTAACATACACACACAGACACACATGCTCAGACTCACCCACAGACACACACAAATGCACAGGCTCACACCCATATACCCATACATACATACACAGGCACATATACAGACACAGACAGACATACACATAAGCATGTACACACCACCCTTCCCACACCCAGTACAGGCACACACACATACCACACACACATGCACAGGTGCACACCCACACAGACACACACATGCACAGGCACACACACAGACACACATACACAGGCTTACACCCACACACCCATACATACATACATACATACATATACAGGCACACCCACACAGACACACATGCACAGGTACACACATACACAGACACACATGCACAGCCACACACAAACAGACCTTATTGAAATAAAAATAAATCTTTTTAAAAAACAGAAATATTGTATGTATTTTCCTTTCTTTTCATGAAATAGACAACATTCTTGTTCTTGTTACCACCAATCGCCTCCAAGACACGGTTTTGTTTCTCAGATGACATTCATGGTGGAACAGAAAGCTATCTGCACCTGGAACAATGTATAAATAATAAATAATAATGCCTGTGTCCTTCAGGGGAAGGCCGAAAACTTTTATATTTTAATTGAGTTCTTCTGTTTGTGCTTTTGATGTTTTATTTATTGTGCTTTCCAGGAAGGAGTTTTCTCCTTATGACTGTCATTCTTGCTCAGACTGGAAATAGCTCCAGTCTTGTGCTGCCCTTTGCTTTGAAATTTTCTTTAATTTCTGTCAAATAAAGGTGCTGTGGAGGCTGGAGGGTACTAGGTCAATAAATTAAGGTATGAAAAAATGCCACCTGCCACTTTGTTTTTGCCTGCAAGGCCACATTCATAAATGATTTGAGATGGGGAAATCACTTTAGTCACAACTTCTTTACAGAAAAAGAGTATTCCTGTGATTTCCTGAAATTTGTGGACAAATGTATGGAACTAGAAAAGATCATACTGAGTGAGTTAATCCAGAAGCAGAAAGACTCACATGGTATACATTCACTTATAATTGGACACTAGCACAAAAGGCATGTCCTCTGAAAGTCTCCACTTACCAGGAGATTGGGATAGATGTGAGGACATCCTACTGAGACTCTAGGTAAGAGAAATATAGGAGATAGGGAAACAGAAGGACACAGAGGGTCCTAGAAACCTACAAGAAGAACATCGTGACGGGTGAATCGGGGCCCAGGGGGGTCTGCTCAAACTATTGCACTAACCAAGGACAATGCAAGTAGTAAACACCGAACCCCTACTCTGATGTAGCCAATGGACAGGACATCCTCCACAGTTATGTGGAGAGCAGGGACTAAACTCTGACATGAGCTCTCGTGCCCCATATTTAATGACCTCCCCTTGGAGGGGAGCCCTGGTGGCACTCAAGAAAGAATAGGTAGACGACCAAGATGAGACTTGTTAGACTGCAACCATAAAGTGGGGGAGGAGATCCTCCTCGGACATGAACCTAGGGGAGGGTACCAGGGTGGAGGTGGGAGGGTAGGAGGAACGGAAGGATACGAGTGATGGGAGAACAATTGAGTTGTAATCTGAATAAATTAATAAAAAAAAAAAAGAAAAAAGAAAGGGGGGTCATACTGCCAGAGCACTGTGCAGCCATTCAAGGGTGGTGTCCAGCTGGCATAGGACCTCCATGTTGACAGAATGTTCTAGTGTATAAGGAGGCCAGAGTCCTGATGCAGTGAGACTTGGTGAGGAAGCCAGGTCTGGATGACGCTGGCCTGGGGAACAGAAGCCTTGGTAATGAGGAATGCTACATTTGGATACATTTTTTAATGAATACACACAGAAAAGACAAGTAACAGAAATAACTAATGCCACTTTAATGCAACTTGGCTAGCTAAATAATGCCATTTTCAATATGATAATTTTATTTTAATGCAGTATACCTAGCATATAATTTCTTCCCATATATTTGCATGTGTATATACACACACATCTGGACTAGCCATCAGGTATTTCTAATGAGGTTTTTTAAATGTTCAATTATTTAATTGTTCAATTATTTTCCTAAGGAACATGGGATAGCAACACCCATTTGGGTTCTTTCCTTTTCCTCAATTATCACTAGAAATGCAGCAAATTAAAGTAAAAGTCTCCATCCCCTCCTTGACTTAGCAGGGTATCACTGTAATAACTTCCCATTAAAACCTGCAAACTCCAGGCTTCACAGGATGGATTCACAGATGGGCGGCACAAAGACTTGGCTCTGCAGGAGGCCTAACTAGTTTGTGTAGAAGACACCATGGCTCTTAATGTTTACGAGCAACAGGGTCATGAATTTCAGGAAGAATGTTTTAAGAGAAAATGGAAAGGGACAATACCCTCTCCTACCTTGGGAAACTGAGGGAGATCTCAGCAGAGCTCTGCAGACTGTGGCTGTGAGGGCATCAACCAGCCGTAGGCAGGTCTGTACTGCTACATGGCTGCTGTGACAGTTGCTTCGGCCATGCACTGGGGAAATGTTTAGAAAGATGAAAATCAGCCAGAAGAAGGAGGAAATCAAGAGCAACACAGTGTGGTAGAGAACTGAAAAGCAGAACCAAACCCGCCGAACTTGGTACCTTAGAGCACATCCAGATTCTGGTACGATTTGCCTGTCTTCCAAGAAGAAGGATGGAGTCTTCACCCAAAAGTCCTAAAAAAAAAAAGATAAATAAATAAATTAATTAATTTTTCCAGAAATTATAGGGTGGTGGTGACCTTTATAAATATTTGAGATAGACTATGGGAAAACTAAGCCTCGTGGGAGGAGGCGTCATCATCAACACATCAACAGCTGCCCCATGTATTTCTATACCGCTCTATAGTTTATACAGATTTTCACAAAAGTAGCGTTAGTCCAAGGAGATGTGTGGATCAGGATCTTTTCTGCATGAGGAATGTGTATGTCCGGGGACTGAGGAGTAGCTTTGGGCGGAGTGTAGTAACCCATGCTTGGAAGCCACACTGTTTGGTCGTTTTTGGTACTGTGTTCACTTTCTGTCACAGAAGCATGGCATGTGACTGTTCGTGCTGCATTTTTAACCCTACCCAAAAGCGGTGGGATGCAGTGTCCTTGTGCCTCTGGCGTGCTGCTTCTGGTCGTCCACTGTCCACTTTACCACTTGGAAAAATGCCACTGGTTCTGTGTCAGGAGTGGAAAGCTTTCCACTCTCTCCTTTTAAAGAACAGATTTATCGGTTCCTTGACAATTACAAACATGTAAGGAACATGTCTTGATCATGTGAGCCCCAATTGCAAACATGTAAGGAACACGACTTGATCATGTGAGCCCCAATTGCAAACATGTAAGGAACACGACTTGATCATGTGAGCCCCAATTGCAAACATGTAAGGAACACGACTTGATCATGTGAGCCCCAATTGCAAACATGTAAGGAACACGACTTGATCATGTGAGCCCCAATTGCAAACATGTAAGGAACACATCTTGATCATGTGAGCACCAATTGCAAACATGTAAGGAACACGACTTGATCATGTGAGCCCCAATTGCAAACATGTAAGGAACACATCTTGATCATGTGAGCCCCAATTGCAAACATGTAAGGAACACGACTTGATCATGTGAGCACCAATTGCAAACATGTAAGGAACACGACTTGATCATGTGAGCCCCAATTGCAAACATGTAAGGAACACGACTTGATCATGTGAGCCCCAATTGCAAACATGTAAGGAACACGTCTTGATCATGTGAGCACCAATTGCAAACATGTAAGGAACACGACTTGATCATGTGAGCCCCAATTGCAAACATGTAAGGAACACGACTTGATCATGTGAGCCCTAAACCCTTCTTGCACTCCCACACCCCCTCCCCCGCTTCACAGTCCTTTTTCTTCTTTTTCTTTTTCTTTTTCTTTTTTCTTTCTTTATTTTTTTGGTTTTTGCTTTGTAAGCCACAGAGTCCAGCTAGTGCTGCCTCCTGGGATGCTGGCTTGTCTTGTTGGTTGATCTTGTGCTGGTGTCCACACTGCTGTGAGTTCAGTGGCCGTGTCATGTGCAGAACAGCCTTTCACAGCACTCCTGCCCATCCTCCAGACCTTACATTCTACCATCTATCCTTAGATGTTCTCTGAGCCTTGGAATTCTGGCTTTCCAACTTCAAAGGCCCAGCTTCTTCCATCACTCCATGAAAAAGACATGCACAAACAAACAAAACTATATCAGTTTTCTTCTCTCAAAATGCTTGTCATGTATGTCAGGGATCCAAGAGATACCAACTGTAACAAAATGTAAAACATTGCTTTGTGGGTTTTTTTGTTTGTTTGTTTGGTTTTTGTTTGTTCGTTTGTTTGGTTTTGTTTTTGTTTTTTTACATCTTGAAAATCTTTATTAAGCCCTAGATAAAACTATGATTTATATTTTTTTTTTACAACAAGGACCATACTGGTTAAAAGAATTGTTATATGTACGGAAGAATAAATGCTGGAGGAGAGTGGGGTGACCTCTATAACAGATGGGGGGTTCTGTCTACCTCCCGTCAGCTTCACCACTGCCTCTGTGTTGTTTGTTCTCCGTGGATGCTAGCAACTCTCAGGCTCAAGGCCACTTCCACAATGTGAGGGATGTTCGAGTGTAAGTTCCTTTAACATGGCGGTTAAATCCAATGTGAAGAAATGTCTGTTAAATCAGTAAATACGCAGATAAAAATAATGAGATCAAGGGAGAAATTATAATTTATATAGCACTTCTACCTTCAGTCATCTTGAGGTCCCCTGTATTTTCTCCCTAAGAAATTGTACGAGGGCATCTTCTTATGAACGCATGTGACTTACTCATGTGTCACCCATTAGAGTCCCCTAAGGAGACAGACTCATTGTAGATAAAGTTCTTCCTTGTTTCTTTCTTTCTTTCTTTCTTTCTTTTGTTTTTGCTCCTGTTTTTCAAAACAAAGTTTCTCTGCCTTGCCTGTCCCGGACGAGTTTTGTAGACTGGGCTGGCCTAGAACTCAAGAGAAATCCACCTGCTTCTGCCTCCCTGAGTGCCAGGGCTACTGCTGTGCACCACCGCCCCTGGCTTGGTAATTTCTTGAATAGAGACATTATTTTTCACAGATTTAGGGCTCAGTACTCTGAATACAGATAATTCACAAACATCAGCCTTTTTCTGCCCCAGCTTCGTTGCAGCCAGAAAAGCTTGTGAGATTGTAATGGAGAAGCTGACCTGGGCTGCAGGTGCAGCCAAGCCAAAGAGCTGTGAATCACCTCTGAGGGAGAAAACTGGTGCTGTGCAATCAGGCCTCCTTATTGCACAGTAAAGTGCAGGACCCGTCCCCACTGACGGGTCCTGGATCTTGTAAGTTCAGAAATTTCCCCTCCTCTTTACAACAGTCATTTTTTCCATGGTGGTGTAAGTATTACCTGTGTCCTCTAAAACACTTAAAGAACCTTAACAGAAAAGTGTAGTGCTAATTTAAGAGAGCATTATAAATTTCAAGACTGTTCAGAATGAATAATTCAGAGCTGTGGGTGCTGCACCATAGAGATGATTGGTATAATCAAAATCACAACCTTATTGTTCTTAACACATTCAGGTCCCAGCATTAAGCATCTTTTCAATTAATTTTTCAGCATTTTTCAAATGTCAATACACATATCTTATAGAGGACTTTTTATTTTTTACTTTAGAGGTTAAATGGCTGTGGCGGCTTCCTCCTGAGTGGAGCTGGCTATTTCTGCTTCATAAATCAACCGCTTTTCTTCTAGGAGCAGATGAGTCCCCAGATTCATGTATTTCATTTTTAAAAGAACAAAACCAAAAATATTATTGAGAGTCTTCCAAATAGTTTCACCCATGGATGAAAAATGAAGCTTCATCAAGGGCTGCCAGGAAAAGGCAGAGATTATCCAAATGTTTGTCAGCAACTGTGTATCGATTGAGGAACTCTGTCTGCTGTCTGACGGCCTCACCTCCCTACGAGGAACTTGACAAGTCAGGGATTCGAGTTTATTGAGAGAAAATGAAATGGGTTGCCACCTGACCTGGCAGGCTGCATAGGGGAAAATATAAACCCAAGTCACATTTTCTTTTGATAGCAAATTAATTCAAAGAAAGACATTTCTAGAACCTGTATGTGCTTAAGTTTGCATTCACTTGGGAGAATTTAAAGGCAAGTGTGGAAGATCATTTTCTGCTCAAGCTCCAGAGCACCATGGATTCCAGAATCCATAAGGGGCCCCGTGCTTCTATACAGCACTTGTTGGGGCTTGGCGCCAGGGAACACAGTCTATGGAAACTCCTGTGTGGATAGTTAACAATATATCCCTCAGGGGCTGATAGTTTATGCCTATGAACCTAACACTCTGATGTCTGAGGCAGGAAGATTCTCTCAGGACCAAGGCTATCCTGGGCCTCATAGTGAATTCTGGGCTAGCTTGGACTACAGAGTGAAGACACAGTTCAGAGAGTGTAATTCTTAAAAATTTTCTGACCGCTCAAATTATGTTTGTTATTGGGCTTCATGTATATTTAATCTCCGCTAACTGTCAAGTGATATGTAGAAATATGGAGCCTTTGTGACATGTGTGTTTTTATTTGATTTATTAATTACTACAAATATTCTAGACACTATTATCCATCTTTTATAATATAAAGATTTAATATAATCTTTAAACTGCAGAAATCAAAACCAGCAGTAGTAATTCTAGAGCCCACAAGGGAGATGATTAACAAGTCAAGAATTCAGCACACTAAATGTAGAAATCGGGGCATAGGGAAACTGCCCACACGTGTGGGGAGGGAGACCAAAGGGAAGGTTCATAAGGCAAGCAGGGCCTGATACAATCTTAGTGGGTGGGTGGAAACTCTCCCGGTTAACGCAGGTGAGCACAGTGGTTAAGTGCAAAGTGACCCCGCATAGATCAGCTCCCCGAGAAATCATCCCAGTGGTAATCAACCCCTCAGCTGCACTCAGCAGCTCCGGGTCTCACACGCACACGAGGGATCAGCCCAGCAGTGCACCTCCTGTTTAGCCAGGCCCCTGGCACACGTGACCGTGGACCTTGCATTCACACAGCCCCAGGCAGTGCTAGCAGCCCGGAGGGACCTGGTTTATCAAGAACTTGTCTCCAGAAATCACAGGGGCCTTTGGTAGTTTCTGTAAAGAAATCTCCTATGACAAACCTCTACTAACAATTCTGGAATTTTTGTTTCTTAAAACACACACACACACACACACACACACACACACACACACACACACACACAGAAATGTTATATAAATGTGCTTCCATTCTAATCCCAGCTGCGGGGCTATGTGGCCGCTTCAGGCTGTCTGAAGCAGCCGACTATGATTTACCCTCCATGCTCTAGCAGAGGAGTGTTTTTTCAGCTGCATATAGCTTCTGCGATTGTGTGACATTTGGAATTCTGGGAAGTTTTCAGAAGGTATACATGCTAAGGCCTGAGAGGTAGGGTTGGTAATCGTTGGCTCCAGGAGAGGGGGTTTTGTGGGTTGTAAGTAGTTGTGCTAACAAGAAAAAATAGAGACGAGGGTCTCCCTCTCCCACCCCCTCTCTCCCCTCCCACCACCTCCTCTCCTCTCCTCTGCTCTCGTCTTCTTTCTCTTCTATACAGTGATAGATGGTAAAACGGGAGTGGGGAGTGCAGTGGAGTAAAGGGTAGGAAAAAGAAGAGTCCACAAAGTGGCAAAGACCAGCTACGCAACCCTACTTGTTTGCTTCAACAAAGTCACGATGCCTTTATGGATCTGTCTGCTCTTGGCAAATGCCTGTAAGTTCAGAGACACGAAGAATGAACTAAAGAAAACCAGAGAAAGCATGCAGTTACCCGTGTATTTTCTCCAGCGAATGCCCCTATTTGTTCCCTCCTTTCAAGCCACTGCAGACGAGTTAAGTCACTGGTGTGTTATGTGCCTTCTAGAACTTACAAGGCAGAATCTGGAGGAATTGTACCCCATTACAGTGGACATAAAATCTCATCATCAGTGTGTCTCTAGAGGGCTTCTAAACATAGCTTGGGATTCTCATGGCTATCACTCAGCAAATCCACATTAAATTTCCCATGTCTTTAGTTCATATGGAAAAATTAATAAGAGAGTGAGTCCTATCAGAATTTATGAAGCTCTGGATTTTGAAACTGAAAATCATTCTGAGTAGGATCCATGACGGCACAGCGTGCGGTTCATGCATATTCCTCAAATTTACCTTGATAAGCATCTACCTTGGCTAGCATCTTTGCACAGCTATGCAATTACATGAACAGACATGCTTTCATATTTCTCCTGAACACTCACATTTTATTATTATTGATTAGCACTGGAAGATATCTTGGAGAGGTCGGCATAGATTTACCATGACTCACAATTACTGGAATTTTCCTCAAATTGGCATGCACAACTTGACTAGACCCCCAAAGTGAAATCCCGGCTCTCCATTCCCTATGAGGACTTTTTTTTAAATTTTGTAATTCATTCGCATTGCATCCCAATTGTAACCTCTTCCTCATCTCCTCCCATTCCCACTATCCCTCCCTCTTCCCTGCACCCCCTCCCCTAGTCCTCTGAAAGAAAGGGGGAGCCCTCCTCTCCTACCATCTGACCCCTCGTTAGGATTTCCTGCATCCTCTTCCTCTGTCGCTGGCCCACCAGGGGAAATGATCAAATATCCGGAACCATAGCCCCCATGCCAGAGATGGCCCCTGTTTCCGTTACTAGGGGACCCACATGGAAGCTGAGCTGCCCATCGGCTGCATCTGAACTCAGGGGTCTTGACTCTCTCTATGCATTGTCCTCAGTTGGTGCATCAGAGTTTGTAGGACCCCCTGGGTCCAGATTTTGTTGGCTTACTTGGTCTCCTTGTTGAGCTCCTGTCCACTCTGGGCCCTTCTGTGCCCCTCACTCTTCCATAAGACTCTCAGTGCTCTGCTCAAATTTTGGCTGTGAGTGTCAACATCTGCTTCAACCCCCTGCTGGGTGGAGTCCTTCAGAGGGCACCTATGGTAGGCTCCCATCCAGTTCTCCTTTTTCAACTGCCTCCCGTGTCTGTTCTATTTGCCCTTCAGAGTGTAAGTCAAGCATCCTCCTTGTTACTTAGCTTCTTTGGATCTGTGGATTGTAGAATGGTTATCCTGTAGTATATGGCTAATATCCGCTTATAAGTGAGTATATACCATGCGTATCTTTCTGGGTCTGGGTTACCTCACTCAGGATGATCTTTTCTAGTTCTGTCCATTTGCTTGCAAATTCCATGACGTCTTTGTTTTTAATAGCTGAGTGGTATTCCGTTGTGTTAATGTAGCACTCAACACAAAACCAGACACACTAAATCTGTTAGAAGAAAAAGTGGGGAAGATCCTTGAGCTCATTGGCACAGGAGACAACTTACTGAACAGAACACCAACAGCCCAGGCTCTAAGATCAACAATTGGTAAATGGGACCTCATGAAACTGAAAAGCTTCTGTAAGGCAAAGGAAACTGTCAACAAAACAAAATGACAGCCTACAGCCTGAGGAAAAGATCTTCACCAACCCTACATCCGAAAGAGGGCCAACATCCAAAATACATACAGAACTCAAGAAACTAAAACCAATAAACCAAATAATACAATTTTAAACTGGGGTACAGAGCTAAACAGAGAATTCTCAACAGAGGACTATCGAATGGCAGAGAAACATTTAAGGAAATGCTCAACGTCCTAAGTCTTCTGGGCAATGCAAATCAGAACAACTCTGAGCTCCTATCTTACACCCATCACAATGGCTAAGATCAAACACCCTATGAGGCTGTAATGGAGGCCTTACATCCACATAAAAGATAAAAAGGAAGTACACCTTGGTGCGATGTGACTCCTCAGTCACTTGGCTAAACTCAGTGGTCACAAAGCAAAACAAGGGAACGTGAGCAGGAGTAATGAATCCATAGAAAGGATGGGGGGGCAGAGCCTGGTAAGAGACAGTGTGTGGGGGGGAGAGTAATCAAAAAGCATCACATGCATGTATAAAACTGTAAAACAGCAAACCCACTTAATTTCTTAAAGGGAGTCAGACAGGCCTAGTCTCCGGCTTGTGCTTTACTGTCACAGACTCCCATCTTCTCCCAGTCACTCTCATGGGCTCCATTACTTAGACAGTTATGTGGCTTTTCCTCGCAAGCCTTTCTATGAAGCGGCTTCCACTGCACCTCTCTCTCTCTCTCTCTCTCTCTCTCTCTCTCTCTCTCTCTCTCTCTCTCTCTCTCTCTCCATGTGTCTGTTAAGCTGAAGCCTGCGTTTACCTGCCCACTCCAGTTCCTCAGTGGTCTAATCCACCCAGTGGAGAAGTGACACTGCTGTAAAATACCTGTGCCGTTCATGCTGAGCAGTCAGTCAACTTGATTGGTCCATGGAATTAATGAATGAATGAATTAATTAATTAATGAGTGAAACAGGTAAAATTGAGGCAGTAGGAAATAACAGAGCCACTGGAGTGAGTAAGCACAGTTACTCTATGGAAGATTATCTCAAGCTTATTGCTGTTGTATTGAGTTATATACTATTTTTGTAAAAACATTTGAAGTTTTTTTTTTTACTTTCCTAATGTTCCAAGTGTCATTTAGGACAGACGACATACATAGATATTTGTGGTTTATATGTAGCTGCATGTGGAAACCGTGCTGCCATCTATGTACTCACGGTTCTAGTCCTGGATCATTTACTGTTGCTTAGATTTCAACACCTTGTAAAATCAACCTCAGCATCTATTTCAATGCTTTCCCCTTCCTGGAGCCTTTGCGTTTACATTACTAGACTTCTCAGTCTTTATTTTGCTAAACCCACATGAGGATCTAACCCGCGTCTCTTTTTTTAATGTTTAGTCTTTTTTAATTGTATTTTATTTTTATTATTTATCTTTTTTTACATATACATTTATATTATTACACATATATACAATAAACTGCCTATAGCAAGAAGAACCACAAAGCAATCAGGAATTTATATAAATGTTACATTCATAATGTTTTGGCTATTTGTATTTGGCAGCCTTGAAGAAAACATCTTTCCTATCTTGGTGAGTCTAAAATTCTGAATGTAAAACAGTATCTGTCATATCTCATTTTTATCAAATTAAAACATCTATCTAGACCTAAAAACATCTTAACCCTAATCAACTAAGCTTAATTGTAAAACTAAACTCTCTGGTCTCCAATCCCATGAGAGACTTGAGAAGGAATAAAATTAATTACCTGAGTAAACCAGAAGTGCACGTTAACAGCTTCCAAAATAAGAAAATGTTAATTGTTAGTTCATCAAATCATGGTCATGTCAATTACTAGTCTGTTCTTATCACAAGAATGTACATTCTAGGTTTAGCAGATAGATATGATTCTGTAGATAGGTAAGGTAAAATAGATAAGGTCTTCAAAAACCTCAGAGACCTACAGAATATGGCATTCAAAGATGTTTTTATTAGTTTAAAGATTCTTTGACAATAAGACAGGTTAACTCCAGGAAACATGCAGCCTACCTCAAAAAGGAGGATGAGCATCAAATAACTTCCTTATGGAGATGCCTTCAAATGTGGCAAACCAGCCATTGGGCAAAATGTCCTAATTTCTGCTACAGACAGAATTCTGCTTAAACACGGGCAAGCTTGGATGCAGGCAGAATCAACAGCTGAACTCTGCCAAGACAGAGTAAGCAAGTCTCCAATAGTTCCTGCCTCAGAAATATGTATGTCAGATGTGTTGAGCCAGAAGGCTGAAGATGATGATCCAGTGTTATAGAGAGTTTTGGGTGGCTGTGCAGGCAGCAAACTGTAACACTAATGTCTTGAACCACTGACAGTCTCTTGTGCAGAGAGCCTGACGAAATGGTATTGAGTGAAATTAACAAAATATATAAGACTTAAGCATTTTCTGTCTTATGATATGAGCCGTGTGCTGTGTCTAAATGTAGTAAAATGTTAATTAAAAGTAAAATGCATTTTAAAGAAAATACCTGCATCCTCAGCGACCTCTTGCTGATAGTAACTGAAAGTCTTAATTAGTATAATCCATCAACACTGCTCATTAAGTTATTTAGAAAACTAGATTTAGACATTTAGAAATGTATTTCTAAAATATTAAGAAGGAAAAAAAACCAAACCAGAAAAAAGAAAACAACTTCACTTGGTCAGGAAATAAACCCAGGCTGATGAGTGTGGGCGGTAATGTCAACTACAAAACAATCCCCATGGTAAGACGTTGCATAAAAACATTTTGTTCAAACCAAGATGCCTTGCTGTGCTGTGTAGTTTCCTGCCAAGGCCTCCTCGGCTGCTGTGCAGATGGCCAGCCTATCTGTTAGGAGGGCTCCCTTCCCCTCAGGAGTAACAATCTGCACTCTCAGAGTCCTCCAGACATCAGGCTCAGCTCAAACTCTCAGGGACAGATGTTAGGATAAACTGAGGTTCTGGCTGTCCCTTGGGCACACCTCCCAAAGCCTTCACTCACAACTGACTTTAAACTGTACCATGAGCATCTATGAACTCTCATCCTGAGGACCGCAGCATGGGGCTCATTTTGACATATACTTTACCCAGGGGGGAAAAATGCCCAAATTATTGCCATGGTCTTTACCCCAGATAATAAGCAAGATTATACCTCTAGGTGCCTGCAAGTCAAACTGCCAGAACATCCGAATGCATGGCCCGATGCCAAGGCTTTCCCACTTTGCAACGAGAGTGAGGGTGAGCGAGCGAGCGAGTGAGCGAGAATCATTACAAAAGCAAACACATGAGAATTAAAAATAAATCTCCGTCCTTCTGCTCTGCTCCAGCATGAATGAGGTAAATAAGTTGCATGCAGGCATCTGTGTGTGAGCTTCCTCAGAGAGCTGCTGCGCACAGGGCTCCAGCTGGGGAGTGTGGGAGTCTATTTTGTACAATTAAGAAGTTTTCTGCCAAGCCAGTGTATTGTCAGTGTTCTCATGAGACACAAATAAACGGTCCGCACACACACCAGCGGATGCCGAGTGGATTGACTCAGTTCCTCCTCTGGTTTGCCGACGTCAGAATGTCTTGTTCTGCACTGTGGGTGTATACGAATCTTTGTCAAATGAGATGTAACAAGTGTTCTTTGACGCTGTGCTGTGAGCCATGCTGCCGGGCATAATCATGAGATCAGCTCTGCCTAATCTTGAGTGCCCATCATGGACATGTGGACTGATGTCATAGTCTCCTTCATAGACCCCCTCACTGCCTAGGAACCAGCTTCTCTTAGCAGCTGTTTGTATGTCATTCTTTCCTAATTGCACGTGGTTCTGTGTCTCAGTGCATTTGTTGGGAAGGACACGGGAAGGGCTCCATCTACGCAGCTATGAGGAAAGCACCATCCATGTTGAATGCAGATCTTCCAGGGCAGTTTCTTGGGGTTGTCCAGGTTCCTGCACATACACTGTTACCCACGCTGTGGACCTAAGGCCAACGTGAGTCCTGGTGAAAGCCTACATTGGTTTGTAGTTGGGGGCCATATGAGGAGGGGCTTGAATGTTGTCCCCAGGTAGAAAAATCTCCCAAAAATAAATGAACAAGAATTTTCTGTAACAATCCAAACAGATGTAATAAGGTCACAGTGTTATTCCCTGAGATAGTTACGTGCTCTTGGCTTTGTACTGCACTGATGGAGCACATGCCTTGCCCTAAGACTCAGGGGATTTTGCTGATGCTGAATGTCAGGAGGAGGAGGAATAGGAAGAGGAGTGTGAAGACAGTGAGCAGAGGACCGGGTGAAGGGAGCAGGTTGGGTGAGATGTACTCCAGTGTGCGGTGCTTTCTGACCATGAGCATTGCCCAATAGCTCATTTGTGTAAACCTCGTCTTCATGCCTGACTTCTAAGAGGAGCCCTAAGGGAGCAGGACTCTGCCCACAGAGGTGTTAATTGCCTACCATTAGGGGCCCAGTGGTGCTTCAGTGCCCAGTGAACTGTGTTAGGGTGCAGCAGCAGATGGCAGCACAAGGAACAGGCTTTCCAGACACCAAACTTGATATTACTTTGATCTTGCACTTCTTAGATTTAAGGACCAAGAAATTTGTTACTTGCAAATTATTCCAAATATTTTGTTGTAACAGTCCACAGAAATGATGACGAACTGTTTAGTGATAAAGACATAGGTAGTCTCTGTGGATGTCCAGGGTTCCTCAGAGGTGTGTGATTACAGTGGTAAGAAAAAAAATGAGAGGGAGAATTACATAAGAAATAAGAAGTGTGTGCTGGAGAGATGGCTTGATGGTGAGGAGCACTCGCTGGCTACTCTTCAGAGGACCAGAGATCAGTTACCGATACATACATAGTGTACTTCAGACTGCCTATAACCCGAGCTCCCGGGGAGCTGATACCCTTTTTCTAGCCTCCATGGGTACCGCACTCATGTGCACCCACACACAGACACATATATAGACAATCTTAAATGGGTAAATAAAATCTTTAATAAAAATGAAATAAGAAATAAAGAATGACCTACTTCATTTTGTATTCAAGATTATTCCCTTGGAAAAGAGCCATGAATGTAGTCTCTCTGCAGCCATCCTTGTGGCCTGGGCCATCGTGCGCGCGCGCGCGCGCGCGCGCGCGTGTGTGTGTGTGTGTGTGTGTGTGTGTGTGTGTTTGCCTTTGTCAGCCAGCCTTGTGGCCTGGGCTATCGTGTGTGTGTGTGTGTGTGTGTGTGTGTGTGTTTGCCTTTGTCAGCCAGCCTTGTGGCCTGGGCTATCGTGTGTGTGTGTGTGTGTGTGTGTGTGTGTGTGTGTGTGTGTGTGTGTTTGCCTTTGTAGGTCTGAAGCACAAAACAGGCATCTGTTATTAAGACTTCCTGCTGACTCAGACAGGGCTTATGAGACTGTTCAGTATTAGCAATCACCTCTACGGGAAGTGCTTTGATCAACTAGGACCGCCATTCCTCCCACACAGCTCCACCCACAAAGAAAGCTGGAGAAAAACAAGGGGTCCAGCTTCCGGCTTCCTATAGCATAGACAGCGAGGCCATGTGTCCACGGAGGGCACAGTGCTGCCCATATCTGATCCCTTGCCTTTTTGCCATGAGAATTGGGTCAGCTTCATCTCTTTGTCCTTCAGTTTCCTCACTTGCTAACCAACAGGGGATAAGAATGCCTGTTCCCAGGAGTGTTGTGAAGTTGCCGCATGTTAGGCAGTTAAGGTAGAATGTGGCGTATGGTGAATGCCTGAAACTATTTGTCAGCATTGCACTTAGTGTTGGTGACAGTCAGTGAATAAACTAGGGAGTTTGGTGTCCCCTGAGCTATGAGCTGGGTAACACAGGGCTTCATGTCGTATATGCTCCTCAACCAGCCCTCCCTTTCTCTAATTTTATAATACAGTAATTTTACTTCAATTTATTTACTAATCTGATTATTGTTTATAGCTTCTTATTCATATACAATATGATTTTTATGGGGTGAAATTTATTTTGTGCAAATATATGAAGTCATGTCATTAATTATCAAAATAGGATAGAAAATGAGCTCCTCTCAATAAATGTTATTTGAGAATTAGCACAGCACATGTTTCTCTATGGTTGAATACTCTACAATTAAAGTAATGTGATTATTTCCTAAGAACAATTTCCATTAAAATTTATTTGAATAAAATTTCCATTCTATAGTATTCTTAAAACTGAATCTTTATTTGGCTTGAACCAAGATTGATATTAAGAAAATTCCATTTATTTTCTTGTTTGTTTGTTTGCTTGCTTTTTAATTTTCCATCTATAGCCCAGGCTGGCCTGCAATTCACGTGTAGCCCATGCTGCCCTGGAACGCATGGTAATATTGCCTCAGTTTCCAAGATACTGTGATTGCAGGCATATGCTATGATGCTATGCTGAAGAAAAAAATTGTGGTGCTATTTTCAAATCCTCACAAGCCACTGCGAGATGTCCAGTGCTTGAACCCTGAAGGATGATCTCACGGCTCCATTGACAGGTTCCCCACTTCCTAAAAGCCTTTGTGAGACCTGAGGTTTTGATCATTGAGCTCTGGTCGTAAAGACTGGCTCTGAAATGTCCAATTTTGGCAAAGAGAGTGGCCCTTTAACCATGAGTAAAATTGACTTTGATTTTATAAGTTGCCCTTGCCCTCTGGGAAGACCAAACTGCCACAAAAATCAAGGGACCCCAGTGTGCTCACAGCAGCATGACTGAAACCCAAGTGGCCACCAGGGAAGGTCACAGCATGGAGCCCCAGAAATGTCTGCCTTCTGCCTCCCACCCCACCCCCCACTAATGTGCTGTGTCTTTGTTGAGAGCTGGTTCCCATCCATAGTTCTCATTAGTTTGATGAATGGTATAATTCTAATAGAGGTCAGCACCTGACATTTGGGGAAAAAAAGTACATGGCAGGTAATTTTTTAAAATACTGAACTTGTCCCCTTAGCCCCATTCCAATCCCTGTAGAAAGAGTGACAACCCACAGAGGAAAGTCATCAGAGAAGACAGCTTGACAAGCTCTTCCCTCCCTCCCACTTCAATTAAAAAAGCTGGCCTGACTTTGGGGAGAAACCGAAGCAAGGCACCACAGCCACGACTTTTCAACTCTGTCTCCTGTCAATTAGGCAGGTCCCGCTTCCAGCGGAATATTGGGCTAACAGAACAGTGTCACCCCTGGTAGGTTTCTAAGTTGTCTTTCCAATTAGAACAAACAACGAGGCATGAAAATAGGCCAGTTTCAAACTTTTAAATGTCAAGCTAAAATTTGTATGAAGAAGTTTCTGGAGTGTTCAAGTTGGCTTTGGACCCCACCGATGAGACTCTGCTTGCTTCTTTTGGACTTAAGACTGCTTTAATAGTTCAGCCCTTGGAGGCTGTAGGCTCTTCTGCAGTCCCTGAGTGTGACTGAGACTTCAAAGTTTTTATTCTCAGAACATATACAAGGTACGCTGGCTATGGGCAGCCTCTTGCCTTGTAGTCCGTTTGGCATGAAAGTGCTAGAGTCACCCTGTTGGGCAGTCCAGGGCTCAGGGGGCAATGTCCCTGGCATCTGTTCTCCTACTGTTGTTTATTTAGAGCTCTCCCCGGCCAGCCTCAGGTTCCCTTTCTGCTGGCTTGTACTTCTCTCACTTGTTTGTCTTTCCTCTCTGGTGTTCTGGTGCTGCTTCAGAGCCTGTTTCTTCCTGAGAGCCCATGCTTAAGTCCCTCACGGCAGGCCTTTGCCCGTCCTACCACAGCCCGGTGCCCCTACAGCAGCTGTCCAGGGAAGGCATGTCCTCTCATCAGAGCAACTTCCCTAATGGGCAGCGCACCTACCAGGTGTGACACCCAAGGCAGTGCTGGGGGTCTTTTCTCTTTTTAAATTTTTCAAATAATTTTACAAAAAAAATTATGTCCACAGACATGGAATTTAAAAAAAAAAATAGCAATAATATGCCAGGTTTGAAAATGTAATAATCCTCCACCTCATACATGATAACAAGGTCATTTCATATTTAGCTTGACAACATAATCCTGTGTTCTAGAATATCTTGTTGGTGATGAGCATCAGTCTGTAAATACTGCAGTGTGTGTCATGAGTCACCAGAGAACAAAGGTGGCTACAGAATGACCACAAGGTTAGGCACATCCTGGACTTCAAGCGGCAGACTTGCTTCATCTTGCAGAGTATCTGATGGTATATGAAATTGCTCTATGCTACAATTAATAGTTAGAGATTGAACAACACTTCTAGCATTTTTATATTACATAAAATTTCTAGTGACGCAATGAGTTAAAATGCAGTTAAAAAGGATGACATAAAAATTGAAGGATGCATTTATTGCTGCAGAACAAAAAAAATCAGAATATATTTTTTAAAATTTATTACCTATAATAAAATATATTTTGATTTCTAGTCCATTTCTGGGTGGTTCCTGGTTTGGTTACGTTCAAAAGCTCAGGGGGCTGGAAGGTCCCTCAGAACAAACATTCCATCTTCTTCTTCCAGGAAACGGATATTGAAAGATAAATGTTATCCGTGACTGGTCTGCGGTGCATCTCAAATTGAGCAAAGGGGAAAGGAGTCATTTTCTCTTCACGAGAATCAGCAGGGACCAGACTTCCATAGCCTTCAATTTTACTCTGTGGCACTATCTGAGGAACCAGACCAGCCGCTGTCTGTCTCCCAGGTTCTGACAACAGGAGGTCCTTGAGCAATGCAGAGAGGGAAAAAGGCAGAGCATGTGGTCAGGTGCTGTATCCGCTACTTTCCTTATTTCTTTGGCAAATATGCCCCCAAAAAATCAGTGTAAGGAAGGGCTTGCTTTTGCTCATATTTGAGGATTCAGTTCCTTGGGGGAGGAAGCTGTGGCCACGGGAGCACAGGCGTCTACCGGTCACATTGAGTCTGTTCCCAGGAAGCAGAGATGAATTCTGCAGCATAACTTGATACCTCCATGTTTCCTTTTTTAATTTAATCCGGGGCGAACGGCCCTCTGGTAGACTGCCCACACTCAAGGGTGTGTCTTCCCATCTTGACAATGGATATTACCCTTTACAAGTGGCAACTTCCTGTAGAATTTCTCAAGAAGCAAACGCCTGCAACAAATCACCCAATGGAAACCAGCAATCGGATGGATAGTTAAGAGTCAAATAATTCTGATATAGACCTGAATTCAATGTTGTCTCTGCTGCCTCTCATAGTCTCAATGTCTTAAATCAAAAGAGGGGGGACTAGTGACTATTTCAAAACAATTCAGGGAGAGCCTTAAAGCTTGACTCGTTGTCTTATAAAACACAATAGTTGGGAGCTATTATAGTTATTGAAAAATGAACCATATAAAAATGCCTAAACTAGGTGGTGTGTGGGCTGGAGAGTTACCTGGAAGGGGGCCAACAGCAAGGACTGTAGTCCCACAGCGTGGGATGCTGAGTGTGGTATATATATTCATGTTTGAGTTTTCTTTGTATTCTGCAGACGAGGACCACCAGGCATTGAGGGATTGTGCATGCCCAAAATAGTTCCTTAGAGCCAAGGCTTTACGCTGACTGTACCCTGTTTTGTTCCTAGTTGTGAAGATACATATTCAAGTTACAGAAAAGGATAGCAAATGAGGGAGTATTATTTTTAGTCAACACAAGATTTGATACGATTTTATTCGTTGAACTAATGAACAAAATCCAAATGTGATTGCATCTTTGAAAGCTATTCTTTGAACGTTACAGTTATAACTAACTCTATGTTTGCACTCAAAGGAGACCCTGTGTCTCCTGAACATGACATAAGGTTGAAGTTTATCTGCAGAAGCAGAAAGTGATCAGGTTTTGTTTACCTTGACAAGGATTCCTGAGGTGTCTCTTAGTAAGTTTATGGGGCTCACTGTGACCACCATTGTGGGGTACAGTGTACCATTACAGTGCTAATCCTTAAGGATTCTCAGCTTCCTCGTGCAAGTGGCAACACCAGTCCCTACTTCAATGGCAATCTTGTGACCCTTTATGTCATAAAAACAAAGTGATTGGATGATATTGTCCATTGTCACTGGCTAGTGGACCAGACCAATGTCCTAATCAGATGATCTTAGTTAAAATCTTGCACTTTCCATTGTACAGGCATCTAATGGCTACACGGGGTCTGGCAGATAGGATTCTACAAAGAAACAGAACCGTTAGTCATGTGATTAAAGATACTAGCTGTGGCTACCTGGAGATTTAGGAGAGTTGCTTCACTTCTCAGGGGCTCAGAAATCCACCTAAAAGAGCAAGTATGTCAACTTTTTTGTTCTGGTCAGACATTCATGTGGCCAGCATGGAAAGCCATGGAAAACAATGAGATTCTTGTCCAGCGCAGTTTTCTAGAATCATTTGACTATTCTGTGGAGCATGAAGGCTCCATAGCTTAGCCAAGGCAACTAGCAAGTTAACTGCGGCAGGTTTATTGGTAGTGCCAACCTATAGCTGGTCTTCTGAATTCCCCGTGTTGTTCAGAGATCATTTCATGTTTTTCAGTAGGGGGCCACATTCTTCAACCATAGTAAGTTGTGAATACCAAATCACTTGTCTTTCAATACAACAGCAACAACAACAAAAAGAAAGACAAAGCCTTTGTTTTCATACATGAAATAACAAAAGCACACATGTGTCGCTAAGGACTCTATCCCTCTTCAGCACCAGAGTGAATTATTAGAAATACATTGTTTAGTTGGGATATGTACAAGCACTGGCTTTTACATTTGTAATGATGTGCTGATTCTGAACATCTTTGAATGCTATAGAGGCACACCCCTAACTAACAAACTTGCATCTTATTTAATGGTATTTCATGCACAGTGCATTATCCACTGGGTGTTGGCACACAGTGTTTCCTGGGTTTCTTAAACCAGGCATTATAGAGAAACGCAACCCAGCTGCTTCCACAGCCCTTCCCCAGAGCGAGCGCTTCCAGGAATTATACTTACAGAAAGAGGAATCCACTCTGGAGATAATACACATAATCACATTTTCTAAAAATGGAAAAGCCTCATTACATTCTTGTTTGGGATCTTTTTACATCGTCACCTGCAGCTAAATTCTGCTGCTGTTGTCTTAATACCAGGAGGAGAATGCACCAGGAAGAAGCTCATTCTGCCTATGGGTAATTATGTAACTTGAGCTTCGGAGTCACCCTCAAAGGACAGTGTAGGGCCTCAGGAATCCTGCAGAGGACACACTCGGAGACCCCACTCAAACGTGTCCTCTTTGAGATCAGACCAGTCTTACAGAAAAGTGGATGGCATTTCCATGACAAGAAGAGTCTAAATGCCATGGTTGAAACAACATGATGAGTTTCTGTGAGAGAACCAACAGTCAAAACCATTTCCTACCACCCAGGAGGGAGTTTTGCTGCTTTCATTTTGTTCCCATAACTTTAATAATTACTATTCTTTAGATTCATTTGGCCTTTCTGAAGAATTTGTGGAAACTGTCACAGCCAAGTCCCTTTTCTTCTCACCCAACTGTGTGCTCCCTTTTCAGTGTCCTTTGGTGGTCTCTCTGATTCTTCCATGCATCAGACCCAACCGTGATGTAGTTACGCTAAGATACAAATCTGTCTGGCACATTTAACCTTTCAAAAACATGCTTGGGCATCCAGGGGAGTTGTTTCTGATAGTGAGTTTATTATGAGGACTTCAAGGGGTAGAATAGGGTGGAGATGTGAAAGCGAGACTGGAAAGAGAGAGGGAGGGATGCTGGGCTCGGGCTATAAAGTTATTAAATAAATAAATAAATAAATAAATAAAATAAAATAAAAAGTTTTCATTTTCTCCAACCCTATTACAGAATATCAAATCTATTTTATATTAGCTATTGAAAATATATTATTATTGAAACCAATTTTAATTCTACCTCAGCCTTTATTGAATCTTTTTAATCAAATATTGGCCTCTAAGTTCACGATTAAATCTTGTTTGATTAATTTCAAGCCGCTTTTTCCAAGCTATTTGTTCAGTTACATGGTATCTTCCCACTGGATATTCTGTCTCATCTGAGAATTTAATTAATGTTTCCAAAAAAACAAAAAAAAAACAAAAAAAACGAATGCAGGCCATATGTGAAGATTTTTCACACAGTAGAGTTGAGGGCCCCTATGAGCAAAACAAAACACTTCAACCCCACTGCTATAAACTCACTTTCCCTTTGCATTTCCCATAGAACTTGCCTGCAGCCCCAGCCTGTGTGCCCTTCTGTTATGATCCCAGTTCTTCCCGCAGGACTCCTCAGTTTCCTGATAAATAAACATTATTACTTTACTAAAAGCTTCTTTAGGTCTGTGTATGATAGTGTGGTTATCCTGTATTGTGTGGCTAATATCTGCTTATATGTGAGTATATACCATATATACCATGCATGTCTTTCTGGGTTAGGGTAACCTAACTCAAGATGATCTTTTCTAGTTCCATCCACTTGCCTGCAAATTTCAAGATTTACTTGTTTTTAATAGCTGAGTAGTATTCCATTGTGTAAATGCACCACAATTAGATTTTCAGGTTATTTCTTGAAAGTATATATTTATGATTTTCCTGGTGACAATTTTTTTAATGATGAGAACATAAAAAAAAGATATACTCCTTTTAGGTAAGAAAAGAAAGATTAGGTTCTAAAAATTGAAAATGGACACGTTTTCACCAGTGCACTTCACATCATGTGAAGAAACAGAGCATTAATTATCTAGAGTGTAAGCCCTTTAGAAGAAGAAGTACCGTCAACCCTACCCAGGATGTGGCTGGTAGTATTTTAGAGCATTAAAGAGACTCTGAAGTACCCTTAGCCTTAAGAAACACTTTTCATTGATGTGGCAGAGACAAGAGGGAACTGGATTTGCATTTTAGTATCAGTTATAACTAGACAGACGCTTAACTTGGGTGATTCATGACTCAGTCTCCTTTTCCCATGGAAAACGTGTTGATTAAAGAAGGAAAGTTGCAGTTGTATATAGATCAACAAAAGACCAATCACTATAGAGTAAACCTTATCTGATGATCTGTAGATATACACATAAGATTTAGGATGCGGGAAGGCATCATGCTGGTCTAACATACTGGCCACAGTAGATTATTTCCTGTGTTTCATGGCTTCACTAGCTCTGCATAGTTGGCTAAGTCTTCAGTAGAAGACATGATCTCCCTCCCGTTGTCTGGGACTAAAGTCCAGCTACACAGCTGTTGGTTATCGTCTACGTGTGAGTGCCACTATTGCACCTTAGTTAGTGGTTATCTTGACATGTTGGTTACTGGTGTGTTTCAATGGGGCTTACATCTGGGTATGAGTGTTTAATTGCTCCCATTCCTTGCCATGGAAGGTAGATCTTAAGATCTAGCTTTGAGTCAGGTTTGGCTCAAAATACCTGTGTCCTGTGTCTTCAGAAATAATGACTTCTGGTTAATTCTTGAGAGGCAACTATGAAAAACAAACAGCCCTAGTCTACATTGGTTTTGGAGTCACTTGGACTGCCATAGTCAAACATTCTAAAGAACATTTCTGGTGCCTGATACTGGGAATCTTGTTAGTCTATGTTTTTGTTTGTTGGTTTTGTTTTGTTTTGTGTGTATGTGTGAGCATTGTCAATGAAGGTGACTTAAATTCCTTAAATATACATTCATATATATTATATTATATTATATAAAAACACAGCAGGACATAATACAAAGACCAATGGATTGTGAGGTGCTCAGCCCCAGTGGATACATACACATCAAGTTCCTGCATCTGTGGCTTGGAGAACATCCTGAAAGAGGAGGCAAAAAGAGTGTAGCCAGAATACCTGAAGGTCTGCTATGAAGCAGCCTTTCACAGAAACAGCTACATAAGGAAGGACCTAAACACTGATAGTATCAATGTACACAATAACTCAGAAGGGGAAAAAATCTTACAGATCTAGACAGACAGCTACAAGCGACTAATAACTGCTGGAGAGGACTAGCCTTTCCCAGGAAAAGCATCAAATGATTATCCAACACAAAGTGATCAGCCTGGAATTATACACACAAACAACAAAATGGGACTCAACAAACTATACTCATGTGCTTGTCCATATCTGTGTGTATGCTGTGAGCAAAACAATAGATGTAGTAGTAGTAGTAGTAGTAATAGTAGTAGTAGTAGTAGCAATAGTAATAGTAATAATAATAATAATAATAATAATAATAATAAAGAGGCTGCAATGAGGAAAGGGAAGGAAACAGAAGTGATGTAATTACATTTTAATTTAAAATGTGGAGTAAATAAATGAATTAATTTTCAAAAGCATATGAATGTAAAAAACAAAAAACAAAGCTATTTCCTCTTTCTTTTGGCTTCTTTTTGGCTTTTATTCTATATCTTACATACCTCTGTATTTGTGGAGGCCCTGAACCCCTTGCAACTAGAGTTTCGGACCATTTTGAGTCACTCTGTGGATGCTGGGAATCAAAGCTGGGTCTTATAGGAGAGCAGCCAGTGGTCTTAGTGCCTGAGCCACCTCTCCAGCCCCTCTGGCTGCTCTTCATTGAAACAGACGGGCGGTAGGGTATGGGATCCAGTCGTAGAGTGCTAAGGAGGGCAACATGTCTGACTAAATGTTATAGGTAAGATAAAAGACTGAAGCTGGGGCTGGAGAGATGGCTCAGTGGTTCAGAGTACTGGCTGCTCTTCCAGTGGTCCTGAGTTCAGTTCCCAGGAAGCACATGTTGGCTCAAGACCATCTACAAAGGGATCTGAAGGCCTCTTCCAGTATGCAGGTGTGCCTGCAGACAGCACAATCCTATGTTTAAAAATGTATTTTTTACAATAGTGAGGTGGAAGGGAACTACAGCACCAGTGTGTAAATGCTAAGAATGAGGAAGGCCCAGGAGACCTCGGCTCCCCTCCCAGCTAGGCCACCATAACCTCTCCTGCCTGGAAAGGGAGATATAAGAGGTCGGTCCACTTTCGCCTGATGGTGGTTAGGAGCAAGGATTAGCATGATGATATGCCCAACATGGAAGCTGTGTCTTAAGCTGCAGGTAACCTAAGGTCATATCAGTTTTTTGAAGAAGCAATTCCCAGGCTAACCCCAAGGGTCCTCTAGGCATGGCTGACCATGGGCTCCTCACGAGGACCTTACTGTTGATGGAGGATAGAAAGCGCCAACACAGGAAAAGCCAGAGCAATAGTGAACTGAATGCAATTCAGATTCTGCCGAGGCGACCAATTGTGTAGCTTCCCAGATGCTCCCTTCCCTCTCCCGCCCCGCCCATCTTTCCACCAGGCCCCTTGCCTCCCTATTCCCTCATTGTCCTCTGCTCTTCCATGCTGCCTTCTTGGAAGCATTGCTGGGTGTGGTCATGTGATCCTGCCAGGCCCTGAGTTACTGATCCTAATTCGTCCTTCGTCTTTCCTAAGATGTGCAGTAACGGCGTCAAGACAGGAATTCTCCCTCATCGTTGTGTTTTATTTAATGCACATCAAGAAGTGCTGTGTGCATTTTCATATGTGCATAAATATATGTGCAGTCTGCCTAAACAGGAGTTAGGTTTTCAAATAGGATTTCTTTTTAAAAAATTTTTTATTTAATTAATTCATTCAGATTACAACTCAATTGTTATCCTATCACTTGTATCCTCCCATTCTTCCCTCCCTCCCTCCCGCATTCACACTACTCCGCTCCCCTAGGTCTAAGACTGAGGGGGACCTTCTCCCCCACTTTATGGTTATTGGCTATCAAGTCTCATCTTGGTAGCCTGCTTATTCCTCCTTTGAGTGCCACCAGGCCTCCCTAATCAAGGGGAGGTGGTCAAATATGGGGCACCACAGTTCATGTCAGAGTCAGTCCCCGCTCTCCACATAACTGTGGAGAATGTCCTGTCCATTGGGTAGATCAGAGTAGGGGTTTGATGTTTACTACTTGTATCGTCCTTGGTTAGTGCAATAGTTTGAGCAGACTTCCCTGGGCCCCGATCCACCCTTCACGATATTTTTCTTGTAGGTTTCTAGGATTCTATTTCCCCATCTCCTATATTTCTCAGAGTCGTTTTGATTTGCATTTCTCTGATGACTAAAGATGTTGAGCATTTCTTTAAATGTTTCTTAGCCATTCGATATTCCTTTGTTGAGAATTCTCTGTTTAGATCTGAGCCCCATTTCTCAATTGGATTATTTGGTTTGGCGGTGTTTAATTTCTTGAGTTCTTTTATAGTTTGGATATTAGACCTTTGTCAGATGTAGGGTTGGTGAAGATTTCCCAGTCTGTACGCTGTTGCTTTGTTCTGTTGACAGTGTCTTCTGCCTTACAGAAGCTTCTCAGCCTCATGAGGTCCCATTTATTAATTGTTGACCTTAAGGCCTGGGCTGTTGCTGCTCTGTTCAGGAAGTTGTCTCCTGTGCCAATGTGTTCGAGGCTCTTCACTTTTTCTTCTAACTGACTTAGTGTCGCTGGTTTTATGTTGAGGGCTTTAATCTACTTAGACTTGAGTTTTGTGCATGGTGACAAATATGGGTCTACTTGCGTTTTTCTATATGCAGTCATCCAGTTAGACCAGAACCATTTGTTGAAGATGCTAACCTTTTCCTATTGAATAGATTTGGCTTCTTTGTCAAAAATCAAGTGACCATATGTGTGTGGATTCATTTCTGGGTCTTCAATTCTATTCCATTGATCAACCAGCCTATTGCTGTGCCAGTACCATGTAGTTTAAGTATAAAGCAAATTACTGTTGCTTTATAGTACAGCTTGAGATCAGACATGGAGATTCCTCTGGAGGATCTTTTATTGTATAGGATTGTTTTAGCTATTCTGGGTTTTCTTTTAATGAAGTTGAGAATTGATCTTTCAATGTCTTTAAAATATTGTGTAGGTATTTTGATGGGGATTGCATTGAATCTGTAAATTGCTTTTTATAAAATGGCCATTTTTACTATGTTGATTCTCCTGATCCACAAACAAGAGAGATCCTTCCATCTTATGATGCCCTCTTCAATCTCTTTCTTCAGAGATTTAAAGTTTTTTCAAACAAGTCCTTCACTTGCTTGGTTAGAGTTATTCCTAGATATTTCATATTGTTTGTGGCTATCGTGAAGGGTGTAGTTTTCCTAATTTCTTCATCTGCATGATTGGCATCAAATAAGATTCTTAAACATTTGTTTTTAAAGTTGAAAATCTGCCATCCTCTTCACCAGCTTTTTTCTTGACCTTTTTTTTGTTGTTGTTTGTTTGTTTCGTTTTGCCTTGTTCTGTGACAGGATCTCGTGTAGTCTAGGCTGGCCTCTGGGCACCATATAGCTGAGTTGGCTGTACTTCCTAAATGTTCTGTTTGAGGGGAACACTAACACTCCTTCATAGTCACTATGGATAACAGCAAGAGAAATATAATTTCCAAGAATGCCTTGCTTTCTAAGGCTGTATTCCAAAGGAGTGCATATTTCATATAACATTGGTAAATGTTTCTTTTTGTTAATCTAGAAGTTAATTAATTGCTCAAATTTGCTTACGTTGGCCATGAAGATGTCCTTATCTGCTATATAATTATACACTTAATCATTTTCTATGCTTTTACAGAGGAGTAACATAAGACAATGAACATAGGAAATAAAACGTAATCTGAACAGTAACAGATACCAAAATAATTTGTAATACAAAATGCAAAACAGTAAGTTCATTATTTATCCAGTCTGCCTTTTAAAATCTAAGTATGGGGCTAGTATTCACAATTTGTTTTTTCCACTTGAGGATGATTCAGAAGGGTCTGCAGCCCAGGAGTGCTTGCTGCTTTCACAAAAAGACCTGAGGTTTGTTACCGGTGCCACATCAGGCAACCCAGCCCGGCCTGTAACTCCCTCTTGAGGGGATCTGATGCTCTCTTCTGGCATACATGGGCACACACAGACACACATACACACACACATACACACACACACACACACACACACACATGTGTAAACTAACATGAAAACCCAACACCTCACACACACATGCAAGTAAAATAACCCATTGCACATGAGACAATGATTAATCCTAGTCAGACATCAGCATGGGTTCTACCACAGCTCAGGGTGTCCAACACTGGAAGCCATGACATGGAAAAAACTGTAAATGTGTGCCAGACACAGTAATTAAACTTTCACTATCTCACACTCCATTTATAATCGGGGGGGGGGGGGGGGGGCGCGGGCGGGTGTAACTGAGGCAGGAAGATACAAGCCAACAAGCTCGTATAGTAGTTATAACTGAACAGGTTGTAACTCAAGCAAAGCATTCTGAACCCTGGCTTTTATGTTTTCCCTGTCTATAATAATGAATCTGAATATTCAGGAGCCACAGGATTGAAGAAAATTCTCAAAGCAATCTCTAGTAATTGCTCCTTGAATTGGCTGTCAGAGGGCGCGAATTGGTGGGAAGAGAGCTTTTCCTTTAACCAGCGCTGACCCATTTGCAGTCACAGGGACAGAATCTGGGGCCTCCCGTGTCGGAGGTCAGTACTCTTCTGCCACAGAGACGTAGGCAGTGAGCAGCCTTGGGGATCACCCTGTAGCCCAGGCAGGCACTGAACCTGCAATTCTCCTGCTTTACTCCTCCAAGTGCTGGGATAACAAGTGGTGCCACCAGGCTTATCCTGACCCTTCTCTTTGGGGAGCTGAGTGCATGAAAACAATGAGATGGAAGGGAAGGGGGAGGCTAGCAATAACCATAGTGAATGCTATGTCTAAACACGTTTGTGCAGACACTGTGGTAGCGCCTGTCTACGCCAGCGTGTTACAGATGTCAGTGTGAGCTCTCTCCTTCCCCCGATGCCTTTCGTCCTCTGTAAAGTAGCCATTAAGACCATGAGTTTTTCTTCCAGTCCTTGCAGTCTGCCTGCTCTTGAGACTTTCTTTGACCTGTGGAAGGCACCAGAAGCAAGACTACACCGAGCTCTCTTTTGGTTTACTTCGATCAGAGGTATCCATCCATTCTTCACTTGATCTCTTCCACATCATGAGCACAATAATACAGAAACAAGTGATCCCATTACCACCATGAGTGGCAGAAGTCACCCAGCCTGCTTCAGAGCTCCAGAGTTACAGAGGTGGCCATGAGCTGCAGGAAGACTCAGACAAGTGGCTGTGCTTGGTTCTGTTCCCCTCACTCATGAGCATCGGTCATGCCTTCTCTCTCCTGAAGTCATAAATCATTGGTAACTACTGTCACCCTCCGAGCAACCAAGCAAAAACTCTGATGGGAGTAGCACAGCAACGGGTGACATCTGTGTTCAGTCCCTGTGGCTCTTAAGCACAGATCTTGTCCTGATAGGAAGAGAATGGTCAAGCAATTGTCAGTGTCCTCCCAAGAGGCAGACTTCTCAAGGAGACAAGTGCAGAGTGGCTTGTAGGTCTGTGGATGAGAAGTTGCCTGGCCCGCCTTTTGAAGTTGAAGACCCAGGAAAACAGGTGTGACAATGCTTCCTGTGGTGGTGCAGATGCCACCTGCTGCCCATGTCAGTAGAACTATTTGGGAATGGTTGGGAGATGTGGCCTTGATGGAGGAGGTGTGTTGCTGGGGGCAACTTTGAGTTTTTAAGAGCCTATGTCATTTACAATTAGTTCTCTCTGACTCATACTTAGGGATCAGGAAGTTAGCTTTCAGCTTCTTCTCAGATCATCAAGCTGGCTGCCATGCTCCCCCACCATGGTAGTGTGGAATCTGATACCTCAAGCAAACCCTTCCCTCCACAAGATGCCTTGGTCATTGCTCGTTATCACAGGGATAGAAAAGTAAATACAGTGCCAGGTCTGGGAGCCAAGGGAACTCATGGTTAAACCTAGCCTAAGGAAGAAGACAAGAGGGGTGCCCCAGATCAAGCAGTAAAGAAGGGAAAGCGGGGGCAGGGGGATTTCCTTTTTCCTCTGCCTTTGGTTCCATGCTTGCCTTGGACGGGCGGGACCATTTTCACACACAGTTGGGAAGAACCAACCATTAACCGAACCCCCACAATCTAGTACCAATCTCATCCACAAATGCCTTCCCTGGCACAGCCAGAAATGACATTTAATATGTGCATCTTTCAGTAGTGTTGCCTTAGCCGAAAACATTAAGCATGAAAGCAGTGAGCGAAGACCTCAGCACAGGTCACCTCACTGTCAGCAAACGACTATGACTTCTGAATCAAGACAAGTCACGTGATCTGAATGTCAATGCCAGTGAAGGTGGTCTCACACCCAGCACAAGGCATCTGGTCAAGTTCACACTGTGAACGGGTGAAGCCAAGTCCAGCACAGACTGAAAGCTACACATTTTCCCACACAGGCTTGTTGTGTCTGCTATACGCTGATAATTTAGACATGACCTACGAACTCAAGAACACCTTTACCTTGACTCATCCACACAGAGTGAGACAAGCCGTTTGTGAGGACACATCTAAGCAGAAACCTGGTTCAGACGCTATGCATGTATGGAAGTAAGGGGAACACAGACATAAGCCCAGTGTTCCAGGAAAGCGGTAGGCATAACCCAACATAGGCAGAATGTGCATGGATCCCATGCGCTCTTTCAGAATCAGCTACAAATCAGAACAGCTGGCTTATAGCACTGAGCCTTGCTCTGTTTTAACACAGAGTCAAGAGCTCAAAGCTCATCCAGGCTCCAGAGACATCACTCTAGGAACCAATATGTGACCAGCCCAGGGTGGCTTTGGCCATTAAACCTGGTCTCAGGGCCACTTTCTTTCCCACTGCCTACAGCTCAAAAAAATGACAGGTTCCTTCCAGAAAAACTTCCCTCTAGAGAACCAGGCCTGACCAACCATGGAAAAACAGTTATTTTCTCAGTGGGTAGCTCTCTCTTCCTAGCACCCAGGAAGGGGAAGGCATCACTGAGAAGAGTTAGACATGTTTGTTTTGGAAAACAATACTATCTTGAGGTGTATTTTATTTCCCTGTTAAAACACATAGCACTTCATCACCGACAGGTACAGAAGGTTTTTTTTTTCAAAAAAAAAATAAAATAAAATTTGAACAATAGTTGACCTTCTATTTCTATTACTGGAGCAAATGCACAGTAGACAATAGTTTAGTTTTCTGCCAGTGTCTGCAGTCACCGGCTTTGAGGAAGCTGGTGCGCTCCAAGTTGGGAAAGTTGAGAACACCTTCCTGCGCGTCGCCTCTGCTGGCACAGTTAGGTTCTCATCAACTATCTTTGCAACTGCAGGTCCCAAAACATGGCTGGTTCTCTTCAGTTCTTCTCACAAATCAGCAGACACGTGGTTATTTACCAATAGCCATGTTCCTAGCCTGTTATGTACAGTCAGGAGAGCTCAAGCGGAGCCACCCATTGATAGACATAGAAATGATCCCAGATGGGGTGGACATTTATGTTTGAAATGCTTGTTATAAAGCGGCAGCCAGGTTCACCGCCAGGTCTAACTTGGTCATCAGGCTACTGCAAGTGCTGAAAGCTTGATGTGGCGATGTGCACGGATAGACACGGGACAGAGAGATTCACACTAGGTACTCAAAATGCCGTTAGCCCCGCAGTCGTGTTTCTGGTTGTTTTATTTGCACCATGCCTGGCAGGAGATTTCAGAAGTATCCATCTGCTTGCATGATTGTACCTTGGTTTTGTGAATCACTACATGTCATCTCTGCTCTGTTCAGATGGTGAGCCACAGGGGAGGAGGCCAACTCCTCATTGGCTTCTTGTTAACCCCGTTATCCTTGCTCCCATCCAGCAAATAATCATTGAGGACCAACAAATGTTACTGGATGCTTTGCTACAGCTTACTGGTGAGCTTTATGAAAGTTCTGCAGAGGAGAGTGATGGCTGTTTGCAGTGCTCAGCCTCGTGGACATCAGAGCTGACCCTCACTCTATGGGCTTTTAATTGGTTTTGACATTTGAGGTCACATCAGCTAGCCTGAGAGAGTTTCTTTCTTTCTTTTTTTTTTTCAAGAGTTGGTCATGTGCCCATGCACTCCCCAGAAAGAAGAGTCTAGAAAAAAAATTGCTCCTTTCAGCTGGGTGTCTCTGACGCACTGACATATGGCAGGAGGGGGTGCTCTGTCACTTTGATCATCTGCTTGTCAGCTCAGAGTGCTATGTTGATTCTGTCGCTGGTGTCACCAGTCTTCCACACTGTCTTGTACTCTCCCCTCCCGTTCAAGTCTACTATTCAACTTGTCATCCAATCCCGACATTTTGCCTTTGAACTGTCTTTCAGGCCCTGCCCTCTCCTCTCTCCTCTGTGCTCATAGCCATGGAGGCTCAGGAAGGCTGCAGGGTTGTTCTCACAGTGCTGTTTCCAGCCTGTCCTCTGCAGACACCCCATTCTGGCATTCCAAGCCTTTGAGGCTCCTCGCACCCTGACCCAGAGCCATGTGCTCTCCCATCTGATAAGACTGATCCCTACTTGATGTCTTAATCCTGGCACCCAAGGTTCTCACTTGTCTGAGGCCAGCAGCACACTCAAAAAGCAGCAGGCTCACCTCCACTGCATGCTTCTGTTCTGCTTTTCCTCCATAACAATATTTCCTGTCTTCCGTGTCTGACAGAAGCTTACAAGAGCTCCGGGAATGAATCACGCTCCACCCCTGTCCATGTCTGTACAGCAGAGTTCTGTGGTGTATCCTAGCACTCTGCCTTGGTTGCATGCTCAACACCTTCCACAGCCACATGTTTCCCTTCAATCAGTAACAGGCCTTTGGGTCCCAGAATATTCCTTTTGAAAATATGTCAGGACATTTAATACATTTTCCCATTCATGAATGCTTACCTCTGAAAAAGAATAGAAGCATTTTGCCTTATGTGTGAGGCTTTGATGGTGAACGCAATGGGCAGGACACGTGACCCAGATGAGCATTGCTTTCATTGCCTCAAATGTCCAGCTGGTGTAAGGATTTCAATCTCTACAACTTTCTAGGGGGGCAGAAACCACGTTTCATGGTTTGATTAGCAACTAGTGGTGGGAAAGTGGCCTGGTGTCTGGTGACCTGAATGCTGGCTTTGGGCTGGTCACATATAACTGCCTCACACTGAGACATGTTCCCTCAGATCATGCAGGACACTTACCGTGAAGGATGTTGGCTTCCGTCAAAGGCATTCTCTACATCTGCTGAGATGATCACGTGGTCTTTGCCTTGAAGTCCATGTACACGATTCATTACTGCGGACTGATTTGTTCCTATGGAAGCATTTCTGCATCCATGGGATATAGCATTGTAGTAGTTGGGAATTATCTCCATGATATGCACATGGTTTTTGTTTGTTCAAGTGTGTGTGTGTGTGTTTTAGAATACTTGCATCTGCATTCCTCGAGGACATTAGCTATAGTTCTCTGTGATGTTTCCCTCTCTCTCTCTCTCTCTCTCTCTCTCTCTCTCTCTCTCTCTCCCCCTCCCTCCTTCCCTCCCTCCCTCCCTCCCCCATTCTCTCTCTCCTTCCCTCATTCTCTGGCTTTATTACTAGAATAATTCTTCCTTTGGAAAAAAGAGTGTCTTCCATATATGTGTGTAGAATACTGTGTGGCAGTGAGTGGGTTCTATGATAGTGGCACCTGCTTGCCAGCGGTTCACATTGACTTCTTCCTTCTTCCATTGTAAGATAGCATCTATCATTGAAGGTGAAGTTTGTTTACTGTAGGCAGCAAAAATGTGTCCCTCTTTTCCAACCCATTTGGCTAGCCTGTGTCTTTTTATTAGAAAGTCAGAAATGATTAATATTCTGAATGACTGCTATAATTTCAGAGTCCAGTTTTGTATAGCTGCTATCTTAGCATCATTTATTTTCCCCACACAACTTCATGGGTGGGTGTATCCTTTTATTCAGTCTACACTATTCCTTCTAGAATTCTTTGTAGGGCTGATATAATGGTTATAAATTCCCATTTGTCCTAATGCAGAAAATGTTTCTCTAACCTTTAATTATGGTGGACATCTGTATTCTTTCAGAATTTGAAAGTTCTAAGTTCCTCTTGAAACTGCAGTTATTTGCTGATGCCAGTATTCTCTCTGTTCTCTTATATTTAGTGTTTTAACTATGACATTTCATGAGGAGTTCCTCTCCTGGTTTTATCTACTTTGTCTTCTGAGTAATGCTTGTCCCTCAATAGGCATATGCATATATGTAATGCTTATATCTCTTTCCCTAGATTTGGAGCATTTTTTCCTATGACTCTCTTGATGATTCAGTCTTTGCTTCAGACTTAAATTATTCTTCTCCCAACCCCATAATTCATAGATTTTATCTTTTCTGGGCATCTTACAATTCCTCTGTGCTTCATTCATGGAGACACTTTTCCATTTATCATTGTGTTTGACTGAATGATCTAATTCTTTTACCTTGGCTTCAAGATCTGATACTCTGTCTTCTACATAATCTACTTTGTTGGTGAGGCTTTCCACTGAGTTTTCCACCATACCACTGAAGTTTTCATTTGAGTTTCCTTCAGTGTTTCTGTATATTTCTTTATTGAAATCATTTCTGTGTCCTGAATCCTCCTTTTTTTTAAAAAAAATCTCATTCAAACATATATTTGTATTTTCTTGGACTTCGGCTTATTCTTGTCTTCTTTAATTTCACTCAGGTATTATTAGGTATTATTTCATGTCTTATTTGATTTTTTTAATTCTTCCAACATGCTCATAACTCTTCTTTTGAAAGCTGTGTCTTGAGCATTGTCTGGGTTGTTCTTGTTAGGCACAACAACTGCGTGATTTGTGATCTTTGCTGGTAACACATTGTCTTGTCTTTCCAGGCATCCGGAACTTGATAGATGGTTATGTCTTTTGATATGAGTTTAACCCATCTTACAGAATGCCCAGGTAGCATGGCAGGCTGGGTAGTTTTAGGGCATCCCAAAGTTCTGGCGCTAGGGGAGCAGATCTTCTACCAGGACACCATGGATAACTGTAGGGTGTGAGCTGGGTCCATAGGCTGGGCAGCTCAGAGGAACCCAAGCAAGTAGCTCTCTTGCCTCTCAAAGTGGGAATCAGCGGTCTCCTGTCAGGTTTGGGGAGGAGCTTCCATGTGTTGGACGAAGGGAGAGCAGTTCTCTAGCTGAGACTACGGACAGGATCTCTGGGTAGGGAGAGCACAGGGTGATGCTGGGCTGAGTCTCTTGCCAGGTGTAACCTTGTGACTTGGGCAGCAGTTACAAAACTTGCAGCAGATTCTTCAAGGGACCATGGTGAAGGCAAGTAGGGTGGGGCAGCCTAGGGAGGAGGATGGCAGGTTCTAAGAAGGCCAGGTGAGGCTTTTCATTTTTATATGTAAATTCATCAAATCAAAGGAAGCTGTAGCTTGTGCTATTTCTATTACTGTGTGTGATGGATGTGGGTTTAAACTTACAGTGCGAAGCACAGAGGTCAACGTTTATAAACTGTTCTTAATTGAGCAGGTTTCAGATATCTCTAGATCTGTGTACAGAGACAGTTTTCCTGGATTGATGGTGTGGTCTTTTAAAGAGTGGGAATTTGGCTCCTGTAATTATGTTTTCCCATAACACAAGATCCTTGCATATGATAAATACAAGGGCCATGTTTACTGTGTGAATGACAAAATTAAAACAGGCAACAGCAAAACTTTTCGGTGGCCAAGAGATGGTATTATTCAGTATAGAGCAAAACACAGCATGCACTGATGAAGCCACGGCTCAGGCCCTCGGTGGTGTGATTGTTTTCTCTGTAGACTTAACTGGTATGTAAGTTTCCACATCAGAGGAATGCCTGTTTCTTCAACACCAATGTAGAGAGCAGAGACTAACGCAGGAGCACTAGGGGCCAGCTCTGACCAAAGGCTCGCTTGGTTTCCTTAGGGTCTTACTGAGCATTATCACTGTTCCTATTTCAGCTGCTGTCTGTGGTGGTTTCCTTCAGCAACGGCCTAATTGAATACTTGCAACAATGATTTTATGCCCCATGGAGCTGAAAATGCTTATTATTAATCACTTCAAGAAGTCTCGGTCACACAACCTGTAGATTCAGTAAATGATGAATGAGATAAGAGATCAGTCAGTCAGATAAAACTCAGAAGACACTGTACCACCCTGCCTCTGGTGTCTTTTGTGTGCGAAGTACGGAGGCAGATGTTATCATATCTTGGTGTATAAAGAGCCACAGCCATGGAAGAGAACTCAGCCTGTACTCTGGGTTTATTTGCATAAACCTCTCACTATGCCCTAGTGTTGTAATGATTAGCCTGGAGGAAATGAATAACTACCTTCTTGAAAGAAAATCTCTTTGGGTAAAACTATCTGTTACTGTTAGGTAGACTATATGTGGGGGAAGGGAGGGCTAGCCCTCAGAGGCTCATGGTTGTGATATTTCCTTGACCTTCTACCTCGGGGAAGATGGGAATCTCTTGACCTTTCATGTCAATCCTTGACACAGCTGTGAGAACTGTTCTCTGAAATCTCTGACAGGCAGAGACAAAAACCAAAACCCTTCTATCCCTTCTAGTTTGGGTGGAAAACATCAAGGCTTCAGCTGGAGTGTAGAGGGCGAGGCAGAAAGGGTCGTCAGCATCCGAACTACAAAGCTGAGGGACTGTAGGACCACGTACAGCAGCCCCGATTACTTACAAGCTCTGCCTGAAGTAACTGGAGTGTGATATCTCTGAGAAGGTCTGGCTGTCTGCTGCGTCAACTTGATAGGAGCTTATTGCGTTGAGATTTGGAGGACTGCTGGGAGTGCAGCGAGTTTTACTTACTGGTTAGTGATGCCAGAGATTCGCTGGATCCAATATCTGTTAAACCTCAAAAGAGATGAAGATTGCAGTTTAATTTTTCAGGAAAAACCACAAGGAATTTGGGTTATGACAAAGAACATCTCTGGGGATTTAATACTAATTGATTTCATTTTGAATTCACCGAATTGCCAACTCAAGAAAGAAAGAAAGAAAGAAAGAAAGAAAGAAAGAAAGAAAGAAAAACTCGTGTTTAACTCACACAGGAACCATTAATCAAAAGGGGACAGAAAGAAAGAAAGAAAGAAAGAAAGAAAGAAAGAAAGAAAGAAAGAAAGAAAGAAAGAAAGAAAGGAGTGAGTGAGTAAGAGAGAGACACAGAAAGAGGGAAAGGGGAAGGAGGAGGAAAAGGAACAGGAGCACAAATACAGTGGATCTTGTTTCAATTTCACTGGGGCTCAGACCTCAGTTATAGGTAAGAGATGGTGAGGTGTGAAGGGAGGGTTAGCTATACTTAAGTCACGCAATGTGTGGCCACGCCTCCTTCTCTCCCTGTTAGAGGAGACCTCTCTGAAACACTCACAGCTCTTAGCTCTTTGTTCTCACTCTTGTCTCATCACTGGTCCCCTTTCTGTTCAGTGTTCAGTGATTGGGAGAGAAACGTAGACCTAGCACTTCCTTCTTGAAGGAGCACAAATCCAACCTTGGCAAATGATGGTGCCAATTGGGAGAAGCCACAGCTACTCTAGCTGGCAAGGAAGGAGGTTGGCACCAGAGAGTTAGGAACACAGGCACCTGGTGCCTGGGGAAAGTCAGCCTTATGTTTCCAGGGAAGCCTGAGAAGGCACCCTGTGTCACCCAGATATGACCAACATCCCAAAGAGTGAAAAGACAGGCAAGGACCTGGGGACTGTGACCTCTGCAGAGTGAGCAGGGAGGCAAGGAAGGAGGAACCAAGAAGGAGAAAGGGACCCCACAGAGACAGTGACAATGAAAGGAGATATGGAAACTATGTCTGTTACTGGAGCAGACCAACAGCCTGCGTCACAGCGCACAGTGCGTCACCGTGCTCACTACTGGAGCCAAAGTACAGCTGCTAGCTTCTCTTTCTTACTTCACTTCCTGCCTTGCTGTGCTTGCCTTTTGCATCCCCCCAAAAGCAGTGAAAACATAACAAAGGCTAAAAAAATTTAAAACGCTGAAAACTAACGATGAACAGAGAACCAAGCATCATACACTTTGAATACAAAGAACAACAGCCTGTTCAGCTTGACCGCCCCAGCCTTGTGGTGGAGCAAGCAAAGTCAACAATGACGGAGCAGTCAGATGTTGTTTTGTTTCTGTTAATCCAAATATTCATAGCATCTTCATTGTACTCATTACATGCTCTTCCATGTTGTATTTCCATAATTCCACAGTCCTCTGGATGCACCGAGGACTATGCCTGTTGCTGAGATTTCAGGTGTGTTACAAAGGCATTGGATTCCTGCAATGGCTGCTAGGAGTAAAATACCCATTTCCATTTTCTTTACTTAAGTGTTAATTGATCCTGTACATGTTTTTTCTTTTCTTTTTGTATCTTTATAGTTGAAATAGAATTGAAAATCTAGAATTTCTCCATGAGCTACCTATTTAATTTGACACATTGCAAGTTATACATACTCAACATTCAATCTCCTACACACATATCTACTACACACACAGGCACATGCAAATGCACACATTCACACACTCATACACTCATACACACACACACCACACATACATACACACACACATACACACACACACACACACACACACACACACACACACACACACCTCTGCTTTTGTGCTCTGCTGCGTTTGGTTTTTATGGACAAATGGAGCAGAAGAAATAAAGGGAAATCTTCCTTTTTCTCTTGATGGAGCCCTCCCAACTTTGCCCATGGAGGGGTGAAATCTGACAGGCTGTTGGAAAACCTCTGGAGAATGGCCAGCTCTCTATGTTACAGGTAAGCTTCAGGGTCCACATCACTAGGCAGCAGCCGTTCTGCCATGAGCTCTCTTTCTCAGTGGAGGAACTGGGAATCGCGGGACAGTCACACCCAGTTTCTGACTCCTCTATTTTCTTTGTCATACGTGATTCAGAGAGAGAGAGAGAGAGAGAGAGAGAGAGACAGACAGACAGACAGACAGACAGACAGACAGAGACAGAGAGACAGAGACAGACACACACACACACACACACACAGAGAGAGGGAGAGAGAGAGAGAGAGAGAGAGAGAGAGAGAGAGAGGGAGGGAGAGAGAGAGAGAGAGAGAGAGAGAGAGAGCTCTAACTATTTGTTAAGTGATCATGCATCTCAGCCTGTGTTTTGAGAAACCCTTGTCCAAGGGGAAAAGCCGGTGATAGCAAATGCTCTGGGCAGAAATGCGTGCTTTGAAGGACAGCCTGCTCAGGTCCCTGCTGATGAAAGCTGGATGTTTGCACCCTTCTCCACTGAAGGATGCTAACTGCCATCAGTGATAAAGCCTTATTTGTAGACAAATGTCCAATTAGTTTAATTGGTGTTCTCTTTACCTTTGTCATTATCCCCAGTCTCGCTGATGTGTCAAAACATTCTGTGAAGAGAGCCATTTTATTTTGACATTGAGGGAGCACAGTTACATTAGAAACCGGCTAACCCTTTCCTTTTCAATGAGCAGAAATTCCAACAACTCAAAAGCAATTTTGCATCTCGAGATATATCCTTTCATTAAGAATGACTGGCTGTGTGCTGTCATGTAATGTTCTATCCAGAGCCTGGAACCCCTCATTGTCACACACAGCATTGTCGCATCCTTCCTGGCCTCTACAGTCTCCCGAAGTGGGAGGAACAACAGAAATGAACCCACTTTTCTGGGAAAGCATGCCTGGATGGTGTTAAAGCATGCAAGGCCTGTTTAAGAAACTACAGCTGATTATACACCAAGAAAGAGCAAAAAGAAAAGTGCTGGAATGAGCTCAAATTACCCATTTTCATTTAAATGTTGAGGAAAGTTTTAGTAAAACTAATGCCTAGCAGGTAGAGGGGTGGTTTTGTGGTAAGAAAAGAAAATCTAAGCTCATAGTCAAAAATATCATTATGAGAATTGCTGAAGTAGAGATAGAAGCAGGTGGGGGTTGGAAAGAATCCAAAAGCGGAGGATACCAGCCCAGCCACCTGGAGGAAGGCACGGGTCACCCCGAGAGCCCCATTTTCACAAAGCTGTCAGGCCAGATTTCCCCCTGTCTTCTAGTTGGTTTGTGTTTGAGAATGTCAAGTCCTGTACCTAGGAAAACACTATGGGTGAAAGAGTCAGAGGAAACTGGTAAGAAAGGGTTATTGAGAGCTGGTCAGAGATTGTGATTAGTTTAAAAACTTAAACATGTGCCGTTTAAATATATATTAATATATTAGAATTAGACACTTCGGGTTTTCACTTGTCATTTTCCCCTTCTTCTGCGTGCATTTGGATTTGTATGCACACGAGGCACAGAGGCAGCCCCTGAAAGACCACAGCTACATCTGGGAGACTGAGGAGCCTGAGGGTCAGAGAAAGTTCATCCTGAAATCTGTTGGACAGTCAACATGGGCTCAGAGTTAGTCTTCTTTAGCTTAAAATCAATACTTTTCACAACATTTCCGTGTTCCTATTCCTTAAAACCAAAAACGTGTGTTTCACAAGCCACAGGGGCCAGCTGTCAATTGCTGAGGCAAAGTGGAACCCGGAAGAGAAATAGGCTGTTTCCTAAGGACTGCGGCTGCATCTGCCCTGCATTGGGGTTTGCTTGTGAAAAGAATCTCTACAGAAGTAGAGCATGTTTACTACCTGGGAGACACGGTGGAAAGCCAGAAAGACACACTGTCCACACACCCCAGAGTTATCCAGCTAAGTAACTGGGATGCTGTCCTGGAGTAGGGCGTGGCCCCACCATTGTGGAGACTGTCAGAAGTCTCTTCAGCACCACACAGACATCTACTTCAGAACTTAGCAATTCCCTGTCTAGTCTTAAGGCAAATGAAAATGTGTATCCACAAACGATGAGGATGATAACAATGCAATAACAGCGGACCAAACAGCAAAAGTCAGATTGCCGTCAACGGGAAGAGGATGAGCCAATCCTGGCATGGTCCATGTCGTTGTGCCCCTAAGTAATTGGAATAAATAAATAAATGTTAAAAATATCTCACGGACATAGTAAGAAAATGGCTCCGGATGGTTCTACTGATGTGTAGTCCAAGGGCAGGCAAAGATAACCTGGCAGAAGTTGTCGTGTGGGAACGTGCTGCTGAGCATGTGGGACGGACAGGTGCTGACTAGAAGGAGACTGACACACTTTGTAGCACTTGAACTCTCTAAACCTCACCATGAGTAGTGGGTGGGCAACAATGAGAGGCTGTCAAAATTCATTACCCGGCAACATAGAATAGGTGCCTATAAATTATACTTCAAAAAAACATGTGTTTTCTGTTGTCACCCCCTTTGTACATTTCAGACAGCTGCTAAGCTTAGATGCACAGTGGGTAGCAGAATTTACATCAGAGTCCTCAGAACCCGTGGATTTTCCTAGTTCTAATTTTATTACAACAATCCTGCCTCTTTTTCATAATGTAACAGTATAATAACAAATAAAATTTAAAAACATCTATAGTATCTTCAATAATAAAAATGCTGCATTTGAGAACACTCAAAAGGCTGAAGAGGTTAAGAGCACTGACTGCTCTTCCACAGGTCCTGAGTTCATTCCCTGCAACCACATGGTGGCTCACAGCCAACTATAATGTGATCTAATGCCCTCTACATGCAAACAGAACATTGTATGCTAGCTAAATAAATTATAAAAAAAAAGAATCTTCAAATTTAAATACCCAGATTTTTTCTGTCTTAGGTGATATATGCTTCAAAGCCCAGAAGTAGCCAAATTTTTCTTCATGAGTACACATCCCTATGATTCTGGAAACAACTCAGGGGAATGGCTTGGCACCTTCCTCAGGACTACAGATTATATTTACGGAGCACCCCTTTGATGCTTAGCAGGATGAATAGAGCACATTTCGTATAATCAAATAGCTTCTGCAGGCTTTCACAGCTCCAAAGTACCTCAGGCAGGCATGCCATTGTGAAAGTGCCATAGGCTCATATGATCACCACCTGCAGTGTGGAAAACACCAGCAATAACTTACCAAAATATTTCCCCTGAACATATGACTTTGACCCAGATGGCAAAGCCGGCTGCGTTGGCCATAAATCTGCCACAGAGTGTGGGCAGGTGTAAGCCTGCTATCATTATGACTGTTTCCCCAACACTTTATCTGTTCAGCCTTTTCCTAAGGAAATACAAATTTTGGAAATATTGAAGAAAAAAAAATAAAACACAGCCTGTAAACCCAGGCTGTAAGTTCTCTAAAATTTAGATTGTGCATCCCTGTGTTGTAGGCCGAGATGTCAGAGGCTAGGGAGTAGAGGGGAGAAAGAGAGGAAAGAGCACATAAAGACGGACGGGTTTGTTTCATACCAGTCTTCACAGCAAAAAATCGCCCTAGAAATAAAGCATTTGATTTCTTTTTTCACTGTAAAGCAAACAGTACCTGAATATTAGAAGTTTATTTATACTCCAGCTCCTATAACCTGTCACAGTTGCTTCTATGCAGGACAGACGGATGCAGGCTTAGATGACTACGATTTAGAGACAACATCCTACTGAGTGGGAGGTGTTTGCATATATTCTCTTAGAAGAGAATATGCATGTTTACTATTATCCTATGTGGAAATATTTAGTTCTGGGGCTAGAAATATCGTGGGGATTTGGATCCTGGTATGTGGGAATGAAGCCAAAGTTCTCAGCATTCTGTATAAACACCGTATCCATGGGCTATAACCTAGCCCTTTGCTATTCTTTAGAAGTATAATATTTGAGCCCCACCCCACAATGCACATAGCAGTTACAAGGAACTCTGTTTATCCACAGAGTAAGATTAAACACTCAGTTCCTTGGTTCTTAGGCCCTTGTGTTCTTTCCATCTGGGTCTCTGCACCAAGTGTTTTCAATATAGAGCAAGTCCTGGTCCTGGGGAATAGCACTTCTCTGCAAATATCTCCTGTATTGGTTCACCTCTCCTCTGCTCCAGAAGGTTGTTCTAACAGATCAGAAAGTCTGGTGGAGGATATGCTGGAACCACTGGGTCCTAACCATGGATGCTTCCTTGCCCCATTTGCTGTCAGGAGCATCCCTGCTCAGTAGGGTTCCATGCAGTGGGATAAACACATGGCCAATGGTCAAGCTGCCAAGCAAAGTCAAGAGATCCAACCTAGAACATGTAAATGGTCCTGTGAGAATAAACAGCTGATTTCCCAGGATGCAAGGGTATCCTTATAGCCCATCCTTGTAGTGGATTGTCTCTGAAAGCAAGGGGTCTGGTCTGGGCTCAGCATCAGTTTGTTGTGGGCAGTTGAGCCCTTGGCAGTAAAAGAGCTGGATTCGTTTTGGTAAGTGGTCCTGATGCTACTGAACCTATGGCGTATTTCTGTCGCCATCACTCATGGCCCTCTGCTTAAGTGCTTGTCAGTCCAGCACTCATGTAGCCCTAAGAGCTGGCTGGCAGTGTCTGGCCAGGGCACTTATCTAGTGTGTTCTTTAGTGTCTCTCTACCCATATGTCCTGTGGTGGACATTACCCTGTTGTGCACAGGTCTCCTCCTGTGGTGGACATTACCCTGTTGTGCACAGGTCTCCTCCTGTGGTGGACATTACCCTGTTGTGCACAGGTCTCCTCCTGTGGTGGACATTACCATGTTGTGCACAGGTCTCCTCCTGTGGTGAACATTACCCTGTTGTGCACAGGTCCTGTGGTGGACATTACCCTGTTGTGCACAGGTCCTGTGGTGGACATTACCCTGTTGTGCACAGGTCCTGTGGTGGACATTAATTACCCTGTTGTGCACAGGTCCTGTGGTGGACATTAATTACCCTGTTGTGCACAGGTCCTGTGGTGGAATTACCCTGTTATGCACAGGTCCTGTGGTGGACATTACCCTGTTATGCACAGGTCCTGTGGTGGACATTACCCTGTTGTGCACAGGTCCTGTGGTGGACATTACTCTGTTGTGCACAGGTCCTGTGGTGGACATTAATTACCCTGTTGTGCACAGGTCCTGTGGTGGACATTACCCTGTTATGCACAGGTCCTGTGGTGGACATTACCCTTTTATGCACAGGTCATGTAGTGGACATTACCCTGTTGTGCACAGGTCTCCTCCTGTGGTGGACATTGCCCTGTTGTGCACAGGTCCTGTGGTGGACATTACCATGTTGTGCACAGGTCCTGTGGTGGACATTACCCTGTTGAGCACAGGTCCTGTGGTGGACATTACCCTGTTGTGCACAGGTCCTGTGGTGGACATTGCCCTGTTGTGCACAGGTCCTGTGGTGGACATTACCCTGTTGTGCACAGGTCCTGAGGTGGACATTACCCTGTTGTGCACAGGTCCTGAGGTGGACATTACCCTGTTGTGCACAGGTCCTGAGGTGGACATTACCCTGTTGTGCACAGGTCCTGTGGTGGACATTACCCTGTTGTGCACAGGTCCTGAGGTGGACATTACCCTGTTGTGCACAGGTCCTGAGGTGGACATTACCCTGTTGTGCACAGGTCCTGAGGTGGACATTACCCTGTTGTGCACAGGTCCTGAGGTGGACATTACCCTGTTGTGCACAGGTCCTGAGGTGGACATTACCCTGTTGTGCACAGGTCCTGAGGTGGACATTGCCCTGCTGTGCACAGGTCCTGTGGTGGACATTACCCTGTTGTGCACAGGTCTCCTCCTGTGGTGGACATTACCCTGTTGTGCACAGGTCTCCTCCTGTGGTGGACATTACCCTGTTGTGCACAGGTCTCCTCCTGTGGTAGACATTACCCTGTTGTGCACAGGTCCTGAGGTGGACATTACCCTGTTGTTCACAGGTCCTGAGGTGGACATTGCCCTGCTGTGCAAAGGTCCTGTGGTGGACATTACCCTGTTGTGCACAGGTCCTGAGGTGGACATTACCCTGTTGTGCACAGGTCCTGAGGTGGACATTGCCCTGCTGTGCAAAGGTCCTGTGGTGGACATTACCCTGTTGTGCACAGGTCCTGTGGTGGACATTGCCCTGCTGTGTACAGGTCCTGAGGTGGACATTACCATGTTGTGCACAGGTCCTGAGGTGGACATTGCCCTGCTGTGCACAGGTCCTGTGGTGGACATTACCCTGCTGTGCACAGGTCCTGTGGTGGACATTGCCCTGTTGTGCACAGGTCTCCTCCTGAGGTGGACATTGCCCTGCTGTGCACAGGTCCTGTGGTGGACATTGCCCTGTTGTGCACAGGTCTCCTCCTGAGGTGGACATTGCCCTGCTGTGCACAGGTCCTGTGGTGGACATTGCCCTGCTGTGCACAGGTCCTGTGGTGGACATTACCCTGTTGTGCACAAGTCCTGTGGTGGATATTGCCCTGTTGTGCACAGGTCCTGTGGTGGACATTGCCCTGTTGTGCACAGGTCTCCTCCTGAGGTGGACATTGCCCTGCTGTGCACAGGTCCTGTGGTGGACATTGCCCTGCTGTACACAGGTCTCCCCCCTTGGCCCTCCTTCGCATAGCATCCTTGAGCCTCTGAGGAACCATGCTTCTCCAAGAGCCGTTCTAGTTGTTGTCTCGTCTGTTGTTTTTTGTGTTTGTTTGCTTTGTTTGGTTGTTTCGTGTTTGGTTTTGGGGGAGGTGATTTTTTTATTTTTTGTTTGTTTGTTTGTTTGTTTGTTTTTTGATTTGAGGCCATTTGTCTGGGCTTTTTCATCAACATTTTCTAAGCATTTCCCTTCCTATGAATGGCTACACTCACTGCTCAGAGTCCATACTCCTTACGACAGTATTGACTTAATACTATTTTCCCAGAGCATGACAGACCCGCATTGTAGAGACTGTCTATTTGGGGCTAGAATTCTTATGGAAAGAAATAAGACTGATCTTTCCTCGACTATCTGAATATCTCCCACTTAGCCTTGATGTGGGGAGGGGAGGGGTGTTGAGGTTGCCCTGAGCTGTGGTCCTGCTTGTACAAATTGACTGTCTTCCAGCCCTGTTCCTCCTCCAGCTAAAAAGAACTACTCTTTATGAAGGTTGTGGGAAGAGATTCAACAGCAGCCTTGAAAACTCATGGGTCTGAATGAACTAAGTTCATAATCATGTCTTTTCTGGTTAACATCACCTAGTGTACTACAGCCAAGTGTTCTGTATACACCAGAACCCAATAAACAACAGGAAAGGTAGTAGCCTCCCTTCTGCTAAAGTGGCTTGGCATCTCTTCAGACAACCGGGAGTCAGCAATGGGATTCTCTTAGTAGATCTTGCCACAAATTCCGTGTCACAGCCTTCTCCACCTCTGACAGCTCCCCTATCACAAAATCTCTCCGGCGATATGACCCCAGTGGTGGAGCTACACAACAACCTAAACCCAAAGAGTTCCTACTCTGAGCTTCACCTGAGTCTGAATCAAATTGCCATGCTGAGCAGTGTACTTGTATGTATGGGATCAACAGGCCTCTTTTTAAAGCCCCCCAAAAACTATTTGGGTACCATGATTCCATGGCTGTACAAACTGGCACAACAACTTTGCCCCCTTGATTGGCATGTGTCAAACCGTCACAGATTTGACTCCCACCCGTAGAATACATGTGTTCTCACAAGGCCTCCAGAACGCTGGCTTCCCTTTTCTTCTGGCACAATCACTGTAGTCCCGGCATGGACTGATGAGAAGTGCTGGGGGCTGTACAGATGGCGCAGGTCGCCTCAGACTACACCATGACAGAGGGCAGAAGAGTTAGCTTAGCCTCAGGGCAAAACTATAAATTAATATTGTTGAATCCATGTAAATGTGAACTGTTTCTGATTGTCTTTCCTGATTGAGATAGAAAAGAACAGATTTTACAGAGAGATGGCTTCATCCCAAGACCCCAAGGCTATATTAATCTGCTCCAGTAAATGTACCACATCTGGCACAGCAGCTGTGGAGGGACTCTTACTGGGGCAAGTTCGCAGCTACCTTCCTGGACCCATCTTGTTTCTCTGGGATTCAGACTAGTGAACTAAATATTGATGCACTGATAATACCTCTGAAGCATTTGTATTTGTGAAGGTAACACAAATGCCCAATTCCTTTTCCTGCTCCCAAGGTGAAATGTTGACTTTGATTTTCTGCCTTGCCTTGGCCAGGTGGGAAGAGGTTGAAGACCTTCACTTGAGCACAGCCTGTCTGATGGTTCTCACCCAAGACATCTAAGAGAAAATTATTTTCCTGACTTCTGAGCATTCTTCCTGATTACACATCTAAAGATAAGAGAAGTGGCCACCAGTGTGTGAGGTGTAGGGTAGCTAGTAACCACAAGCAGTGTATTGTATCAGCCTCACTCCCTGAATCTCCTCTAGTTAACAGGGAGACCATGATGAATACTAACACCAGCTTCAGTCCTGTGCCCAACAGTTCCCTCAACAACTGTGTATTTAGCTTCTAATACCAAATGTCCACTGCCCTCTTGGGAAGAGTAGAGCAGTCACTGCCCTGCAGACAGGGCTTGTGGGATCTTTTCTCCTGCAGAGTATCACAGGGCTTGATTGAAAGCCGACTCCTTCTAGAAACTTGGTGAGATTTGATGAGTTTTTACTGATACAATCCTCACTGCTCTGGTCATCCAGGCTTTAGTTTTTGCTGCCACAGCTGAAGAGTGCTCTGTTGGCAGCCTGGTGATTTCCCCTGTGGGTACTGCGTTCTGCTGAAGTCTTCATAACTTGGTGAGGTCAGAGTTCCTTGGCTATCATTCAGATATAACTTTCATTACAAAGCCTTCTTGCAGTCACCATTACCAGTGAATTCAATGAGCTACTTCTGAGTGCGGGTGCTGGCATCGGCCCTCGGCATGAACCACTTCCCCTTGTTAGGTGTGTCTTCTGGCTTTGCGTGCAACAGAATCATCTACTGGTCTATCAAGGATACATAGAACATACATGCCAACATGTTCATGAACATCTGATTCCCTAGAGTCTATGTGACAATCTCAGTTCAATGTACTACCACTTTCCCTAAAACCCTAGGAGTCATTCCGACATGGAATTCACAGTGTCCCTTGGGGTGGATCTTGACTGTTTAACTCTTGTAAGAATACATTAATATGTCAACAAAGCTTCCCTCATTCCATTTTATGTTCCACCACAGTTGAATAAGAAATCTTGCATAGTGGTGTGCACCTTTAATCCTAGCACATTCTCGGAGGCAGAGGCAAGTGGATCTCTGTGAATTTGAGGCCAGCCTGGTCTACAAAGAGAGTCCAGAAAGACAAGGCTACACAGAGAGACCCTATCTCAAAACAAAACAAAATGAGAAGTCTCATGAATCCAGTGGCAGACCAGTTATTCAACTACGGTGACTGTATCTCATCAGTGTCGAGGGGCCTTTGAATACAGATCATCTCATATTTCCTGGGCTGTTCCGCCTGAGTCAGTGTTCAAAGAAAGTAGCGAAGGCCATGGAGTGGACACCTCTGACCTGGAACACAGGGAACATGAACCAAACCCCTGTTGCCTTAGAGAGCAGAGTTCTACATGTGTTCACCTAGGAGCAAGTCATACACAAGCTGTGATCAGAGAGGACAGACTTAATTATGAGCTCAGAAAAACTCATTAAAAAGCTCAGAAAAAGCTCAGAAAAGAGTTCAAGGAGCCAAAATTTCTTAGAGTATGCACTTGGTTTTTCTATTCCAACCATGGCCTTCATTGGTATTTAAACCTATTTCACATTGGGCAATTGAATTCAAATTGGGCTGACATATCTCTTTAACATCACAGTAGAGTAGATGCTAACCTCTGAAAAATCCATGGAGTCCGCTAACTTTATATCTGGCTTTCAATTGTCTGTTATCCAATTTCTATTTTGCTCTTGTTTTTTTAGTATTTGTTAACCATAGAGTATAATTGTATATTAGAAATGAATTACTGGCCATATATGCAATATTCACCTATCTCTAAATTCCACACTTTTTACAACAACAACATTTTAAATGATGATATGTTTATCCCAAAACATTTTGGCACATAGAATACATTGTAATGAAATATTTCACATTTATTGTCTTGAATCTCTAATAGCTGTTGTGACTTTAGCCATAGTTTAATCTCATCTTAAACTTACAATATTGCAGATGCTCACCAGCCATCTGCTTTGTCACTGTATTGTGCTGCATTGTTATGAATGACCAGAGGGCTTTGTAGCAGCCGTGCAATCCTGACACTGCAGCAAACTCCAGAGGTGGAGGTTTTGACTAGATGCCACCATCTGCACGTGCTGTCCGTAGACACTAGTCTTTCCCAGTGACATCATTGTTGCCAGGAGGTGGCACATTTCTCAATCCAGAAACAAAGTCTACTCTCCAGCCTGCTTGTATCAAGCAAATCCTGGAACAGACTCTCAGACTGTGGTTTCTAGGAGCAGACCATCAGTTTGGGTATAAGATGCTCAGTCAGAAAAAGGATTATGAAAGGAAGAAAGAAGCAAGCTAGATAAGAGGAAGATGCTAGGTTGGGATAAATATCTGATGAGGTTTCACCAAGCTGGTGCTAAGTCACTAGAGTTATAGTGGATGCCAGGCTCAGACTATGTCAATGAAATGTCTGGGTCTTTGTGCTTCCAGTTACCTTAGTTGTTAGGTGTGGACTGTTTGAGGAAGCCAGCTGATGAAAACTGTGAAGTCTGCAAGCCTAGACTGCAGAGTGAGTCCTTTCTTGTGGAGAACAGAGGCAAGGCTTGCCCCATGTGGACTCTGAGACCAGTGAACCTTCGGATGTAGAGCCCACCAGAGGAATGAGTGCCCAGACATGATCGAGTGGCCTGTGGAGAGAGTTAAGGACAACTTAGGAAGGCACTTTACTTTGGCAAATAAAAAACAGGCAGACAGATGACAGGAGGCTATGTTAAGACAGTTTTCTGTTTATTTTTAAAAGTAACAAGAAGAAGAAGAAGAAGAAGAAGAAGAAGAAGAAGAAGAAGAAGAAGAAGAAGAAGAAGAAGAAGAAGAAGAAGAAGAAGAAGAAATAACAAATCTGTCTGTTGAAGTAAAAAATTATTTCAAAACTTCCTGAGAAGATACAGGCTTGTGATACAAGCAGGATTTAAAAGCTAGACTTTAACAGAGAAAAAATGCTGGGTTTTTTTTTCTTTTTAAAATTCAGGAAGGTAAATAGCATCTATGCACTGAAGAGAAGTCTGACCTGGACTCAGGACTGTAGAGGCTTCCAGTTCAACACATGGAACTAGGTTTCCCACTACAAAAGTGCCAATGGATACAGAGAGCCATGGCGTGGCATGTGGCTCACATGAGGCTTATGGAAGGATGCGGTGTGTCAGTACTAGGTGTAGAACAGAGCTCCATAAACTTTTCAGCTATCAACTCTTCTCTGACCCAGACATTTTTCTTCAACTCAGCTAGATGAATATATAACATAGATATAAAAATCAAATATTGACGAACAATAAACTATGAATACATTTACCTTGAAACAATTCTTTGTTGGATGAATAAGTTTACCATATATTAAAGATGGAAGGGCGTTTGGGTTCTTAAGGTGGACATGCCTACTTACTTTATGTAGTGAATTAATTTCTGGCTGAATTTTGACGCTGAAGGATGCAGAACATCTTCAATGTATTATAGAGTTGATTGATGTTTCAATTTTCTAATTGTTATGCTGAGAATGCCACTTTATGTAAATATGGGGCACAAATGGCACACATGTGTTTAGTGCCATTTTATAAGTAGCTGGAAATTATTTCTCAACCTGATGCCCAAATTCACTTAATAATTTTATCTGAGAACCAAGTCAACCATCCAAACAGCAATTTTTAAAATTTAGATTCTATCACAATTCAATACACAGATGCAGTGATTCAATACTTCTGTGCTGAGGAGTAATGGCAGTGGGGAAACAGCCAACACCCTGGTTTTCAGAGCTAGACCACATGTTTGCACAAAATGGAAACACTCCTTGTGTGTGATAAACATTCTGTAGTCTTGAACCTGCTATAGGTGTTGCAGGCAGTGTTCACTGGAGTGCCTGTGGTGACCACAAGCTTAGCGCAAACTATGCATGCTGTGCTCACGACTCAGGCCATAGAGACATGTCACAGTGTAACACCACCTTGATGTTTGAGCTTGGAGTGAGTTGAATAGAGAAATTTCCATCTATTGCTTTATTGCTACTTATTATTGGTACAGATGCCTTCAATAAATACAATGAGATTTTTTTTTTTAGATCTTAATTAGTACATTTTGTTCATCTAGATTTATCACATTGCGAGGAATCGCAAGGCATGTTGATCTTTATAGTCTGGTGCCTAGCACACAGCCTGGCAAACAGATGATGTGAGGGAAACCGTTTTATGAATGAATGAGCGATGGAAGCCATTTAGCTTATGTTATTTTTGCCACGTGGGTGGCCCTTAAATCACTCTGTGAAAAGTGAGATAAATGAGGAAGCCGGATGGGTTTCCATGGCGGTAAATTCCTAGAGATGAGACTAAGGCCCCGTTATATCTGTTTACTTAACTGCCTTGTGTCGTGATGACAGGAGAAGCTTGATGATACAGGTTAATCAGAACCTTCTAGAGACACAACTTTCTATCCAGGCCCATGGGCTCCCACAACATCGATAAACTGAAGACAGACTGGAGAGGGGAGGCGTAGCTATTTTTCTTCTCTTTGTTTCTATCGCTCATCTTGTCGGTGCCCCGCCGCTGCAGCCTCGCACGCGTGGAGATGTGTGTTTCATAAGCAATAGGTGCGGATCGTTAAAGGACGCTCTTCAATCACTGTTAAAGATTTCAGTGTGGAAATGGAGAAAACCAAACATGCACTCTTGTTAGGTTTACAAGCCGGTGACAAGTTGGCATGTACAGGAAGCCGGCGACAGCCAGACAGGTGCTGCTACTGTCGTTTTTATTTGCTTTGGGCTAATTTGCTGAGCATTGATTTAAAAGCTCTAGACATTTTGCCCTAAGAGGGGAAAACTACATATTCTCTCCTGGGCATCCGCTACTCTGAATAAATCTCTCCCTCTCTCTCTCTCTCTCTCTCTCTCTCTCTCTCTCTCTCTCTCTCTCTCTCTGTGTGTGTGTGTGTTTGTGTGTGTGTGTGTGTGTGTGTGTTCATTGTTATCTTGTTCTTTGAAATAACTACATGCAGTAAGGAGAGAAAGCCATTACACTAAAGACCCCATTCATTTTCATTTTAGAAGTTGAGGGTTGGTGCTCCCTGGGATTGCAGTAGACAGAGCACGCTCTTGTTTCCTCCAAAGTCATGTGACCACATGGAAGGATGAGAAAGGCTCTCTGCAGCATTCACCTACAGTAGTGAGTACTGAGAGTGGCTCGCTTTCCTCTCTCCTTGGGCTTCGCTTTTTTCCATATACAAATTTTTTTTTAAATTGCCTCACACAATGATTCTAGGAATACATAATTCACCCTACTAGTGGAGCGGTGTGCATGCTGTCTCCACTGTAACCAGCTGTTGAGAGGAAATAGAAAGCCTGCTCTGCCCGTGGCACACTCTTTAACAGCCTGGAAACACCTTCGTAAATGGTGAGGAACTTATTTAAGGGGTTAGCAAGTGTCATGACGTTTGAAGAGTCATGGCACCACATGCCGGTCTGTCTGTCTCTGGGTGACTCTTGAATCCTCCGTTTCAGAGGCTCTCAGAATGACTTCCTCTGTATTTCCAGGTGCAGGTGCATAGCTGGGGTCCGGGTAATAGGTTAGGGACAAAGCCTCTTTTTTACAATCACCTTACTCAAGTCATGCTCTGTTTGGAATAAATCATGGCGTCTCTGAGATGCTCAAGGGGTGATACTCGGTGACGTGTGCATGACATGATGCAGTACGAAGTGTTTTCAGGAGGAGCAGGGCAAGCTGGGAGCTGACCACAGTGGGGCTTCTGTTTGTAAAAACAGGAAGATGCTGTGCAGACGTCTTCACGCTACATCACGGAAGAGGGACTCTCGAAATAAAATTCAACTCACACAAAGCTTAGAATTTAGATTTTTTAGAAAATATTCTAAGAATATCAGTGTCACTATAGTCAGAATTAAGTCAACGACTGACTGAAGAAACATGTGCAGCCGAGAGCCCAATCTCGCCACAATAAGGAAGCTTTCCTTGTTGTGACCTGGTGTGTCACAGCACTCGGCATAGTTACTCACGTCCCTCTCATTGCTGTCATTGTGACCTATGGCGTGACCGTGGTGGAAAGTCTGTGGTAAATGAAACACAGGTAATTGGCACAACTTCCTGTGGGAGAGGGCAACAAACTGAAATCCTTATTTCATAATGAGTTTATTTTCTATCATTTTATTTGAATAGTGGGAGTTGAGATATTAGCAAAAAATAGTTCTTCGCTCATCTCTTTGTCATTAGCCAGTGAATTTGTTTGCCTTTCCAATGTCTGCTACTTAGAACACACAGGAAATGTCTCCATTTAAATAACCAAGTGAATACACATTCCAAAGCATGAGAAATGGAAAGTCGTGTTTGCAAACCTGGATAAGCACCAGTGAAATCTCTGGCTATATACACTACACAGCTATCTCTGAGAATTCGCTGTGTATTATCATGCTGGAAAGTGACGCTTTAAGAGAGGGCAAAGCCATCTCTGCAATTCACATATGAATGTGAATTTTTTGGCATCTGTGTGTGTCGAAGGCACACACTCTGTAAGCGAGGTCAGACACTGGGCCCCTGCCAGCATCTCCTGGAATGTGCCTGACATCTGTTTGTACTAATTAATTTACTTTGCAACATTCCCAGTGGTTGGAGTATTGGCAACAGGACTTTTGATTATGGTCTGTCACCAGGCTTATAGCAGATCTATAAGCTAATGCAGCCTAAGGTAAGTGCCATATTCCTAGTGATGAATGCCAAACATGTCAAAGAAAAATAACAGTTCACATAAATAGAAAAAAAATTGACAAAAATGATAGAGTTGATTACTGGACTCCTAATTCCTCTCCCTTGTAGCATCAACTACCAAAATTAAGACTGATGGTGTGTTATTTCTTTTTAATCTACTCATATTTAAAATATATAAAAATTAACAAATACAACACACTTAATAATTACCATATAAATGCTATGAATGCTAATATGCAGATTGTTACTTTTGAACAGGAAAAAAAAAAAACCAAATGCATTAACAGTGCATTGGACACAGGTGTATTACCCATTATGTGATAGAAACTGTAGAGTGTGCAGGAGGCAACCAGCAACCAAGATGCTGAGAGTCATGATTCAAGAAACTCATTTTGAGGAGAGCAAAAGAAAAAGTAAAAAACAGTTAAGTAATAATGATGATACATTAGGCGTTGATGAGTTCTAAGAAAGAACCTTTATCATGGACCAGAGAAAGTTCAAATGCACATATGCAGTGATTAGGGAAATAGTTTTGAGGAAGTGACATTTGAATAAAGACTTTCAAAGACTAGAGGACAAATGATAAGTGTCTCTTTAAGAAGAGTCCAAGCTATAGAAATTTAACAAGCCCTGGAGAAGCAAAGGACCCATACGGGCTAGTGAGAAACATGGAGGAACATTATGAGTGGTGACAGCAGTGGGAGGAAGAAGCCACGGTTCACCATGAGAAGGGATGCTTTCTTCTCTCCAACTACAGTGATACATGATTTTACGTGGGCTGTGAAAACAGGCGTTTGTTTCTTGCTGCAGTTCTGGAGGAGGGTAGTAGAGATGGATCTTAGTACATCTCTCCTCAGGTCTCTCACGCCACCCTGTTGTTATTTAGTTCTTGTTCAGAACTTTGAGAAGCTCTGGCAACCCTCCTCATCTCTTAAGATCCCCACTCATGTTCTATTTAGAATCTCTGCCTTGTAACTTCATCTTTGATTGTCTCCTTTAATCTTTAATGTGGAAGACTGTATTGTGGATGAAAGCCTCCATACACTGACTCAGGAGTTAGTGCAGTTGAGTCTATAATCTCTTTCCCGCTGGCCCTCATACACCGCCAAATTCATGTGCTCACATTGAAAAGGCATCCGTCCCATTTCAACACCACCAACTCCTTCCAGCTAGCATCCATTCTGAACTCAGCATCTCATTTATGTGAAACCTACATTTGAGGTGGCAATACTCCAGTTACAACCTATCTGATGGTACCATTTAATCTGTGCAACAGGTGAAGTGTTTGAAAATGCAATAGTGTCCAGATTGCATGTCTGAAAACTTGGTCTCCTGCCCTAAGCAAGCAGCTCCAGGTGCCAAGGTGACGTCATGTTCCTGCAGCAGCATTTCACTGTCCCCCCCCCCATTATCTCAGCCCCATGCTCTTTCAGCCACGTTGTCCAATGTTCCTACAGGTGGCCCAAGTGTCCATCCTAATGCTGAGCAGTCACCTGTTCTCAGCACGTTGAGCAGCTCCTCTCTGGCTTTTCTCCTGCCCACATGAGCTGCTTGCTCTATAGAGCAGTCTCTTAGCTGTTTGTGTATTGTATTCTTTGACATCTTCTATTGATTGACTAACTTGGGAAACTCAGTATTTTTTTATTCTGAAGAGGAAAGATACCAGTACAACAGCAGAGAGTTTCTACTGACAGATCCTAGTGGCCTGGAATAAACAAAGAAAGACTTGTTTATATTTCACATCTGGTGTTCAGTAAAAACGATAAGAAAAAATAGAAAATTTCTAAGTTTATGACAAATCTAAGAGTGGAATATGATGAGGAGTGTGACTTGGAGTGAAATATAAACAACTCAATAGATTAATATATAGGTCATTCAGAACTATTCTGAATTTTAAAAAATATTAGAAACCAGAAAAGATTGGTGACTCCCTATGCAAGAGTGTTTACGTTCTGCCCCCACAGTCATCATTTTTTATAAGTCTTTTTTAATTAATTTATTCTTGTTACATCTCAGTGGTTATCCCATCCCTTGTATCCTCCCATTCCTCCCTCCCTCCCATTTCCCCCTTACTCCCCTCCCCTGTGACTGTGACTGAGGGGACTTCCTCCCCCTCTATATGATCCTTCCTTCCTCTGAGTGTCACCAGGTCTCCGCATCCAGGGGACGTGGTCAAATATGGGGCACTAGGGTTCGTGTGAAAGTCAGTCCCCACTCTCCACTCAACTGTGGAGAATGTCCTGTCCATTGCCTAGATCTGAGTAAGGGTTCAAAGTTTACTGCACATATTGTCCTTGGCTGGTGCCATAGTTGGAGTAGGACCCCTGGACCCAGATCGGCCCATCATGATGTTCTGCTTGTAGGTTTCTAGGATGCTCTGGATCCTTCTATTTCAGGGGACATGCCCCTTGGGCTAGTGTCCAGATATAAGTGAGTATATACCATTTGAGTCTTTCTGCTTCTGAGTTAATTCACTCATTATGATCATTTCTAGTTCAATCCATTTGTCCACAAATTTCGGGAATTCCTTAGATAAAATTATTGAGAGGCTTTTATATCTTAAGAGAATTCATTTTGAAATCTTCTCTCATTCATAAAATTGTCTAGCATTTGTTTGTAATAGCAGGGAAGTCTGCCCACAACAGTCTGTCATATGTCCACACTGTTTGGCCATTTAGATTCTGATATCATGGTATCTTCACACTTCACACACTTCATAGTTGGAGATTGACATTCCAGTTGGGCCAGGTCACTGGACAGCTCCACAGATGCTTAGAATTTGTGCAGGTATCAGTTTGCGCAAAGTATGCAATCTCTGCCGTGCAGCCATCTGTCACCAGGACAGGCTGCACAGGTGACACTGACTTTGCAAGGTTCCAACAGGATTGCTGAGTCTCTCTGTGGTGATTGCAGTGTGGCCTCATCACACTCCCAGCCTGCCAGGAGGATGAAAATGCACTGAGTGCTTCATAATACCCAATGACATCAAGGGACCAGGCCACCATGGTTTACGGGTTCCCCTCCTGCACTTTTGTTCACAATTTAGAGTGTAGACATTGTAGTCATGGGCATGTTGACTATGATGGGGGATGCTGCCATGTCGGCACCAGCACTTTCCACAGAGTAATGACCTCATCTGATCGCCGAGGTCTGCATGGGAGAGTCTCTGATGTCATACAGTGACTCAGGCTCTGCCTGCTTCTTTCAGAAGTTCTTCCCGTCATGAGGTGATATACTTGCTCTAAGTGAGGCTTTCTGTGTGGGCACATAGTGGAGAGCTCTGAGTGTGTGCCCACACGACTTCCTCTGTCTGCAGCAGGCATCTGCATTAGCAGGTTTAAAGACCTCGTGGGTGATTTCATCCACACTGAGTCCTGCTGCTGTAGCCATGCGCCTTGCTGTTGGGCCTCAGCAAGGACTTAACCTGGGAGGCTGCTACATTGCAGTTGCTGCCCTATCAAGGATGACTAAGCTGAGCCTCTGTTGAGGGACAAAGCTGCGTGTCAACAGAACTGAGAAGGGAAGTCCAAGTGTGGCATCTGGGTCTTCAGTCTCATTAACAGATTTCAGTTATGTGGAGATTAGTATTGCTTTCAACTGTGTGCAATTTTTTTCTGTTGTCCTAAGCTCAATAGGATCTAATTTCTAGGTTTTAGCAATATTATAGATCTCAAGTTTTTAAAATTATTTGAATGCTCTAACAGCAAAGATCTTCTTACCAGTGTTTCAGGTGATTTTTCCATTCAAGTTTTCTTACTGTTGCATCTCCTACTCACACTGTTCATCGTTGACTGGGTCTTTCTTTTGCCAGTTGACTTTGATGATAGCGTTGTGTAACTTTAATTTTTTATCAGTTTATATTCATGTGAACACCCTCCACAAATCTGTGGCTTCACCAATATGTTCGTTTGCTCTCTCAAGCACGTCTGTGTTTATGTTTAACACAGGCCCATGCTTTGTTCAGAACATCACTTGTCTTCTGTGCCATGAAACTGCTTCTTGAAGCGGTTTCACTTACAAGTTTACACATGCTGAGATGTGTGGGTCTCTCTGTCTGGAGTTTTCTTCTATATGTAGTTCTATATTAGAATTCTCTTTTATACTCTTCCATAAGGATAGCCTACTGTTTAGGGTGTTGACCAAATCCTTTGTCCTTATTTTCTCATATTCCACCATTGCATTCAGCTTGGGGATATGTATATTCTGTGAGCACTGGGTGATGTTTTTGTGTGGACCTGTTTCATATTAGCCTGAGGGATATTGTTTTAATTGAATATCGTGGTGTGTGTGTGTGTGTGTGTGTGTGTGTGTGTGTGTGTGTGTGTGTGTATCTGTCTGTCTGTCTGAGTGGTAGTGTGTGCACACACATACAGAGGCCATGGAAGAGATAATTGATCTCCTATAGTTGTATTTACAGCAGCTGTGAGCTGCACAGTGTGGGTGCTGCACACTGAATTCAGGTCTTCTGCAAGAGCAGTGTGGGTTCTCAACAGCTGAGCCATCTCTCCAGCCGCAGACCTCAGGGGTTTGCATTAGTCTTCAGAATATCTTAGAATAAATTCTTCTCTGTACTTTTTCTTCTTCAGGGCAGTTTCAACTTCTCTTTATCCTTTTTTCCACTATTAATTATTCTTATTTAATCGTGTTAATAAATTAATTTTTATCATAATTACATCAAATGCATAGATTTATTTTATGAGTAATTAGGATGTTAATCTGAATGAATTCTCTTGATGTCAGTTATCCCCTGAGTGGCTGGGATGCTCTACTTCCAACTCTTAACTTCTTGACTTGCTTTTTTTATGTATACATTTATTATTAAACATATATACAACAATCTACATATAGCAAGAAAAACCACAAAACAATCAGGAATTATACAAATGTTACATTCGTAGTGTTCTGGCTATTTGTGTTTGGCAGCCTTGAAGAAAACATCTTTCCTATCTTGGTGCATCTAAAATTCTGAATTTAAATCAATATCTATCATATCTCATCTCTATCAACTTAAAACATCTATCTAGACCTAAAAACATTTTAGGCCCTAAACAACTAAGTTTAAACGTAAAACTAAACTATCTGGTCTTCAACCCCATTAGAGATGTGGGAAGGAATAAACATGATTACCTGAGTGTACCAGGAGTGCAGGATAGCAGCTTCCCAAATGAGAAGATGACAGATACAGTTTGATACCTGAACACTTACCCAAAACTCTCTATAATATTGAAGCATCATCTTCAGCTTTCTGGCCCAACATATCTGACAGATATATTTGTGAGGCAAGAATTATTGAGGACTTGCTTACCCTGTCTTGGCAGAGTTTGGCTGTTGACTCTGCCTGCATGCAAGCTTACATTTTTTAGGCAGAATTCTATCTGTGGCTGAAGTGAGAATATTTTGCCTAGTAGCTTGTTTGCCACATTTGAAACCATCTCCATAAGGAGGTTCTTTGAGGCTCATCATCTTCTTTGAGTTAGGCTGGGTGTTGCCAAGAGTTAACCTATCTTATTGCCAAAGAATCTTTAAACTAATAAAAAAAAACTTTAAATGCCATATTCTGTAGGTCTCTGAGGTTTTTGAAGACCTTATCTAACTATCCTACGTTACCTTTCCATCGAGTCAGATCTATCTGTTAAACTTAGGATGTATATTCCTGTGATAAGAATAGACTAGGAATTGGCATGACCACAATTTGATAAACTAACAATTAACTTGCAGTACCCAATTATCCTAAACATCCTGACTTGCTTCTGAGTCTCCACGAAGTAGTTAGAAACCTGAGAGCAACATAAATGAGAATTTCCTGTGTGCAGGCTTGCCTTGCTTTCTAATAAAGCCTGGCCCACCTCCACAGTCCCAGGCAGAAGGCACTGTGTGATGTGCCTTTTTATTGTGTGATATATATATATATATATATATATATATATCACACAATAAAAACTTTCTGCCACCAATCTTCAGTTTCATTACACATGGCAATATTTGCCCATGCATCCTCTCTGTACATTGACATGATCATATGTGTAGGGTTCCCCTGTGATCAACTTGTACAGAGTATAAAACTAATAGTGTGCTAGCTTCTGTCCTTGCTCCTGCATCCTGACTTCTTTGTGGGTGGGTTATATGGACTAGAAACCAGCCCTATAAATATTTCAAGCACACATTTCTCAAATCAAAGGCTGCTTGCTACAGGCAGCGTGCCTGCAGAACAGGCTCTATTCTTTCTACCTGGGCTTCCTGCTTTCTTCAGTGTGTGGTTTCTGGGCAAACATGCAAACATCCGTAGGGATTAGCAGGGGGGAATCACACAGCACTTCTGCTCATATCCCCTTGGTTGAAACTGGGGCTTGAGAAACTACCAAATCTAGTTGTCTGGTTGTGCAGCAAAGAGGGGAAATGAGTTTGAACAGTTAGCATCTCTGCTTCTTCCCTGATGGGAACAGAATCTTATTTCTAAATCTACCACAGATGTTCCTGCTTCTCCCCACAACCTGTTTAATCCTCTTTAAAGTAAAATACCAGTCAGTCACATGCAATCAAGTTTCTTCCCAAAGGTCCTGCTGAACTGTAAGTGCCCCCAGCCTAATGGACATGGCTGATAGACCCCTCGAGCTGTGGTCCTGCCAACTCCCTGTGCAAAGCGCTCCTTGTCAGACATAACGGGGCCGGTCCCGTTAGCTGGGGACCCACTGTCTTCTGCTTACTGTTTTCTTCAGTACAGTAAGCAACTGACTGAAAGCAGCTGTGGCCAGTGCTGGTTCTGCAAGGTGCTTGTAAGGCAGACTGTCATCTCCCTCTAGAGACTCAAAACCGAATCAGAGACAAGAGAGGAGGCAAGGAGAAAGGAAGGCAGAAGGTGTGTGGGCTTGGTATCTCAGGAGGCAGGACGGGAAGGCCTTCTGTGCTGCTCATCAGCTGAGGGACCCCTCTCCATATTTACAGACACATCAATCTGGATGCACACACTGTGAGCTGTTCAGTGCATCCGAACTTGCTTAGGTATAAACACAGGGCAACAGAATTCGTGTCACAGATGAACGACAAGTACAGCAGCCAGTGGGGATTTCAAATAGCAGAAAATAATCTGCTGTGAGCATATCAATCACATGTTATCTGTGGGCCTGTGAGATGGCGTAGAAGGCAAAAGTGCTTGTGGGTAACCTGCCAACCTTGTTCCATCCCGGGCTCCATGCAGTTAAAGAAGAGCCAACTCCTGCAAGTCACACAGACACACACAAGTAATTAATTAGTTGATTGATTAATGCAGTTTTAAGATGTTACTTCCGTCCTAAGAATCCAGCATGAAGTTCTGTGGGCCAGTTGAGAAGCTCTCACAGATTGCAAATCTCCATTTACAGTGTTTGCGTCTGTTCTCGTCTGTTTTCGTCCAGCTTACCTCCAGGTCCACTGAATGCTGTTTGTTGTTTCCATCCCGTCTCCAGGATGTTGCCATCCTTATTTCCTTGTTTCCAGCCAGGTTCCTTCATGGCTAAGCTGCCTTGTGTACTAACGGGGCCCCATATGTGCAAGTATAATCCCAGAGAGTGATTGCATAATTCCTACATTTTCACATGTACTCCATCGTCAAAGCTGGGCCTGGTTTTATTCCTTTCCCATCATCCACCACACCTGCCCTTCTTATCCATAAAGCCTCGCTGCCCCTGCCTTATTCTCTGTCTCTGACACCTTCCTATCTCCTTAGGCTTACACGTTTCATTTTACAATTTTTGCCATCCTCATCCCCCTAGCTAAGCCCATGGCTGTTTGAAGGCAACATGGTGTATAAGTGTCTCTTAAAAAGTAGAAGGATCTGCAGGTGGCAGGAGCTCCACAGGAAGACCAACAGAGCCAACTGACCAGTGCCCTAAGGGGCCTGTGCAGACTGACTCCAAGCAAGGACCATGCATAGACAGGACCTAGGCCCCTACACAGATGGGGAGCTTGGGCTTCGTGTGGGTCCCCTAGTAAGGGGAATGGGGCCTGTCTCTGACATGGACTCTGTTGCCTGCTCTTTGATCTCTTTCCTGTAGTGGGACTGCCTTGCCAGGCCACAGGGGAAGAAGATGTGCTCAGTCCTGATAAAACTTGATATGCTGGGGTGGATTGATGATGAGGGGGTCCCCCTTTTCTCATAACTTGGGGAGGAAGTTGGGAGAAGAGGGGAAAAGGGTGAGGCTGGGAGGAGAGGAGGGAGGAGGCAGCGATCAGGATGTAAGGTGAATAAACTCATGCATGCATGTGAATGAATGAATGAATGAATGAATGAGGGTTCCTTTAATAGCCTCAGTTCCACACAAGTAGGAAGGAAGCGCTATAGACTATTCTAGTTACAGAACATTTGTGTCCCTATTGCACAAACACCCTACACTGTAGGTGCACCCCATGCATTTGGGTCCCTATTGCACAGACACCCTACACTGTAGGTACACCCCATGCATTTGGGTCCCTATTGCACAAACACCCTACACTGTAGGTACACCCCATGCATTTGGGTCCCTATTGCACAAACACACTTCACTGTAGGTGCACCCCATGCATTTGGGTCCCTATTGCACAAACACCCTACACTGTAGGTGCATCCCATGCATTGGGGTCCCTATTGCACAAACACCCTACACTGGAGGTGCACCCCATGCATTTGGGTCCCTATTGCACAAACACCCTACACTGGAGGTGCACCCCATGCATTTGAATAGGTAAATGTCTTTAGGTTGTTGATCAATATTTAATAAGCAGTTCTACAAGCTCCATGATGTGTAGCATATGGTGATTTCCACACAGAGTCCACAGCCATTGCCAGTGGCTTGAGTAACATTAAACACATAAAACTCAGAGGAGGGAAGTAGTAGAGCAGTCCCTCCCACGTGTTTACCACACATGTAGAGGACACTGAGAGAACAGATGAAGCAAAGGCTAACACAGTGTTCAGGGGTCATCCATGTTGAGGATGTTCTAAAACTTCTTTTAACCTTTTCTAAGTCTCTCTGTCTCTCTGTCTCTCTTTCTTCCTCCCCCCCTCTCTCCTCTCTCTCTCCCTCCCTCTCTTCCTCCCTCCCTTCCTCTCCCTCTTTCTCTCCCTCCCTCCCTCCCTCTTCCCTCCCCATCTCTCTCTGTGCTCTTTCTTGCTGCTTCTCACTATCTTATTGCTCTGTCTGTGTCTTTCCATCTTGTTTATCTTCTTGTGTCCTTTTCCTGTTCACCCACCACTCTGCCACCCTCTATGACTTGTGTCTCTGTCTCTCATCCCTTACCTCTCTCATGTCACACTCTCGGTCACTCCGTTACCCTGGCCCTGTAATGTGCTTGTGACTTTTTCTTTCCAGTTTCCTTCCTCACTTCCACATCCAGAGAGTGAAGCAGGAGAGTAGGAAAGCGTGACGCTCACTGTGGGCACATGTAGCGTGACGCTCACTGTGGGCATATGTAGCGTGATGCTCACTGTGGGCACATGTAGCGTGATGCTCACTGTGGGTACATGTAGTGTGACGATCACTGTGATCACATGTAGCGTGATGCTCACTGTGGGCACATGTAGCATGATGCTCACTGTGGGCACATGTAGCCTGACGCTCACTGTGGGCACATGTGGCATGACAATCACTGTGGGCACATGTAGCAGTCCCTCCTCTACCTGCATATAATCTTCCTTCATGTCTAAAACTCCTTGGATCGCAGGGAGTTTACATCATCCTTAAGCAGTCTCTTTCCAGAATGTCCACTACGTCTACCAGGTCAGCCCAGAGCAAGCCCACGCGTGAACCATGGCTTTATTTCCCTGTGTCCATCTGCTCTCTGCAGACAGCAGAAAGGGAAAAAGACTGTTCTTTCTTGAAGGGGTGTAATTCTTTAGTGGTGTGATATGAAAAGAAACACAGTTCAGTTGTGACAGGCCATAATGATCTGTTAGGATAACTGAGTTGCCAGATGTTTCCCATGACCACCTGCATCCAGGTGTCTACGCTTGATGTGCACTTCTCTAGTTAGATGGTTTCAGTACCTCATTCCAAAACCGGCCCCATCTGTCTCCACCATCGCTGCAGGTCTGTCTGTACACGGTCAGGGTGGATTTTCATTAGGAGGGGCGTAGCTCACATGCCTTTCCCCCACGAAGCTTTATATAATTATATTTAATCTATTTCTGTGTTTGTTTCCTCCCACAGTATGTATCCTGCCAGAAAATAGCAACTCAGTGTTATTAAATTTGAAATCACTAACATCTAGCACAGTCCCCAGTGCATACCAAGGGATAAATGAAAATTTTCAGCACAAGTGAATGTGAGATAGTCAGAGGGCCCTTTGAGGTCACACTTCCTGTGATTAAAGCACCTACTATACTATTCTTCAGTTATCAGACAGCTGCACAAACACCAACTCCAATATAATAGATGCTCTGCTGTGTTACTAACACACACTTGTGTGTTCCCAGAACTACAGGTATGTTAAACATGTATTTATGTGTTCAGATTGCATAATTGATTATATAGGCATAAGTATGTAGCCTTTAATTGATAATTTAATTAATTAATTATATGGGCATAAGCTGAGTCACGGAATTTCAATATTCTGGGCAGATCGTTGACTGCATTGGGTCCTGACTTAAAGTGATTGCAATAAGGCATCTTACAACCAATGAAAATGCTGCTGGGAGAGCTCTGAGACACATGACAGTCTGTCACACTGTCCCGCACAAGAAAATCAAGGAGTCAAAGACACAAAATTACCAGTCCCAGAAATTTTCATTTGTATGAAGTGTCTTTAAATGTGAATCCCAGAAGCTAGCCCCAGTATAAAAACTTCTATCAGAAGACTGACTTTTCACCAATGAATAATTTAAAATGTAACTTTTTTTCATGTGAACTGTCTTATATCTTGGCAGAGGCATAGTATTTCAATAATTTATACAATTTTGAACATAATAGAGTTAATGCCAAAAAGCAATTTCTTTGATATTGAATTATAAGAGAATGCACTTAGGCTACTGTGGCTAATGACCTAGGGGCCAGGAGCATGGAAAATTACCTTTTAACCCTGTTTCATAGAGAATCTGTGCATGTAGCCATCAGCGCTGCTGTCTCCTGACATACAGTTGCTTGATAACAGATGGTTGTAACATAAGAAAAAATGCAACTCATTATGTTTATGAACAGGAGATAAGAAAGAAGATCATTAAAATGATACATGAGAAATTGTTTGTGGAAACAGCAGATGAACTGGAATCATGGTTCCATCACTTGTGTTTCTGAATAAAGTCCATCCTTATAACATGTCCTTAGGTGACACTCCTGTCACTCCTGAGGTTTAATCACACGCCCTGACAGGTGAGCCAGACACTGGTGAGTGGTGTGATAATGTCCTGCTCATGGAAGAAGCCAAGCGACGTGATGTAGAAATGGGTCCTCAGGCCTTCCTGGGTAAAGCTGTTGAAGGTCCCCGTGAGTTTACGTGAGATAGGAAGACATTGGTTTCCCAGGTGCGTCTAGACTATACAGGACTCACAGCATGTGATGAGTACTTTCCACACATAAACCTACAGGCACTGTTTATTCTCAGAGACTGGGAAGTTCTGTGTTGTGGAATCTTCTAGGGTGTGAAGACTCGGAGACTTCTGGAAGATCAAGGTGCTTCTAGTACCCTTGATAGTGCAGTTGGAGTTGATGGCAGGCTAACCCTGCAGGTACCTGGTGAGGTCTCTGTGGCAGGGTGTTCTGGGATCACTCTATGCTGTGGTAGAGCACTCCAATCAAAGCACCTTAGGAGGGAGGGAACGGTTTATGTGGCTGACACTTCCGTGTCATAACCTATCACCTAGAGAGTCAGGCAGGAGCTTAAAGGAAAGTGGAACTCATGGAGAAAGATCGTTTCTCAGACTTACTAACAGTCTCAGTGTTTCGTATGTAGTCCAGGACTAGCACGCTAAGGATGCACACAGCGGCCTAGGACCCACCCACTTAGATAACAGACATGCCTGCAAGCCAATCTGATGGAGGAAATTTATTGATTGATTAATTATAATTTATTCACGTTACAGTCCGATTGTTAGCCCCTGCTTTTAATCTTCCAGTTCCCACCCTCCCTCCCTCTTCTGCCCTGTTCCCTTCCCCAGACCTCTGATGGGAGCGGGACGGAGGGGGCCTCTTCTCCTACCGTCTGATCACAGTCCATCAGGTCTCATCAGGGAAGCCTGCATACCCTTCCTTTGAGTGTCTGCAAGGCTGCCCTGCCAAGAGGTAGTGATCAAATCTCAGGCACCGGAGCTCGTGTCAGAGGTAGCGCCCTCTCTCCCCACTCCTGACACACGTGGAGAACGAGCATCCATCAGCTACATCTGAACAGGGGTCAAGGTTCTCTGCATGCGTTGTCCTTGGTTGGTGCATTCGTTTGTGCAGGTCCCCTGGCTCCAGATCCCCCAGCCTTGGTGGTCTCCCTGTGGGGCTCCTGAACCCTCTGGGTCCTTCCACCCACCCACACAAACATCCTTTCATACAACTCTCACCACTCTGCCCAAGGTCCGCCTGCCAGTCCCTTTGTCTGTCCTGAAACCCCTGCTGGGTGGAAATTCATAACTTAGGTCCTCTCTGCCCAGGTGATGGAAGTCAAGTCAGGTTGACAATAAAAAAAACAGCCAGGATGAAGCTTTTCATCTTCAGGATGACATCATCAATGATGGCTTCTTCAGGATGACATCATCAGCGACAGCTTCTGTGGAGCAGCTTTCTTCTCTGGGGACCTACAGCTTAGCCTGCAGATGAGCTCTGACCAACTGTGCATCCATTCCACTGTCAATATTTTCATTCTTAATATAAGTCATCAGTTTTGGCCACACTGCCTTTGAGCCTCTGTTGCTGGAGTCTGTCCTCTGTTAACCTGTGAGTTCAAGCAGTATGCCTTCTGACTTCTACTGTTATCCTGAAAACCATACCAAACATGAGTGCAATGACTGAGGACAGTTTTTCCTGTTAGTAAGACCATACGCTCAGCTACTTGGACCCATTACCTACAGTCTCACCAGGATGAGTTGGCCAATTAGGAGCTCAGGAGGTTGTGAGACGTCTCGGGCTATATTCCTCTCGTCTAAGAAGCTCACCGTGTGGCTTTCATGTATGGCATCTCCGTGTGCTGCCTCTAGCAGGGTGGCTCCAGGGTGGTCGCACTAACTGCACGGTATCCAAAGCCTCAAGAGGAGTGCTCTTGGAGAACAGGCCAGGACGTAAGTGCCATTACTGTATGGCCCAGCTTGGAGCTCACCAGCCAATAGCAAACCAAATCCAAAGCAAGCAGTGTGGGGAGCGGTCCAGTCTGTCCTGAGGGGAGGGTGGGTCCATGCCTGTGAGTAGAAGGAGTGGGAGCAGCGACATAGGCACACTAGCCACCCGCCCTTCACTTTTGCTCTAGGCATCCTCTGTCAGGCAAATTGCCAATAAGAAAGGCGGAAAAGCCGAGGCAAACATTTTCAGTTCTCACACAACCTCACTCCAGCTTACTTTCAAAACTAAACAGTCTGAGTAGACATTATTTTCATCCAAAACTTCATCCTGTGGACCATATGGAAATGTTGAGATCTGTGTAAAAATGCATGCCTAAAAGTGCCTAAGTACAATACATTAAGCCACTCATAATGACTCCCCTTAATGGTGGTGTGATGTTCAGCCACAGGACAGCACAACAGTCCTTTATTTTAACCACCGAAGTGCATTCCAGGTGTTATAATCTATGATATTTTCCTTCTTATTCTTCACATGTGTTTTCATCCATTAATTTCAGCAAATGGGTATCATCTTTGTAATTAGGATAATAAATATTATTTACAAAGAACAAAGGGATGGGTGTACTTCAAAGAAGACATTACTTTTCTAATGGCGCTGAAATGACACATTTACTTTGCAAGCACAGGCACACCACAGCAGCTTTTAGACATAAAATGTGAAAAGAAAAAAAAAAAGAATAAAAAATAAAACAGTTGCAGAGCCCTGGGCTGTGAGAAGACCAGTCAACCCAATGACCTAGACTTCATGACTCCGAGGCAGGCTGCACCTCAGCCCTCCACAGCTCAGGGTACACTGGGACCCTTACGAAGACGCACAGAACAAGCTTTCTGCTGTGTGAAATGTTTGCAAAGCAGGCGTGTGGGCTCTAGTTTAACACAGATGTGCTGTTTTCCCTGGTTTAGGAAGATGATTCACTCTAAGCATCAGGGATAAGGGGTGAGAAAAGTCTCGGATGTTCCAGAGGGCGCTCAGTGGCTCTGCTCCAAAGCAGGCCAGCAGGTTTATGGGAAAAAGGAGTGTATCTGAAAGCAGGGACCTTCATCCCTTCATCTAAATTCCTGGAAAGGGAAACATCGCAGCAATCGGGTCAGCTTTTTAAAAGTTCTTAAAATACACCGCTAAATGGTTTCCAGGAAACTACTCATTATCAATTCTTAATAAAAAAAAAATTGCCATCTCAGCGGGGTTGGAGGCATGGAATTTGTTCCTTGGCAATTCAGCCCCAGGGGTAGCCCACACCCACAGGCTCTTCCCTGAGCCTTTGCTGCCAGCTCTACCCAGGGTGCCCTGGCCTTGCTGCTGCTGCTGCTGCTGCTGCTAATGCTAATGCTCCTGCTGCTGCTGCTGCTAATGCTAATGCTAATGCTCCTGCTGCTGCTGCCGCTCTTGCCTCTGTTGCCACCACCACTGCTGTTCCTCTCTGGCATTTATCCCTGAACATTCAAGATGCTAAAGCTGAAGCCAGCCTGAGGTGCGTCAGCGATCTGAACTCCAGTGTGCAAACATTCCCTGCAGGAGCCAGCAGCCATGGACCCTAAAGCCCAAATGAAACAAAAATAACAAAAATCCCATTCCTGCCCACATGGGGAAACTCTTGTGCAACAGTATTGCCTTTTACTTCTTCCGGTGTTCTAAGCATGCAAGAAATCTGCCTTCCAGCAAAATAGAACCGTTAGTTAACCACCACCAATCTTCTCTAAGGACAGAGGACTATTTAAATTCTTCAATCATATTTAATTTTTTTGTGTGTATACTCAGCCTTCTCCTAAGCCTGTTTGTTTCCATTTGTCACTAAAAAGCTGTCACATGAGAACATTTTCCATCAGCAAATATGTCTTAAAGGTTAAAGATTCCTTGTGTTCCTATCCCAGAGATTCACAGCCCCCATGTTAAACTGTCAGGAGATGATGACAAGAAAACAAGAAAAGAGAGAGGGAGTGAAGCCTGTGTTGTGTTCACCCACCACTGCATGCTCTGCGGGGCCCACCGCTCCCCGGTCCTCACTCACCTGCTACAATGCTGAACATCTTTCTGCTTTAGAGAGTTGGTTACTGAGCTTCTCCAGAGAAAATAACCTAGTGGAGAGAGGTGCCCAGTGACCTCATGGAGGCTTCCTACCTCAAGCACCTTCCTGATCTTAAAAATAAGTGCAAGCACCCAAGCACCTGCTGCTCTAGTTATAAACAAGGGAACTGGTAAGAGTCCTGTTTTAAGGCGAGCTCAGCGCTCACGGTCTCAGCCTCACCCGCTACCCACTGTTCTGTGAACTCTCTGCTTGTCCCTCCTCCCACTCAGGATTGGGAAATGCTCATTACATTGTTTCTCTTTATTACCTGGATACAAGAAATTATTGTTTAATCATCTTATCCTACTTACGTCTCATCTGTTTAAAAAAAAAATGTGATCAAGTATCAGTACCCTTGCCTATTCTCGCCTTCTGAAAAAACATTTGTAATGTTTCACTCCCAAAACATTTTGAAGACTCTCCTTTGTAAGTGTTGTGACTATGTATTATAATTACTAATATTGTGAATTTCTAACTTGACTGCGGTGGGTCTTTGGAGACTACCTTTCTGATGAAGCAGATACTTGGGAAATATCCACTGAGTGGATGGGTGGCCAGCTGGGAGCTAACTGGTGAGTGCTACTGTGCCCTGTTTAGTAGCTAGCATCTTGAAAAAACACAGTAGGCTGGGAAATAATTGGGATTAGCTTTTAAGTGAGGGAAAACACTAAAGTTTTCAATGATACTCAAAGTTAGAGCTGGAAGAGGAAGATGTGTTTCTCTCAAACATGTTCTTTACCTCCTAAGTTGTTCTGGCATATTCCATCAGTAGGCAGTTCATGAATCTGGCAAGCTCGCATCTATAACTTATTCTCTGGAGTGTTTTTTTTTTTTATTCTTTTCACTATCTTTGAGTGATGGGATGAGGAAAGAAGCCACACACATCTTTGAAATGCCATAAACTATAAAGTCAGTTACAGTCTGTCAGCTGAGAGAGCTGTGTCGCTGGTGAGATCTGGGCCATGAAACCATCAAGCACCCACAAGCACGTTTAGAAAAGAAAGTCATAAAGCAATTCTTCCTCCCAGTTTTAGAACAGCACCTTCTCAGGAGGTTTGCAGTGAGGCAGAGATGGGCTTCTGCCTTCCGGGCCAAGTTGGAAAGGGAGGTGCCAACCCTGGGGAAGGAGGGGTGTTCTTTTCGTACTGCCAGCCATTGCTGGAGACAGAAGTGAAAACAAAAACCCAGTTCTCCCGAGATGAATGGCTCTTCCTAGCTTTTTGACTCAAGTGGTTTGGGAAAGCTACAGAAACACAGTTTACTTGAACTAACATCCTTTACACTGTACTGGGTGGAAAAAAACCAAAGGTAACGTGTGCTCATGTATGGGAAGACGCATGGCTGCGTGCCTGTGTGTGCTGATACACATCGTTGTGCACATGTGGGGATACGAGTGGATGTCAGAGCCTGCCTTCACTCACCATTGTTTCGTGACTTTAGCTGGCTGGTTTTTTTTTTTTGTTTGTTTGTTTGTTTGTTTGTTTTTTGAGACAGGTCTCTGACTTGGACTTCACTGGACATGCTGATTCAGTAGGCTTGCTGGAGAGAAAGGCCCCAGGATCCTCCTCCTAGCTCTGCCCCAGCTCTGAGAATCCAAGCACATGCTACTGTGCCCTCCTCATATCAGCGCTGGGATCCAAACTCACGCCTGCTGCTCACACAGCAAACACCTCCCCCAGGCAGCCATCTCCCGGGCCCAAAGCCAATCTTTTAAGTCTACCTCTGCAAAGCTTTGGAATCAAACAAACAGAAACTTGTGGCCAGCACATGTAGTGCTACCTAGAATACAGCATCCCATTGAGCTAAGCTGAATGTGTGAGGTCAGTGTCCAGCTACAGCTCCTGGCTTGAGTGACAGAGACATCATGACAGGCATTGAGCAGGAGACACCGTGTGATGTCTCAGGTCACCCACAGGATGAGGAATGATAATGGCATCTTCAGTGTGTGCTAAGAATTATATCGAGTCCTTCCAATGGCAGATAGAGGGTTCATGGAGAATGTTCCCAGAAAAGCTGACGGTATGTTAGCTGACGATGCCCGTGAACAATGCACAGATATTCATCTCATAGATGCCGGGGGATTTTCCTTCCTGGATCAGATAAATCAAATGAAGAGAGTTTTACTCCAGGTCTCAACCTATGCTCTACAAAAGGATGACAAATGAAAAATAATAAAACAAAATAAATGAGTACCATTGACACCAACAGAGAGCAAAGAGTCAGGGAGGCTCAGAAAGCTAAAGTACCTGGCACATATGGTAGAAAGGGCGTCTTCTTCATAAGGGACATCCTCTCAGAGGGCAAGGGGACAGCCAGTCCAAGGGCTGTCTTTTGTAGTGGGACCTCATCACACTTATGACCACATGATTCCTGAAGTGCGGTCAGCTTCGGGGTTATGTCGTCGCTGTGCAGCTCTGGGAAGGTGGAACTGTGTAGACAGGAGCATACATTCAGCAAAGTTGACTATGTCAGTGACTCAAGAAGTCCTCTCAGGAATTCATGCCATCGTTCGGGCGGCAAGTTTTGAGGGTATAAGACATAGAGCTGGGGAGAATGACGTCAACTGCGGTGTAAAGAGACTGAATCACTTTTAATTGTGTGCTTTATTTGTTCCGGTGAACAAGTTAGAAGGAGCATAGGGACCTGGACACAGGATTTTGGAAAAGAGCCTTTGCTCCCAGGGACCCAGCAGATGAAGTATGTTTGTGTGTGAGACACTGCCCCTGGTTTTGCAAGGTGGTCACAGCAGGAGCAGTTTTATTCTGGGGTATGGTGGTTACTGTAAACGCTGGGCAATGCCTCTGCATAACCTGCTGCTATTAGGATTAGGATGCCATCATCCTTTAATGAAGGTTGTGGAAAGCTGTGACCTTGTGGACCCTCACAGCCTGTGTTTGATAGGGCATTGACTTTGGCCCTAGATATTCAGCATATGGGCCAGACCCCAAATGTCCCCATGACATGCCAACAGTCAAAATCTCCCTCTCATGTTCTCAGTGAGAGGTTTCAGTATCATGTGTAGCTCAGCTTTACATGCCATGCAACCTTGCATCAGGGAAAACATTTAATTTGTTCCTTCTAGAAAGCGTCTGTATAGGCTTGTAAAGTCACCCACAAAGCCTCTGCTAATGCACAGATGAGTCCCCTCATGGCTTTCTCAAATCACCAGTGATCTGTTTCTATAATACATGATGAATTTGTGGAATAATTTCACTTTAAATCTATGAGGGTTGACTATTACAAAAACAAGAAACATTTATTAATATATCAGCACACATGAGATAGTGGTGACAAAATAATACTGACCAAGTGAAAGCCCTGTGTCTAATTAAGAGGACCCACACTGATGTTTATGTACGCACCCTAATTAAACTCAAGTAAGCACAAAAAGGTCCCTGAGGTAGGAGGGCACTCTTTGGGAAGGAGCTCAGGAGTGTGCGTGGGCTTAAGAAGTAAAATGAGGATGAAGGCTATTGGCATGTATTTTTATCTAATTTGGGGGATCTTGTGCCTCCACTTCCCTTCCTCACTCCAATCCCTTACAACACCAGGTAGGATAGAAAGGTTAGTGGGGAGGGGGAGCATTGTTCTCTTTTGACTACTTCCTGCTTGTTAGGGTCGGCGGGCTCCTTGGGGGCAAGTCTCATAATACTGCAACAACAGCCACCAGGAGCAGATGGGGGAGCAGCACCAGCTTCTCCTTCTTCTGCAGAGTGTCTCCCCAGTCCCTCTTTGGGCTCTGGCATTTATACCCTCTCAGAGTCCCCAGAATTAAACTATCCACAGCTGGCAAAGATCATGCCTCTCTCAGAGCTCACAGAAGTCAAATAGTCCATTTCTGTGGACAGTCTAAAACAGCCCCATATCCCATACCTGGTATTAAAACAAAAACATGTTTGCATGATGTAACTGAGTTTTTAAGGAAACAAAAACTGCCACTATAGAATGCCATGCCTTTTGTACATTGTCACACAAAAAGGGTCCTGCATCAAACCCCAAAGAGAAAGAAAATACAATAAAGTGCAAAATACGTTAAAAACATCCATCTATTCACAAATTAATACAAACAGTAAGACAGTGCCCAGGAGTCTCTGTGGGAAGAATGTGATGACCTTCCAGTTTGGAAATGCATGCTGGGCATCTCTTCAATGCCGAGTGCCCTGCTAAGGGCACTGACAGATGGCTCAAATGGCAGCAGGTCAGACTGACTCATTCTTGGTGACATGAGGAAGTAAATTACCTTCAGAGAATTTAAATCTAGACATGCGTCCAACCATGACTCATCTCCTGTCTGAGGGCCAATGCATGGCTGGAGAAGGCGTGGGCAAAAGCAACTGAGTTTCAGGACCACAAACAACATAGGGACAAACATGAATTAGATTAATTTAAATGGGTGTGAGTTTAAAAGAATAATTAACCTAGGGCCTGAGACATGTATAAAGACATTTGCATCACCCTGATGCTTGAGTTCAGTCACACATGGAGGGAGAAGAGATGGACTTTCACAAGCCGCCTTCTGATCTCCACATTTCTCTGTGATGATTAGGTACCCAGCTCACACTCCTTGTTCACTGTGCTTCTGTGGTTCACATTTAGAAGAACAAATTGCGGCTTCTTTCATGTGCTCCAGATCATAAACACACAAACAATGACATAGCAATCCATGATACTTCTTAAAACCTATAGTTATTTATCGAATTAAAAATCATAAATTGACTAAGTGCGTCTTTAAGAAAGTACTTCTGATTTGGTCACTTCTCCTTGGCAGGGAGGCTCTCCTGATAAGATCTGATAGGCTGTGGTGAGATGGTGGGGAGGAGGACCACCCTGCCAGAGGACTAGGGGATGGAAATAGGGCAGAAGAGGGAGGGAGGGTGGGAATAGGAAGATACAAGCAAGGGGATAACAATCAGGATTTATAATAAATAAAAAATTTTTTGATTAAAAACAGAAAGCACTGTGGGAGTTTACAGTAAACAGGATGGGAACATTCACTGTAAAATTCCAACAGAATTAATAATAATATTTTAAAATAAATAAGAATAAAAAAATATTAAATAAAATTCTATCAGAAAGTAACACATATACAGACTGTTAAGTAGTTCTCTCTCTCTTACTCTCTCTCTTTCTCTCTCTCTCTCTCTCTCTCTCTCTCTCTCTCTCTTTCTCTCCCTCCCTCCCTCCCTCCCTCCCTCTCTCCCTCCCACCCTCATACTCAAGATTTCTGGAGGATTCTGATCCCAAGGTTGGGCCTCAAAGGAGTCTTATAATATCCTGCCCTGTTCCAGTCATGGGTGGAGCCTGTACTCAGTACCCAGTTTGCTTTTCTCTTGGAGCTGACCAAGATAAATTTCATCTATTTGAGCCCCTCTTAGCTGTCTGGTTGGGGTTAGATGTTTCCCTTGTTCACAGGCTGTGATGAGCTGGTTATGCAACTCAGTTTGTAAAACCAGCATCAAGCAAAGATGCTGCGGAAGGGCATCTGGGAAGCATTTCTCTTGTTTCCTGTCCACTGTCTCCTTTAAATGTCCTTTAGCTTCCTGCATTTTCTATAGGTCTAGAATCATTCTTTTCATGGTCTTTAGTAGAAACTGGAAGACCGGGAAGCAGAATGTGTGTCATTTTGAATATTCAGCAAGGCTCACTTTTTTCACCTCCACAAGCAACAACTCAGAAGGATGTCACCTGTGTTTCCACAGGGCACTGATGTATCCTGGGAAAGAACTCAGCCAGCTAATTTTTTTTCTTATTAGTAGCCCCTTCTAGATGTTTCTTCTCTGTGGCACATTCAGGGAGCTGACCGCCATCCCTGAAATGGCAGGTGACACCTTGACGTTCTTGCTTCCTCTCACCACTGACATCTAGCTGTGACAATGTCAAGTCAAACGTGGATGGATGGCTAAGCAACTGGTTGCTTCCCATTTAACACAAATGCTTAGTGTGAACGCAGTGTGATGCTAAGCACTGGAGGAGCAGGCGAGCATAGGCTCAGATGCGGCTGACCAAAGGGGCCGCCATCGAGATCAAGAGTGTGTGATTTTTAAAGGATGGCAGTATATCTAACAAAGATACATACCCATGCCGAACTTGGAGTCATCTGATATAGTCGACTTTGTAAAAGAAATTGCCCATACTTGACTCAAACTCTGTGCAAATACTATCTAACATTTTTCACAGTGGACCTGGCATTTTATGCCTATACATAGGCATGTGTACAAGTACCCCCTCTCTCTCTTTCTCTCTCTCTCTCTCTCTCTCTCTCTCTCTCTCTCTCTCTTTCTCTCTCTCTCTCTCTCTCTCTCTCTCTCTCTCTCTCTCTGCATATTCACATAGTGTATACATGCTTTCTATGTGTGTGCTTGTTTATGTATGTACATATGTTTATATGTATTCTTTTGCACACGTCTGTGTGAGTGTGTGTGTAAAGAAGGCCAGCCAGTCATGTCATGTGCTTTTCTCTTTCTTCATCTTATTTGTGACTCAGGGTCTCTCACAGTAACAGTAGGTCACTATTATCTGCACAGGGCAGCAAACCCCAGGGGTCCTCTTCCCTCCTGGCCCTCAGCACTGCTGCTAACAGCCATACACCAAGCCTGACATCCTGCATGGGTACCAGAGATGCAAACTCAGGCCCTCCTGTTTGTACAGCAAGCTCTTTTGAGGCTGGGTATGTTCTAGACCCTGCAAATGATATTTTCAGCATTATAATTTCAATTAAGTAGCTCTCCTAGTTTGCCTGATGGACACAAAGCATCTCTACATCTTTCTTCTAGAATGTTATGGTCTCTATTATGTTCCATCTCAGAAAAGCTAAAAAGAACATTGTTTTTAAAGCTATTGTTGTTGTTGTTGTCTTCCTGAGAAGATCTAGGTAAAGAACTTGACGACAGTGTATTTAAAATGCCAGTTAAATTGTGTCGTTTGTAAGCATTCACATGGAATGCACTCAGCAACTATTTTCTTCCTTGGTCATGCCTTACATTTCTAAGTAAATCAACATGATTTTCTTGTAGTAGAGCTTTGATTCTATGGAAAATATTCAAAGATAGTGTAAAAGAATATGGGTGACTTATTACAAAATTACAGTGTTTAGCTACTGGACTTTAAACTAACTACTGAAATACACAAACCAGAATGAAATAATTCAAACTACCCTTCAGGAGAGGTCAGTTATCTAATCTGTCAAGATGACTAATTCCATCTTACTCAGATTTTACTGCCATTATCAAAATGCTGAAATTCTTTTTTTTTTTTTTAAGTCAGGCATAACCTAGGCTGCACATGCTGGCTATTATTAAAGTGATGGCATCATTGTCAAAGTGAAAATATCATTGTCTAAGCTGAGAAATCATTGTCAGAGTGACAGCATCATTTTCAAAGTGATGACATCACTGCCAGAGTGATGATATCACTGACAGAACGATGATGCTTAGGAACATGCCTGAAGTTAGACCCTCGTGTCATACGTGTGCTTCACGCCAGCCAGTTTTAGAGACTGATTCCTTGCTGGCCTCTGGGCCTGTGCTGGCTCAAGTACTCCAGTTGCGGCCATAGAATACACATGCAGAGTCTCTCTCTGTATCTCAGTGAAGACTCAAGCATCACTCTCTCCCAAGTCTAATGCATCAGGAAGCTCCCAGTGTGTTTCCCCATCACCCTGGTCAAGCCACCATGTACAAGAGCATGTCAGGCAGGTGAGCTGTAGTGTGATCTGCTTCAAGGAGCTCTTTCTATTACCGACATGGTCTTTAATAAACCGCCTCTGCTCCCCAGGACAGTGACCCCCAAGCATACCCATCCCCACTGTCTCCAGTGTGAGATGGAAGCAGCACATGCCTCCCTCCGTGACCCCAGATCAACCTTCCTTTTCATCCCCTCCCTGTCTCATGCAGCACAGAAGTCAGCAAGCTGGCACACTGGGTCCTGCTAGTAACCATTTTCAAAGCAGAGCCCTCATTATAATGACGATACTAGGTGGAAAAAGGAGATGGGTCCATGTTCTAAATTACCCAGCCCAAGTTATTCAATATGCAAATTTATTATGGAATATTGTGTTCATATTGGTAATAATGAGAGAAAATATTTAGAGAAAAATACATCTAACCAATGGACCAAAAGCTTATCAGAGGTATGAGTTACCACAGAGATCTCCAGGAGGCAACAGCAGAGCAATGAAGAACGGATATCAGCAGACATTTCTGTTAGGGTGTTATGGAGTTGAAGTACTCAAGGGTATTTCAGCAAAGTCTTATAGATACTGAGTCTCACCACAGTGTCTTTGCCTTTTCAGTTCCTCCGAAAATATATGACATCTCAAACGACATGACCATCAACGAAGGGACCAACGTCACCCTGACTTGCTTGGCCACTGGGAAGCCAGAGCCTGCCATTTCCTGGAGGCATATCTCCCCATCAGGTGAGTGCTTACCCTCCAGCATTTCCGGTTCAGGAAGTGAGTAAGGCCTTCTCAACCTCGCCTCTTTCATGAGGTTTTGCCTAAAGACAGCAGGGCTCAAGCAAACTGAAGGAGTGAATAGCCCAAGACATCAGTAAGAAGGCCTTGGCAAGGGCATTTTCACTGTAATGTTTTGGGTAATCACAAATCAACAGAAAAGGTTCAAATGGAATTATTACCAGAGGAAAAAACTGCTTGTTTAAATATGTTAGTGACATACTCAGTGGCATTCACACGTTGATAGCCAGCACACACTGCTGAGGTAATCAGGAGAGAAGAGAATTATACAAGCCGTGTATTGCTAGGTCTGACTTAAAGCTGCTGTGCAGAATCAAGGATTTGGGGCTTAGAATTACATTTAGCTGATGAAGGATTGAAATGTCCTAACACCAAAGTGCTTTATACACAGAGATCACATAACTGGTGACATGCTGTCTGTGCCATGTTCCTAGGGATCGTGGCTTCTATGTTGTGCACATCTTCTGGAAGATTTGAAGTCAGATTTACAAGTTCATGACAGTCCTCATGCAAACAGGCCAGTGTCTGCAGTGACAATGCCAAAGCTTGTGTGCAGTTTTCAAGTCTAGACTAACAGGAGGAGCTGCTGGCATGCAAAGGCTTTAGATTTCCTGGGAAACCCTGTATCAGGGAAGTGAGAAAGGCAGTGGCAGAGCAGGACTCAAAGTCCACCTTTGGGCTCAGTATGCACACAGGTGCACACGCCTGCCCAGACATCTGTGCACATATGTGCATGCACCTACACAGATGCGTATGGACACAGCCCTACCCCTACACACAAAGACATAAAAATTTTCACACTGTAGCTTTAAGCATTTCTTGAAAGTGATGGTGTTATTTCATTGCTGAGGATCCCACCACTTTTTAAGATTAATAAAAATCTTTTACTTCAGTTGCTTTCCTTTATTTTGGGAGAAAAATAACTTCAACAACACTGGATCAAACAATGAAACAGCTGTTAATAAAATCAGAAAGGAACATCTTCTGTAGGCGTGGAAGGAGCCCACTTGGAACATCTACTTCATCTGCTGATGTTTTATTTAATGTCACGCATCCTTAAGTGTCTTCCAGTTGCCTCCTTTACACGGTGGGCCTAATGAGACTCACCCACACCGTATGCTAAGTATCGCTATTAATGGAAGGAAAAAAATCAATATTCCGGCACTACACACTCATGCAGTTTGCATTACGCTCATCTGACAGTTCTGAACTTCAGTGTGTTGTTGATGCCAGCACTTCACTCTCCAGAGCTTTACAGAAACCACAGAACTGATCATGTGAGTGTCAGACCCATGCAGGCTGGCTGCAGACAAGAAGTGACACAGAGTGAGACCAGGCATCAGACGTACAGGTATCTAAGCTGAAGTGCTTGTCCTTAGGCCCTTCCAGTCTTTGAGTGCCTCTTGCTGCTTGCAGGTGTTTCCTACTCTCCAAAACTGTGTAGCAGTGATCTCTAGTTATGTTTTGGGTCAGCAGAGTCACGCGTTATTTATGAGATAGCTCAAAGCGTATACACCCTCAACCAGCTAGAACTGGCTAGCTAACAAGTGCATTGCCACTGGTTTGGCTATGAGAACCTGAGCTTCCGTTCTCTCTGCATTTTCTAAGAGTCAGATGGATCAATGCCAGTATGTTACATGGTATGCGTAGATGGAGCAACGCCAGTATGTTACGTGGTGTGCGTAGATGTCATGTATTTATCCCTTCCATTTCATGGTGACCAGCACTCTTTATTTTTTTTATTTTTTGACTAATTTATTCATATTACACCTCAATTGTTATCCCTTCACTTGTATCCTCCCATTCCCCCCTCCCTCCCTCTTTCACCCTATTCCCCTCCCCTAGGTCTGTGGCAGAAGGGGTCCTCCTCTCCCACCACATGGTCATAGCCTATCAGGTCTCATCTTGGTAGCCTGCTTACCCTTCCTCTGGTAACACTCTTTTTCCAGCTAAGCGTCCTAGGCGTGATGATACTTGAGTGAGATAATAGATCTGAGTGTGCCTTGAGAATTATAATATTCAACGCTACGAATGATTCTTAATCATCTCTCCAGGGATTAAATCTGATGGCACTGTGACTTTTGTGAGAATGAAGCACAGAATTCTATCTATATATAATTTTAGATTAATATTTTGGACTTAATGTTCCCATTTTACTGTGCTTGCTTGCCTGCACATTTGCCTTTTATAGATGTGTGGATATATTTTAGTTTAATTAAATAACAAGAATGCCAGTTACTGAAGTTATTAGAATAAAGATAACAGATAGCATCACAAACTGAGGGAAGACAGATTGGGTTTATAAATTAAACTGCGCAGATTCATTTTTCTGATCCCGCCATACCAAGAAAATGAGTAAAATTAGCATAAACATTAATAATTATCTATGAATAGCTGGACTCTGAGAATATTTTCATAAATTTCAAATTATAATGTGTTAAGGATCTACATTCAAATGTTGCCTTTTAAAGCATGCCTGATAATTCTGTTAACTTGTATATTTATACTTGAAAGCAAAATTGTGAATTCACTTTCCCGTGTATTATTTTTACCTGAGAAACATCAGTGTTCTGCGTTACCTGCACTGTACATACATGAACAGGGCTGGCAGTCTCTGCAGCGACCACGGCTGGGTTCTGTACACATGCAATGTGCTTGTTTTGTTTACCAGTTTCCTTAACATTCTTAGTGCCTCATCCATGCTCAGTTGAGTGGCTCCTAGCAGGTCACAGGATGGTGGCTTCCCTGGATCATCCCCAGTCTACAGACATGTAGAGACATGACATGCCCAGAGTAACCCTGGAGGCAGCAGAAGTTGTCACACTTGTGTCACTGCCATCTGCTGTGTGCTTCACTGAGGTTTTGGCTCAGTGATGATTTGTTTCTGTGGAAGTTGCTTAGCCTGTGCCTTATTTTGCTTTCTGTCTGTGATAAACATCATGAGCAATGCATCTTGGGGAAGAACGGGTTTATTTGGCTCACAGTTCCATCCCTGAGGGACGTCAGGGCAGAAAGTCAAGTCGGGACCCTAGAGGCAGGAACTGAACAACACTGGAAGGACACCTCTTACGAGCTTGCTCCCCTCTGAGCCTATTCTCTTATACACCCCAGAAACACCTGCTCGGGGTCAAACACCCACACTGGGCTGGGCTCTTCCACATCCATCATCATTAAACACAACACCTACAGGCCAACATGAGGGAGACAAGTCCTCAACAGGCATTTCCTTCTCCTAGGTGAATCTAGCTTGTGTTGAGTTGACAAAAGGCTAACTTGCAAACTCTGAGGGAGTTACGTCCTGTTATCATAGGAAGAGCCCATTGTGCATCCAAGTAAATAGCGCACAGCATCAGCATCAGCATCAGCAGTGTGGTGACCCTGGCCCCGCCCACAGCCCCCTACACCCTCATGTAAGTGTACACCACATATCGTAAGCTTATGGAAAGATCCACATTCAAGCATAATTCCCCTGTGCCTGTATGTTGTCCCATTCCCAGGCTTTGTCAGGCACTCTCCTTGGAATATTGAGCCTGTGGAGCACAAAAACAGAAGTGCACGCTCCAAGGATGGCAGGTGCGAAGCGCAGAGTCAAAGGAGCTCAGGGCTACAGAACCCAAGCCAGGTCGCAGGAGGGCCCAGCCTGACAAAGGCAAGCCAGTGGCTGCTTCTTGAGCAGCTGACAAGGGGAGGCTCACTCAGAACTCTGAGACTGAGACGAGAGGCAGAGGCTTGAGCCAGGTTTTGTTCAGGCGAACAAAAATGCTGCTTCAGGAACAGACAGCCGCTTGCTCCTTACAGACCGCCTGGATAGTGGGCGAGGTGGCACCAGCAAGATGGTGGCAGCGGTCTGCACTGACAGGCCAGTGAATGGCTGAAGGTCTGGTTGGCCAGCGGCACTTGGCTTACTGACGGTCAGTAATGAGTTCAGGCCCAGTGATGAGTTCTTCAGGGAGAAAGGAAACCCTTCCTTCCCCAGAATAAATGAATGAATATCAGATGATCTCTGATGAAGCTCATAGCGCTGGGACAGGGACCTATAAACCGTAGGCAGCGGGAGGGGTTTTGAGAGTGAATGTGTTTGACTCCCTGGGGCTGCGGCCTCCAGGAATAGTTCATTTTCATGCAATAGCACAGCCCTATCATAAGAAGGGGAACACAGTGCGTGATTATCCTATGGGTAGGGGAAGAACTCTCAGGTATGGTTAAAGGTCATTGATTGAAAGCCAAAACCAGAGACATCTCATTAGAACAGAATGGATGATTCCAGGAATCCTCACGGACTTTCTGAATTGGGGTTTCTTATCAGGAAAGGGTTGGGCTTATAATCTCCCTGAAGGCTGTGTGACACTCCTTAGACAATCTGGGTTCCAAAGATCAGGTGGAAAGGGAGTGAGGAAGGGAGTCCTTTGTCTTATACTGATGTGTGGGTGTGTGGGTGTTGTGTGCACATACATAAAGCACTTGTGGAATCAACAGCAAAACTCTCATGTGATGTTAAAGAAAATATATGAGAAAATAATCACTGACCCTGCAGACACTTTGATGTTGACTTTTGTGGAACGTGATTGCTTCCAGTCTTTGGCTAAGTCCTTAACTCCTGGAGAGTTTTCAAGAGTTTCTCAGAATTTCTAAATACATGCTATGAGGCTTCCACACACATGCAGCGTGGAGCTCAAGTTTCTGCTCTTTGATCTCGCTAACTCTGGGCTTGAGAACCAGCGCCTCCTCTGAACAACAAACACCAGTGAACTTCTTCACGCTTCACATATGCAATGTCGGTAACGTCTGCGCCCGACTCTCGGCAGCAGTGAAGTCGTTTGGAGCAGCAGACAGAAGTCGTGGCCTGAGGAAGCACTCTGTAGGGTTGACAGTTGATACACCACACAAAACGTTCCATCAGCTCCATAGAATTTAGGAGCTAAGTGGTGACTCTTGGGTGCAGCTCGAGTAAGTTCACCCAAACGAGTATGCAAGCTCGAGGCTTACCTTGAGTCCTGGGTCGGTGAGTGAGAGGCTTCCTGCACAAGCTTGAGGATGCAGGTTGGGGTCCCGGAGCTAACAGGAAGCCAAGTGTGGTGGCACTGAGTTGTGGTCCATGCAGCTGTGGTCCTTGTGCTGGCGAGGAGTGCCCTAAGTGTGAGCTCAGCAGCACATCCCGCTGAATCATCAGCTCCAGTTTCAGTTGTAACTACCTATTTTAGGATATTCGCATATTTAGCATTTCTTTCAAATTGTCTTTATTTCTTCTTTTTTACTTTTCAGTCTGTACATGTTATTTGGAACAATTCTCTTACAGAGAGCATATAGTTGTCCTAGTTAAGGCTTCTATTGCTGTGATGAAATATCATGACCAAAGCAACCGGGGGAGGAAACTTGGCTTCTACTTAGAAGCCATTGTTCATCATCTAAGGAAGTCAGGACAGAAACTCAAACAGGCTAAGAACCTGTTAGCAGGAGCTGATGCACAGGCCATGGAGGGGTGCTGCTTACTGGCTTGCTCCCCATGGCTTGCTCAGCCTGCTTTCTTGTAAAACCCTGGACTACCAGCCCACTTCCCCTTCATTCACTAATTAGTTTAATTTATACATGTGTAATAAAATAAATTTATTTAGTTAAAAATTATTTTAAAAGAAAAAAAAAAGAAAAGACAATACCCTCCAGCTGGCTCTTACGAAGGCATTTTCTCACTTAAGGCTCCTTCCTTTCCAGTGACTTAAGCTGGTGTCAAGTTGACATAAAGTAGCCATCACAATAGTCGAAAGAGCAAACCAGGTATCTTTGAGCCCACTTTTCCAGTTACTGAATTTTCATTGGTGAATTTAAACCACTTACAATTAGTTAAATTATATTGTTATAGCTTATTAACATAATAACTAACATAAAGCAGATGTAGTGGCACATACATAATATATAACAAAATTACAAAATAAGTTACGCAATTATTATTACAATTATAGACTAGTTACAGCTTATATACTACTTTGGTTGTTTTCTGTTTCTTACCTCTTTTTTCCCCCCTCTGTTTTATTTTATCTTCCTTTATGGAAATTACCTCAGAATATCGTAGAATTCCACCTTAAGGTTATGTCTCTTTGGTACTCCCTCTATAAATTGTTTTGTAAATATAAAAGTCGAGCACTGCCGCTGTCCAGTCAAATGTAGAGCTCACGTTGCCCTTACTCTGGCATACTTAATATTTACTTATTTCAGTTATTTTCTCTACATACACAAAAGCCTGATCTATAATAGAAAGGTGTGAAATCTTTTGCTTTTACTGCACATCAAGTTTAGAAAGCTCAAGGGAAGGGAGGTATTTTGTATTTACTTAACTTTTAATTATAACATTTTCTATCTTTCCTGATGTTTTAAGGCTCTTTCTTTATTGATGGATCTATATGGAAGGTGGCTTCCAGCCAGGCCTTTCTGACGAGTCAGTTGGCACAAATTCATTTAGCCTTATGCACTGAGAATATTTTGATGGTGAGTTTTCTAAGCTAAGAGGCTAAATGACCCTTGAAAGAAGTTTCTGGGTGAAGCATGAGGTCCAGTGTGTGTGAGGTGGTGGATCACCTATCTCATGCTTCCCCTGTCCCCCGCCTCTTGTTACGATGTAGCTCTTTCCCTTCAGGGTGACAGCTATGGCTACTTTGTGTCTTCTGAAGTGGAGTACCACACTTGGGAAGCCTGAGCTCGGTACTATCTGAATCTTTAAGAAAAGATTGCTGAGGCTGAGAGATGGTTCAGCAGTTAAGGGCCTGCTCTGCTTTCCAGGAGGATCTGACTTTTGTTCCCGGCCCTAAGTTGAGCAGATCACAACCACCAGGTGATCTAGTGTCTCTGGCCTCCATGGGCACTGCAGCATATACCCTCACAAAGAAACACACATCCACACGTTGTTATAAATAAATTAAACCTTGGGGGGGGGAGGAATCAGGGGGTAGGGAGATTGTTGACACCACACCAGAGAATGCTTGGACATTAAATATCATTTCCCAGTTTATCCCACATCAGCTTCCAAATTTGTATACTTTAAAACCTAAACACAGAAAATGTTAATTACTAACTATCAGAAGAATAGAAGACTTTTTAAAAATGAAAGTTATTCCTAAGAAGCCATACACCCTATGGGACTCTATTGTTTAAAATAATTGTGGGATCCATTCAAGTCACCACAGACACAAACCGGAAGTGTTAGTCACCATCAGTGCTTCGAATCCACTGTCGTTTCCCTTAGTGAAAGCAAGTCCTGGACCAACAGCATGCATGCTGCACTTTGCAGAGCCTGTGAGCTCCTAGCAAGCTGCAGCCTGTCCTGCAGACACCATTTCAAGGCTCGCAGTCCTGATACTGCACTTTGCTCTTTGATGTTAGAAAGACAAAAATCAGTAAAACTAGCAATTTATGCTGATGATAATTCAACAGCATTAGATCTTCAGATTGTAGGGTGTGGCTCCAGCTCCATGGTGGAGCAGCCCTGGATGTGGGGCTTCCGTGGATTTCCATAATGGGCTTTGCATAATGGATAATTACATAAAGAATGAATCTGCATAATGACACCAAGTTAAACTTTTACCATAAGATTGCACACCAATAATTCATAGATGCAGTTAAAATTACCTCTTTGTTCTGAGACTTTCTTTATAATTTTAACTTCGTCTCTTTGCAAAGTCCCTGCTAGCTCCCTCTGGTTATTGGTGAGCTGTACAAAATTGTTTGTATTCAGAGCTGTTAATGCCTGCTATTTGAATATAGAAAGCAAGAAAATGTTAGTATTTTAACACATATATAAGACCAAACAATGGGCCTGATGATACAATGAACTGATATAAAAATAATTCCCCATTCTCAGAGAAAAGTGCTTATCCACATAAAATAAGAAAACAAACCCAGCTAGCAACTTCCAAAAGAATATTTTCTGTCCTTTTATTCTCCCTTCTTTTTTTTTTTTTTTTTTTTCGTTTTTCTTTTTCTTCTCTTCTTGTTGAACTTGGTTCCATGCAAGTCTGAAAGAGGCAGGGTAATAAAAAAGAAAGAGGCACCAGAGGTAATATCTCCTTGGATTGGGAAAGAAGAGGGTAGGAAATTTACAGTAGAGAATTAAACACTTTCAATAGTCTTCCCACCAACAATGCAATGTCACGTAGCATGTGTTATTAATTATGTGTGTAGGCTGTAGGAAGGCATATCTGAACAAGAATTAACTTGGTTACATTTTATCGTCTTAGGAAGCACACTTTCACGTTGCTTGGAAATATCTTGGTAACTCAGATTCCATGGGCAAAGTCTGCACTTCCCTTAAAGAGGAGACTCTTAAGGGTGCAGGAAGAACAGGAGCAAACCGGGTAGCCCTACAAAACATGCTCATGTTGTTCTGGTATTCATTATGCAATTGGCTCCAGGTGTAGCTTTAAAACACTAACATAGCGTTAGCTTATTGGTTTTCATACAGTCTTATAAATCAAAGGTCATGTTACAAAAACAAACAACAACAACAAAAAACCCAGGGTTGTTCATTTGTTCCCAGGATATGCTTCGAACCCACATTCACTGAAAACAGAGTTTGGTCCTTCACCACCATAAAAGTAAGATTGTGTTCATCAGAGCTGCTCTTAGTAAAGAATGGATGGATTTGTCAGGGAATTCCAGTGTTCCTTGTAAGCTTAAGTTTCTCACAAACCTACTTCATTTAGGGTTCGTAAAATACCTTTACCTCCCTTCCAACCTCCCAACTCTTGGTAAGAGAGAAAGAAGGATAGAAGGAGGAAAAAGGGACATAGACCTCTTTACTTCTTCTGGCTAGGTAGTGTGTTGGGTTCTTTTGGGGGTAATGCCAATCTCAGCTGTCAGCAGCAGGCAGACCTTGGCCAGCCTCCTCCAAACCGCCACCTTCTCCCTTGATGCTCCCCTCTTTATACCCCTCAGAGTCCTGAGGATTTAACTAACTCCAGCTGGCAGAGACCACGCCCCACAGGAGATAATTACCAGCTCTGCATAAACTGAAGCCAAAGCTAAAACCCCGCACTTGGGATTAAAATAAAAATATATTTATATCACTGAACTTACAAAGAAACCAAAATTCCCATTACAGTTCCTAATTGTGCACTGAAAGTTTCATGAGTAAGAAAGAAAGAGATAGTTTTTATATTTTTTATTTTTTACATATACATATATATTATTACACATATATAAAATAAACTACATGGGTCAAGAAAAACTACAAAACAATCAAGAATGATATAAATGTTACATTCATGGTGATTTGGCTACTTGTATTTGGCAACTTTGAAGAAAACATCTTTCCTATCTTGGTGCATCTAAAATTCTGAATGTGAATCGATATCTATCATATCTCATCTCTATCAAGTTAAAACATCTATCTAGACTGAAAAGCATCTTAACCCCTAAACAACTATCTGGTCTCCAACCCCATGAGAGACTTGAAGAGGAATAAAATTAATTATTGAGAAAATATCTTAACAAGCACTTTTTCTTTCAAAAACTCAAGACCCAAAGTGTTCCTGTCAGTATAGAAAACATAACATTATTGGTTTGGAGAAAGTATTTTATTAGAGGCATTTTCACATCTGAGAAAAGAACTAAGTCCATTTTCCTTCATTACAAATGGACAACACACATCAATAGTGACATATTTTAAATTACACTTATTTATTTAAACACAACTAGAAATCAATATCACTAGTAGAAAATTAGAATGGCTCTAATCATCTTGGATCACTGGCTCCCTAATAAACCCAGCTTACATGGTGTCCTTTTCACGCTTGGATTTGGCTGACGCTCAGGAAGTTATAGGTGCATAGAACGCATTTAATAAATATTTGTTGATTGGATTCATTGAATGATAAAGTAATCAAGACTCAGTCTTACCATTGATTTGTAAACCCAGTGGTTAATATTTTCAAAGCCAGTGTGATGGGGAATCACTTTTGCATTTAGCATGTGCATGACTACAACCTTCCCATAAGATTACAGACATAGCAAACATGGTCTTTGTAATCATCAAGGTCTGTTTAGAGAAACAGCCTAACTCGGTGCTTGAGAGGCTATAGCTAGTACTTAGTACATAGCTAGTACTTAGTACATAGCTAGTACTTAGATACCCGGTGTCAGTTCCCTCCCATGTCACTCCTCAGGGGTTAGGGTAGAGAAACTTTGAAAATAATTTGTGTCGGTTTTTTTTGTTTTTGTTTTGTTTTTGCTTTTCCATCTACAAAATGCAGATGATAATATCATGAACAGAAAATGTATCAGAGGTATCACCGACACAAAACTTTTTAAAATATTCATTCCAAATGAATGTCCACTTTGCCAACCTGGTACAGCTTAGACTCCTCTGGGGAGAGAGTCTCAGCAAATGAATAAACATACTGGATTGGCCATGGGTGGCTGTGTTAATTAGTGCAGGAGACTAAGCCTACTGTAGGCAGTACCATTCCCTAGGGAGGGAGTCCTGCAGAACATAAAAGTGGAGAAATCTAAAAATAAGGCTGAGCACAAGCCAGTGAGCAGGCTGTTGACTGCAGATGGGATGTGGCCGGCTCTTTGGAGTCTCTTCCTTGACACCTCCCCACACACCCGCCATGATGGATTTTAGCCTGGACTTGTAAGCTGACTTGGATCCCCTCCTTCTCTGTTGCTGCTTGTAGGTCTATTTTACCACCACAGCAGGAGTAAAATTGGGACAACTAAGCATCTCCAGTGTTAGCTCTTGTTGCTAATGTTCCTCTCATAGTTCATTTCCCCCTCCAAGCTGCCTGAGGAGCAGTAAAGACAATGGGGCGTGTGCTCTCCTAGGAGCTGGTGAGGTGACATCTAGAATTCTGTCTATTCTAAGTAGAGATTACAGGAGAGAATTGTTTACTGAGCAAAGCCAGAGTGACTCCCAGAAACAAAAGTTTAAATGCCTCGTTCAGAGTCCAACAACCTGTGATTAAGGAGAAAGAAAGAAAACAGACAACTGGAATGAGGGCACAGGGACTTGTTTGTTTGGGTCTTATTTATTTTTTAATTTTTTATTGAAAATATTTTCCTAGTTTTATTCTGTATGTAGAAAAATATTTTTTAAAAAGACTACATTTCAGAGTGGAAGAAATCCCTAATATTTATGAGTTCTTAGACACAGCCAGTGTGAGGAAATGCTAAGGGTATCAGAACAGAAGTCACAGTAAGGCCATGCTGCAGTCCAGTGTCACATTAGCCAGCTGTGCAGCCCAGTGTCAGCTGTAAACCACCCAGGAATGTTACGGACAACACGTCCTGCCATAACACAGCTTTCCTACCTTCTTTGCAGTTGTCACAAAGGGATATCAAAAAAGTCAAAATTAGTAAAATGTTTCCCAACAAAATGAAATGTTTTGGGAAGAAGAAAGAGACTAATTTTGTCAGGCTGGCCAGGAAAGTTAACATAAAACATAAATTGCATCAAAAGTTGGCATGTAAATCTTCCTGGGATACTATGACTTGAAATTTTAACTTTCTTAGCATCTGGGGTGTGTGTGTGTGTGTGTATGTGTGTGTGTGTGTGTGTGTGTGTGTGTGTGTGTGTGTGTGTGTGTGTAGATATATGGGTGTGTGGATGTGGGTGAAAATATATAAGGGTGGACATGGGTAGGTGGTGGAGATGGTTTGAGTATGTGTGAATGTGTGTGAGTGTGTGTGAGTGTGTGTGAGTGTGTGTGAGTGTGTGTGAGTGTGTGTGAGTGTGTGTGAATGTGTGTGAGTGTGTGTGAATGTGTGTGAGTGTGTGTGAATGTGTGTGAGTGTGTGTGAGTGTGTGTGGATAGAAGCTGGATGTAGATGCAGGTGGGGTAGGTATTGTGTGGCGATGTGGGTAAATGGATGTGTTGAGTGGGGCTGGTAGAGTTGCCAGTGTGTGTGTAACTGCAACTTTATTTCATCACAAGACTTTATAGAGAACCCTCCTGCATAAATTTGCCTACCAGTAACAAGCCACACTGAAGTCTTGAAAAACTGTCCTGGTTTTACAGAGGCTCATGGGACACATTAAAAGAATTCTTTTTTTATAGTTCCTCCCCCTTCCCCCATTCTCTCATTTTTAAACATTTCTTTCTGCAGTAGGCTTGAGTGCCGTCTGGTGCCAGGCATTTGCCTCTGGAACAGACTGAAGCTCTGAAGATGGATTTTTCCCATGTATCACCGTAACATTGTCATCCGGACGATGCATTGTTGCAATTCGTCTCCAGAGCTCTCAAATGAGAAGCTGTCTGGGAGGACTGGCCTGAGAAGAAAACTCAATTACAGTGCAAAGATAGCCAGTCCAGGGGAAGGGAAGACCACCTGGCAACATTCTTGGCATCTCATGGAATCCTTTTCCATTTTTCCTTCTGTGACATAAGGAATAATTACTGAAAAAATGCTTTTCCAGACCTCTGCTGGTAACTCAGCATAGGGCTGATACATATTTGGGGCACTGAACTGATTCAGGATATACAAGCAACTCTACCAACTTAATATATAAACCTGTATTCTGAAGTTGCCCAGCAGATCACTGTATTAAAATTTGATAGGCTGATAGGAATGAAAAAATTTAAAGTAAGTTCTTGGATGGGAAAAAAATCAGATGTGAGTAAAAAGAGGCAGTAGATGACTAAAATGTGATCTGCTAGCAATGAACCATCCAGCTCTTTCCAGATACTTTCTGACTGTCGTGTTAATTCCAGCCTCAGCTGTCAGGAGCGATCCCTGTTGCTTGTGAAAATTGTTCTCAGATGCCTCTGGTATATTAAGAAGCAGAGAGACTTAATTTCTCCATGATACAAATATAGTGTGATGATCTCCACCTAATTTGCAGGTTCTGTGAGAAAAGAAGGCTCAAGTTTAAAAAAAAAATCAAATCATCATAGAGAGATTACATTATAGACACTTATGAAACGTCTATTTTCCCCAAATGTTTTCTATTGAATGCACCCCTCAAACCACAGGGGATAGGAGCACAATGCTAAGAAGAAGAAAAACAGCTACTGTTTTCAAAGCATTTACAATGTTTAAGATGCAGACAATAAAAAGGAGAGACTTCCACATTGGCTAGAGACCCACCCTGAGCAGGGAAACTCAGGGCTTATATTTTAATTAAGCCTCGAGGTTTAGGGTGGATAGTCATATATGAAACACGTTATAGGCAGTGTTGGGTAAGAGTCACATTTGTAGTTATTTGGAGGCAGGGAAACTATTTATGTGAGCTAAGCTTGTTGTTTTGTGACTTTTCCTGGGGAAATGTGAGCATGTGTTCTTCACAGAAGGTAGGGCACCGATGACAGACAACAGAGAGGACGCCACCCAAGTCTTGCTTAGTGAGCCACTAAGTTGATTAGCCCTCAAGTTCCCTGGAACTGGAGCTATGGGGATTGTAAGCCACCCTATGGGTTCTGGGAGCTGAACGTGGGCCCTCTGTAACCATCTCTTCCAGGCCCCTCCATTCTTCTTCATAAGGCACATGCTCGGTTACAGATTCATCTCGCTGGGGTCTCACTGCTTCTCGCCTGTCAGTGTCCTGCTCAGATGACTCTCCACCCTTGTCTGTAATGGGAGGCGCAGTCTCGCAAAGATGAGACCCTTCTCTTTTGTCTACCGTCTTTGTTGCAGCCATCAGTTCCCTGGGGCATTCCAAAATGCTAACTAGGAAGAAAGCTGGCAGGGTTAGTTTGATACCCTGGAGAAGTGTGTGAAGCAGGCCTCACACCTGCGGGATCATATGTGTGCATTTGCGAGTGAACTTGCTGACCTTCAGGCAAATTCTCAGTCAAATACAACTCGTTCTTATACCCGAAAAAGACAAGTGTTCATTGTATACCTGGTGCCTCATTTCCACCTCCAAAGTCATGTTGAAAGTCCTAAAGTTTTCCTCCACGTGCTCTGTCCGGTGGATGTAGACGTGACAATTGGAGCTACAGAGGTGAGGTTGAACTCTGACACGGTAGCCTGGCTATAGAATCCCGTCTCAACCCGTGTTGGGCTTCAGATGGTAAGTGGTGCTCCCGAGGGTTCCCTCCTACAGATGGAGGTAATCAGAGGAGGGGGTTGAATAGAATGTGATTTCTACAAACCCTGCAAAATTGAAGGCCACATGTTGAGCTTGTTAAGGCCCTGACATAATCATCGTTAATCATAGTGTCTAGACTAAACACTAAGCGAGATTGCGATGCAATTCAGATTGTCCTTCAACGTCAGCTTTCTTGACGATGGGTTTTCACGCTCATTATTGAAACATCTTTATTTTTATTTATAACTTCAAAAAGTCACAGATCTAAAATGTACCCAGAAACCGTGATATTGAAGTTGCAACTGATGCAAATTCCATAAGCAAGGAGGTAAAACAGGTTCCTGGACAGAGGCGATTGTTAGCACCCCAGAGCAGAGGCTAGTCTGGAGGTCAGTGCGTCCTGGAGCCGTGGTACAAAGGGAGGTTGTGTCTCTGTAACTGTGATAAAGGCTACCCTTGTCCTTTCAGACCTGAGCAGAAGGCTCCAGAGACTTAACCACAAACACCCCCATTGCCACTCTGAGGACCCAGCTTCCTTTCTGCTTTGCTTTAAGATCCTAAGCCATCCTCTGCTTCCTTCATGTAGTCAGTGATGGAAAAACAACAGCAGAAAGCACATGTGTTGGTTTTGTATGATTCGTCTCCAGACTAATCTACTTGAACTTTTGAGAAGGTCTTCCCCCAGGCGATGTATGGTCATTTCTTGAGCTTCAAATATACCTGTAATATAGATGATATGATTTGTTTCTGAGCTAAGGAATCTGAGGCTTTTAGCATGCAAGTTTCCCAAGGACAGAAGTTGTCTTTGTAAGTCAGAATTCAGACTCAGCTCAGGTGGGTCCCTCGCTCAAGCTGTTAGCCACTGTTAAGCAACTTGTAGGATATGAATCTCTGTCTAGTGTTGGGTTTTAATGGGGCGATAACTTCATCCAAGCTCAAGAGTCTCTGCTCATGGACATGATAGTGTGAACTAGTGTTCACATGAGAGGGGCCAAGTGTTCTAGAACTTTCCAACAAAGAAAGATACTACAAGCGATCTTGGTGATCCAGTTAAGCAGGGAACTGTTACTGTAAGTGGCAGTAGAGGCTGCGTAAAGTCCAGTCTGTTCTGCTGTCTTGATGAATCCCAGTGCTTAGGAAACGTAGCGCATGAACCGATGATGGGCTTAATAGCATTTGACTTATATGTCTGGAAATGTCCTATATACAAACAGATGGAACCTTCATATTGCCAAACAAAGAAATGTATTAAACAAAGTTCTCCCATTTGCTTATGGCATTTCAGAGCAAAGGATGGGGTAAAGTGAAAGGAGGTGGGCATGAATTTAGGCAATCCAAAGCAAAGTGGGGGTAGCCATGGGCATAGGATGGCTGCCTTCACCTTGTTGATCTGGCTCACCACTAAAGCGGATGTGTATCTTTTTGTACATCACGGGCAGTGTTCTCTGTGATACAAGCTCTTTCCCCTGCCAGCTTCATAAGCAGATTCACTGGTGAAGCCGCCGGGTGCCTGGTCTTCACACCCTTGCGGCTGCAGCAGCAGGACGTGTAGGACACGAGGAACGGGGGCCTGCACATCTGCCCTCCATTTGCAAGAATGGCTTTGCAGCCTGTCCTGCAGGCTGATCTCAGTGTCTTTCCTTCTTAGTTTTTACACGGTACTCGAACTCTTGTTGCATCTGACAAGGCCAGTATTTGGGTGGCTAGAATTACCACTGTATTTTGTAATACCAGCAAAGATCTGCTTCTCTGTGTATTATACAACAAATCCGTTAAATAAATCAATATTATTTTATTTTGCCAAGTTCAGCTTAACTAGCAAATCCAACGATAATGACCACATGTCTCTCAAATTTTCTAAGACTCCATAGCCCAGTTATTATCATGATATTTAATATCTCTCATATAGCTTTCTCTATGCCTATGTCAGGGGCAAATTTTATTACACAATTCTGAAGGGATATATCCTTGATTGCATTTTTCTATTGACAGATAAAATGTGACTCTGGACCTCTTTCTAAGAACAGTGCTGCTCTGAGCCAATTTATGTAGCCACTTATGAGTGAGGAAGTTTTTTCCCCCTTGGAGAAGGAGCTGAGAGCTAGCACATTTGCCCAGGGGGCCTGTCAGTGCCACTGAGTGACAGTCACCAAAGCAGCTCTGGGCTGGACAGTTTCTGCAAAGTAAGATAAAAGTCACTCTTTGATCAACACCCACTGGCTAAAGAATGCACAAGAAACACACGGTAGGGGGGGAACTGTCAAATAAGATCAATATGGTCTCTGTCTGGGATTTGGGAAGTCAAACAATGGGAAAATGTGTGATTTAATAGTATTGATCTTCAGTGATGTCCTCGGCAAAGCTGCTTACACCCTTCGCAGGAACTCATTGTGTTAAATGTTCATCACTCACAGCTTTGTAAGTCTGATAGCCCCCTTGATGTGCTCCATTCACACTGCAGCCTGTCCCATAAGGAGCCTGGATCCATGCTCTGGAGGTAAAATAAGTAAACTGTATACATAAATTTGAAATGGTAGATGTGGGGCTGCTCATCGCTGACCTCAGTGTAGAGTTTGCATCGGATGCAGGAGGGCAGAAAGCTGAGCCTGAATTCTGCACTTGTGAGGTCTTGCTTCCTACCCAGGACACAGGCTGAAGGCTAAAAACCAGAACAAAACAAAGGCAGACAGATGTATAGCAAATATGCGCTCATACCTGAAACAGAGAAATAAAATAAATTTGAAGGTTTATTAATTCTGTGTTTCTGCCCATGGTATAATTCATACTATAAACACAGCCTTACTTCTCATTGCATTGTCTTAAAAATGTAGAAACAAATGTCTTTACATACACTCAGGAGGTGTAACCGTCTAAAAAATTTTGAGGCACGGGACACATAAACATGTTTTTAAAATACAAAGTTAAGTAGCATTTCATTTGCTGGGAATTCGATAGCTCTATACAAATCCAACGGAGAACAGAGTGAGGAAATGTGTATCAATCATTCTATCAGGAAAGATGGCACTCCGTGTCATGTCTGAAGTGTTTGAGAGGCACTGTCACCAAATCTTGGAGAGAGTGTGTTGTCTGAACCATGGCTAAGCATAAGCAGCCAGGCAGCGAAGGTAGAACTTTGTCCTTCTTTCTCACTGGAGAGCACTCTGGGCTCTGAGAAAAAGCACTGAGGTACTGTGGGACACAGAGGCAACACAACCGTTGTTTGCACCATGCACTGAGGAGAGGTGAGGTTGGAGAGTCCATGACACTAAACAGGAGCTGGGAATTTTTTTTTGTCTTTAAAAAATTTTTTAATTATTTTATTTTTGTACATATACATTTATATTATTACACATATATGCAATAAATTACCTATGGCAAATGAACCGTGATGCAATCAGGAATTAAAAGGTCCTCATTTCTACTGCAGTTAGAATTCTGCCTTAAAAAAAAGGGGGCAAGCTTGGATGCAGGCAGAGTCGACAGCCAAACTCTGCCAAGAACAGGGTAAGCAAGTCCTCAATAGCTCCTGCCTCACTAATATGTCTGTCAGATATATTGGGCCAGAAGGCTGAAGAAGATGCTCCAACATTGTAGAGAGTTTTGGGTGACTATTCAGGTAGAACACTGTCTCTGTCATCTTCTCATTTGGAAAGCTACTGACCTGCACTCCCGGCATACTCAGATAATCACGTTTACTCCTTCTCAAGTCTCTGAGGGAGTTGAAGACCAGGTAGCTTAGTTTTACAATGGAGCTTAATTATTCAGGGGTTAAGATGTTTTTAGGTCTGGATAGGTGTTCTAAGTTGATAATGACAGTGTGTGATGGAGATTGATTTACATTCAGAAATTTAGATGCACCAAGAGAGGAAAGGTGTCTTCTTCAAGGCTGTCAAATACAAATAGCCAGAACACTAAGAAGGAGTTGGGAATGTCTGCGGAGGGCAGCGGGTAGGGAAGCCCAGCAGAGCTCTGGGTGTCCTGTGGCAGTGTGGGGGTGTTGGTGGCCAACACAGAGCTAAAGAGGCTCCTGACTAACTACACAGCACAGCCCTGAGGGAAAGGAGCAGGCAGCCGGTAGGTAAAACACATACGACAGGCTGGTTCACAGGCATGGGTGGCTGTCCTTCTGCCTCTCTTACTCACAACAAACTGTATTCATAAGAACCAAGTAAAATTATTAATCTCAAAAACTATGTAGCACCTATATCAATCTTGAATATGTCTTTCATTGAGAAATCATTGCATTCAGTGTTTTACCAGAGATTAAAGTAACCAAGCACGCATTCCATGAGTACAGTGACACTCTCAAACCAAGATTAGGGAAAGCTGTTCCCCAAACTAAACATGTCCTGCACACTGCTTCAGAGGACTATGTCCCCGATGCTGGGCAGCGAGCGGGAACCCTCTTGTTTTGGTGGTGGAAGCATATGTGTTGGGTATGGCAGAGTGAAAAGTGTTGTTCGTATTTTGAGTAAGCCTGGTTGGTTTTCAGGAAAAGTAGGACGCCGTGTTCCTGTTACCCTGTTTAAAAGGGCTCCCTTCCACCTCCTCCGTCCTCCATATGCAATGCTTCTGCCTTGTTTTCTCCAGGTAATTTTCTTTGATCAGTGTGTAAATGGCGTCCTTTCCTTCTCCAGCATGAATCATAAGGAGCCTATTAACGCCCTTTGCAGAACTCAGTCTCTCTGCCTATCAGAGCTCCAAGCACACTGTCCGTTTTTCATGCCAAAGTGAAATTGCATTTGATTTCATTAGTTTTAAATTATGTCACCATGTGAGCATAAAATAGCACACAGATATTTTTTTCTTTCTGGAAATGGTAATAAAATATTTTAAAGGGTGGAAAAATATATTTCATTTGCCTACTTAAAAAGCAGAGAGACCAGACTATGCTCCGCGTCCTCTGAGCGTGATGCCTACTTCCCTCCTGGAACACAGAGGCCATAAGTCATAAATAAGGTGCGAGGGTAGCCTCAGTGTCTCTCTTCACCTGTACATGTTCATTTGTTTAAAACACTAGAAGCTAACCATCTGCCTTTTCAGTTAGAAGAACAAGAGCAAGTATGGCGTTCAGACACATACATGCATATGTGCACACACATGCACACACTTTAGTAATGATGTCAGCTCTGGCTTTCATGCAGCTTGTATCAAGAATGATCCTCATACTTCCTGCTGAAAAGAAACTACAGTGTGAATCAATATCGCCTTTGTCACTGATACTGGAGACTGAAACGGATACATCGTTGTTCACTAGGAAGGTGGGAACTCAGAAGACTGGAGGCAGCTTCCTCGGGTTTCTATGGTGATCTATGTGCTGTTGACCTTTTCTGATAGTGGAAAGTCACATTTAGCTACTTGGATTGTTTTGATGACAAGCAGGCATAATAGACATGTACACATTCGTAAAATCAGGAGCAGATCCATTTAGGTTTGTCACTCTCTACGTGCAGTATTAAAGTCACGTACCACACATCCAGACCGAAGAGTCTCAAACAATATTAAAACCATCACCAATAGACTCATCATGGCATTTAATATTTGAAAGGTCCTGAATAACAGCACATGACTTTAATTTTACCAACCCTCCATCCCTCCTATTAAACTTTGTAAACTGTTGTCTTTCTGGTCAATTCTAGAATATCAACAGAGTAAAGAGGAATAATAAACAATGCAGGACTCTTGTGGACATGAGGAACCCTGCTGGTACACCACTTCTATTATTTTATAAAGATCATTAAGAAATTTCTCTAGGAAAGTATTTGCTTCCAGAAGAAACACTAAGTGAACACTCTGGCATTTATTTCTGTTTTGCTATTGATTTCTGAGCTGTACACTAGGTGGATTTAATGGAAGAAGGTTGACTGATCTGCTTTCTGCGTCTGATCCCATCCAGTAAATATCTGCCCACTGAGGAAATGCTCCATCCTCTAAGTTGTTGCTAAGATTTATGTGCCTGACTTCTGAATAGCTCTCTCTTCCAGAGTATCTATTTGTCACCGAGTCAATTGCCCCTTCCTATGATAAAAAGCTTAGGTATTTCACTGCTCACTGGAGGAATTAGTCTTAAGGAAGGACCCTCCCTCCCACACTCAATTTAATAGCTATCTGAGCGCAGTCAGTGTGGCTGGAAACTTCATGCAGGCGGCAGCCTTTATTTTCAGGAAAGCCAGCGACCCTACAATCAGATCAGCTATCTCTGTAAGTGAGGCAAGGGCTCTCCCACCCCTCATGACCAATATCCATGCTGTCTGAAAGGCATGTGGGAGGCAGAATTTGCTGTGCAATTAAAGGGGAAATTGAGCTATAGGAAGCACTCACAGATTTAATTCTGGGAAACAGAAATGTATTCATGTGTGCATCCATTTCTGTAAGCTAACACTGTTTGGGTTCTGGTGAAGGGACAGAGCTGAGAGTATTTCTCCAAGAATCCAATGTCTATGTGATGTTGAAACTTAGCTAAGATCATGTGGTTGACACCAATGGGCCTTGGTAATGAGCAGTGGACACAACCTCATTTCCTTTCAGTAAAAATGATGAGCTAGCCTGTCTCCTAGCTTTCAGAGACAGTCAGATGAGTAGACATGAAAGTATTTCAAGCTCTCCAAAACAGATTATCCAACTTGGCTGGCTTTTGTTAGAAGTTCTCCAGTTCTCCAGCTGCTCTCTAACTCTCCTCTGTGTTAACATCGTTAATGCAAGTGAGTGTCTGGGACGCACAGAGGGCAGCCATTTATACACAGGTGAAGGGCTGGACTGAAGGGGCTTCAAGTCAGCATTGAAATATCATTGTACTACCTAGTAATGAAATTTTTTTTCAAAAAGCCAAATATTAATTTGTCCTTTGTGGGCCCTGTATTTGCTTGTTGTTGTTATTGGTGGTGGTGGTTGGTTGGTTGGTTGGTTGGTTGGTTGGTTACTTGGTTGGTTGGTTGGTTGGTTGGTTAGTTACTTGGTTGCTTGGTTCGTTACTTGGTTGCTTGGTTGGTTACTTGGTTGCTTGGTTGCTTAGTTGCTTGGTTGCTTGGTTGGTTGGTTGGTTGGTTACTTGGTTGCTTGGTTGGTTACTTGGTTGCTTGGTTGGTTGGTTGGTTGGGTTTTGCCAACAATGTTGATAGAAGGGACACAGTTTATTGGATCACATAAAATTGTTCAAAGTAACCTGAAGCACTTTTTAAAAAAGGTTTTGTTTGTTTGTTTGTTTGTTTGTTTATTATGCATACGCTGCTCTGCCTGCATGTACACTTACACGACAGAAGAGGGCACCAGATCTCATTATAGATGGTTGAGAACCAGCATGTGGTTGCTGGGAATTGAACTCGGGACCTTTGGGAGAGTAGCCAGTGCTCTTAACCTCTGAGCCATCTCTACACACACACACACACACACACACACACACACACACACACACCACTTCTTAACTTAAATGCTTTAACAAAAGGAGAGAGGGAGAGAGAGAGAGAGAGAGAGAGAGAGAGAGAGAGAGAGAAGAAAAAGAAGAAGAAGAGGAGGAGGAAAAGGAAAGCTAGACAAAAGCCACTCTGTGTGGTCCTGGGTTTGAGGTTATCAGCAACACAGTGACTTCTTTCTCCCAGAATTTATCAGAGGTCAATTGTTAAATCCAAAAATTAATTTTATGTGGTAAAAAGAATTGTTATAAATGAATAAAAGATTATAAAGTATATAAATATTTACACTTATATATTTATAAATATATACGATAGAAACATAAAGGCTAAAGTAGTCATTACACACCTCTCTTATTTCCTCTAATTATGGGCCAGAGTAATAGACCAGCATTCGCCATTTACATACTAGATCTAGGAATGTTTTGTGGATTAGATATTTTCTCAGATATTGTCCAGCGACTTAGAAGAGGACCTGCAAAGCATGTCTTGAGGGCTGGGTACCCACACTCTGTTCTGCAAGGGGGCATCTATTATGAGAATTGGATATTTCTCCCACCTGCGCTCACTGCATAGCTACGGAATCAAGTAGGTGTAATGGGGACTATGTATCCACCAAGTGCAAATTTTAATATGTTTACTCTCTGGCCTTGATGGAAAATTCCAGGTCCTGATTTTAAAGATTTGGATAAAATATGAGGTTTTGAAGTGTCTGCTAAAATGTATACACCATGTATTTGGGTATTTTGTGCTTATTTTTATGTTTTTAATTCTATAGAACACCTTATCACTGCTGTGTTTGTGGCTACATTTTCAGGGACAGTGTACTGACATCTCCTTCAGTCGCCTGGGACATACGATGAGCATGTTTCCTTTTAGAGAGACAAAATGAGGCCAAAGATCTGAGTTAATGATGGATCCCGAGCCTTATTGATATAACATCCATGTTCTTAAACTTCATGCCAGAGTTTGAGAACGGAAAAAAAATAACAATAATAAGTAGAGTTCGAATGTGCCTTGCCATGCTTTGACAGTGCTGTATCTATAGTCATGTACATCCACCACCATAACTTTGTTGATAATTAAGCTTTAGATTACATAAACCAACAGTCAAAGTGGATTTTAGAATTAGGTAGAGAGGCATCCCCAAGCAATGCCACACGTGTTTCCAACATCTAACAGAAAAGATACACATTTTGTACTGGATCCCCAGTGCAGAGGGAGGAGCCATGAAGTCTAAGCATTAGTTGCTGACTGGAGTAGAACCCAAGTCATGAGGTATGCATAGTATTTAGGTGGAAGAGAATCCCAGCCAGGATACCCACTTCAAGACAAAAGAACACTGGAAACGACAGCAGGAGTCCTGAGCTTCCAGCTCCAGGCACAGCAGCAGGGACTAGGGAACAGAGCTGCCCCACAGAGGCCCCACTGCAGGGTGTGAGGACCTTGTAGCACAACCCAGAAATGCAGCAATGCGGTTTTAAGGCACTCTATAAATAAGACTCTGTTTTCAGCATGGAAGAAACTATTTTTAAAAACAACATACTGACAGACACTTTCATATTCAAAGTACTCAGCATTAGTTAAAATTAAACCTTTATTAACAAACAGGCTGATGATATGAGCTCTCTAGCTGGAATCTTCCTCATGCCTTTGGGACTATGTCTTGAGGGCCGAGGACTGCTCAAATCAAAGTCTAACTTCAAGACAGCTGACAGGAGCCTCTGGAACTGCACAGGCTGACCACACACTGTTTTATATGAATATTCAGCTATATTTTCCTCAGGGAAAAGTAGCCCTATAGTACATAATTCAGCTTCCTCCTTAGTTCCTGGGTCAGAAGCAACGTGTCTGCCCCTTTCAGCCACTGTCGGTAGCACCTGCACAGACCTGTTGCTTCTGGGGTAGCGGGAAGACTCAAATCAAGATGTGACTGACTAGATTTCTGGTGAAATCTTTGTTCTCCAAGGACGACTTCTTGTGGCATCCTCACTCTGTATAGAGAGGGCTCATCTTTCCTGTCTCTCCTCAGTGCTTTCAAAGATTCATTGTTGCTTACATGGGCCATATGGGCTGCATCTTGTGAAATGCCCCATTGGGACTGTAGAACCTCACCTATGGACATTTCAGTATGACGTCACTCTGCCGCTGCTGCCCACTGCCACACCCTCCATGCAGGAAAACTCCTTCCTTCCGTCGTGACTGACTCCGGAGACTTGACTTGTCCCAAAGCCATCTCTCAAGTCTAAGGTCCAAATTTTCTCTGCACGTGATTATACTCAAACATGACTACGACTTGAGGTGTGGTTTTTCTGAGGACAATCTCTCCAGGCACTGAGCCCCTCAGAGCCAGACTAATCGTGTGTCCAAAAATGCAATTTCGGCTCAGTGTTTTTAACTAGATATTTAATTTCACAATTTCCATTTCTCTTCTTCCCAAATTTTCCAAATTTCCAAAATTCATGTCGACCTCGCCCCCCCCCCCCCACCCCATGTCAGTTAACCACGCAGGGTACAGATGGACAACATGCCTAAAGAATGTTTCAGATATTACCTTGTAAGAATGAATTAATTCTCTGAAAATTATCTCTGTTCTATATCAGAGGACCAAATCAAGGGAGAAAATGAGGAAGAAAACAAACCACACTCGATCCTTCCAATAGCACGATAAGGGCGCAAATACATACATTGTTGCAGAATGAATGCCCTAAGTCTGTGGAAATACATACATTGTTGCAGAATGAATGCCCTAAGTCCATGGAAATACACACACTGTTGCAGAATGAATGCCCTAAGTCCGTGGAATGAAACTGGCAGGGAGAAGACCTTGTCCAGACAGGGCGCGTGTAAGTCTGGTGTCGTTGTTAACTTGTGATGGGGAAGGGCAGGCTGTCTGAGCCTGGCCATGCGGAGTAGTGCTATAGCAGTGTTTGGGTAGCAGCATGAGGATTTTAGTGCTTGCTGGAGATTTTAGTTTGTTGTTTTTTTTTTTTTATACAGTGAAGATTGAAAGCCATTAAAGGCTTCTGAGCATTGAATAGTATTAGCAGAGCCACGCTTTTATAAAGATCGAACCTGCAGGGACATGAGTACAGGAAGACAAAAATCTATTAACTTCATAAAGGCACTGATTTTTATCAGCTTGGTTCACGATTGTTCTCCTGTCACCTATATCTCAATAGGCGCTCAATAAAATCCTTATTGAATGAATGAATCAATTTTCTGATTTTGTGAGGACCATAGAAGGAAAGTCAACTTTTATTTGAGACACAACTATAAATTGTGGGGGTGGGGAGGGAAATGCAGTTTGAGGGGGGTAGGTCGAGAGGGACTAGCCAGCTATGTGGAGAGAAAGAAGGATGGGTTTTAAAGTGTGTGTTCTGTTAACTCGTATGCTCTGGCTTTAATCCCCATTTATAAACCAGGATCAGAATCAGAGCTCAATAAGGAAACCAGAGAGCTTCTATCGTACCACCAAAAATATTCTAATTAAAGAAAGCCCAAAATTCATAGAGGGTACAGGTGACCAGAACATGCTTTTGCTCAGGAGGAGTTGTCACTCAGCATGGCCCAAGGCCTCAGTGGCTGTGAGCCTGACAGTTGTCCTTTGCTCAGCAGGCTTGGCTTCTGGAAGGGGCACAGCCGGATAAATGGCTTACAATCCCTGTCACCCAAGGGCCTGAGAGTCTGAGTCAGCAGGGGCTGGGAAAAACGAGGTGACAAGGGACAGAACAGCTACAGCTGAGTCCATGGTTGGTCTAACTGCACCGTCCAGGAACACGGGCACCTGAGAAAACTGCTTCTTTTGTCTTTTCCTCATCTGTGGGGACAGAGACTGGGGTGTCCGGAATGCGTTTTTCCTTCTCTTTTACCTGGCGTGTTTCTGCCTTCCAATTAAACAAATAAGAACCCAGCTGAAGACAAGATAAATGACCCCTCACCCTGCGAGGGGTCCCTCCTGTCTGCGTCTCTGGTTCTGTCACAGCAGCATCCTGGTATCTTCATATCCACTGTGAGGGAGGCGCCTTCACTGCTGTGGCACTCACCTCCAAGAGGGAAAGCTGTTTTCTCACCTCCAACCTAAGAGGGACATTGTATGTGAAGTACAGGGTGAAAGCGAGACCTGAATTTTAAATTCTCAAACAATTGAAATGCTGGTGAAATAAAAGGGCAGGGTTTAGCGGTCATTTGAGAATTTAATATGGTCCAGCCTGTTTCATTTCTTTTCTCATAAAGAACCAAAAAGGATTTTTTTAAAATTCAGGTTTATCCCTCTACCGTCTCCTAAGGATGGGTAGAGCCAAATGACTAGTTTTCACACAGAAAACTCTTTTCTTAACCCGTGCATGAATGACTTCTGGGTTTTCCACATGCTCATGTTTAAGGACAATTTTGGGAAGCATCTACCTTCACCGTGTTGTTTCCTCCCTTCCTCCCAGCTGACCCTCCTGAGTGCTCCATCCTGATGCCAGATACCTCTGGCGTCTTGGGCACAGCTGCGGTAGACTTATGCTTTTCTTACTTATAAAAGAAGCAGATACTTAACTACTATCTTTTTCTCCTTCGTGTCTAGAATTGCATTCAAATATTCAGCAAATACTTAGTTCTCTGACACTGACAAGAACTGTGTGAATGAGACTGGGGCTCCCTAGTGGTAGGTTGTGTCTTGAGATACCCTGGGTACAGAACGATCTGTCACTCCATTCATACTGTATTCTGGAAACACTGTAAGTCTGCTGCACCAGCTCACACAGGAAACCCAAGTCTTCACAGAAACATGGACTGTGCTAATTATGTTTCTGTATTTCCCTCATCGCCGGGTCCTAACAGGGATCCTGGCTGTCCCAGTGTCACTGCTGAGGCTTGGGTTGGATATATCTAAGGTGGTGACTGAGGGAATTGTACACACTTAAGGCAGATTGTCAATTATGCATTTTTATGCAAACCGAAGAATACAAAATAATCATGAAAATGTAGACCTTTAAATATCAGAGCATACAGCCTGTTATGGATCAAAATATTTTCAGTAAATATACAAACTGAAGAAAAATACTGTAATAAATGGCTGGACTAACATGTAGTACACAGTAAAAAAAATGCTTATATAGATAATATATTTTATCTAATAAGCAAGACTGGCTTTGGTCAACATCCTTGATAATTCTGAGCTTTCCATACTGAGAGTGAAAAAAATACTGAGACAACAGAACATGGAGGTAGGTTGCTAAGCACATTGTCAGAGACTCTGTGGCTGCCCTCCCCTCTGAGCCAGACATTTGAATAGAATGTAAGAACTTTAAGCCCTACAGCTCACACAGCCACCGCAGTGATTTCTCTTCCCTTACTCTCCCTGGACACCATGTTCACAAACATGGAACGGAAGCTAGACCTGAGCAACCTCACATCCCACGGAAGCGCTGCATGTGTGCACTCTTGTATGTGTCTTGTGACTAGGTGTTTGGTTTACTTTACACTTAGTTTTATGTAGATAAGCCACGTAAATGATGCACTTGGCAGTCTTTACTTACTTGTGTCTTACTTTAGCATCTGCAGTTACTACACTCCAGTGCGTTTGTTGCACAAATCATGTAATTGGCGCATCTTCTCCATCACTGTAGGAAAGGATGTCTCCTTCAGTCACTCATCCAGTTCAACAGCCTCTCATTGAACATCAGATCTATGTTCGCTTCATTTCTTATGTATTTTTGGAAATTATACCATATGTCTTGAGTTATCAGCAGCTTATAGTTAGTGGTAGGTTAAAATTACTGCATAGGTAAAAACAGCCATAAGTAAGCCAATTTGTGGGTAGTGATACTTAACCTGAAACTTGAAACTGAAATGTGTTGTGAAACATGAGCAATAAAACGTACCATCAGATGTGGGATAGATAGATGGCTCAGTAGTTGATCAAGGGTGATTTCCTTGCAAGCATTTGGGCCTTTGTTGCTTAGCACCTGCATCAGAAACCATGCCTTGCTCTATTCCTGTGGGCCTGTGATTGGCAGGTGGAGATGGGTAAACCATGTCAAGTCATCTTAGCCAGAGATGCAAACCTTCAGTCAATGAGCAGTGTTATCCCAAGACGCTAAGGGGGAGAATCATCAACAAAGACACCCAACAGCCACTTGTGGCCTCTGCATTTGTATGTGCAGGCATGCACATCTGGGTGTTCACCCACACACACACACACACACGTGTGTGTGTGTGTGTGTGTGTGTGTGTGTGTGTGTATACACATATGCACACACGTACAACAAGTGCATGCCTCACATACCACACAGAGATCAAATAATTCATTATAATGAAGGAATCCGGATGTCAAGCACAGGCAACCTCAGGCGGAGTTTGGAGGTGGCAATGGGGCACCATTTGGAATCTCTGTGTAAATCTGACAGAAGCACCTGACAAAGCACAGCTGAGCAATGAGTGGGATCGTAAAGTACGTATTGACTTAAAATAAAGATTCTAAGGGTGGTTTTAGAAAATGACTATTGAAAAAAGGGTGACTATAGAGAAAAAAATCAAGCATTATAACTGAAAAAGAGGGAGAGACAAGGAGAACGGGAATGCCCATGCGTCAGCTGAAGCATAGGGGCAGGATCATTCTGCACCATTGCACTGGAGGTTAAGTGAATGCTCATGACTTTACTAGAAGCTTCCGTGGACACACCAGCAGTCAGATTCGGGTTACAGAAATACTCAGATTAAAAGGATATAGAAAGATAGCATCTGAGAGAGCAGAGGGAGACTTCTGAGGGAAAGGCCGCATTTGTTTTAGCATGTGAATTCTGATAGATTTGTCTGTGTTACTACAAATTGCCTGGGTCCCTGGCTCTTTTGTCTTTTTATCCATCCAAACAATTCCTAGGAGTTTTGCTTTCTTGAAGAGGCTCAGATCCATTGGGCTGTCGGGGGACATGAAGCTGAGGCATCAATAATGGATCAGGCCCACCTTCCTAGCATCTCCCCCATCTGGGCAGGTGACATTTACAGCTCGCACACAGGAGGCCTGGCACAGAATAAAGAAATGTTTGGGCCAGAGCAAACTCTGTTCAGAAAACAGGATAAAACCCCAAGGAAATGGTCCCTGTCTTCCGACTAATGCATTCAATTCAAGTGCACAGCCAACACATCCGGAGTTGGGTGTTGAGATCCGTATCTGTAGGCTGTGGCCACGGAACCCTCACCCACCAGCAGAATTCCTGTAGATTTTGATCATTTTCCCCAAAGACGGTGTTTTCTTTTTAAAGAAAACCAGATGTAGCAGATGTTTGAGTGCTAACTGGAAGTGTGTTGGCCTCTTAAGTCCTTGTCTCATCTTTAGTGCTAGACTGTCCGGATAGCACTTCACAGTCCTTTTTAACAGGCGTTCTGTACAACACAGAAAAGCAAGGAGGTGCCTTGTGACCACATAGGACTTGAGAAACAGAGCATACCCACCCTCAAGATGCCCATGGCTAGTAGTGCATAACACCGTGGATGTTTAACTGTGAGGATGTGTGAACTTCCCTCCTTAACCCAGTGTTTCTCAGGTCTCTTGGAACTGTTTCCTCAGAGCCATGTTATGAAACACCCTATAAAATAAGATGATGTTTGCTGGGTGCCCTGGGTAAGATACCTAGTGCAAAAATAAATAAGTAAATAAATAAGTAAGTAAGTAAATAAATAAATAAAGCAAAAAGACACTGAGCAGAAATTTTAATGAAATCGAAACTGAAATTTTTAATTTCATGGAGAAATGTTCTATTGAGCTACCCACTCGATGAAATTTCTAAATTATCAATTAAGTTAATAATCAGTGTGCCTGCCTTAAATTCTGTCATATGATGCATGCAAACCCTGGACAAGGCACTCAATGCTGTGCACTGCACGCCATGCTAGTATGACTAAAGCAACAAGTTGTGGGGAAACAATCCAACACATTAATTGACACTGAGTTCCTGAATCAAAAGATACAAAGATAGTGGATTTTCTAATTCTAGATCGTTTTGTAAATCATGGAATCTCCCTGTAATTCACATGCTTATAAAATGATAAATAATTAAGTCAAAACGAAGCCCAGATATCATCATCAATTTCGTATGCAATTGTGGAATATTTTGAATGCTTATATTGTTTTGGTTTTGCTCTTTCTGGCCTTTCATACTAATTTTGTTTATACTTTGAGAACTGAATACACACATGCAATACATCTGGATCATTGAGCTCCTTCCTTAGATGCTCCTCTAAAATCCTCGTCTTCTCCATGCCTTTGTACCTCACTGAGTCCAAATTTATTTTAAGCAATTTATTCATGTTACATCTCAATTGTTATCCCATCCCTTGTATCCTCCCATTCCTCCCTCCCTCCCGCTTTCACCCTATTCCCCTCCCCTAGGTCTGTGACTGAGAGGGACCTCCTCTTAGGGTATCAAGTCTCTTCTCGGTAGCCTGCTATCCTTCCTTTGAGTGCCACCAGGCCTTTTATTGTTTGGTTGGTTTTTTCTTTTTTTCTTCTCCAGACAGGGTCTCTCTGTGTAGCCTTGGCTGCCCCAGACAAACTTTGTAGACCAGGCTGGCCTCAAACTCACAACGATCTGCCTGCCTCTGCCTCCCAGAGAGCCGAGATTTTAGGTTTGCGCCACTGCACCCAGATTGCACCGTTCTTACATACATGGACATCACATCAGTAAAGAATACTAGTTCTCCCTTCCCCAGAAGTGATCGGTGGTCTACAGTCCCTCCACGAGGGTGGAGCCTCTTCCCACAGAGCTAGCATGTGGACCGGCTTGGTCTTGTGCAGACGCCCACAGCTGCTGGGAGTTGGTGGGTACAGAGGTCCTGACGGGTCCAGAGATGTTGCTTCTGTCCACCTTTCCTGTCCTCTGGCCTCTACAGTCTTTCTACCCACTCTTCTGTGACGGTCCCCAGCCTTGGAGGAGGGCAGGTGGGATGCATGTGGGGCTGAGCATTGTACCTGATTTGTGAAGTTTGAATTCTTTATAATCACTGGTAGATTTGTCAGTAGTTATACAGTGCAGGCGTCACAAAGACTGCAGACGTGAGCTTCATTATTGAGATCGTCACGATTTGGGTAGATCAGAAGTCTGGCTGCTGTCGAAAGCAACTCTCCCTTTTCTCGAACCACTGTTCACGTGTAAGCACAATAAAGCACTGAAATTTTAGAGGTTATAACTTTGACCTGCAGGCTACCCAGATGTTAAGTCCTGGCTGATGCTTCAGGGCTGTGTCATTGTGCGTGCTGCAGAGCAGACGCCTCCGGAAGACCCTGTATATGAAAACAGTATGTCATAGCCACCTGTCCCTGCAGGGAACTTTGGCAGAAATTGTTGTAGGGAAAATCCAATTTTTTTGCCTGCTTCACTAGTGGGAGCCAAGAAAGAAACAGTGTAATTTTTAAATGAAAATGAAATTTATTCTTAAAAATAAATATAAATAAATAAATATGAGAAGAAGAAAAAATATCCAAGAACTTATGTTTCTGTAGCACAAATACCGTATTCTTTATGCAGGTTATTGTTTGAACCAAAAGTATTATCTCTAGTTTGCAACAGTTGTATTAATTTTAAAAACAAACACAAAAGCGTATTTGTTCCATTTTTTTTTCTGTCTTTCAGAGAAGCTTGTGAGTGATTCTGGGGATATTTGCCTCCAGACCTCAGGGCAATGGTGATCCCAGAGCTGGGTCCACAGGCAGCAGTGGCTGGTGCTGGCCCCGTGGCTGAGAACACGTGGATGCCTGGGAGGGCCTGGTTCCCCTGTCCTCTCATGCCCTATTCCCCAGGTTGTTTCCAACCAGGAGGGAGGCTGAGGAAGACAGCCCCATAAAGACCAAACAGCAAAGCCACTTCCTGGCTTAGGCTTCATTAACATGAACTACAGCAGTGATCTTTCTTCATCAATTTCCAGAATCACTAATTCTTTCAAAGAACAAACTCCAAAAATTCCGTTTTCTGATCCCCAGTGCTTCTTAAAAACACAAAAGTAAAAATTCTAATTGTGACAAAAACATGCTTAATTTCTACTGATCTTTATCATTTCATAATCAGATTTTTATATAATTAGATTACAGAGACAGACATATTCAGTACTGACACATGCACAGACAAAATCACACACACATATATACACACACTACTCAACAAATGCACATAAGAATTTGCATAGATACAATCTTACATATATTCAACACTCTAAAACATGTACACACACACAATCCCACATACCCACTCAAGACAGAAACACATGCATACACCCACTCTCCCTCTCCCCCCCCCTCTCTCTCTCACACACACACACACACACACACACACACTCCACACACAAGCACAGCACTGCTCCTCTGTACCAGTAGCATAGCTGCTGGTAATTACTTAACATTTAAATGTAACTAAATAATAAACTATAAACAATTGTGAAGTTGAGAAATTTTAATTATGTTTAATGACCTTTCTTGATAACAGCCTATAAAACAGTCTATTTCATAACATTTTGAAAAAACTTAAAATACCTTTCAAAAATGTACATTCAGAGATTGAGGAGCCTTCATATATTTCCCAGAGTAGCAAATGTGAATGTGTACATATGTATACATACATATATGTGTGTGTGTATATTTGTGTGTGTGTGTGTGTGTGTGTGTGTGTGTGTGTGTGTGTGTAAAATGGTGGCTTTGTGACATCTGACATCTGACACAAGCAGGAGACAAAATCAGCCTGCAAGTTTTACTCACAAAATGTTTGGAAAATCATAGCCACCACTGCTGCCACTTCAGAAGGTGTTTCAGGCTGATGTGCAGACCTCCTTGTACAGGTTGATCTTATCTCTTTTCCAAAATTATACCTTAGTTCTTTTTTAAATTTTTTATTTAATTAATTTATTCAGATTACAACTCAGTTGTTATATACTTTAGTTCTTTACGATGCTATTGTCAACTTTCTACCTTCTAAGTGTGAAAAGGAAGCACTGGGCAACTTCCATCAACACTTTATGCTTGAACCGAATAGTATTTAATTCATGTAAACTGTAGACAATTGAAGCTACATGCGATGCAGCTAGTGTTTGCTACTGATAATTCAGAGCCACTTGTGTCACTGTATAGTAAAGCCACACCCCTTGGCTTTCAAGTCTCTATCCATCTCCCCGAGGCTCTCCTGAGCATTATACCACAGTTATATCCTCATTTAGAAATTATCTCACTTGACTTTTATCAGATTTGATTTCAAAGTTGGTGTTGGATTCTCTCTCATAAGATAGCCTCCAAATCAATAAAAACTAAATTTAAATCTTATTATAACTATCTATTTCTTCTCTCAGTGCGCTTATTTTTGCTAAGTTGCTAATGCCTAAGTCCCATATGTCTCTAGTTAACACATCTTTCATGAGTCCAGCAAGTGTGTAAGAGCCTAGAGGCAAAGCCCAGGACATGGTAGGGAATGGGCAAAAGCTTCCTTCCTTGTGGGAATTTCATGGCTGTGAGAAAGGCTGCTAGTAACACTGAGTAATCTACTGAATCACACGCCTTAGAAGGGAAACAAAGGCTATCGATGATGTCTCGAAGGGATATTGAGACCAAGGGTGGGAGAGAGCTACCATTTAAACAAGGTTGTAGGTAGGATAGCAAAGGAGGTGGCATTTGACCAAATGATAGAAAAACAGGCTCAGGAACACAGGTGCACAGGCAGCAGCCAGGATGGGCCCTGGTGCTGATGTGGGAGCCTCACACCTGGGAAGGGTCGGATGGACATACTGATGAAGCTGCCACAGAAGGGAAGGGACAGAGAGCTGAGCACCAGCAACCCAGAAGGATGCTGTCACTGCTTGCCTGGCTCCCAGGTGACCTCTCCACCAGGTGTCACTAGGGAGGGCTGCTGACTTCAGGGGCCCTTTGTTGTGCTGGACTCAGTGTCAGGAAGTGGAGGCAAAGAGAAGGAGGAGGGGATGTCAGAGTAGTGAGGACCTGGAGGAGATGACACCAACATTGCCATGACTCCATCTCTGTCCTCCAGGCTGGCTGTCCTCAGCACAGTGGCTCACGATCCATTTATGGACTAACAGCAGCCTGTAGCACAGCACATAATGCAGGCAGGATGTCCGTGGTCATATGCTTCATTTGGGTGCTGCTGTGCATCTTTCAAATCCGTTTATAATCACGCTGAGTGTGAGGCGATGTCTTTTGGTGTCCATCCCCCGACTCCAGTGGCTTAATACTGTACTTAGATCTTCCTAAACTCTTACCAGGTGACTGTAGTTAGGGCAGCTCCAATACTTTCTTGGAGCTGTGAATCCTCAAATTACTGAATTTCTATCCCTTTTAGCATGTCTTGAATGTATCCTCAGGGCACCTACACACATACAGGCACACTCTATGCACATTACATGTAGATAGCACATACATACAAATATGAGAGGTGGGGACTTTCACCATTGCACAGAAGCAGTCTACCTAGGGCTAACTCACAGAAGACATTATCAGAAAGCACAGCCCTTGCGAACTCTGACCAGGGTCTCATTTCCTGGTGTGAGTGCCTAACTTCTGGCTCTGAGTCAGTTACTAAGACAATAAATCCCCTTTTCCATGAAGTGATCTGAGCTGAGATTCAGTCTCATAGAGCATCCTGGGTGCTGATAAGAGCAAATGCTGCTTTGGCAGAGGACCAGAATGCAGTCACCAGACCAAGCTTCGTGATGCTTGCAGCCACCGATAACCTCAGCTCCAGAGAGAACAAATCCCACGAGCACACATAGATGCAGCGCACATGAATAAAAATTAAAACAAGTGATTTCTTTAAAAGAAGAAAACCACAGCTAGGGCTGATGGTGCATTGCAGTCTTCATGGAAGCACACAGTGTATGTGTGGGATGAGCGGGCCTCAGGCAGACAGGCTCAGAGAAGACTTTCTGCTTCTCCCGAGCTAGGTGGAAATAAAAAGCCCATGCTCTGTGACTGCCGACAAAAATACAGAAGAATCACTCAGCATCTGGGCTCCATGAGGAACAAAAACCACATCCCAGCCACCACCTGACACAAACAGCTGTAGTTAACGAAGACCACGTTCTCTCTGCACCTCCTAAATACCACCTCTGGCAACTCACAGGAGCAGACCTTATGCTCAAACGCCAGCACTCAGAGGCTCCCCTGATATATTCCTCAGCACACAACCACTTGCCGGGGACAGCACTTCTATTACTTTTTTTTTTCCAAAGCAGAATGGGGACAGACATAAAAAGCAAGTATCATTTATTAGAAGAAGGGTGTCTGGGAACCAATAGAGCCAACGCTCCTGTCCTCGCGGTGAGAACAGAGATACGGGCCTCCTTTTCGCATATTCTCCAAAGCTTCAAAACTATCAAAACTGTGCTGTAGCCCATAATAATTAAGGGATGTAACAGAAGGGATGATGAACTTTGACAAAATATGCATCTCAGAGGAATGGCTCCAGAGTAATGTTTTGAGAAGGACTGAACAGACTACCGTTGTGTTATAAAAGACATTTTTACTATAAAAATAATATATTGAATATAAAACTTGCTAAAGGAGATTATATTTTTACACATACATGTACACCATTACACATATATACAATAAACTACCTATAACTAGAAGAGCCATGACACAATCAGTAATTATATAAATGTTACATTCTTAGTGTTTTGGCTATTTGTATTTGACAGCCTTGAAGAAAACATTTTTCCTATCTTGGTGTGTCTAAAATTCTGAATGTAGATCAATCTCCATCATATCTACCTAACCTAAAAACATCTTAACCCCTAAACAACTAAGCTGCATTGTAAGACTAAGCTACCTGGTCTTCAACCCCATCAGAGACTTGAGAAGGCATAAACTTGATTACCTGAGTATGCTGGGAGTGCAGGTTAATAGCTTTCCAAATGAGAAGATGACAGAGACAGTTTTCTACCTGAATAGTCACCAAAATTCTCTATAATGTTGGAGCATCTTCTTCAGCCTTCTGGCTCAATATATAACAGACATATTTGTGAGGCAGGAACTATTGAGGACTTTCTTACCTGTCTTGTCAGAGTTTGGCCACTGACTCTGCCTGCATCCAAGCTTGCCCTTTTTTAGGCAGAATTCTGTCTGTTGTAGAAATGAGGACATTTTGCCCAGTGGCTTGTTTGTCACATTTGAAGCCATCTCCATAAGGAGGTTCTTTGATGCTCATCATCCTCTTTGAGGTAGGCCTGGTGTTGTCAGAAGCTAACCTGTATCATTGTCAGTGAATCTTTAAAATAATAAAAACATTTTAAATGCCATACTCTGCATGTCTCTGAGGTTTTTGAAGACCTTATCCAACCATCCTACCTTGCCTTTCTAAAGAATAATATTATCTGCTGCACCTATGGTGTACATTCTTGTGATAAAAGTAGAGTAGCAATCATGATTTGATCAACGAACAGTTAACTTGTATAAGTTATTTATCCTAAACAGCCTGTAATAGCACTTTCATTGGAAAGCACACCTTGCATTATAATTGAGTTATATGGGTACAATACCTCATATTAGAGTATATATATACTCTATACATATATAGTGTGTGTGAAGAACAATCCCACACCTGAACTCTATACAACTGTATCCAGAACCAAAGTTATTTTGCATCTATATACAAAATTCTATACCAATGAACAAAAAACAACCATGTGAGTGTCAATTGAGGCATTAAGTTGACTCACTAATCTACTTTTTGTTCTATTTCCTATATATTTCTGTATTCCCCCTTTTTTCTTTTCAACCCCTATCTCCAAACCTAAGAATGAAACATAAAAGAAAAGCGAGATATCACTGAGTCTGACCTTGTTTTCTCTCTAAATAAAACCTATAACAATTTGTAACCAACTCCCATTGATAATAACCTATAGCCCAAGAAAGCAACCAAAACCTGCCAGAACCCCCTTAAAAAATGGGATGTCATTCTCTTAAGGCTTCTTCTGGCTGATTTGGGATGAAAATACCTTTGTAGTGGCCCAAATAAAATTGGGGAAATAGTTAAATAAGCTAGGAATAGCGTTTGTGGTCCAGTTTCTAAATGTGAAAAACTCCAGGCTTAGAGTCCTGTGTAGAACAGTCTGAAATTCTAGACCAATTGGGATTGGAAGATTTCTTTGAAAGTGTCATGGGAGCTGTCTTCTTCTGATGAGGAGGAACAACTGAAGCACTTGGTGCTGGAACGTCAAGGATACAGGATGTCAGTGTCCAGCATGCTGAGAGGAATGCATCCTGTCATGTCTTATCCAATGTCAGTGCTCAAGTCTTTTGTTCTGAAAACATATAGTTTCTCACAATCATTATACAGTCCTAAAATTATAAGTGTAAAAGGTGTGCATGATGCACAGAACAATTAAGGCTAGTTCTCTGCTCTTTGTATGAGCAGAAAAAAAAGACAGCTGTAAATCTTCATTCATGCCATATGAAGACTGGCATCTAATAATTCATAGGGGTTCTGTAGCCAACAGGAAGCATTGTCTATGCCTAGACATTCATGTCTCAGCCAGTCTCAGAGCTATTGCCATACAGTGGGATTAGAAATATAAACTACCTGCTTGTTCTGCAGTTTAAATTCTTCACATCCTGATTGTGTCCCCCTCTATCAGCCCCTCTGATCCCCCCTCCCTCCCTCATCCCTTCTTACTCCCTCTCTTCGTCCTCACAAAGGGGAGCCCTCCTCCCCTAACATCTGACCTCACCCTATCAAGTCTCATCTGTACTACCTGTAACCTCTTCCTCTGTAGCCTTGCAAGGCCATCCTGCCAAGGGGAAGTGATCAATATTTGGTGGCCAGAGTGCATGTCCAAAGTAGTCCCTACTCTCCACATTTTGAGATCCACAAGGGACTGTGCTGCTACATCTGAGCAGAGGGTCTAGGTCTGCATCACATATGGTCCTTGGTTGATGTTTCAGGCTCTGTGTTGTAGTATAGCTATCCTGTATTATGTGGTTAATATCCACTTATGAGTAAGTATATACCATGCATGTCTTTCTGAGTCTGGGTTACCTCACTCGGGATGATCTTTTCCAGTTCCATCCATTTGCCTGAAAATTTTCTTGTTTTTAATAGTTGAGTAGTATTCCATTGTGCATTGATCAGTTTAAGTTTCCAGTGCTCACATGAGCTCATCCATGTTGCCTAACAGTTGCACCACAGTTTCTTTATCCACTCTTTGGTTGAGGGACATGTAGATTTTTTCCAGATTCTGTCTATTATGAATAAAGCTGCTATGAACATAGTTGAGCAAGTGTCCTTGTTGTATGGTGGAACATCTTTCAGGTATATGCCCAGGAGTGGTATAGCTGGGTCCTGAGGTAAAGTTATTCCCAATTTCCTGAGAAAGCACCAGATTGATTTCCAAAGTGGTTGTACGAGTGTGCACTCCCACCAGCAATGGAGGAGTGTTCCCCTTTCTCCGCATCCTCACCAGCATGTGCTCTAATCTGAGTTTTTATCTTAGCCATTCGAATAGGTGTAAGATGGAATCTCAGAGTCATTTTGAGTTGCACTACCCTGATGACTAGCGATGTTGAGCATTTCTTTAAGTGTTTCTCAGCCATTCGATATTCCTTTGTTGAGAATTCTCAGTTTAGTCTGTACCTCATTTTTTAATTGTATTATTTGGTTTGACAGTGTTTAATTTCTTAAGTTCTTTTTATATTTTGGAAATTAGCCCTTTGTCAGATGTAGGGTTGGTGAAGATCTTTTCCCAGTATGTAGGCTGTCGTTTTGTTCTGTTGACAGTGTCCTTTGCCTTACAGAAGCTTTTCAGTTTTATGAGGCCCCATTTATTAATGGTTGATCTTAGAGCCTGAGCTGTTGGTGTTTTGTTCAGAAAGTTGTCTCCTGTGCCAATGAGCTCAAGGCTCTTTTTCATTTTTAAAAAGACTTATTTTTATTAATTTTCAGTATATGTGTGTGTGAGAGCATGTGAGTGTTACTGATGTCCTAAGCCATCCAATCTAGTGCTGGGCACACATGTCCAGTCCTCTGCCGGAGCTGCACATGTTCTTCAGACCTGGGCCCTCTTTCCAGTCCCAAATGTTGTGTTTTGTGTAATGTTTTGATGTGATTTGAAATAAAAACAATTGAACCAAATTTTGGTGCCTTTTATTTTAAAGCTTACCATGGTTACTTACTGATGATGCACTTACATGTTCCTAACCAAAGACTACGCAGAAAAGTAGAGGGTCATGGCAAGCAGCAGGCCCGTTTCCTGAGCTCTCTCAGGACCATCGTGCTGGGGTGGTCTCATAAGAAATGAATCATTGAAAGTGGACAGAGCTTAGTACAGCCTCCCTGGGCTGCGTCTATTCAAAGCACCCTGACTTGTGTTCCCATCCAAGAAATAACAAAAACAATATGTGATCTTTCAACCAAATAACCACAAAGTTGACTAAGCGCCTAAACACCAGTGACATGTCTCTTACTTAGCAATGGAAGATGCTGGTTCCACAGAAACAGGAAAGAAAGTAGGCCACAGCTTCACCGTTCTGAAAACCTGTGAGGCAAGGAGTGAGACACAAGCTGACCCCTGAGGCTCTCTAGGGTAAGACAGAATCCAGGGGGAGCTGACTTCAGAGATCACTGACAGAAAAGACTCAGCAGGACAGAAGTAGGGAGCAGGGGTTGAGCTAGACAGACAGACACCTGCAGAGCATCCTCTTTCTCTGACAAAGGCTGGGGAAAGAGTCTCACAGCAGGATTTAAATTTTTCACTAGGTGTCAGGGGAGGGGCTGCCTGTGACTAGACTGACCTTTATGTTGGTCCCACTGGGGACAAAAGTCTTAAAATCTAGTTTTCAAGTAACTTAAATGCACTTAGGACAAAGCCAAGAAGGTTTTTAAAAAAACACACTCATCAAACAAAATCCACATTACATGTCACCCCATGAAAACACACCAAGCATTTAAACAACACTTTACCTGGTGAAAGCCACATACATGCCTTCAACCCACTCACAGCTCACCTGTTTCCCTGGCTCCTTCCTGTTCCTCTGCAGAGCCCTGCACACCTGCTTTTTCCTCTGAGCCTTCTCCCTGCAGTGTTCCCATCCACCACGGTGCTCAGCTCTCCCACACAGTGACCCCTTGTGCCCAGCACCACTCCTGAGGACGAGGCCGTCACTGTCTGTTGTACCACATGTCCGAGGAAAGTAGGGCATGGGCCACTGGAGATGCCAAGGACAGAAGCCTTGAGCACATTGCTGCTGGTATTTTGAAGTCTAAAATGCTGTAAACACTATAATATGCAGGTCAGTGCATGCACATGCACACAGAACATAAACAGATATACAAACACACCCCTATATGCACACACATCTGTATGTGCACGCATATGAGTCACAGCATAAGCAGATACACCTAGATGCAAACACACACACCTATATGCACACACATCTATATGTGCTCACACACACACTTATATGCACACACATCGATATGTGCTCGCACACACATGCACACACACACACACACACACACACACACATTACCCACTACACAAGCATGTGTGCATAGAGACACTCATCCACATGCCCCTGATCCCTGTAAAGCGTCCGTGCTTTTCTCTTGGCTGTTTTGTGCTGTGGTGACAGGACTTTGGTACCTTGCTCAGCCTCATGTTCCAAGTTCCTCAGAAATGCCTGGGACAGAATGGCTTAGCAATGCTATTTAGAGATTGCTGACCACCGCCTGCCATCTCCTTCTAAAGTGTCAGGTGAAGCCTACAGGGAGTCTTGTGGCTCTCCTCTGCCACAGTCCCCAAGAGTGGTGTGAGAACAAAGGATGGGGTTTCAAATAAAAGAGAGATGGAGCCGATGCTGGGCTCCGCTGTCTGGCTGTCTGCGAGTGGGGGCTGTGAGCACACATCCTGTCACTTCACAGCTTATGCAAGAGGCCGACTTATGTAAACCTCTGAGAGGATCGGTGGTTTCTGTATAAAATCTTAGTGATTCTGATTTCCTTCTGTGGTACGAGAAGTAAATCAACACTTTCCCCCAACCTGCCTGGCTTCCTTTCACTTCTGACATTGAAAGGATATTTTCCCTTTGGACAACCAATGGATGGCCCACATTACTGAAAGCAAGCGAACTTGTTTATAGGTTTTTAAATTTCATGTTTCTTTGTGGTAGTGGTGGGGTGGTGGTGGTGGTGGTGGTGGTGGTGGTGGTATGTGTGTGTGTGTGTGTGTGTGTATATGTATGTGTGTTCATGTACATACGTGCACATGTGTGCCTATTGAGGCCAGAGGCCAAAGTCAAGTATACTTCTCTATTGCTCGTCATGTTTTGAGGCAGGGTCCCTCTGAACTCTGAATTCATCAATTAGGCTACACTGACCAGCGAGCAAGCTGCTGGGCTACCCACCTCCACGGTCCCAGTGCTGGGATTGCAGGTGTGCACTGCGATGCCTGGCTTTGTATGTGGGCTTAGGGGAACCAGGCCTTCCTCTTGCATGAGAACCATCTCATGGATCCAAAGAAATCATTTTAATAGTTACAGAAGCTAAAGGACTATGAATTACTCTGCTCACATGTATATAAATTACAACAAACTTGAACTTTAGATATTACCCAAACATATATTTGTTTAAAAAAAAAAGCATCCGTGATATGGGTCTAGTTCGTTTTGTCAAATCTTCTCTTCCTAACAGACCCTTGGGCAATAAATGTGTCTGTTGAGTAAAAGCCAGAAATTTCAGCTCATGGAGTGTTTGCCCAGACGCATGGGAAGTGCATATGAGCAAGCTTGCGGGTTTAGCGTCATAGTTAGGATACACTCATGTTAGACAGGGGTTTGAACAGCAGATGCTTTCAGCCAGAAGAACACTTAAAGCAGCAAGAATTTTAGGAACAGGAAAAATACAATGAATATATTTGAAAATCAGGAGTTAGAGTCAAATACAGAAAAGGACCTGTGCACATGTCATGCCCCTCACCGCAGCACTAAGGAAGCTGAAGCAGGAGGATTTCAGGACCTGGAGTTGAAGGTACTTTGTACTCAGCCAATGTTGGCATGAGCTTAGGGCCACTAAACTGCTTTTCTGGCAGCACAGGTTTGGTTGACAGAGATTAAATTCTATCGGGTGCTTTCATGACACAATTCTCATGTATTAGATGGCAAACATCATAGCCAATGAACAAAGACTGCATTAAGCTCAATCTTAATTTTATCAATGCATTTATATCAATAAAAATTTAACTTTTATTGATATTTTTACTCAGGGCTTCATAATACTCTCAAATTTAGTGTTTATAACGACACTATAAAGTAGGTGTTGGCCTTGTCCATATGAAGAAAGTGACCATAAGAGGTTAAGTGGTAACTAAGCAGTAGGGAGGGTGGCTCAGTTTTGAGTACCTGTGGCTCTGAGTCTCATGCTTAGTCCCCACATAAAGACTCTGGGGCAGTGATGCATAGCATGTCTGTAATCCCACACCAGGAAAGGGGTGAGGACGTGGGGACCTTGCACCTGCTAGCCAGCCTACTCAACTAGACATCCAGCCGTAGGTTCAGTGAGAGTATGGCTCACACAAAAAAAGGTGAGTTCTCAGCTAGGCTGCGCTAGAGCCTGGGGCTTACCTGGGATCTATGGGGATATTCTGTTCATGCGGAACAAGCAGTGTAGCTCTGAGGTACAGCTCCTGGTTTCATTTATTTAGCTTTTGAGATAGTATCTTACAGCTCAGGCTGGCCCTGTACTTATGATATAGTACAGACTGACATCAAACTTTAATAACACCGCTCTTTCTCCTGGGTCCCGTGCTGGAGGCTGTGCGCCAGCATGCCCAGCCATTAAGGACAACTTTAAAAATGTCCCTAAGTAAAGTGTGCAAAGGCCACGGCGTTCTAATACTCTGGAAACAACATTTAAACAGGTAAAGAAGTGAGTGGGTTTCCTACAGGCAATCCTCCGATAGTTTCGTTTCCCTACATGAACTTATGATACAAATGGACCAACAGAGAATTCAGGCTCCATTATCTAGGCAGACCATGAGGAGCAAAGGAAATCACTCACACAGGGCCCCGGGTCACGAAGCTAATACAGCAGGACAGGGCCGAGAGGCGACAGATACTGACGTGGGTTGTAACTCATGTTGCCTCTGCAGAACTTCTAAAGCACGGTTAGCCAAAAACCAATTAGAATACTAAGAGCCCTTTCCCTGCCTGTGGGACTAACAGGGCTGAACAGTGGGATTGCCAGGGGAGTTCGTCAAGAGAGCTGTGTGCTGAGCTCCGCATCCCCACCAACATTTGAAGTTCTAAATCCTTCCCGTTTAGGATGTTAGAGGATGGACAGTGATGTTTCCATAAGCCTTTGTCTGATTGGAGTAAGTCACTTCAGGAGTAAGTTTGTTTGTGGCTTTCAGAAGAGGCACAGGGACACACTCCCCTTTGTAATGCAGACCCTTGAGCTTCAGTGTCATTAAACTGCCTGCCTCAATCGTGACACTCAGCTGTAGTGGCAGTGAGCCTACCCTGATACCTTCCTAATTTACAAAATGTTACGTACGTGAAGTGATATCACATGGAGCCCATTGAGTCTAGTTTCTTCAATTTGGTGAAGGATATTTGAGATTTTATCCATGGCGTATTTGTGTGGATAACTTCATAGCTAATAACAGTGCATTAGCCGGGAAAAGGGGGCAGGACAATTTCCTCCTTACACCACGGGTGAAGGTATTTGGGCAGCTTGTGCCTTTAGCAGTTACCAGTAATGTCATTACTATTCACACTTGCATAGTTTTGTTTAACTACTAAGGTTTCTGGTGATGGTGGAGTGAAGGTGTTAAATGACATGCTGACAGTCTCCCAACGTGACTTCACCACAGTCATGTCGACCACACTGCACTCTGGAACCATTACAACCCTCTTGTCTGCTGTTTGGGTTTTCAAAAATACCCACATTTACATTCTCACATCCTTAAAAAGTTACAATTTCAGAATGATAGGTCTTCCCAACATCTATCAATAAATCTGTGATATGTGAATACCATCTTAAATTTAAAAAACATGCTCTAATATTTTACCCATCTCAAAACTGTTTCTATAGAGGCTTTAATTTTTTTATTTTACTTTTTAAAATATTGGGAGGGGATACACATTTTTTTATTAAAACATAATTAGATCACTTTTCCTTGCCCTCATCTGACCCCCTGGGCCTCCCAGCTCCTCTCACCCCAGTTCTTCCCATGACTTCCCACTCTTAAATTAATAGCTTCCTTTTCTTCCCTGATGTTGCCTGAGCCACAGACGCAGCAGCTCTGATATAGATGTACCTGCTGGAGCTGGGCTCCCCACAGTCCACTTACCGCTACATTGTATCCCGTCGTAGTTTGCTGTAATGGTCCCCATTTGCTGTAAAGAGAGGCTGCTTTGGTGACGGGTGGTAGTTACACCTCTCTGTGGCTATAAATATTTGAATTTATTCATGATAAGTGCATGCATGCGTGTATGCATGCACATGCATGTGTGTCCTTACCTTAAAATAAGTAATTTCTTGAGCTGACAAGGCTCCCCCAAAAGAGCCACAGAGTAACAAAAGCCCGGTATCAGTTGAGATAAATGTCCTTCTAAGTGTTTGCTTATGATAGTCCAAGTGACTCCCCAAACAGTACAAACTGTCTGTTTACTTTGGGTGCCTTTCAGGATTTGAGAATAGGCCCCCATTGCTGAAGACACAGTATTCGAAAGATTTTAACTGAATCTGACCTGAAAGCCTCCTTCCTGCAGTTTAGCTTCTACCGTCCCAGGAAATGCTGCCTAAATTGTGAGGAGAAGGAAGCAGTCAATAGTCCATCTGCAACACCTGTGACTACAACAGTGAGAAGCATGGCAGGATATCAGTAAAGGGGCAGGAAGGGGCATGTGTTGGTGGTAACCAACAGCTGTCCAACTGGACCTGTGGCCTACTCAATAGCAGGAACATAGTCCTTGGTACTGGGAACCCAGCCCACTACCCAGTCGTAGGGAGGTCATGGACCTTGAAATGAAAAGAAAAGAAAAGAAAAGAAAAGAAAAGAAAAGAAAAGAAAAGAAAAAGAATCTACTGTATAAGCGCCTGGCTCATCCAACACCATTTCAAGCAAATCCTGTAGGTTTTCTCTTGTGATCTTTTTACTGAATATTGTGAACACATGTCCTGACATTTGTGATATGTCTGACAGTGTGATTTACCAATGTTTTCTCTCCTTCTGTGGCTTGGACTTTAGTTAGTTAATTGAGTCCATTTCAAAGCAAATTTCATCTAATTATGGTGGAATTCATATTATCAGTACCTCTCGTGGGGTGGTGTGTGTGTTTGGTGTGTATGTGAGGATTCCTTGCCCAACCATGGTGACTTCCCTTCTCCTCCTTCTAGAACATTCACAGAATTAAGACTCAAACAAGTTCAACAGCGAGCACTCGTGTTATGAGGAATGTGCGTAGGCCAGAGCCAATGCCTGTACTTCACCACAGCACGTGGGACACATTACCCTCTCATCATTACATCCTAGGGAGGTGGAATTAATTTATAGACACCAACACGTTCAGAAAGTTTTCATTTTCTGATTTTTTTTACTTAAATACTGAATTATTTCACTGACTTTTCTACGTGTAAATATAGTCATTTTGTTGGTGGTGGTGTTGAAACAGTGAATCACGCTGTCTGTTGTTCATTCAGATAATGAGCCACAGTCTCTTAATATGATTTTCACTCAATGTTGGACTTCTTGTCAAATATTTACCCAAAGGTTCTCAGGTCTCTCTGTTCACGGCTGGCATCATGTGCCGCTTGTTTGGGATACTGGCATAATAGTGTCGTCATATGAGTTAGAGAGTGGTACTGTTAGCTTTCAAAAATAATTTCTGTGGGACGTGTGTTATTTCTTTAGAAACGTTGAATGTGTATGCACACCCAGAGTTCTCTCTGTACGTTTAATCAGAATTTTGGCTTCCTGTGTTTGAAATGTGTTCAACATGCAGGGTTTCTGCTTCATCTTTGTTGTGGGAAAAGTTTATCCACTTGGTCTGAATCACCATGTCCGTCAGCATATGTTCTCGTATCAGCCGTCCAGTTTCCTTGGAATATCAGTGTTGGTTTCCTTCATGGTTGGTGGACATAACTGCCCATAACTCTCTTTATTTTCATTCATTCGTTAGTTCATTTCAGTGATCTTTTAAGGGATCAACTTTTGGTTTCATTAATTTTCCTACTGATTGTCCATTTTAGATTTTATTGATTTCCTCTCTTTGTTATTTCCCTTATTAACTCTATTTTTCTTGAATGCGTGTCTTGTCTTCTCATTTCTTTAACTTGAGGTTCACCACACTGATAGTGGATCTCTTCGTCATGGTATGGTGTTCTGTTGCCAATGGTTTATATAGCTTCGGACAAACAATATGAAGTTTTTCTTATTTCTGCATTTTAAGAAAAAGGCAACAATTTTCTTTTTTCTTAACTTTGAGGAATGCCTCCCAGTAGCTATACAACACAGTGCTTAATAAGGAACATTTATTACATGTTGATTTTTGTAGTTTTTGTCTATGTAGGGAGTTCCTTTAAAACTGAAAAGAATCCCTTTTTGGGGGAGATATACAATGCCTAATTCCGCCTAAGGATCTAAATAACAAGCCAAAGTTTCTACCAACATGGATGATGTCCTCTCTGTAGCTGAATAAATGGAGTCCCTCCTTTATCCCTCCTGGCACACACAGCAAAGTGTCAACAGGGGAGAGTGACTGGTGGAAGAAGGGCTCTCGGATGAAGGGACAGTGGCCATCCCAACACTCCTTCCTTAAGCGGACGTCAGCGGCCACCAGGCCTCGTCATGAGTCCTTGCAAACAAGCAATGCTGCTTTGATGACCACGGTGGAAAGCAGAACCCTCGTGTAGTTTGTTTTGCCTGAATTCACCTCTCATTTCTCTTCTCAGCAAGGTAATAAGGCTGCATGGAGCACAGCTTGCCTCCAAGTAGACACCTCTTCGTGCTGCAGGAATCCCCATCCAATGATTTCTGTTGTTCAGATTATGAGAGACTGGGTCCTTAGCTTTCAGCCATGTGTGGAGTGGTAAATATTAAAATGATACATGTGGCCGTTGTTCCTAAACACAGTAAGGAATGGAGTTCTAGAAGCAGAATTTTACAATTAGAATATTTAAATATTCTCCAATACTCTTCTCCTTGCAAAGGTCTAATACTTTCTGCCAGTGAGAATGCAAATTATTTTTGCAGAATAAAAGTTCCTCTAGCTTGTCCTCCAGTGATTTATGCTTATAGCTCCAGACTTAACCACTGCCTACTCTCATGGAGCTGATATTCTGACTTAATCCAATTTCCAGAGTCTTGCTTAAGACAATTTCTTCTCACAATGATGACAAATAGCACCCTGCATTTATGCCAAGTGCATCACTTAGTAGACGTCATTAAAATTACCTGCTGGTTCTTTTGTTTGCAGGATGAGCTGCAGACTTCCTGAAGTAGAAAGGCTGTTGTTTACTGCTCAGGTATCAGAGTGCAATCACTGTCACCTGAATGAGCTCAGGATGGAGGCGTAGAGAGAACAAATGACAGTCAGGAAGGGAAGGAACAACTGTGGAGTGGGGACTTTCCCTCACTGCTATCTGCTAGACTATGAAAATGTCAAAGAAGAAGATTGGGAAGGTTGGGCTTTTTATTTACTGGTTGTTTTATTTGCTTCTGAACCCTGCTATCATCCCGGGAGGTAACTTCTGTAATTTCATCTTTCCTAAGAACCCTTCTCTTATTGCACCTTCAAATCCCATTACTCCTGTGCTCTAACAACACTACACAGAATCACATTAACTGATATATTTTTAGTACATTCTCATAAAGGAATGTTCTCTTTGAATTCATTTTTTCCCTTCCGAAAAGCACTTGTATTATTCAGAAAGATTAATGACCCCAGCAACTTCTTGAGTTATACCATGAGAACTTTTCTATCTCCTTCCATCTTTGAAAGTTACATAGGAAGTATAACATACACATGGAAGAGGATCCACAAAGTGTAATGACTACACTGTGCCAGAGCAGTGGCCACAGCAATGCTAGGACCTTACACCCAGAGAGCCCTGCCTTATGGTAGTTCTGTGTTGTTACTGTAGCAAATTTGTTGTTACTGTAGAAAGTTGCCACAAACTTAGTGGGACAAAAGAACAAATGTATCCTCCCGTACTCTGTAGTCTAGAAGTTGTTTAGTACTGAGCTCTCTTGGTAGAAGCAGCGTTCCCATGCGGACATTCTGGTGGAAAGTCAGGATCTGGGTGGTGGCAGCTCATCCCTCACTCCACCATTGTCTAAGTAAGAGGTAGTTGGGGTTGTGGAGTTGGATATTAGACTCTAGAGGGCTTCTCTACCCCAGCTGGTTCGCAAATAACTGAGACAGAGTTTTGTTTTGTTTTGTTTTGCTTTTTTACAATTATAAAAGCTTTAAGGCACCATACTGGGCAAGTAACAACCCTCAAAGCTATTTTGTTGCTTCCCAGCTACACACCCCAGGTTACTTGCCTAATTGTTCCTGCTTGGACTGCTTCTATTCCATAAGGCCAGCTCTCATGGCCGCATGGCCACAATCCATTCTGCCCTGTGGCTACTTCCTTCTCTCCAGCTTCCTCCCCTGTTTCCTCTCCTCATGGTCCCCCTCTGACCCCTAACCCTGGAACCTAAGCTCTACCTACTCCTCCTCTTCCCAGTTACAGGCTTCAGCAACTTTATTAACTTTACATTAGATCGAAGACTCAAGTGGCAGCACATGCTGGTGAGGTTGTGGATTAAGGGGAACACTCCTCTATTGATGGTGGGAGTGCAAACATCTACAACCACTTTGGTAATCAATCTGGTGCTTTCTCAGAAAGTTGGAAATAGTTCTATCTCAAGACCCAGCTATTCCACTCCTGGACATACACCAGAGAGATGCCCCATCATACAAGGACATTTGCTCAGCTATGTTCTTAGCAGCTTTATTCATAATAGCCAGAATCTGAAAACAACCTAGATGTCCCTCAACCAAAGAATGGATAAAGAAACTGTGGTACATTTACACAATGGGATACTACTCAGCTATCAAAAACAAGGAAATCTTGAAAATATCAGGGATATGGATAGAACCAGGAAAGATCATTTCAAGTGAGGTAACTCAGACCCAGAAAGGCACAGGTATAGTATATACTCATTTATAAGTGGATATTAGCCCAACATAGATGTCCTCTGAGAGACCCCACCCAGCAGAGGATCGGGACAGATACTGAGACTAACAGTCAGACTATGGGCAGAGCACTGAGTATGGAAGAGTGAGGGGGAACGGAAGGGCCCAAAGGGGTCAGGAGCTCCACAGGGAGTCCACCAAAGCTGATAGATCTGGACTCAGAGACACCTTCACAAACTGTTGCTTTAGCCAAGGACAATGTATGCAAAGTTCCTAGACCCCAAACCCCCGTACAGATGTAGCCAATGGACAGCTCATTTTCCACATGGGGAAGGGGGCAGGGAAAGCGGGGACTGCCTCTGACATGAACTCTGGTGCCCGATATTTGACCACTGTCCCTTGGTGAGGAGGCCGTGTGGGCACACAGAGGAAGGGGAGGAGGACCCCCTCTTGTCAGAAGTCTAGGGGATAGGAATAGGGTAGTAGCGGGAGGGAGGGTGGGAACAGGAAGATAAGAGAGAGAGGATGATAACCTCAATATATTCTGAATAAATTCTAATAAATAAATTTTTTAATAAATAAGGTAGAGCAAAGTTTACACAAGGGCCGGTGTATTGTGTATATGAGATGTACTCAGCTGGACGGCAACCAGACCTTGGGGACCAGGAGTGGGCACCAGAGTACATAGCAACAGCACAAGTCCCAACGGTTTGCTAAGGTCTTTTCATGGCTCCGTGATTCTGCAGCCCTGGAGACTTCTGTGATTACAGTGAGTCCTCCAAAATGTCTCCTTGTGTAAAGGTTCGCAGCATAATCCCATTATGATCTGATTACCCAAGTGACCAGGAAGAAGCTTTCTTTGGAGGAGAAATAGCTTTGATTCACACACACACACACACACACACACACACACACACACACACACACACACACCATAGGTCCTTGACCCTAAAAAAAAAAAAAATGAGATAACCAAATCATTTGGTTTTAAATCACTGCCATGGTGGTGATGCCATGGCAGTCATGGCCAAAAAAAAAAAAAAAAAAAAAAAAAAAAAAAAAAAAAAATCACATACACATACAGCAAATTGCACAGACAAATTGACAGCTGGTTTCTGTATTGACTTTAATCCAGTAGGTTTGCACCAACATGCTATAGCAGCCACAAGAGTTTAACGTGAGACCTAAAAGCATTTTTCAGATGTCAACACCCGTCTGATTTACATGTTATTATTCCCCAAACCAGAGTTATATGCACATACCTTAATTTAGTTTTTACCACAAGCCATTCTGCAGCCTGCTTTTAAATGTAGGCATCTGCCACATGTGAGCCAAACCTTGAGTTTTAGGAGTTGGTTTTTGATATCCACATCTGTAACTGGGTTCGTTAGCAAAATGCTTAACCACTTAGCTGTTGCTGCCTTGTTCTATTGAGAGAGGCCACCTTGTCTGTGGGGAACTGACCCTGGGACGTCCCACTAATGTCAAGTTCTATAATTTCCCAGCTGTCTCTATTGAAATTAGGTTTGTGTTTGAATATAACTGGATCACTTCTTATACTTTACCATATAAACTATTTACAATGCCTAACACAGTATAAATGTTCCAAAAGTAGTTATGTTGTTCTGTTTAGAGAACAATGATTTTAAAAATCAGTTTGTAGACATTTAGTAAAGAAACTGTAAAAAGAAAAAAAAATCACTCCTTGGATGATTAAATCCGTGCATTCAGAGTCCGTGGGTACAGAGGGTCAACGGTGTGGTTTCCCCATAATTACTGAGGAAGTAATTAACAGAGAGACATTTAGCTTCCTATCTTGGACAATTATGACTGAAAGCAAGACAAACAGGATTACTTTAATTGTTAGTGGCAATATTTTTAATAATGGTGGAAATCTTAACTTCTCAGAACATTTGTATCTTCGTTTTCCCCATGGAAACATAGTGAACAACTGTAGCCCTAATATGAGATATGGAACAAGAGAGGCTTTTTATTTCACAGACCATCAGTAGAATAAGAATAAAAATAAGCATAGAATTGCAAAGAATTAAATAAATGAGGGTGAACATTTCTATGCCACACAATGTCTGTTTAGTTGTGTTTCTTTCTGCTGTCTTGGCCTTTTAAGGATGCAGTGTGGGCTGAGAGACTGGCCAGTAAGTCACAAATGGCTCCTCTGAGTGGCTAGCTTGTCTCTTCAGCAGAGTCACATGGTTGGCCAGGATGAGTTGAGGATGTTAGCAGAGAAAGGCAGACTATAAGAAGGTTGGCTAAAGCATTCGTCTCAGTCTGCTCTTCTTCATTTTCATCCACATTTTGAAATTCTTTTCCATCTAGTATTTTTTATTTTTTATTATTTTTCTTTTTTTACCTATACATTTATATTATTAAACATATATACAATAAACTACCTACAGCAAGAAGAACCATGAAACAATCAGGAATTGTGTAAATGTTACAATCATAAAGTTTTGGCTATTTGTATTTGGCAACCTTGAGGAAAACATCTTGCCTATCTTGGTGCATCTAAAATTCTGATTTATCTATCATATTTCATCTTTATCAACTTTGAGAATTTAATGCAATGCATTTTAATCATATTTAACCTTCTAATTCCTCCCAGGTCCATATTCCCTTTTCTACTCACCCAGTTTTGTATACTCTGGGTATATTTGTTTCATTTTATCTCATTTCTAACCCCAATCAAGACGAATTCCGCTGCCCACATTCACCCTTTTGATTCAGGGCCATCCACTAGAGGTCCGTTGACCAGGAGCCACAACCGTTAGAGAAACCCACCTCCCCACTCCGCACCTCCCCCCAGCAGCTACCAGTTGCCAGTAGCTGCTCAGCCTCTGTGCACACTGCCCCTTTGTCCACACTGTCCCTTTATGCACACTGCCCCTCTGTGCACACTGCCCCTCTGTGCACACTGTCCCTTTATGCACATTGCCCCTCTGTGCACACTACCCCTCTGTGCACACTGCCCCTTTTAATGCCGGCACTTTTGTCTGGTTTGAGCTTGTGTAGCAGTTGTGCATGTTGACAAAAGTGCTGTGAGTTCTTGTGTGTAATAGCTCTGCTACGTCCAGGAAACAACTATTCCCTGTAGTCGGCCACTGCCTCTGCCTCTTATAACCTTTCCTGCCCCTCCATGAAATGATCCCTGAGACTTGTGGCGTAAGAGTGTGATGTAGATGTCTCATTTAGGGCTGGCAATTCTGCACTGTGGCATACTCTGTGCCTTGACCATTTGTGAGTCAGTGTTAATCACCATAAACTCCAAAAAGAAGCTTTCGCAGTGATGGCTGATAGACGCACTTATCTATGGGTGTCATCTCATAAGTCCTTAGGAGTTGCTTTAAAGCCATGCCCACTTAGCGGAATAATAAAATTAGGTTTCCCTCCCCCCACCAGGCCTATGATCTGTAAATTGAGAAGTTCTGGGTGCCTGCTGTGCATTCTGTGTTGTGAAGCAGGACTCAACTCCAACCAGAAGTGGTTGCTCATGCCGTGATGTTCGTGCCACTGTTTTTGCACTGGTGGGCCTATTTTGCCAATCTGGCTTCTACTGTAGCTCACAGCATTCACAACTCTGTAAGACTGATGATTACTTTTATTTTCTAGGGCAGTGGCTGGTACCTTCCAGCACCATGAAAGCTAGACAGTAGGGACAGAGCTTGCAAGTCAGGGCCAGCTTGAGTTTTTTCATGTCTCATGGCTAGAATATACAATGCCTTCAGCCATGGCAGCTTACTCATGCGGTTCTGGAGGGAAGCTAAGCAGGGTGGCAGCAGCGGCCGTCCTGTGTGGTGACCTATGGGACCTCACCGAAGCAGCAGAAGAAGTGTCCCATTCCTGGCGCTGGGCTTGACATCCGCTAGTCCGAGGTGTCCACTGGGTCCTGTTACATCATCCTACCACTCTTATCAGAAAAGCAAGGCTTCGAGGCTTTCTTTGGGGGCTGTTTTTACACTAGAAGCCTTTCAAACAATTTATTTGTATATATATATATATATATATATATATATATATGCAAATCCATAAACACAGGTGCAAGAAATAGGGAAGGCTACCTTGTTGCTGAGAAGTAACTACAATGACGGATAAGCCTGCAGTCCAGCTAACAAGATGATGGACAAGATGCGTGTGTTTACTTACCTGCTGAGGTGATAGCATGTGGCTGGTTATTGCTGTTACTGTCTCCTGCTCAGCTATGTCTCAAGACCATGATAAGGCAGAATTAAAAGCCTGAGTATGGTAACCCATCAGTGTGGAATCAGTCTCCAAATGAATCTTTCTTTCACATGTAACCATGTGCATTATAATAAGAGCTACTGTGTATTGTACACTCACTGTGTGTCCATAAAGTGATTGAGGGATTTGTCTGTATTACTTGTTCCTCAGGATGATCTCACATGGCAGGCTCTGCCATTGCCCTCATGTGCTGCTTGTGGGTTGACTAATTAGGAAGAATCCAGAGAGGAGTCATATAGCTCAGGAAAGATGCTGGTCCAGCAAATCTGCCTCACATCCCTGACTGCACAGCATCAGTCAGTGCCCATAAACAGTACCTATGAGAGATGCTTTATGGTCTCAAGTATGAAGTTGGGTAACAAGCTGCTGGGAAATGACCATTCCTATAAGTACAAACTTTACAAATTTATAGGAGAGTGCCATTGAGTTCTAGTGGCTGAGAGACTTTAACAACACATCTTCCTGAAAGGAGCCCTGGGAACATGTGATCACTCTTTCTGGGCAAAGGTTTTGGAAACTGTTTAAAGTGGTTCTGAAGAGTGGTAGTTAACTACTGTTATACCACAGTATCAAGTGTGTTTAGAGAGCTGTGGCTGAGCCAGGGGTTCCTAAAACAGGCTTGAGAATTCCTTAGGGGCATAGCTGGCAGAACACAGGTCATGAGCCACAGTGTGAATCCTGGAAACTAAACCTGATTCTTACTCGAGAGCAGCTGGTTTTCTTAACCACTGAGCCATCTCTCCAGCCCTATGTTTGTTTGTTTGTTTATGAAAATATGACCCTATTTGGAAGAGATTATATGCAAATAAAAATGGTTTATCTTATATTCCTTATAACTTATCCTTATCCTGCAGTGTGGTATTTAATGACTTGATCGTCTTTGCGATCCTGTAAGGATTGACAGTAGCTTTACAGGATTTGCTCTCAACTGGTCACTTTCTGTCATGTCAGGGATGTCAGTCAACATGACAGCGCTTTCTAAGATTATTTTCCTTCTCTGTGACTGTGAAAGAGACGTGGAGGCTTCTTCAGATGTGGGTTTTTAGTGCACAGGACTTTATTCTAATTTACTGTTATGATTACTCATTCAGTAAACGTTTACTGAGTGTGCACTGTGTGACGCTGGTGTGACAGCAGGCAGAGTAACAGGACAGGAGCTTTGCTGGTGGGAGTGGAGGCGTGGAAGGTTGAGGTTGCTCTGTGGTTGCATCGCCACTGAGCTTTCCACTCACTGTGAGATGAAGCTCGTCACACTGTGCACATCTGTAGAGTGATTTTAGGACTAAGTGGCTTCCTGCCTTGTTCGGGATGATGGCCTTTGTCTTTTCCCTCTATGTCCATCAAGCCTGGTCTTTCTCTTCCACTTTGCGGTGTGTTAAGATGAATGGCACTGGTGAACAGAAGTGTCCTGTTGAACGTCTGCCCCTTGACAAACACAGCTCTTAGTTTTCCAATTAGGAATTCAGTTCTAGAACTGTCAGCCCTAGAATAGACCAAAGATGAGTTCCAAATGGGCATCTTAGGTAAGAGAAATATAGGAGATGGGGAAATAGAAGGATACAGAGGGTCCTAGAAACTTACAAGAAGAACATCATGACGGGTGGCTCTGGGCCCAGGGGAGTCTGCTCAAACTACTGCACCAACCAAGGACAATACAAGCAGTAAACATCGAACTCCTACTCTGATCTACCCAATGGACAGGACATTCTCCACAGTTATGTGGAGAGCAGGGACTGACTCTGATATGAACTCTAGTGCCCCATATTTGATGACCTCCCCTTGGTGTGGAGGCCTGGTGGCACTCAGGGAAAGAATAAGCAGGCTACCAAGAAGAGACTTGATAGGCTATGACCATATAGTGGGCTAGGAGGGCCCCCTCAGTCATAGACCTAGGGGAGGGGAATAGGGTGAAAGTGGGAGGGAGGGAGAAATGGGAGGATACAAGTGATGGGATAACAATTTAGTTGTAGTCTGAATAAATTAATAAAATTAAATTAAAAAGCAGATGGGCATCTTATCTCCCTAGGCCAGACGCCCTATGCCTACCCTTTAAGGCAAGGAAAGAAGAATCCACAGCTAACCTAGAGCTCTAGTAGTCAAACAGGAAAAGCAAAATGACTCCATGGCAGGTATATTTATCGGGGTCGTGCGGCTGACTGCTGACTGTAGCATCTACTCACTGACTGTCAACTGAGGCCTCACTCTGAGGCAGGGTGAAGAAAGATCTCCAACACGATCCTGTAGACTGTGGCGCCCATGCCAGAGACACACAGTTAGGAGGAATGAAAGGCATCTCTGGAACTGGCTGGTGCAGCGGTGACATTTCTGCACATGCATGCAGCATTTCTTTTTGGAGTTTGCAACCTTTGTTCTGAACCTATTGCTTCTCACATTAAACTATATCTATTGACTGTGGTAAATATTTTTTTTAAAACAAAAACTATAAAACTATAATGGTATCTTCTCCTGGGATGGAGAGGAGCTCAGATAACGCACCCTGCTGTGAGAGTGTAAACACAGGTAATGGTTGATGACAGGGAAAGGGACCTTTTCTTCAGTGCTGCGGCCACTGCTATGTGCACATGTGCCTGTAAACAAATTCCCACCCATACCTGTGAGAACAACCCTAATGAAATTCACAAGGTCACATGAAAGCAGAAGAGAGGGGTACCTGGGGAGAGGAAGGAGATAGATAACAGTGGCAGACGAGTAAGAAAGGACAACGGGGGACGGATGTGATCGAAGTTCATTAAGTACATGGAGAAAAGTGCGTGCATGAAACTCATTACCATGTATAATTAGTATATGCTAATAAAGCCATTAAGTTGAAAATCAAAGTCTATTATATTTATTCCTAGCCTTCAATACTTTAAGAGCTATTATTCTTTCTATAGTTAAGCAATGAGAACTGAAGAGCATGTGTGTGTTTGCTTGGTGTGTAAACATGCCTCCATGTTTAATTGCTTGGTTAATGACTGCATGACCCTTGACCATGCAGATAGGTTGCAGTATGTAACTGGTCTGGATGGGGATTTGTCTCCCAAGTTTTGCTTGTTTTTGACAGAGTAATTTGAGCCCCTGAAGCTGGAGTTGTGAGAACAAGATAGGAAGGGAGCCACATGGGAAAGAACACTGCGTCAGTGCATACAGTGGGTGACACACAGGCCCTTGATGACAGATCCTCACCATCACTGAATTCCACCAACTTGGACTGTGAAGTTAACTATTATTCTGCAATCTTAACTCCTCAAAGAGTTTGTCAGCCAACTGACATCTCAGAAGTTTAACTTTCACTGTCTACAAATTGAGAGAAACCTGGTAAATAGAAAAAGAGTTGCATGCATTCTAAACAGTCTCCTCTCTTATTGGAGAAGTCAAGGTCATCCCAAGGGCAAACTGTGGTAGCAAATATTGTCCTAGACAGAAGACACAGTGGGTACAGTAGATGACATGCATTCTAGACTTGAGAAGCTATAACTGAATTTCCTGAGATTTATGGAAAGTGAATCCCATTAACTTTCTGACTTCTGGGTCCTTGTATTTCTGGGAGGATGACAGTGCGAAGACAAGGGCAGCCTTGACTTTGGGAAATGCTGTTTAGTGGAAGAAATCCTTGATTCCCAAGCGCTCTGTAGGCACTGGAATGTGATCACATCTCACAGCCATCGAAATGACAGGGAGAGAAGACTCCGCTCTAAGCATCATAATTTCTCTGCAGAGACTCTTAACTGTCAGGACCTCAGATACCCAATGACTCTCCATTTGTCTGAGTACAAATCTCATTACTGAAGAGAGGAGTCTTAATTTCCACTCTCATTAACTTGGGGATATTCTTCCATCTGTGAATATGACTTTATACTGTTAGTGTACTTTTATTTTTAGTCAAACAGAATGTTTTCTCCAGAATAATAAAAAATAAAGATCATTTGGTTTGTTTGTATAACCACTTAACTCTTAGCTGAAAATCATTAAGCTTTTTTTTTCCTGAGATTCACTGGGTGATTTGCATATAGCATTTACAGTGTGGCTTGCTTCGGAGCATTGGCAGTTTTGGATGGGGGCTCCTGGTGCTGGGTTTATAGACCTGAGTACTCCCGTCAAGCCATCTGGCTGGAAACCATGAGCCAGGGGTGCGGAGGGTCCTCCCCGCCGCCAGAGAAAAGTGATGCTTAGTTAGGTGAAGTGTCCAGTTGAGATTTTTGTGCTGTACAAACTTCAGCACACACGAAGCCACACTGGTGAATTCTGTGAGTATTGTGAGGCTGTGGTTCTGGGCCATACCCTCCGAAGGGCTTTGAGACCACAGCTTAGTAAAGAGAACACATGGGCAGCTTCTCCTAGGGGCCTCTGAGTTCCCTGTTGTATGTGGAACTGGCTGGCTGGTGACTTCTGGTAGGAACTGCTAAAGTTGTTGTTTTCCTCGAATGAAGCCTCCAGCGGCAGGACTTAAATGTGCTCTCTGTTTTCTGTTATTATTATAGCAAAGCCATTTGAAAATGGACAATACTTGGACATTTATGGAATTACAAGGGACCAGGCTGGGGAGTACGAGTGCAGCGCGGAGAATGACGTGTCGTTCCCAGACGTGAAGAAAGTGAGGGTGGTCGTGAACTGTAAGTATCTTCCTTTGATCACCACAACTATTGAGAAATGTCTGTCTGTGGCTGCTTTACTTTGAGGTGTCCTGCTAGCTCCAGCCACCTGAGTAGGTCATATATCTGTGCAGTCTTAGCACATCTGGCAAGGGTTTGAACGATGTACATACTTACTTAACCCTTCCAGTGCCATCTTCATGCCCACCACTCTAAGAGGGCTCACCTGGGTCTCTAAAGCACCGTGATCCTATGACTTGAAACTGAGACACTGTCGGTTTCACTGGTGGATACCAGCTGATCTCTGGTGTACATAACTTGATCAGACCTGGTGGACACAGGAAGTAATTCACTCAAAGATGAGAGTGGATGGTAAGGCTCATCCAGTTGGGTGACCAGATATTATTTAACTTGGAAATACTGGCAAAATTAAGGAACCATCTCCCCATGAACACTGTCATTGTCGAGTTAAGTATGAGCTAGATGCCCACGGAGTCTTCCCACCATGACACCACACCCTTTTTCAAGATAGAAAAAGGAACACCTGATATGAATATCCCACTGCAAATAGCCTTGGCCTGAGTATGAGTAAAGTCATCTTTCTTTCAAATTTGTTTGCATTATTTAATTTTTCAAAGAAAATACTTCGGGGATAAGAGTATCTTACCCAAGATATACACAAGCCATGGCTTCCACCTGTTTTTCTACATATGATCTTTGATAATAATGTTTGTGTAGTATTGATAACACGTAACATGGAGCTGTTGTAAATATATCCACAAATACTAGTGCCAACAGGCAGGTATTTTATGTGAACATGAGTCTTCCAGTCATGTGAGGCAAATGTTAACTCTTTGCTACCAAACTGCCTGTCGGGGAAGATCCGGTGTCATCAGCCAATGTCTGTCAAGCTTGTCAGCTGACAGTCTGCACACTTGGGGTGAAATTCCTCAATAAGACTGAGCAAAGCGAACAGCATACTGACTAGGAGGCAGAGAGAAAGCTGAGCTACCTGAGGAGGCCTTGAGGAACCCAAGCTCCCAGCACCACCACTTTGAGCTGAATGAAAGTTCACAGATTCGTGACACTTTTCCTGCAGAAGATTTATTTCCAGTGACTTTCAGGACTTGCACAGGTCACTGGTTAATCCCTCTGGAATTCAGGAATGGAAGAAAGCAAACAGGAAAAGAGACACTGTTCATGGGATCGCCATGTGTATTTGCTCTAACTGATTTGATTTTTACATGGTTGGGAGGAAAGAAACAAGTAAGGAGTGAGTGCTAAGACATGAAAACAGTCAAAGCTGTCACTGAGCAAACACGGGGCCCTCAATGCATCCTGTCTGAGGTCCATCAGGCCTTTGAATGGATGCCTCTGATTGGGGCAGAAACACAAGTGGCTGTGTGGAGTTGGAACACCCCACACCCACGACAGTCTCTGTTCTCCTCACAAGTCCTGTCCACTCCCACTAGTCCATTGTCCATTGTCGTTCAACTCTTACGTTCTTCTCTGTGTTTATCTAGACAAAAGAAAACGTTAGGCCCAAAGAGAAATTAAATAGATTATGTACTTCAGTCCAACTATGCCATCCACTAATAGTCTGGGTGTGGAGAAGGAGCCGGTCCACAGAGAAGGGCAGAGACAGTCAGTCAGGAGTCCGGGAACAAACGCTATGCAACAGTTAACATGGGAACTGGAGGAAGCAGGGACAAAATACAATTTACTACCTACATGACAAGAGGGCCATTTCCACCAGTTCTGATGGCCGCTACAAATCTGGAGACTGGTGTCACTAACCACACAGCACTTCATACCACAGCCACACAACCTAGACCTAGGACATAGCATGGCTCACAGGTCGCCAAAGAAGTCCTTGCTGTGTCTCGTGGGTTGTTTCTTTATTACCCCAGACTGCAAGCAGATCTCCCCCCTCATGCCACAGAGATGACAGCGCTGCCCCCTTGGATACATGAAGAGAGACAGAAAATTAGGTTTTGCTTAGCCCTGCCTACCCCGCCCTCTGTGTTATCCCATCTCCTGTTTCTTGAGGTATCACTTGCTCTTAAATCCTTTCTCCAGTTCCCGACTTCTACACATACTCCACACACAAGTATGAAGAATTGAGGCCAGGCTCCACAGATATGAGAGAATATGTGATGGATATTTTCTACCTTCAGCATTGGCCTAAAAACACATCTCCTTTTTCCCTTGTAACTAAACAAAATTCCATTGTGTGTATAGCCACATTTTTATTATCCACGCATCTGTTGGTGTGCCGTTGACTGACTCCGTGGCTTTGCTTTTGGGAACAGAGCATCACTCAGCATGGACTAGCAAGTGTCTCTGTCTTTGGTAGTGAACCCTTGGGCATGTGCCAAGGTGTGGGATAGTTGGGTCACAGGACCAGCGTAATTTTAGCTTTTGAGGGGCCCCCACACAGATTTTCCACAGCAGATGCACCAGTTTATACTCTCAGGGACCATGAATAGGTGAACCTCCTTCCTGTAGTCTTGCTGCATTTGCAGGTGCTTTGTCTTTTAGGTCTCTGCAAATCATAGTTTCAGGTGTTCAAATGCTTACAGGACAATGTGCTGCACATCGGAGCAATGTTTGAGGTGCAGGTGTGTGAGGGATACTATGTGCATTGTGTCTCTTGGTTGTAATAAAGTTTCAAAGTAGTAATCTTGTGAAACTGTCTCTTCACATGCCCAAAACTGAGAACTGCCTGTGGATTTTACTGAGCTGACGTCACAAAGGAATGGAGCCAAAGCTGCCTCTCCCCCACCTCCCACCAAAATCCCAGACCCAGCAGATCTCTGTGGAAGTCACAGAAACACTTTCCTGACAAGATCCAGATGCTCTGGAGAAGGGTGTAGCTGATTAGTCACACACTTTGGTGATGCATGAGCAGTCGTAAATATACATGTTACACATATGCACTGATATTCATGACATACATGTACAAACATGCAATGCACATGCACTGAACACCATGGGAGAGGCAGGGTGAATGGGACTGTTATTTCAGGTATAGCTAGCGAACTTGTATCTGGACAGATTTGTTTTCTTTCTTTCTTTCTTTCTTTCTTTCTTTCTTTCTTTCTTTCTTTTTTTTTTACAGCTATCATTCCTTTATTTCTTTATTTTAAGTACAATATTTTTATTTTTAATATATTTTATTAATGTATTCATATTACCTCTCAGTTGTTATCCCATCCCTTGAATCCTCCCATTCCTCCCTCCCTTCTGTTTTCCCCTTATTCCCCTCCCCTATGACTGTGACTGAGGGGGACCTCCTCCCCTATATATGCTGTATAGGGTATCAAGTCTCTTCTTGGTAACCTGCTGTCCTTCCTCTGAGTGCCACCAGGCCTCCCCATCCAGGGGACATGGCCAAATATGGGGCACCAGTGTTCATGTGAAAGTCAGACCCGACTCTCCACTCAACTGTGGAGAATGTCCTGTCCATTGGCTAGATCTGGGTAGGGGTTTGAAGTTTACTGCACATATTGTCCTTGGCTGGTGCCATAGTTTGAGCAGGACCCCTAGTCCCAGATCTGTCCATCATAATGTTCTTCTTGTAGGTTTCTAGGACCCTCTGGATCTTTCTATTTCCCCATTTTCCCATGCTTCTCTCACCTAAAACCCCAATAGGATGTCCTCCCCTCTCTCCCACTTTCCTGGTAAGTGAAGACTTTCATGGGACGTGCCCCTTGGGCTAGTGCCCAGATATAAGTGAGTATATACCATTCGAGTCTTTCTGCTTCTGGGTTAACTCACTCATTATGATCATTTCTAGTTCAATCTATTTGTCCACAAATTTCAGGAATTCCTTGTTTTTAATAGCTGAATAGTATTCCATAGTGTAAATGTACCACAATTTCTTTATCCATTCTTCTATTGAGGGACACTTAGACTGTTTCCATATTCTGGCTATTATGAATAAGGCAGCTATGAACATGGATGAACATATACAATAAAGTTCCTCCAGAGAAATGTCCATAACTGATCTCAAGCTGTAGTATAAAGCCACAGTAGTTAAAACAGCATGGTACTAGCACAGCAACAGGCTGGTTGATCAGTGGAATTGAATCGAAGACTGAGATATGAATCCACACACATATGGCCACTTGATTTTTGACAAAGAAGCCAAATCTCTTCAATGGAAAAAGGATAGCATCTTCAACAAATGGTGCTGGTCTAACTGGATGTCTATGTGTAAAAAAAAATACAGTTGGACCCATATTTGTTACCATGCACAAAACTCAAGTCCAAGTGGATCAAAGACCTCAACATAAAGCCAGAGACAGATACTAAATCAGTTAGAAGAAAAAGTAGGGAAGAGCCTGGAACACATTGGCACAGGAGACAACTTCCTGAACACATCACCAGCCTAGGCCTTAAGGTCAACAATTAACAAATGGGACCTCATGAGGCCGAGAAGCTTCTGTAAGGCAGAAGACACTGTCAACAGAACAAAGCAACAGCCTACAGACTGGGAAAAGATCTCCACCAACCCTACATCTGACAAAGGTCTAATATCCAAAATATACAGATTTGTTTTCTTACTGGCACTTGTGTCCCATTTTCACTGGCGGCTTGGTAAGTACCAGGCCCATAATGCTTATTCATTATAAAGTGGTTTGGAAAGCCTTTGGGTTTGCTTGAGGGGGAAGAGCGGGAGCAGAACCCATGAAGCTCCAGTCAGAAGAAGAAAAGGAAATGAGGAAAACCATCAGAACAGACCTGTGGTTTAGAGAGAGGCCGAGCCTGATCGTGCAATAGAAGTCAGTATAGAGTAGTGGGGTCCCAGATCTCAGGGTGCAGAAGCACAGGGCACCGCTGGTCACTGGCAGTGCTGCCATCTGAGAGGCCGGGACAGAGATGTAGGGGAGCTTCTAATGCAGAGTGCCTTGGAAATGTGGTCCTTATAATCAGGTAGGGTTTGTGGAACTTTATTAAGGCTGAATGGTACCAGACAAATGCCTTCCTATAACCAGCTGGCCTCGGACATCCTGGGGAAGCTTTATGTCACCTCTCTGAGTTTCAAATTCCATTTCTGTAAGATCAAGAATATGTATTTTATATCTGTGCATAATACTCAGTACATGCTGTATACATGAAAACTTATATCAGTAAATGTGCATGTATATATATGCATGTTTTATAAAAAAGAAAAGAGTTTGGTTGGCTGAGGAAAGTAAGGTCTTTGTAGACAGGGTCTCTTTTGAAAATTGGTGCTTCCTTCCTTAGTGCAGCAGAGAACCCAGGAAAGACCCTGACCATAGCTGCTGAGTGACTCATTAAATTAGATTCTCCCAGTCCAGTCAGTCTACCAGGCAGGAGATAATTAACAGATTTTTCTGGCACCTTTTATACACATGGTATATAGACCAACTATTTCTTTTTTATTCTTCTCCCACACATTACATCATGACCAGAGTTTTCACTCTCTCCCCTCCTCCCCTCCTCACTTCTCCCTCAGATCAACTTTTCCTCCTTCATTTCCCTCCAGAAAAGATCAGGCCTCTCAGGGATGTTGACCTAACATAGCACAACAAGTTACAATAAGACTAAGCAAAACCCTTATATCAAGGCTGGATGAGGCAACCTGGTAGGAAGAAAAGGGTCCCAAGAGCAGGCAGAAGAGTCAGAGACACCCCTGACTCCCACTGTTAATAGTCCCAAAAGAACACTTCATATTTCTGATACCATCTTTATACCAGTATTTTCAAGTAGATTCATTCGATAAAGATAGCCTGATATTTACCCAGTGCTTTTGTTCAGAGAGAAGGGAGACTAATTCCATTTTATAAATGGAATTCAAGTATAGAAAGTTTAAAACATTTAACACATTTCCTGATCTTCAAGAACAAAGAAATGTATTAACTATAAAAGTACAAAATTCAACCAAATTAAGTTGAAAAGATACCTGCATATGACTTCAATTTTGACAATGATGAATTCACACACTGACCATTTCACTCAGTATCAGGATGATTTACAGCTCACAGTTTTCAGTAAATGGAACTGACTGATTCTTCCTACAGCCAAATAAAAAGTAAAGGCATTTTTGGGTATGTGGGGAACCAAGCTTTTATCCAATATATCAAAGGTGCATATTTGTGCATATTTTTGCATCTGCTACATATTCATGTATGCAAATGTGCACTTTATCTTCCAGTAGAACTAGCTCCAAACATGTGGACTAGAATGTTGCAATTAGGTTGACAGTACAGTTGTTCCAAAGCCAGAGGCGGGCAGCCACAGGGGACAGGCATCAAGAGAGGTTCCAAGGGATGCAACTAGTGCTCTTCGGGTGCTCACAAAGTTCTCCCCCGAAACCTCGAGCGATTCTTTTCAGAGCTGTCAAACTTATGACTGGAAGGAATTGCAGCTGTCAATAGCCATCACTTCGATACAGAATGGACTCAGAATTCAGAGGCTGAGTGGAGCTAGGAGACTGCAGGCACCTGCAGCAGGACACAGAGGATTTTCTGAGTCAGTGCTCAACATTTTGGGTGTTACTTCGGCCCCCATAATATTCCCTACTCACTTATTCCAAATGAGGGCTCAGACTGAGGCCCAGCCTTCTGAAGCTTGCTACATAGGGAAGGGACAGAAAGGGGTCTACAACTGTAATTCAGTGGCGCTGCTGTGATTCCACACCAGCCCTCAGGTGCTACACGTGGCTGTCATCACAAACCACACAGCCTTGGAGTATCTAAGGGCCCTTGACCCCAAAGGGCAAAAATGAGCTTGACATTTTTAAAAAATTGTTAACATTATTAAAAAACTAAAGGAGAATCCATAGATGGAAGCATCAACAGTAGCATGTGCACAGGAGGTGGGTTGGGGGGGCAGGGGACGGGGGACAGTCTGGCTCCAGTGTCTGGTTGTAGTGCAGAAAGGAGGGATGAAGACCCAGCTCCAGCCGAGGATGATGGGTACCCCTCTGAGAAGCATGGAACCTGAGAGGAGACACAGCCTGGAGACTGTGAACTCAGTAGGGATGCTTAGATCCAGTGCTTAGAGATCAAAGAACGGATAACTTGGGGTGATTAACTACTCAGAGAAACATCTGCATATTAAGTAAGTATATTTACATATTTTTATGTCCTATACCAGCAGAGAAGGCTTGGGAGATTTCTGGTTTGTCATTGCTAGGGTAAGGTCAGTAAAATTGTAAAACTAAGAACAAAACACAGGGCTACAAGCTGTGAGCCATTTAGGGGGTCTAGAGCAAACTTCAGAAGGTTTGGCCTTGAATGCTAGAGGTGTGTGGCTAGGCACCCACAGGGCACATTTTTAACAACAAACCTCACCAAGAGGACAATATTTAAAAGAACTTAGAACTGAACTTTCCTTTTTCTCCTTGTGCAGTTCATGGTGAGAGAGGTCCAAGGTTACTAAGTGCACATAACCCTGCAATGGAACTGAGTTTAATGTACAATTAACTGCCACACTTTTCCTGTTGAGGGAGACACAGTAAGTCCTTTGTTTCACACACTCAACATAACTTTTCTTAACAGTGAGCAGGAGGACACTTTAGAAACCTGTGTCCAGGACTCAAATGTAGTATCCCACACTCTTAAATGAATTTTGAGAGGGGTTTTAGTCTTACAGATCTATGAAGAATCTTCCCCCTTCCTAGCTGGAAAATCAGACTGCCCCTGTGGTAATGAAATGTACATTCTTTTACCATCTTTTTTCCTTTTTCTAAAAGTGAAAAATGGAGCCATTTTATTGCGTCAGTGCAAAGACAAGACTTTTTCTTGATAAGGATTTATGTGCCTTCGTTTTCATTTGTAGTTCTTTCTTGGTTGACATCTGAAATTTCAGAAGATAAAACATAAGTTATAGGTGTAACAGAGGCAGAAAGAGCACTAGAAATAAGAAAAGAATTTCAAACAGGAGGAGAATGCTCATGGCTGAAAATTATTCCGTACTAAATTAAAGTTAGAAATGATATAACAACAAGAACACAGCAGTGCGACGTTATCCTGTGTCTGCGTGGTTTCCTGCTCTGCCAGAGACCCGGACTCTGAAAGACACCGAGTGACTTCACCGTACATCCTTCAAAAGAGCTTCAGACTTTTACATCAGCCAGCACAAACCTGCTGTTTATAGAACTGAACTTATTTAATTCCAGCTGATCAGTAGATCTCCTTCTGGAAGCATGTTTATCACAGCACATGATTCGTAGAATTGGAACACTTAACTCAGTGTTTGAGAGTCGTTTGTGGACCAGAATAACACTGTCGGTCTTGAATCTTCAGTGTATCGATGCAGTTGAACGCTGTTAACATTCGCTGATGTCCTCGTGTCTGGGAGCACGTGTGTGTGTGTGTGTGTGTGTGTGTGTGTGTGTGTGTGTGTGTGAAGCACTGAATGAATGGCCCATGAGGGAGTCTGTGGTAGTAACATCAGCGTGCATGGTGATTTGGAATGAGAACTGCAGCAAAGGGTCCATGCTGTTGGGAGCGTGGTCTCCGCCCACAAGCTGGCGTGCTCCTTCACGCATTTTTTTTTTGAGATTTATTTATTCTCATTCTTGCTCTCACACCATTAGCAAATTACAATTTTCCCCCAATTGCCTCTTAACATTTTTCCCTTTACTTTTCTCTCATTTCTTTCCACATTTGAGAAAAATAATAAACTATATTGGGAAATAAGTTTTGCAGTGAGATGTGACAATATATTTAATATACATAATTTTATTCACTAAATTATTGACTATGATATCTACTACAAATAAATGGGCACAACTGAGTTTTGAATATTGACTAAATCATAATAAAATTTTAAGTTTAGGGATTGCAGGATAAACAGACTAAGAACCAGCAGAAAAATGAAACAATTGAATTTTGTTTTTTTATCGTATTATTTTAACTGATTTCACAACATTGGACAAAATATTTAAGCATGTTGGTCTGACTTTGTTCTTTCATTGAAAATTAATGGAGCCCTTTTCTGGTGTCACCCACCCCTGAGATTCTGAGATCTCCCTTTGCATGTATTGATGAATTCAAGAGGGTATGGAAGGGGCCCCCAACAGGTAACAGGACAAAGCTCTAAAACCAGTGTTCAGCTTCAGGGTGCTTTTTGTGTTGGTTTTGTTGGTTTTGTTTTGTGTTTTAATTTTGCTTGGTGACTTCTTAGAGAAATTAAGCCTTATACTTTTACTTCTTTAGTGTGTTTCAGCAGATTTAGGCTGTTTGTTCTCCAGTGTTAATTTCATGGGAACAGCAAGAAAATCAAAGGAAAAATTAAGTTCAGAGTAAAACAATTAGGGCAGCTGTCAGTGCCGGGAAGTGGGAGGTGACAATGGGAGAACTTGGAGTCACGTGATCATAGACCTAGCTCCACTCAGTAGCTGTCTGAGAAGCTTATTGAGGATTAAGGAGCAGAAAATATAAAAAACAATGGAGTCACTGTTTCACAGCCAAGGATGGAGACTCCTCTAATTCTGGGGACCTGTGGCAGGTCACCCAGCTTTCAGGCCACGTCTCCTTCCATTTGCTGTTATGGAACCAAGTGAATCTATTAACTCTTTGGCAGTTTGTCTAACCTTGAAGCTGTGACTGTTAGGATTAATGGAGTTCGTAAACAACATGGGTAGCTATTAATACCAGTTACATGCACAATGCCTGTTCACCAATCAGTTAAATAAAAATGCATATAAGACTGTGCATTTGTAAAAGCCAGCTAAGGTTTTCCATCCGATGAGTGGATACAGCTGAATTCTGATAGCTTTAGAAGTCAGATCACAGATGTCAGGGAGGGGGGGTTTGTTGGAACCGAGCCTTGAAAGCCTGATTTTAGGGCTGTGGTTACCTTCATTGTAACTCCTGGCCTACAAGGAAATTGAAAAAAGAACCTAATTATTTCTTACAAATTGTCAACCCTAGAGACTTTTGGGAAGATGAAGGTTGAGGAGAGAAGACAGGACGGTGGAGTCGGAGGAGGATGTGAATCATCCAAACATGCGGTTGCTGGTACGGCCAGAATGGCTGATGCTGGAAAAAATGTGGAGAGAGAGAAAATGCGGATTTTTCTGTGGATAAAGAAAGCAATCACAATAAATAATCCTTAGGAATCATGCGGCACTCAAAACAGCCTTTTGTGTGTAGTGGTGAGCACAAAGGAAGCCCCAGCATCGTGCAGTCTGCTGCTGCGCAGCAAAATCAACAGCAGTGCGGAAAAGTGAACGTGAAATAAAAACTTCAGAAAACGCCTACTGAGCCAGGAGCATAAAACAGTTGTAGATCTCATAGGTAGAGTAGGAGATGACAGCTCCACTTAACACACTCAAAGTGGGTTGCTTCAAACATGCTGCTCTGTGCAGACGGACAGCCTTCGGGCATCGTCTGTTTACTTAGGAGTGGTTTGATGGCAGTTGTAAAACAGAACACAGCGTCTTTACCCTCAAGTATCGCAAAGTTGGGGTTACTAATTTGGGCAAAAATCTCTTAAGTTATTAAGTAAAGCAACAGGACCTATGAATTTCACACAAGTGGTTTTTCTGCAGTAATCATTCTTTGACTTTAAACAAACGAATACCTGTGCTCTACGCAAAGTCATGGGTGTCCCTGCGTGCAGTGCACCCCTCCAGCCCACACTCCGTGGCAGGTGGGTGGACGGCCACTTCATGTCTGTGGGCATACTGCCTTTACAAACCCTGTCTCTCTCTGCTGATAAGAAAGGACTTCAGAAGTCTGTGTGATTCATCTGCAGACCCAGTCTTTACTAAAAGCGTCCCGTGAATTTTTCCCGTCCAGCTAGACAGGAAAGAGAATCATCATGAACATTTACCACCCAGTCTGTGTAACACTAAGAATCCAGAATGGACAGGGAAGCAATGTTCGCAGTGGCACAACACTGAGACATCGTGCTGCTGTTCTGAATCTTGTTTCAGCCCGTTGTTTACATACTTGGTCCGCTTGGTCTGGCCTGGCTGCAGGATGTGTGGCCCTCAGACGGAATTTGTGGTGGTGGAGGCCGCCTCCAGGCAGGGCTCCGTATCACTCTCTGTGCTCCCTACCTTGCTTCTTTCCCCTTCCTGATCGCATGACCAGAAGTGCTATATGCTGCAGGTAGCACTGGACCACCTCCAAGGCCCTGAGTGATCAGAGAAGGGGACTCTTGCTGCTCCTCGTCCTTCTCGGCTCTCACTGTTGCTGACATGAACCATTCTTGACTTTCAAATGAGCAAGCACAGCGCTAACCTCTTACCAATTTGCTCAGGTCTCTGATCCCAGAATGAACCCCCCTCTGGCTAATACAACGGAGGAGGTGGGGAAGCCCTGGATAAAATGTAACATCCATGCCTTTTTGTCCTACTTCAAACATGTTGCCTACAAGAAATCATAAAAGCAGGCTTGGAGGAGTACAGGCCCCTCTGACTCCCTGGAGCACCGGAGCCAGCTGAATTTCTGTTTGCAGATCTTGGGAGTTGTGGGAGCCTTTGAGGACAAGTATGATTTTGTTTAAAACACTATTGGATTCAAAATGGCATCTGACTACAGGCCTCAGAGATGAACTTTCCTGACAAAATAAATGAAAAACGCAAAGGGTGGAGCAGTGTTTGCTCAACCCAAAACTGGAGCCAGAATCCAGAAGGAGTTTAGACAAACTGTTGAAGGCGTAAGAGTTTAACTGAAAAGCACTCACTCAGACTTACCTCCTGGAAGGAAGCCCTACCCCTGATAGAGGCAGAGGACTTTACTCTCCTCCGTCAGCTTTTTTTTCCTAAGAACTTTCCAGAATGTACCAAAGAGAGACCACAGCCTTTAAGGCCCTCCACCCCCACCCCACCTCCTCTCCCCCCAACCCCCACCCCTGCTCTCCCTGGACTCCTTTACCAACAGGCTGTTTGTGTTTCCTTGTGAGTGCTTTCCCGATGCTGGAAATTGCGACTTTCCCTTCCAGCCTTGGGAACAGAGATAGATAAGAAACTAAGTTGGTCCTGTGCATTCTGCTTAACTAATCACATTAGACACAGGAAAGAAAGGAGTGTGGGCCATAGTCTTACTCTCTACTGGGTCTGGGAATGTACTCAATAAGCTACAGGGAAAACCAGGATGGCGTATTTAAAAAGGGCAGACGTACACATCAGTGAGCAAGCGTCCATTCAAACTAGGGCTATGAAAATGCAAGGGCAGTGAGAGGCTACAGGGCTTAACACTTAGAAATACAAGGTTTGACTGTAGCAAAAGGAAAAAATTTAGAATCACACACACACACACACACACACACACACACACACACACACACCACAAAATAGTATTAACTCCTGCCACAACCCATACTGGACACATAGACAACATCCTCATGGTGCTAAACAATTAAAACTGCTGGTAACTGGATTGGGTGAGGGCTACACCTCTCACAAACTGGGAGAAGAGCACACAAATTGGGAGAAGAAATGTCTTCCAAGTGCTATTCTGTGGAGAGGTCCCTGGGCTAGCAGCTCTGTGGAGATGCAGGTTTTGGTGTTAACACATCGGTCTTGAGAGACTGGAGACAAAGTGTCGGCCCTTTATAGTAAAGATAACAGTCACTCTCTGTCATAAAGACAAGAAACCAAAGGGTGATATGTATAGGTGAAAAAAATAGAGTAAAAATCAGTATCTTGCATGACTTCACCCATTCCAACCTTGGCATTCAATGTTGAGGAAAGAGAGGTTGTGTGGGAGAAGTCTCTGTTCTGAAGGTTCCGATCATGAACTTCACTGGGGCTGGACTCAGGCCATCTGCAGAGTGCAGGGATGCCAAGGAGATACTGAAGATGAAAGATGCTCCAGAGAACTTGGTCCCTAGATGCTTGGCAGAATGAAAAGCATCATGTTTTATACACTACACTCTAAAGCTGAGTTCAAATATTTTGTATAGATATAATTTAAGAACCATGAATTCTTAATTAGAAGCCTCATACATGAGAGAAAACACGCCAACTGCTAAGAAGCAAAAACGCCTACAGCTGTGGGGTCAGGAAGACAAACACAAGAAATACCCAAATAGAAAGGGGCACAGTACTATTTCTTCTACGAATGTGGGTGTTCCTGCATTTGGGGCTCAGATATTCAGAACTGAGACATCCTCTTCATCTAGTCTTCCTTTGATGAGTACGATGAGTACGAAGTCCCCTTCCCCATCTTTTTTTCTTTAGTTTTGGTCCCCCTCTATGTGATCATAGGGTATCAGGTCTCTTCTGGGTACTGTCTATCTTTATTGCTAAGGTGTGTATCCTGTATGCACCAGCATGGTGGTTCTGTTTTCACATCCATTATTAGCCAGTGTCTCTTTATTGAGGACTTGAGGCCATTGATATTGAGAGATATTAATAGCCAGTGGTTATTAGTTTTTTATGGTAGTGGTGTGTGTGTGTGTGTGTGTGTGTGTGTGTGTGTGTGTGTGTGTGTGTGTGTGTTTTCTTTCTTTTGGTTTTGCAGATATGAGGTTATTTATTTCCTTTGTTTTTCTGGGTAAAGTTAGCCTCCTTGGGTTGGAGTTTTCCTTTTAGTATCTTCTGTAGAGCTGGATTTGTCTGAGAGACTCCACCCAGAGGGGAATCAGGACAGATACTGGGACTTGCAGCTGGACTCTGGGAAAAGAGCTGTGAATTGTGTGGAAGAGTTGGGGAATGGAAGGAGCTCCACAAGGAGACTATCATCGAGGCTGTCGGATCTGGACCCAGGGAGACCTGTACAAACTGAGGCACCAATCAAGGACGTTGTAAGCAGAGGACCTAGGTTCTCTGTTCAGATACAGCCAATGGACAGCCCATTCTCCACGTGGGAAATGGGATGGGGGAACTGGGGAGGAGCAGGATCTCTGCTGATATGAACTCTGGTGTCTGTGATTTGATCACTGCCCCTCGGCAGAAACACAGAGGAAAGGGATGGTAGCTATGCAGATGAGACCTGATAGGCTGTGATCAAATGGTGGGGGAGGAGAACCCACCTGTCAGAGGTCTAGGGGAGGGGAATAGGACAGAAAAGGGAGGGAAGGTAAGAACAGGAAGATAAGAGGAAGGAGATTATAATCGAGATGTAAATAATGATGTTGATGATGATGATGATGATGATGAAGAAGAAGAAGAAGAAGAAGAAGAAGAAGAAGAAGAAGAAGAAGAAGAAGGAATAAAAACAGAACAAGAAAGGAAGGAAGGAAGAGGAACAGGCACCTGCAACAGCTACTCTGCGAGAGGACCAAACAGGAGCACAACTGTAAATTTGTTAGTTTTTTATATCAGAAAAGTCAGAGAATTATAGAAAACAACCAAGTGTCCATCCTGAAAAGTCTGGACCAAAGCCTGAGCAGTCTTCGTCCTTTGGATATTTTGGGTTCCTGTGGCTGAAACAGCCAGGAAAGTGGTGAAGATTACCAAAATGTGTGAAAATTTCCCTCGTGGTTATGGAATTCAAGCTAAGTATGCTCTGAGCTCTGAACCTAACCAGCATGAAGCCTCTCCAAGTTGCTACAGCGCAGACCTGGTCTTTGCCTTTCTCCTCAAAATGCCCAAGCATTCGTTCTGTGGGGAGTAAAGGACATGATGGGGAGCGGGGGATGGCAATGGACAGTTGCAAAGCCATATACCCCCAGTTCCCTGCCCCAGAATGCAGCCCCCTGGCAGCCACACCTGCTCCCACAGTGGAGAGAAGGTATAATCATTTTGTCTCAAGCCAGACTCTGCTCTCCCAGGGTGGAGGGCATGAAATATGAAAGCCTTAGTCCCAAATGAGCATGGAAACACATTTTGGTTTTATCTTTATAAAACTCAGCAAGGATTAATTGAGCTTTCTTTCTACTGCTGAAAACTGGTAAGTAAATGAATATCTGGAGGAGTATGATTCTACACTCATAGCAAACTCCCTATTGGCAAAGTATTATAAGAATATTAGCTGTCAAACTCACACAGTTAAATGAAAAATTATAAATAAGAACAAAATATACAAAAATTGAAACTTCTTATACTAAAATTATCAGATGCAAACTTTAAAGAAATAGGAGTAAAAGTGTTATCTGAGAAAATGTGCCCACATAGACTTTCTAAGGATGCAAATCAAAGCAATTCCAATAACATGGGCTAGAAAGAGCTGAACAGAGGATGAAGAAAGCAGATTTTAGAAAGAGAAATACAATGCTAAGGCGTGTGTTAGTTGTAGGAGATGCACACAAGATGCTTGGTGTTTCAGGCTTAATCCCCAACACTGTACAAAGAAAGCATGCAGAGAGTCAAGGCTTCCTATACAACTGTGCATCCTCCATAAATATGGCCCCATAAGGATATGTTATATATAGAGAGAATAGGCAACATTCATGGAAAATAATAGTTCAGAATTTTGAGAATTATTTAAAAAAAACCCTAATTATCAAATAGGAAAATCCCTAGAAATCCAACACATAATAATTGAAAGGCATTGCCTATGATTTCTGTAGTGGCTAGACTAACTGCATCATTGATGTATTTCTTCCTCATGAAAATAGAGATAAGACTACCTGGGAGGACAAGTTGGAAGGGGGAGGAAAGAGAGGTAGAGGTGGAACTACATGATCTACTCGAGTTAAAATGTGGCTCAGAGCACTTGCTGCTCTTGTAGAGGACCCAAACTTAATTCCCAGATCCTATGTTGTGCAGCCCGCAACTGCCTGGGACTCCAGCTCCAGGAAACGGGGCACATTCTGGCCTCTGTGGGCCCCTGACCTCACGTACACACAGGCATGCAAGCGATAACAACTAAAATGAATCTTTATAAAAAAAAGTCTTTATGAAAAACCATCACAGTGTAAGTCAGTACAAATGGAGAATGAAACGTCTATGTCCATACGCTGCAGCAGGAGCCACAGTAAGCCACAGAAACTGACAACTGATGACCAGGAAAGGAACAGCACTCGAACTAAGGGCTGATTGTCAGTAGCAATAGGTGTCAGGAGACATCTTAGAACTCCCAACATCTCAGTACATGAAAGAAGGAGGAGCAGCAGAAACGCGAGTCTGTCTGACAGGAGCATTTGTATTGAACACCAAAGTTTACTTTCCTGATTCAGGAACATGAATGTCTTGCAGGAAGGGGGATCAGTATCCTGCCTCTCTCAGGAAGGAAAATGGATGACGTGCGTTGCTTTAGATGGAGTCGGCTAAATGCTAGCACCTGCATATCCAGTCCCGTTGTAAACAAAGTTGCTAATCATAGGATCCATATGTGTGCTGATATAGAAGTGACATAAGCTGCAATGCCAGGTGCAGGGCAGCAGGTGGCAGGCTCTCGGGAAAGTTACGGGAACCCACGGATGGCTTCAGAATACAGGACATGCTTCTGTTGCTCAAACCACTGAAAGTGGGGGTGTTCTGTGTTACTGCGGCATGACAATTCTACAGCTAACTTTTGGTAAAGATTTGCCATTGGAAGTGTATTGGTAATTGAGTATCTAAAACATAGATTATACGTAAAGATTTGTTTTATTACCATTTTTGAGAATTTTGTACATCAGTACTATATTTGTATTATTTTCATCCCACATTCATCCCCTGACTCCTCCCAGCGACGCCCCCCCCCCCGACAACTACTTCTCAACTTAATTTTTTAAAGCATCTAATCTGTGGAATGAACCAGACTCGAACCAGTGTAAGATCACAGCATGAGAAATAGGAGGTGAGAAGTGATGTGGACATTTCTAAAGCCCTTGTCATAGAAACAGCAAGTCTACTGATTATCTTAGATAAAAAGTTAAGTTAATAATAATATAAGTACAATAATACACATATGTAACAGAACAGGGAAAGCTAATAAACATGATGAGGACTGACATGAGATGCAAACTTCTAAGGAAATTAATCAAAAGTGAAAGAAGCTATCAACCCAAGCAATAAAGACTGAGAAGGAAAAAGAATTCCAGATGCAGCTGGGCTTCTGAAGGGCTGAGGACATCTTGAAAATATGCGGCAAAGCTGAAGTGGATAGATTTCTAAATATCTCATTTTACAAAGAGCTATAATGAGAGAATTGTACAGACCCACGTCTGGACGGTCACTAGGGTCCTGAATGACAGTGTGAAATTCTTATGTGCATAAGAGAGCTTGAGATGGTGAAAAGAGTTGGATGGTTACGAGCTCCCTAGATCTCCATGACTAGAGCAGAAGAGGAGGACAGGAGACATGCGCACTGTAGATCCACCTGTCTCAAAATGAAGAGCAGAGATTGTTAACTTGACATTAGCCAGCATCTTGGTACCAACAATGTAGGGAAATCATGATCAGGTTGATGTTTTCCTAGGAGTTGAATACTGATTATAGATCAAAGGAAAACGTATTGGCAATTTTAACAGACTCAGTGGAAAATTGGTGAATCTCCATACATAATAAACTAGTGAAATATAAACAGAAAGAAATTTAACCTGATAAGAAACACATTCAAAAGAATTACATTGGCGCTGGAGAGATGGCTCAGAGGTTAAGAGCACTGACTGTTCTTCCAAAGGTCCTGAGTTCAATTCCCAACAACCACATGATGGCTCACAACCATCTATAATGTGATCTGTTGCCATCTTCCGGCATGCAGGTGTTACATGCAGACAGAGAATTGTATACATAATAATAAATAAATAAATCTTTTAAAGAATAAGAATTACATCAAATGTGTTTCTTTTTTGTTAATTATTTTATTTTATTTTTTAATGTCTTTTTTGATTAATTCATTCATATTACATCTCAATTGTTATCCCATCCCTTGTATCCTCCCATTCCTCCATCCCTCCCGCTTACCCCCTACTCCCCTCCCCTATAACTGTAACTGGGGGTGACCTCCCAAATGTGTTTCTTAGTATCTCAAAATTAGGGTAGTTTCCTTTGACAGCAAGAAAATAAAGAATTGTCCATCATCATAGATTCAGCATTTCAGTGGAATTTCTTAGCAAAAAAAAAAAAAGATAATTAAAGAAGACATCACTTTGTTTTGGACATGTCCATGCAGAATGCACTACAGATGTAATCTCCCTGTGGCTGCAGTGATACGAAGGGCATTTCGGGGAGATGGTTGTGTCATGAGAGCAACCAACGGATACCTCAACCCCTTCCTGCACAGTGAATACATCCAAATCTTTTATGGAAATGAATAAAAACTTATTGATAATAAGCAAAGCAAACTACAGTTACACTAAAATGATCAACCATTGTCAAAACAATCTGCAAATTAAATGCTTTGAATGAAGGTCTCAGCAAGAATTTTTGTTAGGCTGGACCAACAGCCTTTTAAGAGTAATACTGAGAAGGAAGAGGTGTGGACTGACCGAAGGAGCCAGGAGCAGCCTCCTTGACTGAAGCTCCCAGGAACTGTCTGAACCACACTTGATGGTAAAAGCCTATAATGCCAGCACTTGGGAGGGGAGCAAAGGACCATCTAGAGTTCAAGGTCATCCTGGGCTACAGCACAAGTTTGAACCCCTGTTTCAAAAATACTCAAAATAAAACAAAACAAAAGCCTAGCAAGCAGGACTTTCAGCAGAAATTTAAATTGGAATTGGCTTGTTTTCCAACCCCTTCACACAGCCAGCGAGTAATATTTACCACGTACCTCCTGGGCCCTGCTTCCACCCCCGTTAACTTCTAAGGTGGGTTCCCTTGAGAGATGCAGGGCTCTCTTACTGGTGTGATGCTTTGCTCTGTGTCCTTCCATATCCCATCACCTTGCTCTTCTTCACCTGTTGTCCAGCCTGACGTGGGGTTCTAGGCCTCTGCCTTTGCCAGGCTTCTAAGAACTCCTTCAGCTAAATAATCCGCCTCGTGTATTCCCCTGTTGTACTGAGTCCTCAAAACTGTGCAGAATATTCAGTAAATAGCTCTCTGGTGAAATACAGAAACAATAAGGCCAAGGAGGCTCATTCCTGGCAAGTGATTCAGAGGGGAATAAACCTGCCCTGCAGGCTCAGTGTGTACTCAGCACTGAGCTGTTTGATGTGGCCATTGTCTGAGATTTGCTGTGGGTAGACTGACAGCCAGTGAGTGAGGGTTGTCATTAAATGTGTTGATTCTCAGTCACTCAGAAGGTGTTCGCGTGCGGCGTTTAACACATTTGAATAAACCCTTCACTACTTCCTGCATTATACTCATTTCATTATAGAATAAATCACATTCTTTCCACACCATGTAATTGACAAATGAAAGTCATGCTGAGTTTCAGAGTGACATACTGAAGAGGAAAGCCTTCAATGTAAGGGTTCATTTTGCCAGTGTCACAGCCCCTTGGTGTTTCAGGTACATATACAAAAGCCATCTGGCTTAAAGGTCGCCTTATCTCCTCCTGATTATTTCCGGCTGGATATGAATAACTAGTTGCCTGTCTTTCTTTGTAGTGTAACTATAATGGTGCACACATAGTCCTCACTTGTTAACATAAACTGTTTAGAAGTGTGTGCATAATTTCATTGCTGAGCTTCATTTTTCAACTGTCATGCCCATGTTTGCACTGTGAGCAGTGTCTGTCAGAACCTGGTTCCACTCAGGTCGAATCAGAAGTCGTGATGGTAATTTTCAAGTTTACTTCAGTAGATAAAGCTATAATGCAGTTTCCCACTGCCAGCAAGTCACATTAGCATTTTCTATTACGTTTGATAAGGCGAATGTTGATTTATTCTTGATAATCCTTCTTTCTTCACATATCTGGTCTTCAACTAACAGGATGTTAATGTCACAGGATGCAAGACTGCAGGTTGCACAGGTGACACTGGCTTTGCCCAGCAGTCCCCAAGGACTTCAGTAAACCTCAGAATCAGTGTTGTCCAGCCAAGACAAGGAAGGATGAGACACATGCTCCATGAAACAGGCTTTGATTTTAATTTATGTTAAATTGCCAAATCCTAAATTAATGAATAGGAAATGTGACCTCTCAAATAGGATCCTGTGAAAACACCCTTGTTTACACTTATCTTTTAAAATTATACTAAAGGCTCATTCCCCTGAGGCTATAAAATAAACACTGTTTCACACCGGCACCCAGTAGTCGCTCAGTTAGAGAAGAGCAGACACTAAATAAAGTCAGCCATGCAGCAAAAACTAAAGTTCATTACCATGAATTTAATTGTAGAACATAATCATTTGACAGTGCAATGAGTTGGGTTTAAAAGACGATATTGAGAGTGATTCCTCATCACTGAAAGGTGTGTGGTAAGGATGAGGCCATGGTGCGATGTGAGGTGGCAACGTTATCTTACCCAGGGACTCTCAACAGTGTGTCATGCACAGGTGGGGGGTGGGGGCTTCCCTGAGAGCAGGCATGGTAGTCAACAGCACTGGGGAGGCTCATGGCGTGCCAGCCTTTCACTGCAGTAGAGACTCTCGCCTCCACCTCATGGTTGAAAGGGATGAAGTTCTGAGAGTGGACTGTGTAATGGAGCGGGTGCTGTGTGTGGACAGAAAGGACAAATCTTGAGCTGACCCTGCACAAACACAAGCACAATCTTCCCTAATCGTGGCTCGTTAGGTGTCTGGCAGTCATGATGTTCCCTGCCATTGGTTGTTTGCTGAGGGCACCTTCCTTCCTGAAGCATTTTCCTAAGTCTCTTTTCTCCCCCATGATTACAGGGTGGTCAGGGAATGGAGAATATCTTACATTGTGCTGTTAGACGTCGAGCAGACCAGGGGAGAAACAGAGTTTCACCACCTAGAACCAGCAGGGTCCTGCTGTCTTGCTGTTGGCCCTGCACACCAGCAGTCCCCGTATCGTGTTGTTACTGTTTTCCCTGGGCATAGCTCACTTGTGCTCTGGGATTACAAAAAATAGAAGAGAAAGCTACAAGTCTGCTTTTTAAAAAATAAGATGCCAGCTGGGCAGTGGTGGCACACGCCTTTAGTCCCAGCACTCAGGAGGCAGAGGCAGGAGGATCTTTGTGAGCTCAAGACCAGCCTGGTCTACAAAGTGAGTCCATGACAGCTAAGGCTACACAGAGAAACTCTGTCTAGAAAAAAACAGAACAAAACAAAAATCTGATGTTACTAGTATTTATTTAAGATAAGACTTATAGGACATTAATTACCCATATTTTCATAATTAGAAAACAAAAACTTTGAGACCTAAAACATATTGTCATAACAAAATAACAAATACCATTGCCTATAATGACCTTGGTGTGTGGAGGAGACATTTTTGGTAACTTGGGACACTTATCTCAAGTAAGAAAATAAGAACCATTAAAATTTAGACCTGACAAAGCACTTTCATGTGCATTAACCTATTTTAATTCTCACAAAAATATTCTGTTGTAAGCAATCTTTTCCTGTTTTATGAATAGAAGAGCTCAACTCATAAAGGCTTCTTTGCATCATTCTAACTGAGCCAGCTGTCAGCCTCAGCGCTGAGACTAGGATTGCTCCAGAGAACAAGAACTTGCCTTCCGTGTTCTACAAACTGCAGTCAAATCCAGGCCCAGTGGTGTCTTGGGTGCACTTAGTGTATCCGAGCTGGTTTCCTGTTAGCAAACATTACTTTTCTTTTACCACTTTTAAAAAACTGCAATCCAAGTTCAAACGAGAAGAGGCTTTGCACCTCTGTTCTTGCTGGACTGGTTATGAAAGCAAGTTCTTTGCAGTGTTCCCACAGCGTGACTCAAGAGAGAAAGGGTGTTTTCTTTCAGGGACTCCTGGGCCAGAAATTCCAGAAACTCACAGGCAGATCATCTTGTGGGATAGGTGGCACCCTGTAACTGGACTCAAGCATTTAATTTTGCCTAAATACTTTGAAGTCCAGTGTCCCATTGTGTTGGGTAGACTAGACCCACCTTTCTCTTAAAAACAAATCCAGGTGAATCCACACATGTAAACGGGCACCACACAGATATACATGCATAGACATTTTATAGCTCTTTTCTATTCACCTTTGCTTCAACGAATTAAAAATGTTGCATCATAGATAGGACCACAAAGAACTCAAGACAAACCATTCTGAAAATGCTGATACTGTGTTTGGTGAAAACAGATAAAGCAATGTCTCTTGGGTATTGTATTGGTTCAAGTCTTGTTTGGACAGCCTTATTGTGGAGGTGTTGAGCAGGAAAATGCCACCTGGAAAGAAGGCTGTATGCCTGGCCTCCTCATGTCAACCCTACCTACACGTTGGTTTCTGACCCATAGTTACAGTGTGATGTGCATTCTTAAACTTGGATCTAAACTCAGTGGAACATCCCACAAACTTCAGAGTCAACAACCAAGTAGGCACCTGTTGATATGTGAGGGTGGTGCATGTGTGTGAGTGCTGTGGCCTCTCTCTGTGAAAACATAGAGTCTTGTTTATCAACCGGCCCAAGGATGTTGTGAAAAAATGTACCATGAAGAAGTTTTCAAATAAGTAGAAAACAAATAAATTTCCCTCTAAAATTAAAAATGAAAAACAAATTCAGAGTTGCTAAGTGGAATTTAAAGTCCACTGTGGAATCACCAGAAGGTTACCAGAATAAGAATGCAACCCAAGAGTTGAATAGTGTAGAGAGCAGGAGGCAGCTCCCAGAGCGCGAAGACTGACCTCTCTCCTCAGCAGCCACCACCCTCAGGGCAGTTTCTGCTCAGCTCTGGGAGTATTCAACCTTCAGTATAGATCCTCCAAGGAAGAAAGCAAAGCCTGTTTCTCCTCCCTCCTGCCGAGTAAATATCCCTCGTCATCCCTTGAGAAAGAAGGACAAGTGGTAATAGACCAACAGGGGCCACTAATATAAGTTAAGAATTGCTCTAGTGGTCACAGTAATAAATATAAAAAAACATAACCTCGCCAGTCTGGTTTGGATGTCACTCTCAAGACACATTACTCTAAGCTAACGCTGCCAAGAACAAAATTTTAAATAAATGGATGTTTTATTTAAGGTCTTGTGAGTAGTGTTCCTGGACTCCTTCCTTACCTGGATATGTAACCAAGAACTTAAACTCCCATGTTCTGACCCATCAAGTCACCAAGTAGCAATCTTAATTTTTCCATCTTGTATACTGTTTCTAGAGTTGACCATCATATTCTCCCTTGCATTTCATAGACCTCAGCTTTATAGCATAGTTACACAGAAGTACTTAATTTATCACAGAGCTTGAGAAACTGGCTTCAATTGCCCATTTGCAATGAATTACTAAAACACTCAGGATGCGCTTTTCAGCTGACTTGCAAGGGTCACATCAAAGGCTGACCCCCCTCTAAGCAGTAGAAGCGCCCCTCATGGAATGTGTTCTGCACCCTTGGAGGCTGTTAAGCTTCTGTTTGCCCTGCACATAGCTCAACTAGTGGAACTGGGCACTGAAGAGCCCACGCTCACGCCCTTTGCCTGCGTGCTCATTGATGTGCAGACATGGTAATGAATATCTGCTGTAGAAAAGACTGTGTGGTGACGCTACAGTCGTGGATCAAGTATCTGTTAGCGCCTGTAGACACATGTCTACAGAATACTTCAAAGGGATTTCTTTAATGTGAGGTCATGAGGCTTTTTTTTTAATAGGCTCCTATGGTTGGGAAATTATGGAACAGCCCCAGAAGCAAACTAAATTTCATAAACTGAATGTGTTTTACAACTCAGTGTTAGAAAAATCATTCAAAGCTATGCTTTTTAAAAAAAGATACAAGTGATGGGCTAACAATATAGTTGTAATTTGAATAAGTTAATAAAATTATTTTTAAAAAAAAGATGAAGTGCAAAGTTTGTACATCCTCCTGAGGACCTTCCTCCAGTGGGTCACACTCATGGTGTCACACCCAGAGCTAACAATTTAAATAAATTTGCATAACAAAGAGACATTGGCACTCTGACTTCTGAGTAGGTAGGCAGGCTTGTGGATAATTCGAACAATTGCTCTTTGGGGCAATCCTGTTTTACCTGATATGAGCAGTTATAGAGTCCAGAATGTTTTTCTAAAGGCAGACACATATACAATCTCTCATCTCTAATCCGGGGTAGAATTTGTACATTTCGTTTTCCCCGCTGATTGGGTGCCTACACTTGGGCTCTAAAAGGACAGGCAATTTCTGTTTTCGTGGTGGGTCTGTTTTCCTAGTCTTTTTTTTTTAATTTTTAAATTTTTTAATTTTTTGGTTTGTTTTTGTTTTTGTTTTTCACAACAGGATCTCTCTGTGTAGCCTTGGCTGTCCTAGGTTCACTTTGTAGACCAGGCTGGTCTCAAACTCACAATGATCCACCTGCCCCTGCCTCCCAAGTGCTGGGATTAAAGGTGTGCACCACCACGCCTGGCTTTTTTTTTTCTATTCTTTATTACTAGAGTTTGACATATGGATCTCCCTTGAGGAAATTTCTCAGCACATGACTCCCTAAAAGAACTCTTTTGGTTTAAGAACAATGATTTGAATGCAGATGATAGTGTTGGAAAAAACTAAAATTGTTTTCAGTGTGTTCACATTAGGAAATGGGTGTAAAAGATAGAGCTGTTGTAATGTCCCTGGGAAAAGATGTTTAGGAAAGTAGGGTCTCTGGCGGGCTCATTTGTGTGTTCTCTTGGTGAGCCAGTGTTATTGTTTCTTGCAGTCGTAATGTGACAAGAAATAAAGCCAGCTCCTCCACTGTTGACTCACTAAAGACAAAATGTCCCTCCAGTTCATTGGATCTGGGACACTCAAGATGGGGGATGAACTAAACAAACACAGTCAACAACTTGAAATGACAACCTTGCGTAGGACTCTGAGCCCTCGGAGGCAGCAGGGAACCAGCGCAGAGCTGATCAAAAGTGAGGCAGGGTGTGTGTGCCAGGACTGAGCATGGAGCCCAAGCTCCCTCAGCACACTCTGAGAGCACAATTCAGTCACTCAGAATAAGTTCTCCAAAAACCACAGAGTTTAAAAAACGATGTCCAGTCTCCAAATAAATGAGGTTCTTCTGTAAACGAAGACTAAATGTCTGTTTAGTCCCAAAGAAGGGTTAGGACCAAGAACAAAAGCTTCACAAAGAATAGCTAAGCCTAAGAGGAAAAGGATGCTCTACATTAGATTTGTCCCACACTGAAGCAGGCTGTGCTGTGGAGCTGAGTACCACCTCCTCTTTCAAGGAGAGCTGAAGGTGACTTCTTCTCAGGAAAAACACATTAAGCCCCTTGTCTCTGTCAGCACACCTAGCTGGGGACAAGTCAGTCACTGCCCTGAGGAGCCTCCAGGGGCAGCTGTAGCCCTGTTGACTGGGCCCTGTTTAACCTATACATCTGCTCTGCTTGCAGGAGCCTCACAAACTCCCTATAATTTCATGTCCATAGCAAGTCCCTGAGATAAGAATGCAACTGAACTCATGTGTATTTTTGCTTCCAGATAGTTAAGATGTATAAAAAGTCATATTTGGAGGAAAGCATAAGTTTAGAAAAATTAGTTTTGTTATTACAGAATCCTGTGCTGAGTGCCCCTCATTTGTCACATGAAAGCCCACTTTAAAGTGTTTAATATGTTTTCATGAATGATTTAACTTTGCAAATAGCTTTGGTAAATATTTGATATGCTGTTATTAAATTTTCTTTTGCTGACCTCACCTTTGACAGTTATTTTACTTTGGCCTGATATTGTCAGATTTAAGTCATTTCTACATTGGGATAGTTATTCCAAAGAGGGGTTTGATAGAAAACATGCGCTTATTCTGTCTTATTAAAGGTTATCTATCCTCAAAACTTATCTTTTCTAGATAAAGTAAGTCCAAATGGCAGGCCACTGTTCTGTGGCAATAATAGGATCAGCCTAGACAGACCAAGGCGAGGCAAGTGTCAGAAACACAAAGAGATCCTGTGTACAATATCCCTGAGCCTTGCCAGGGCGGTGGGATTGGTTTGTTTCCCCTTCTAAGAGGCTAAATAACACAGGCAAGATCTTGATATATGGAAGAAAAGGAAGTTGACAAATTCTCACTAGGTTTCATTTAAACTATATACAAAGGAAATTTAGTAGATTTAGTACTTTTAAATCAACTGTGCACGCTATTTTCTTATGCTTATAGAGTCAGGAAGACCTGAAAATACATCGACATTGTGCCCAATGAAGATTCCAGATGAATTATTGATCTAATTTTGAAATAAAAATGTGTTTTGTGTTTCTTCCATTAGCCTGAGGCTGGCATTAATTTATGTGATTTAATCTTGTGAGCTGACACCTAAGACACCTAAACATTTTCAACTTTTGCAGAATTACCATAACATGCAATGCAATATATATATATATTACTGATCTAACACAATCTACCTTCTTTCTTCCTTAAAGTTCCTATAGAAAGTACTTAAAGAAGTGAAGTTACTTGTAACAGTAACACAGGACAATCATTAGAATACCAGTAAGAAAAGGAAGAAAGAAGCAAGCCAGAGGTCACAGATAAATCTTCCATGAAATGGAAAATAAGCAAAGTTAAGGCAGAAAATGATGAAGCAGTGAACACAAGATAGTGTCCACCTTTCCAAAGTCCAGAAGCATCACACGCCAGCCTGAGTCCCCTGCAAATGGTGAGATGATACAATGGTTTCTAGACCTGGTGGTGCTGGGGCCCACTGCCTGGGTAGATGAAAACCAAGCTGCCTTCTAAGAGCAGGTTCTTTGTAACCACTCTTTGGAAACATCTCAGTAGTAGCAGTTAGGTCTTGGGTTTTCCATCCCCAGTGCTTTACTCTCTGCTCCGTCTTCCTGGCTATGTGAGTGTTTCCTGCGGTTGTCAGTGCTAATTTCCCCCTAAATCGTGGAGACGCTTTGGGAGTAATTGCCGTCATGACCATGCTTACTCTATAACTTCGTACATACTGACAGTAGGGGCTTACTGCGGCCTGCGCTCACATCCGTCACCATAGTCAGGACAGGTGTCCCTAAGTAATTACTATTTGTTACCTGGTATTCAGCCCAAGTTCCAGTGCCTCCAACTGTCGGGAAGCCATTCGTAGCTGTCTATTGCAGATGTTTTCATATTTGTATGATAACAACAACTTCCGGTTTTATTAATTTATTGGGTTATCATGCAAAGCAATAGGCCTGTTGTGGCATTTTCATGCATGTGCCATTATTCATCCCGCCCCACTGCTCCCACCTGTCCCCTCTGTGCCTTCTAGGTGGATCTTCCTTTTGTTTCTTTGTCCTGGATATCCCGTTGCACTCTCATGAGGGAGCTTTCACAACATCTGTATAGGCAGAGGGTATGAAGGGGGCCAGTTGTTTTCTTTCTTTCTTTCTTTGCTTTTTATATTGTCATAGATGAGCTTCTGTGTCAGCATGCCCAAGGTAGTGCATTGCAGTTCATCAAGGGACTCAAATGGTTCTTAGTTTGAGAAGAACCCCAGCACACGAGCCAAATTCACCTCCTCCATCCTGAAGTAGATGTGCAGTTAGTGAGACCACTAGGACAAAAGCCCAAGTCGGCTGTCTTAGTCAGTGTTCTAATCCAGCGAAGAGACAGCATGACCACGGCAGCTCCTGAGGAAGAGAGTGTCAGAGGGTCAGTCCACGGTCAGCACGGTGCAGGAATGGTGCTGGAACAGCAGCTGAGAGCTGCACCCTGACCCACAAGCAGAAGAGCTGGGGCAGACTGGCCCAGGTTGGCATGGGCTCCTTGAATCCTCAAAGCCTACCTTCAGTGACACATTTTCTCCAACAAGGCCACACCTCCCACACTTCCTGATCATGCTAAGTCTTCTCAAATGATGCCACTCCCAGAAGACTAATCACTCCATGTTTTATAGAGGCCGTTCTTATTCAAACCATGCTACCGCTCAAGAAACATGTCCACCCCGTCATGAGGGAAAGCTGAGAAGGGCTCCATGTTGTGGAGAAAACATGGGAGCACAGGGCATAAACCTCAGCCAGCATCATCTCTTAATGACATGCAAAGACAGGCAGGAAGCATCATGGAGGCCACACCACCAAACTGTCAATCATGCATGAGAACAAGATGGAGACATTTTCTAACAGGCCAAAGACAGGCGTCAGCAAACCACAGCAAAGGTTTAAACCTGCAAGAAAGGAGCTACATGAGGAGCACAGAAAGCAATAGTTGAATGAAGGGACAGGAAAAAAATTAAAACTAAGCAATAAGAGCCCAGTAGATTTTGACATAAAAAATAAAGTCTTACAGGAGAGTGGGGGTCTAATGGCATGGCGAGATGCGTTTTCCTCTGTCATGAAGAATATTTGTTTAGAAATCTGCAAACATTAATTTACTGAGTCAAATCACTAAATTTGGTATATAGGCAAGGAAGACAGCTGCAGATAAAAACAACATATGTACTAAGATATCGCCACTGCAAAATGACACCAGAATCAGAATGCAGAAAGTGAAAGGGGCCAGTAAGATGGTTTTGTGGATAAAGGACTTGGCACAAAAGCATGGGGCCTTGACTTCTCCCCTCGGAACATGCAAAAAGCCATATTCAGCTGTCTGTGCCTATAACACAAGCAATTGTCAAGGTGGGCACAGGGGTTCCTGGAGCTTGCGGGTCTAGCCAATCAATGATGCCTGGTTTAGTGAGAGCCCTTTTGTCAAATAATATAGGTAGAGAGAAAAAGAAGAAAGACATCCTACACCTTCCTTTGCCCTCCACTGACATATGCACACTCACCTCTGTGCACGTGTGAGTACGTATTCACTAGCAGGTACAAATATAACATGCCACAAAAAACACACATACAACACACAAATTAGAGCACTATAGGAAGATACCAGATCTCTGATATCTCAAATGTATGCACAATCACACACATCCATACAAACACACAAACAAAATGGAAACATTGAAGTGGAAAGGGGAAAAGTTAATTTCACCCTTCATGGCCAAAACTGATATCACAACTTTAATTATTGCTACATGAAGTAGTACACTTAAGTTTATATAAATAGTAACTAAAAAAATAAAAGACAAAGTTGGTATAACTAATTAATCCCAGATAGTGAGCAGGTAGCTCTAGATTATAATATTGATGCTTATGAGGCATTTTCATATAGATAAGAAATCTGTCATGCTTATGTATGACTTTAACGATACCGAACTGGTGTTATTTATACTTTATAATATGAGATGTTGAGAGATTTCAGATGAATGCCACTTTACACAAATGGCTTTGAACATTTCTCTTTTATTATATAATATATATTATTGCACATTTCAGAAGTTACACAGATAATCACATTCATGTTGTAAAGGCAAAGAGCTCTAAAAAGGCCTTTGTGATTGGCTAATTGCCCGTGACACTGTCATTGTTAATGCGCTTGTCCAGTTAAAGAGTGAAGCCTTATTAGCAAGAGGTGGAAGATCTCTAAATCCTGGGCACATCACACCGGAACATCCCACAGTATCTGCAGCCTTACAGAAGCTTTATAGCCTTCTCAGTTGAGGCTCTCCTGTCACATGGGATAGACACACCCAATGGCCAATGCCTCCTCATGCCACTGACCCTAATGAGAATGGCCAAAGGCCAAAGTGTCTAAGATTGGCACATCCCCGAGGGCAACCGGATGTGTGTTGGTCTCACTGGGTGATGTAAGCACATCCTGTTCACTGTAAGATGCATTCTTTCCATCCACTGAGAAGAAAAAGCAGTTATTGGTGGAGGATCATGCAGAGATGTTCAGGGTTTCACAGCCCATCAGGGCAGATGTAGATTTAAAGTGCAGGTTATTTGCAATTACCAAACCTGATCAGTCTATCCTGGTTGTGATGCTTCTCACATGAACGTTGACCACCAACATGCCAATATGACATCATGACACTAGCCACACTACGCATCATTTTAATTGTTCCTTTTAACAAATATAGGAAGTGATTGTCCCCATCATCCATGATCTACAAAAAAAATTGTCCCCCACACACATACAAGGCCACACAATTATTACAAGCTTTAAACACCAATCTTTACAAGTCCTGATGCTGAACGTTAAGCTTCCAGCTGTGTTCCTTCTAACAATCCAGCCTTTGTCGACAGAGCTTATAAGAAGCAGAAAGGAAAGACAGACGTTTTAGCTCCAGTAAGTTGGGCAAGATGGCAGGTCAGATAGGCGAGTGCTTGGCACCATATACCATCACATCCTTAATGTCACGGGCTGCCCGCCTGGCCCTGAGTGTTTGCTTATTTCCTTTGAGTTCAGTTTCTTTCTTTGTAGACAAAGTGGCAGCTACCCAAGCGGATATCTGTGGGCTTTGGAGAGAGCAGCATGGATGCTGCTGTATGTCACAGATGTCTGGTGCACAGTGACAGCTCCTCACGCATTCTTGCTGACCTATCACTTGGACAGACATCTGGACTGTTTACTCAGCAGTTTACAGAATTAGAAAGTCGCTGTTCAGTGGCTGTGGACTCACCATCATTTACATTGTTCAAGGAGAATAAAGCCTGATCAGCTGTTCCACGCTGCGTTGATGCTGTTTGTGTGATGCTCACTGTGATGCTTAAAGCTATACCATATGTGTAGATTTCTACCAATAGGTTTCTGGGTACAGAGAGGTTCTCTTCCCTTTGTTTTTTGTTTGTTTGTTTGTTTGTTTGTTTTTGTCATGTGTGTCATTATGGGGCATTAACTAGCCAATGTAGTAAGACTGACAGTATTCAAAAATGCAAACCTGAATAGGAGCCCAAATAAATTTTGAGAAATTATTAAATAAGCCAGGAATGGCATTTGTGGTCCAGTTTCTAAATGTTGAGAAATTCTAGGTTTTATTAGTGTCCTGTGTGGGACAGGTTGAAATGCTGGACCAATTTGGATTGGAAGCTTCATTTGAAAGTGTCCTGGAAGCTGTCCTGTTCTGATGAGGAACAGCAACTAAAGCACTTGGTGCTGGAACATGAAGGATTCAGGATGTCAGTGTCCAGCATGTTGAAAGGAATGAATCCTGTCAAGTCTGATCCAATGTCAGTGTCTCTTTTGTTATGAAAACATATAATTTCTCACAAGCATTATACAGTCCTAAAATTATAAATGTATATGGTGTGTGTGATGCAAAGAACAATTAAGGCTGGTTTTCTGCTCTTTGTATGAGCAGAAAATAGACATCTGTAAATCATCATTCATGCCATATGAAGAATGGCATCTAATAATAATTCACAGGAGTTCTGTAGCCAACAAGAAGCACTGTCTACGCCTAGACATTCATGTCTCAGCCAGTATCAGAGCTATTGCCATATAGTGGGGTTAAAAATATAAGTTACCTGCTTGTTCTGCAGTTTAAATTCTCCACATCCCAAATGTATCCCCTTCCCTCATTCCTTGCTGATCCCCTCCTTCCCTTATTCCCTCTACCTCCCTCCCCTGGTCCTCAGAAAGGGCAAGTCCTCCTCCCCTAACATCTGACCTCAGCCTAGCAAGTCTCATCTGTACTACCTGTAACCTCTTCCTCTGTAGCCTGGTAAGGCGGAAGTGGTCAAAGTTCGGTGGCCAGAGTCCATGTCCAAAATAGCCCCTACTCTCCACATTGTGGGACCCACAAGGAGACTGTGCTACAACATCTGAGCAGAGGGTCTAAGTCCACATCATACATGGTCCTTGGTTGATGTATCAGTCTCTGTACTGTAGGGTAGTTAACGTTATAGAGAGTTTTGGGTAACTGGTCAGGTAGCAAACTGTCTCTGTCATCTTCTCATTTGGGAAGCTGCTAACCCGCATGCCCTGTATGCTCAGGTAATTAATTTTATTCCTTCTCAAGTCTTTGTTGGGGTTGAAGAACAGACAGTTTAGTTTTACAATTAAGCTTAGTTGTTTAGGAGTTAAAATGTTTTTAGGTAGAGTAGATGTTTTAAGTTGATAATGACGAGATATGATAGATATTGATTTATATTCAGAATTTAGATGCACCAAGATAGGAAAGATGTTTTCTTCAAGACTGCCAAATACAAATAGCCCAGCCGGGGGTGGTGGCGCATGCCTTTAATCCCAGCACTCGGGAGGCAGGGGCAGGCGGATCGCTGTGAGTTTGAGGCCAGCCTGGTCTACAGAGCGAGTCCAGGACAGCCAAGGCTACACAGAGAAACCCTGTCTCAAAAAACAAACAAAAAGAAAAAGAAAAGAAAAACAAAACAAAACAAACAAACAAAACACAAATAGCCAAATCACTAAGAACATAACATTTATATAATTCCTGATTGCTGTAGGTCGTTATTGTATATATGTGTAATAATATAAGTGTATATGTAAAAAATAAAAAGAAGGTAATTAAAAAAAAGACACAACCCTGCTTGAAAGTGTCAGTAGGTGAAAGGAGACAGAATAAAGCAGCCCTCTGCCTCTGGTAGGGGAGTCCAAAATGGTGGGTTGGCCATTGGAAAACGGTCTGGTATTCAACCTGGTTTGTCCTCCTTACAGTGCCTCTGTATGATGTACACAGAGGTTAATCAGCTCTAGTGAGACGAAAGCTTACAAATCTCCAGCAGTTCATAGCAAGGCATTTGACCTGGGTCCAACAACTAGCAAGTAAGAACAGTGACCTGCAGGAACGGCCCAACATCGGCAAGCCAGTGTCTCCCATGTCCTGGCCCCAAGTGATGGGGCCTCAGAACAGGACCAAGCAGACTGCAGGAAATGCAAGAAGACTATGCTTGCACATTGAAAGAAACAGTTGCGAAGGCTTTTGAATATTTCCTTGTAAAGTGAGAGTTCTTCATTCCCACTTGGGTTTTACTCAATAGTCAGTCTGAGTAGTGACTTTGTAGCTAAAACAATATAGCATTTTCACATCGTTTTAAAGTGAACAACTTATCAAAGCAGTGAAATACACCCAGAACTTCTCCAAAGAATTTCCAAAACACATATAAAGTAGTCAGTGTTGTTCTTTTTCTGGAGACACTAGCTGTTTTTTTAATTGTGTGTTCTGTTCTAATTGCAGATTATTATCACTTGTAAATTATTGAGTAGACCTACATAATCAGGATTAAAATGTTCTTTCCAGAATAACAGTAAACTGTGTCCATGTGAGAGATGGAGTGTGTGATCTCCCATTGGGCCTCATGAATAATTCAGCCTCTAACAAGTGGCCCATGTTAAGTGACAGAAAAAATGCCACAGTTAGGGGAGATTTCTGGCTGTCTGAAAATGCAGGTTTCTACAGGTCAGTACAGGAAGAAAGTGACAAGGTTTATTCCTGCACAGGGAAGATAATTACTGCCAGATTAGGACTGTTCATAACAGACAGGTTTGTTTGGTTGAGCATTAAGCATATCTCCAATTTCCCTCAGCTAATTCTCTGTGCATCTTGAAATATCATGTTATGTGAATTTAATGATTAATACACAATCCTTGTTCCCAGAATCCCATTCTCAACATGGAGGAAAGGGTGGCAGCAACAGCAGCTCTTGATGGGTTGCGGGGCACTGATGATGTGGTGGATGCACAGAACAAGATCAATTAATTGGGTTTTGAGGAGAGGGTTGACATCTGATTGTGTTTGGGAAGGAAAGCCAAGGAGATTGTTACTGGGACTCTGGGCTGCTCTCGTTATGTACTTAAAACCCAGCTACAGATTTTGAAAACATTTTGTATTTTGTACTGTGAAAGCACCGGCTAAGCATTGCAAATAGTTTGTAGCAAACTTTGCCTTTATTATCAATTACCAAAGGAAGCCCGTCCCCCTGGAGGACCAAGCCTTCAACATCAGCTTATGTAAAGTTCATGCCCAGGGTCCCAGCCCACCTGGCTAAACCTGTTTTCCCATGTGTTGACATGAGCCAGACCCTAATGTTAATTTGCTTTTCTTTTTTTTTTAATCTTTGCCATTATTAAAATCTGCTTTCCTGGGTGTGCGTTTCTTGTTTCTAAATTAGTCTCCCCATGTTGAGCATTTCTGAGAATGAAGCACAGTAATTTTTTTCCTAAATATGGATGTAGATCCCAGGGACATCTTCGCAACTTGTGATTTGCTTTTCCAGAAACACAAAGCAATGGAAAGTATACACTTACTTTTATTATTTGTTATTGTACCTTTTATAGATAAAAACCAAGTATTTAACTCCCTAGAGAACAGATATTTAACACAGAATGCCGTTTTGCTCTTGATCTCTAGGCTTTTCCCCCCCACACTTATTACAGTTTTCGTAAAGGTCGAGACGGAATGCCTTTGAACCATTGTTGGAAACCAGTCTCACCACTGGGCCCTGTGAAGAGGCATCAGCTTGCGTTCGCCTTTTGACGAATCTGCTCTTTCTTTATCCCATTGTGACTCACTGTCTGAGTGTGAAGCTATTTCAAGACGGTCTTTGTGGACGGCTGCCTCAGATCTCCTTCATCAAACTGCCCTGCTCCACAGGAACCCTGCTCAGCACTCTAGCCTCCCCCTACCTGCCGTGCAACAAACGTGGCATAGGACTAAGCCTCAATGCGTGCAGTAGACCATTGTGGCATTTCTCTTAGTTTTCCTTCTTGGTGTGAGTTATGTTGCTACTAATTGTTAGAGAGTCTCTGTGCTTGAACCCTGAACCCCACAAGATCAGGGACCTGGTCTACTCACTATCATAACCCTCCCAGAGGAACCAGCACAGTGCCAAAATTGGTAATGATTTTTAATTTTTAACTTATTCACTTTACACTCCAATTGTAGCCCCCTCCCTCGTCTCCTCCACCTTCTCTTCCCTCATCTCTGCCCTTAGTCCTCAGAAAGGGAGGAGCCCTCCTCCCCTAACATCTGACCTCAGCCTATTGAGTCCTGTATAGACTTCCAGCATCCTTTTCCTCTGTGGCCTGGCAAGGCTGCCCCACTGGGGGGGCAGGGAATGGACCCCAGAGTCTATGTCAGAGGTAGCCCCTACTTTCCATATTATGGGACCAACAAGAAGAGTATGCTATCTATTGCATCTGAGCAGAGGATCTAGGTCCTCACCATGCATGGTCCTTGGTTGGTGCATAAGTCTCTCTAGCAGCCCCCACCTACCCAGATTTGTTGGCTCCATTGATCTCCTTGTGGAGCTCCTGTCCCCTCAGGTCCTTCTGTCCCTCAACTCTTCCATAAGACTCCCTACACTCCCTTCCAAAGTTTAGCTGTGAGTCTCAGCATCTGCTTCGATACCCAACTGCATGGAATCTGTCAAAGGACCTCTATGGTAAGGCTCCCATCCTGTTCCTTCTCTTCAGCTGCTTCCGGTGTCTATTCTACTGAGAATTAATCATCCTTCCCAGGATCCTCCTTGCTATTTAGCTTCTTTTGGTCTGTGGATTATATCATGGTTATCCTGTATTATGTGGCTAATATCCATGTATGAGTGAGTTTATACCATGCACGTCTTTCTGGGTCTGGGTTACCTCACTCAGGATGATCGTTTCTAGTTCCATCCATTTGACTGCAAATTTCAAGACTTCCTTGTTTTTAATAGCTGAGTAGTATTCCATTGTGTAAATGTACCAACCACAGTTTCTTTATCCAGTCTTCAGGTGAGGGACATCTAGATTGTTTTCAGATTCTCCTATTATGAATAAAGCTGCTATGTATACAGTTGAGCAAATGCCCTTTTGCTCTTTGTGGTATATGCCCATGAGTGATATAGCTAGGTCTTGAGGTAGAATTATTCCTGATTTTCTGAGAAAGCTCCAGATCGATTTCTAAAGTGGTTGTATAACTTTGCATTACCACCAGCAATACAGGGATATTCTCCTTTCTCCACATCCTCACTAGCATTTCCTGTGCTAGAGTTTTTTATCTTAGCCATTCTGTCAGGCGTAAGAGATGGAATCTCGAGTTCTTTATGTATTTTGGATATTATATTAGCCCTCTGTGGGATATAGGGTTGGTAAAAGTCTTTTCCCAGTCTGTAGGCTGCTGCTTTGTCCTTTGCCTCACAGTGTCCTCTGCCTTACAGAAGCTTTTCCGTTTCATGAGGTCCCATTTATTAGTTGTAGATCTTAGAGCCTGAGCTATTGGTGTTCTGTTCAGGAAGCTGTCTCCTGTGCCAATGATCTCTCAGGGCTCTTCCCCAGCTTTTCTTCTAATAGATTTAGTGTGTCTGGTTTTATGCTGAAGTCTTTAATCCACTTGGCCTTGAGTTTTGTGCAGGGTGATAAATAAGGGTCTATTTGCATTTTTCTATACATAGAAATGCAGTTAGATCAGCACCATTTATTGAATATGCTGTCTTTGTTCCATTGTATGGTTTTGGCCTCTTTGTCAAAAATCAAGTGTCCATGTGTGTGGGTTTATTTCTGGGTCTTTGATTTGACTCCATTGATCCACCTGCCTGTTTCTATGCTGGTACCATGCAGTTTTTCTTACTGTTTCTCTATAGTACAGTTTCACATCAGGAATGCAGATACCTCTAGAAGATCTTTCACTGTATAGGATTGTCTAGAGAAACAACACCCTTCACAATAGCCAGGAAAAAAAAATAAAGTATCTTGGTGTAACTCTAACGAAACAAGTGAAAGACTTGTATGAAAAAACTTCAAGCCTCTGAAGAAAGAAATTGAAGAAGATTATCAGAAGATGCAAATGTCTCCTATGGTCATGGATCAGTAGGATTAACATACTAAAAATGGCTATTTATGAAAAGCAATCTACAGCTTCAGTGCAATTCCCATCAGTATATCAATACAATTCTTTACAGACCTTGAAAGAGCAATTCTCAACTTCATATGGAAAACAACAATATCAACAACAAAAACCTTGAATAGCATTGACAATCCTGTACAAAAAAAAAATGGATATTTCATTCAGGTAAAACTACACCCTTCCTTCCAGTCCCTGAAGTGGCAATGGGGATAGCTTCAGGGAATTGACTGCAGATAGATCTGTCCCTCCGTGTGAGCTGTGTCTTATCTCCAAGGCCAGTCAGCCAGGGAAATCTGATTTCAAGTCTGGAGCCTTCCCAAGACCCAAGAAAGTAGGGCGTGGTGCCTCCTCAAGGACCAAGGAAGCAACAAAGGCCCACAGTTCTCTGGCACAGATGTTTTATGTGTTCCTTCTGCAGATTCTGAATTCCATATTGCGTACCATATGAAAGAAAAAGCCCTATAGACAGGAAAGGAATACGCAAGCTACCTGAAGTGGATGAAGATCTTAGCATGGCATTTTCCTTTAGAAGGTTTACCCTGTTTTAAAGGTACACCTTCGGCTTATCCTTTGAGAATTGCATATGCCTTCTTAGATGTTTCTGGCTATTCAACCCCCTCACACACATACTCTTCAATGCTTCCCACGCCTTGGCCCATCTGCTTCTCCCACCCAGGCCCTAGTGAATTCAGTTAGCATTGATCAGGTGTGCATAGGCCACTCGCAGCATCATGGTCACCTACCTGGCCAGTCTCCCTGAAGAAAACTGACTCTCCTTCCCCACTGACTCCAATAGCTCTAGGACGCATGCCCTGTGACCTCCTTCCCCAGCAAGCTGGGAAGTTCCACTATGGTCTGGAATGTTGTCTGAAAAGACTGGGGACGGTGTCGTTTTCATAGGCTTCTGTGTTCCACGTCTTGAGTGTGTCCCTCTCTTGAACACACACTTTCTTAGATTCTAACACCCTTTGCTTGTGAAAGATCCAAAGCTTCTTTTAAAACTCTTCAATGGTTCAGAACATCACAACGATTTCCTTCAAAGCCATTGGTTCTGAGTCCTGTCTTAACGAAGATAGGTAATGAGTCTGGAATAAGTGGTCAGGGGACATACTTAATGATCTTGATACACTTCCCTGAGAGGAACTGACTTGTAGTTTTGCCTCTATACAGGGGGTTTCAGTTGGACAGAGGAAAACACAGATCGGAAGAACCGATTGACAACTGTACAAATTCAAGGGCACAGAATCTGGCAGTGATGGGTGATTTTACTCCACTTTAACATCAGACTTCACACTGTAGGCGCTGTCGTACTTCTTAATCATGGCTTATCAAGAGAATATTTTGTCAGTAGGGAAAGACTTAGTATTTCATTTCTGAACTCACCTGTTAGACATTGCTGTAATTTCTGTTTGCACTGAAAGCCAGCATCCCACAATGTCTACGCCTCATGCTTAGGATTCTCCCACTTGCTTTAAGTGAATCAGATGTCATCCCTTGCCATCAAGACAAGTTTGAAAACTGCCTACCACATGACCTATTTGATATCAACTGTCACAAATCCCCTGTCCTCACCTGAGCCTTGCTCTGCTGTTCCACACAATACTGACTATGCTGAGGGTACAGAAACTACACAGTCAGGCAAAAGAATGAGACCAGTCATGAGGAAAATCCAGTCTATCTATGATTTACTTATTTGTTTTACTTCAGATATGCTTTCTATTTAGAAGCTGTATGATTAGAGGAAAATTCACTCAAACCACAGAGTTTCTACAGGCCTGTTTACCCCATCCTCTTGTTTTCAGCATATTACCTCTCAAGTCAGTGTGGTATATGTGTCATAATCAGTAAGTTGGCATTAATGCATCCATGTTAACTAAGCCCACATTTACTTTAGAACCATGCTGAGTTCTGTACCTATGAAGGTTTCAGGGAAGACCTAATGCTAGTTCCACTCGTCTGTGTGCACAGAACAGCATCAGTGCCTCTGGGAGCCACATGTTCAACCTTATGTCCACCACCACATGCTGCAGCTCACAGCTCTTTTTATAGTTGCTATCATTTTAAGTGTTGGAGAACACACTTTAGACAAACACAAACTGCCTGTACTCTTTTCAGACCAGTTCCTTGCATTTAATTTTGTTCTGTCTTTTCATGTCTCAATGGACCTTCCCTTTTTTCATTTTTTTCTTATTATAATTTATTCATATTGCATCCTGTTTGTTATCCCTTCTCTTTTAAGTGTATACACCACATCCATATAAGGATTGTTTTACCCTGAAAATGGAGAGGCTAGAGTGTCCCACACTAGAAAGAGTAAGATGTTAGCCAATAGCTAAGGATTTAAAAATGGCTTGGCAGGTTTTAGCTATGTGAGTTTGGGAGATTTATAGAAGACCTTAGCCATGTATATTGTCACCTCTCAAATGAAAACTATTTGCATCTAACTTTAACGTTCCTGGTAAGAAATTAATATGCAAAACCTTAGGCTAGCCACCTTGCCAGCAGCAGCAGAGGTGGCAGCTGTGATGGGGGCGGAGCAGTTCTGGCATTCAGTGTTCAAGGGTGTTGCCCACTTGAAGGGAGATCACCTGTAGTGTGCATAGATTAGACCAGTGATGACTCAAATCAGACAAAGCTATGGTCATCTGACACAACCCACAGTAAAGGAAATTAAAAAGAAAATCCTCAAAGAACACAAAAAAATAGGCAGTGGAAAGTAAAGAGCAATGTGGTGGGCAAAGGTCCTTTTAAAATAATGCTTGTTGGATAGTTCTGAAGTAGACTTTTCTGGAGTGGTCAATTAAAAACTGTGTGTACTTAGGAATTAAAATGATCTCCAATTATGCCGCCCTTTCTTGCTTTATATCAATGCCTTTATGGGCATCCCAGGTTCTGTTTTAGTTAAATCGAAGGCTCTATGCTAAAAGGGTGGCAGAACTACAGATTTATGGGTGATATTTGCAAGTCGTCCCAGTGTTTACCTTTTTCCCTTTGGAACTTCACTGAGATTTTATGTAAGGGACCAGGAGAATGTGTGCGACTTTAAACAAAGAAAAGCTAGTGGAAGAAAAAAACACTCTGAGGCATTTGTGTTATTTTCTTTGGATGTTGGGGATCAAAACCAGGGTCTTCAAGCATTCAGAATCCCAGCACTTTGATTTCTTTCAGTATTAAGTTAGTGCAAAGGGATGTGCTGTCTGGGACTGTGAATTATAATTCATTACAATTAGATCCAAACATAGCTTTATAGACCTCGATAGGAGCCATTATAAGCAGTCACATTGTGGCATGAAATTTTAAGCTTCAGAATTTGATGAGTACTTGATAGCATTTTCCACATCCTGCTGGTTACAGAAGTACTTTCCCTGCCAAATGCCAAGATGCTTGAGAAATGTGGTCTTCTCATGGATGAGCGGAAAGACAAATGTGCTGAATAAGCCAAATGTATAATATGTTTCATTCTCAGTGTTTGTTGCATGGCATAGGGTTGAGTGTCATGTGGAGAACGAAGCCCTTTCTGTTGACTGTTGTTTGCTTTGGGTGTTGCCATTTAAAGGGTTTGAGCCTACTTCTCAGATATAATGCTTGACCAGGATCCCAAACACCATTTTGATCAGAGCAGCAGCAGTAGACACCGAACAGTGACATGGCCGTTGCATATGCAATGGTGGCTTGGCATGTTTTAAGGGGCCTCTTGTCAGGCCAGCCACTGGGTGGGCTATCATTAGTGTTCCCATCCCATAATGCTTCTCATCACAACCCACATTACAACAGATGAACAGCTCATTGGCGTTCAGAACAAAAGAGGAAGATGTTGTTTCCGTTCAGCTTCAGGAGGCTCCCACTAATGGAGGTTTTATCTTTCACCCTTTGAAGTAAATGCTGAAGGACCATTCAATGTTCCGTGTAAAGTGCCTGGCAACTTCTCCTGTAGTTATAAGAGCTTCTGTCATTACCCTCAGTCTATTACTGTCACCGTCCCACGGCTGGCCACTGGGACAAATGATGATGTCCGGAGATGACTCTACTAGTCTAAGAACCATTTTGAACTTGAATAAGAAAATCACTCGAGCCAGGTGTAGTGGCATGCACCTTTAATCCCAGCACTTGAGAGGCAGAGGCAGGCAGATCTCTGTGGCTTTCAAGCCAGCCTGGTCTACAAAACAAGTCCCAGAACAGTCAAGGGTACACACAGTGACATCCTGTCTTGAAAAACAAATAAACAAAAAACAATCACTCAGGTTTTTTATTTTCTTTAGCATTATTTCAATAATATAATATAAACAGCAAGTGATAAGTCATGAGCAAACTGCATGAAGCTATAAATATGCATTAAATGACCATATTTAATAATTATGTATTCCCATGAAGTTTCAGCGATGCAAAAACTGTAATTATATTTGCACCAGTCTAATATTCAAAGTAACTGAGGCAAAGCCTTGCATTCTGAGACCTGGAATCAATGGATCCTCATAGGCAGAAAGGTAGGCAAGATGTCAGTGACTCAGCCAGAAAGGGAGGCAGGATGTCAGTGACTCAACTTATCCTAGTTCCAACATCATAACTTCCCCTAACATCATGACTTCCTTTGACATCATGATTTCCTCTGACATTGTGACTTCCTCTGATGTCATGACTTCCAGTGTTGAGTTTATAAGAAAGTTACTTTACCTGAACAGTTTCAAGATAGAATCCATGATGGTTTAGAACAGAGGTTGGCCAGTATCTCAAAGACCAACTAGCTGACAGTTTTAGGCTTTGCATGCCTTATGGTAAACTCCTAACTCTCTAGCAAGCTAGCTACAGAAAATATATAAGGAGAAGGAAGTCAGAATTTACTGATAAACACGGGAAGCTTCATGTGACCATAATGTGACTTTTGATCCCAAACTTTAAAAATGTAGAATTAACCAGAAAATGTTATGTTTGATTTTTCTACTTAAAATAACAAATGATGCTACTTTTTACCAAAGACTGACAAATCAATTATGTAAAGTATGACATAGGTAATACCATGGCGCAGCACGAGTTGCTATACCCATGAAAATAAAGATAGGCTTCATCTTCACATTATTTGCAGCAGGGTCTTGCTGTGTACTCAAAGATGACCTTGAACTTCTGGTCCTCTGGCTTTAGCCTCCAAGTTCTGTAATTACAGCCACGAGCCACCAAGCCTAGCAGAAAGCACTGTTTCATAAACAACTATTTCTTGAAATCTTGGCAGAAATAGGATAGCACTGTTTTCTGCACAATGGAAGAGTACAAGCTCAGCTCTGAGGCTAGAAAAGCTTTGCTTTGCATCTTATTTCATTCGGAGTCTCATAGTGTGCTGTCTCCTGTCTTCTCTAAGCCCTCATCTCACTCTCTGTGAAACTGTCGATGTCATGAAAGTGCTATCCACTCCAAATGAGAGAGCTCCTAGAATTTCTGCAATGTAGTTTCCATCCTCCAAGAATTTATAGGAAATTATGCACTTGTTGAGGCTTAAACTTCAACAGAGGATGTTGGAACAATAGTGTTGGTGACACCTCATAAGATCAATATTATTAAATAAGGTAATGTGTAGTTGACCACCTGGCACGGCCCTTGTGAGGGTTTAGATAATAACATTAGCCACTTCTGTTTGTCTGTTATTAAGGAAAAGAGGAGCACAAGGGGATAGGGCTGCCAGGGGGATGCCATGTGGCCAGCACTGGAACACAGCACATGCCCCGATTCGGTGACTCAGTGATGAGTTTGAGTCAAGGAGGGAGGACAAGCAGGGAAATGACATCTGAGATGCCAGCCACAGATGCAGTGATAAACGACAGTGACAGGCAGAGAAGGAGACAGTTCATGTCTGAGTGTGCAAGGGTGTGCCTATGACCCCGTCTAGAGAGCTTGAGCATTTCTTAAAACCCTGGCCAAAAGAATCAATAACTTTGCTGAGGTCATGTGAGAGCTGAGCTGACAGAGAGAGAGAGAGAGAGAGAGAGAGAGAGAGGGAGGGAGGGAGGGAGGGAGGGAGGGAGGGAGGGGAGGGAGGGAGGGAGAGGAGAGAGGAGAGAGAGAGCTAGGTTCCTCATAAGGTCGGCTTGGGCCATGCAGATGAAAGGAGCCCTCAAAACCTAATGCACTTTAGGCCCAGGAGGCCAGATACTGTGTAGGGATTGACATCTTAATACAGAAAATGGATACAGATATTTACCACATAGTTATGGGGTTCTGTTGGCTCAGGAAAAAACGTTTTTAAGATCCAGTTAAGAATGCATTATCTAACAATGTTAATATTTCCCTTGGAGGAGCAAAGTCATTTCTTACCTAATTATCACTGCAGCTCCCTAAATAAAGATATTAAGAAGAGAATGGCACTAACCACTAAGAAGCACCCTGAGCACGCACAGCTGCTGTTAGCTGAGAACCACTCTTTAAATGGCCTTCCCCTCTTATCCTAAATACGATCCTGTTTTAGAGAACACAGCGTTAACAGGACATTTACTTAAATCAAAGCTGAGGGAAATCGACCTGTAAAAAAACAAAACCCCTTTGTCCCAAGTTTGTTTTTCTTTGAAATATTCAAAGCACAAAAGGAAAGAAAATAAACATTCCTGAGGCAGAAAGCTTGTTTGACCTTTTACTCCGTAACAAGTGAGCAAGACACGGCTTCTTCTGTCACGAGGCGGACACAGGTTACACTTCTGTGTTTCCACGTTGACAGGTTCAAACTGAGTTTTAAAATGTGACTCTCGGTCCTACTAGTTTTAAGTCCTGAGGATAAAGAGCTGGTGCGTGCAGAACAGCTGGATCTAATTAGAATCCAAACTCCTGACTCCACTTGCTCCAACTCCCCCATCTGTCTGGAGTCACTTCACCATAAATAGTGCAAACTCTCACTTCCAGTAAGTTCCAGAAAACCCAGATAATCATAGATCCTGTTACCCGGGGTCATTGGCATTTCTGCTGATCATCTTAGCAACCGAGGAATGACGCTTGAGGTTGAAAAACACGCACACGCGCGCACAGGCACAGCACACACATGCACATGAGACCATACACAAGTGTGATGTGAATTTAAGAACATAGCTTTCTCTAGCTCTATCCTCAGCCACCTTCGTGTTTAATAGTGTGGTACGTGCCTTGTGTGGGACGTATGTAACCCCGAGGCTCCTCCTTGTGCCATACACGGCAACTGTAATGGCACGATAGAACTAAGAATGTAATCCAGGTGAGATTCAGCGTCCTTTATCAATCCCATAAATCTCAGAAGTGAAGACTGAGGTCCAGCAGTCAGACTGACAAGGAAAGTTTGCTAGCCTAGCCGGCGGGGGGGGGGGGTGAGGGGGGGGTAAGGGAAGCATCCTTCTGCTTCTACAGCCTTGCTTCTTAGGTGATCTAAGTTTGTCGTCCACTTTAGCAACCAAAGGGTGAAAAGGAAAAGACCCTTTACTGCAAACAGTCCCTATAAGTACTTTTGGAATTTACAGCCTTGTGCTGTCAGGCATAAGGCTTGGGACCTTGTTCACTTGTGTGTCATTGATAGCCTGTTCGCAGACAAGAACGCTTTTCCGTGTCTGAACAGTGTCCGTGTAACTGTTAGAATTTACACGGGTGTTTCACTGTGTGTGAGGTCACCTCCAATTGCTTATGCATTCCATTACCAGCCTTATTCATCACCTTTGGCACACATCTGTCTAAATTCTTAGGACAACTTCTTATGATTTGCATCTGTGGATCACCACAGGTGCTTTTTCATTAATTAATTAATTTACTTACTCATTTTACATCCTGGTCGTAGCCCCAACCCTCCTCTCCTCCCAGTTCCCACCCCCCATTCGTCAGAAAAGAACACACACACACACACACACACACACACACACACACACACACACCAGCTCATCAAGTCACATGAGGACTGAGTTGTCTCTGACCTGGACTCTGTTGCCTGCTTTTTGGTCACTTCCCCCAATGAGACTTCCTGGCCAAGCCACAGAGGTGCACCCTAGCCCTCAGGACATGGGTTGTGAAATTGTCCTTCTGAGACTAATCCTGCCTGACCCTATTAACTCTGCAAATCCTACCATAACCTATAACTCATGTATGAAAGGTTGTTTTCTGTATGCAGAACATGTACTAGATATTATTTTCCAACAATTTCATGTTTGATTACTAAAACATAGCATTTACATTTAATTTGCATTAATTAAAAATGGCACAACATAACTTTCACATGTGTCTTGAACACGTATACAAATAAATATGTGGATATATATGTATGTTTATATATGTATATATATGTATATATATGACATATTAAGATTAATTGATTTCAGCTCAAAGACTATGGGTAGAAAAGTGAACAGAAAAGGTGGAGGTTTGGGTTTCATTAAGAAAAGGTAATAGTGAAAACTGGGTGTGGCTGAGATACCCTGTAGGGAGTTCGAGACAGACAATGGAGTGTTTCCAAACCTGCTCCCTCGGTGATAAGCAGGAAAGGTCATGCTCACAGCAGCATTAAAGACATGTAGAGGGGCTGTGCATGGGCCTCAGTTTGTAGAGTACTTGAGCAGCACATGGAAAAACCTGGGTCTGATCCTCCATTGCCAAGTAAACAATGACCCTCACACTCAGGAGCTGGAGGAAGGACTGTCAGGACCGTCCTTGGTTACATACAGGGTCTAAGACTTAACCTACACGAGACTCTGTCTGAAAACAAAACGCAAGTGGAGAAATGTCTGTGGAAATCAGAGAGAGCGACACCTAGGCCTTTGTACCTGTGCATCAGGGGTTTGAGTGGGGATCCAGATGTGTCTCCTTGGTTGCACAGTTGCCACAGAAGACACTGAGCCTTTGAGTGCTCCACTCCAGGTCATCTCCTGTAAGAAGACGACGAAATCGAAACCAAACCTCCCAGTTACACCCCGGTGTGTTTCAAAAGCTGAGCAGACGCCATTTGTCTCCTGAGTGAATCATTTACCTTCTCTGAGACACAGTTTTTACCATCTTTAAAATGACATCTTTAAAAAGAGGACAGGGCTGAATAAACAGAACTCTTTGCTCTCATAAAGAATGTTGGATTTCATCTGCATAAAGTTCCTAGAGCAACACTGACCTTGATGTAAGGAGAACAAGATCTATGTTTCCCTGCATGTGCAGCTTTAGACAGCTGAAACACTTTCTTCTATTCTGCAGTCAGATGATTCAAAAACCAATCTTTCCTTTTTTTTTTTTTATTCCCCCCTCCTTTTTTGGCCCTAAATTGAATTTTCTGAACAAAACTATTTCTTGGCCAGGGTGATTTATAAGATATTTTAGAGCCTACAGCATTCTAAGAAAGTCATAAACATCTGTGAATGGGGACAGTGCCAGCTGACTACATATCTTTCTATCTCAAGAAAAACCTGTGGGATAATGTTAAATGTCATTTTTCATTGGAATGGAAAGGCCCTCCATCGTTTTCTTCCACATAGATATTAAAACTGTGCGTGTAAACCTTTATCTGTGAATATGTGTAAATATACATATGTGTGTTCAGATACATAATATATTTATGGCTTATATTTTTAACTTACCTTAATATGACTTATTTATTTTTATGTACATGTGTGTGAGTACACATGTGCACACATGGGTTCATGTGCATGTAGAGGCCAGCCAACCCCACGTGTTCCTCGGCAGCTGCCTGTCTTGCTCTGTGAGACAGGTGCTCTCACTGAGGTCTGGAGCTCAGCACTGACTTTCAGTTGCTTACAGAAAGCCCCTGGGAGCCTCCTCTTCTGTCTCCTCAGCACTGAGGCTGCAGCAGGTTTTAAAAAACTGAGATCAGGTCTCCATTCTTGCAAAGCAGGAACTTTACAGATGATCTCTTCATCCCATACTTGGCAGATACTATTTGAGGGAGCCATAGCATAGATTTTTTTTTAATTTTTATTTTTAAATTTATACCTGTTACATCTCAATGGTTATCTTATCCCTTGTATCCTCCCATTCTTCCCTCCCTCCAATTTTCCCCTTATTCCCCTCCCCTATGACTGTTCCTGAGGGAGATTACCTCCCCCTGTATATGCTCATAGGGTATCAAGTCTCTTCTTGGTAACCTGCTGTTCTTCCTCTGAGTGCCACCAGGTCTCCCCCTCCAGGGGACATGGTCAAAGGTGAGGCACCAGAGTACGTGCGAAAGTCATACCCCACTCTCCACTCAACTGTGGAGAATGTTCTGACCATTGGCTAGATCTGGGTAAGGGTTTGAAGTTTACGGCCTGTATTGTCCTTCGCTGTTGCCTTAGTTTGAGTGGGACCCCTGGGCCCAAATCTGCCTTTCATAATGTTCTACTTGTAGGTTTCTAGGACCCTCTGGATCCTTCTACTTTGCTATTCTCCCATGCTTCTCTCATCTAGAGTCCCAGTAGGATGTCCTCCCCTCTGTCCCAGTTTCCTGGTAAGTGAAGGCTTTTGTGGGACATGCCCTTTGGGCTAGTATGCAGATATAAGTGACACATTCATTTTAGTATGTGTATACATATTTCTGTATATGTGTCTGTGTATGTGCACACATGTGTGTATATTTGTGCATACTCGTGTGTGTGTGTGTGTATGTATGTGTGTGTGTGTGTGCGCGCAGTGCAGGCACATAGAGATCAGAGCACAACTTTCAAGAGTTGGTTCTCTCCTGCCATCTTGTGGGATCTGGAAATGGCACCTAGGTAGTCAAGCCTGTATCCAAGATGCTCTCCTCTCTGAGCCATGTAGCCAGCCCAACATACTCATTTTCCTTGGGGAGTATTAGCGCACCACAGCATGCTGTGTGCTGTGTGTCCATACCACTCAGAGACAGACATTTATGTTTGCAGACAAGACATGATCACTGTGTGCATCTTAAGATGCAGATAAAATTGGGACATTCAGGTCCTGTCCTTTGGTTTCATTTCCTTCAGGAAACAGTGGCCACTCATTGTAAAGGGGAATGAACAACGCAGTTCAGAGAACTCAGTAGAATCCAGGAAAATGGCAACAGGCACTTTCAAGTACCAGCCCATGAACCAAGCAACCATGCATGACCTGGATGTTCGCTGCACACAGATGACACACATGCAGGGGCGTGTCACTCTCTGGTGCAGAGTCTGTGAGTTCTAGTTCTCTCTCAGGATCTAATTTCTCAAACTTGTCCCCAAAGCTAGACTAATGGGCAGTGGTTAGAAAATGAAGGTGACTTTATGGGAGAAGTCAACTGAGCAAAGCACCAGGGTGTCTGGCTGGTTCTGAGGACAGAAATGCCACCGAGGACACTCCTTTGGCATAGATCTGACACTGGGTAAAGCCCATGAAGGGAGTGAACTCAGCCAAAAAGTAGCCTGAATGCAAAGGCTTAAGGTGGAGAACTGCGTTTGTTTTGCCTTTGTTCATAAGCTATTCCCTTAAGGTGTCTTTTTCAACAACACTAATATGGCATGGCTAAAAGTAGCATATTCGGAAAGTAATAATTATTTTAGCCAAAGATTCAACATCATAGCCATAGCTAACTACTCCTTAATGAAATCAGGTACAGTCTGTTTCTATAATAATACTTATTAATAAAATTTAAATATAGTAACAATACATAATAAAAATTATAATTAATATTATTAAAATATTAATGTAACAGTGTCCATAATTTCAAAAATCACTTCCATTGTCTAGAAGTTGCTTCCTTTGCCATCATTAAAAGCTATCGATCCCTCTTGGAAAATGTCTGTTTTCTCAGCCATGCAGCTGTAACCAGGTTGGCCTTCTTGCTGGGAGTCGTCCCGCGCCTGCAGCCAATGATCAACAGACTAGTTCTCTGATTAACAGGCATTTCCTGAGTGACAGGTGTTGTGACCAGCTTCCTTGTGGAGTCTGTTGTGAGTTACCAGGACTTCTCCTTTCTTAGAGGAGATGTTATGCCTGGTCATGGCCATGTACCCATCCGGGCCTGAGAAAATAACACAGGAGAAAACTAAATTCCGCTAAAGATTAGCTGTCATCATACACCATACACAGCCATTCACATGTAAGATCAACACACACACACACACACACACACACACACACACACGGCTTGAAATAACAAAGAATACAGCAGTAGTATAGAAAGATAAAAAATATTGCTGTGGCAAACTTTTCCCATCTTTGAGCAAACCATCTCTTGTATTTCCACCATATAAGGTGAGGATGCAATAAAAGAAAGGCATAAAATTCTGGGATGTAATTCTTCTTTCCTATTAATATTGCAATCCAGAATTGCACGCCCAGAGTTCGCGACCTGTGTGGCACAAGGCAGCCAGGCAGTGATTGAGCACAACGTTCACGGTCATTGCTGAACTTCTCCTCAGCACAGTGTCAGCTGATTGACACTGATTGAAACTGAATATCCATTTTTCCTACTCTGCGGAATCTGTCAGAAGATTAAGGACATCATGGAAATATATGTGAGCCTCTTATTTCTAGTATAATTCTTCAAGCATCCAAAAGTATCACCTTTTTCCATTTCTTCAAAAGACATTAAATCTTACCAAAGGTTTCAAAAATGAGTCTTTTGAATATTAACACACACAGAAACGCACACACACACACACAGAGAAAGAGGAGAGAGGGGGGGAGAGAGGGAGGGAGGGAGAGAGTTAAAGTTCTAAGGTAAAGATCTATTTTCCTCATTTGTTGCTGGATTATTAAAATAATCCTTGAAAGATTAATTTTTCAGGCTTTCAGAATAAGAAAACCCAGAGCATCTTGTGTTTTGAGGATGGTACCATTAAAGGGGAAGTTAGTGGTTACAACAGCAGTTCACTAAGTCCCGGTTGCTCTCTGCGTCAAAGACCCAGCTTTCTGAGGAATTGCTATTTTCCTGCATATTTAGGACACCAAGCTGTGCTCAAAATGGAGGTGTAGCCTATCTAACCCTCAACAAGTGTCCCTTCCTGGGCCGGATGTGAGCCACTCTAAGTGATTTTTTTTCTTCAAAAATGAAAAGTATGATTAAATAATAATAATTTCCAATTGGAATATAATCTAAGACTTCATTTCAAGTTGAAAAAAAAAGAAGGAAAAACTCAAAGGTATCAAATTGCTACATGTTAAGTTCCTGATTTGGGATGAGCCTGGTACCTCAGAGAAAAGCTCTGGTCTGCCCGTCGTGTAGCCGAACTGAACAGAATTTAGAGCTGTCCACAGGTACAAATGTCTGTGGGACTAAGGCCTCATGGGGAATTGTTCAGATTCCTTCTTTTATAGTAGGTACATAGTTGCATCTTGGGGAGGTTAGCAGAAAAGCCTCCTGGGTAAGTACCTTCCTGCTGGTGGGCACACAGGAGACCATCCTAAGGAGAGTGACTCTGCCGGCCTGAGGTGCAACACTTCAACACCTCTTGTTACCATTCAAAAAAGTGTAAGCACTGAGGCCTGGGTTTTAAGTACCTTTAAGAATCCTACACCCTGCTATTCATTCAACAAGTGATCTTACTGATCGCTTGATAGAAGATTCAGGTATAAATAAAGAAATGTCTGAGTCTAGGAGCATTCACTTTATCAAAAGAAGAAGAGGAGGAGGAGGAGAGAGGAAGATGACAATGAGGGAGCTGGAGGGAGGAGCAACGTGGAGCCTTGCCAGTGAAAGTCAAGCAGAGTGTAGGTTATATATTAGGAAGCAGTGAATATTATGGAAAAAAGAATCAAGAGTGATGAGGTGGTGAAGAAGAGTCCGCCATGGGCTCCTCAACATAGACTTGTTGAGAAGGCATGACGATGAGGCGGCTGCAGGCCTGGCTGTCTAGGGAGGCCCTTCCCGCTTCAGGGATAGCCCACGGCCAAGATCCAGAGCTGACCTGCATGAGCTGGACAGGACAAGAGACGACTAGCGAGCAGCAGCAGCTGTCAGTCACACGTGGCACAGTGCTGGACTGGGAGCCTGCAGCGGGCAGGCAGCTTTTGCTCGCAGCATCGAGTAGCACTCGCTTTGGGTGGTTGGGAACACATCAGTGCCCTGTAACAGGGAAGGAAAGGAACACCTCGCTGTTGTTTGTTCCATTTCCTGTGGCTGTTTAATGGTTTTCATCAGGAAACTTACAATTATGCTTCCGTGTGTAATAGAAACTGCCACCAGTTGTTTATTTATTCAAATTTGATTCTGTTTTCTACAAAAAAAAATCCATGAGGAAAGCTAAGAAATAATTTCTAACCGACTTCGTATTCCCAAACATGCCAAGTGTCAGTCCTGGAGGCTTTCTGCTGACCTTCAAATGACTCTGGATTGCTTGTGAAGTCTTTTTGGATTTAGATAAATTACAATATTTAAGCGCCTTGGTTTCCAAAAGCCTGGAGTTTACAAGCTACAGCCGCCACTCACGTGCATAGATATTGGCATGTAGTTCACGTCGACAGAAGGGGCCAATCTTACAAACACGGGTGTTTGCTCTCCTGTCCTCTGGTTCTCTCCTGAGCTAACTCTGCTTCCCAGAAGAGATCTTGGGAACTCATTGCAGCTGCATAATAGACTACGTGATGTATGTCTCATAGAGAACAACCAGTGGAGTTCAAGGGCTGGTGAAATAGTTGCCCAGTTATACTTTTCCAGCCCTGATTTTGACTATATTCTCAAATTCTACGGCCAGTTTCTGAACATTCGTTTTTTTCTGGCCTGAGCTATTCTCTGAGCCACTGTATGCCCAACGTCACCTCAGTAAAAGGCTATGTAATCTAAGACGCACGACTTTCCCCCAGTCCATGGCATAATATGTTTTGCCAAATGTGTCCCACACACGTGTTCACAGCCTCACATCATCACAAGACACGAGGAGATTTCACTTCAGGTCCACAGAAAAGCGAGGCAAATACCCAGGCGCCGAGTTGAGTCCCGTGTGGTGCTTTATCAATTCTCGTCATCTCACTGTTGAAGCTGTCACTGCAAGTGCTTGGTCTCCCAGCCATGCTGTCGTCATCAGCAGAGATGTAGAGATGCCAGGCCATGCTGCCATCATACTAGAGATGCTGGGCCATGCTGCCATCATACTAGAGATGCTGGGCCATGCTGTCGTCATCAGCAGAGATGCCAGGCCATGCTGTCGTCATCAGTAGAGATGCTAGGCCATGTTGTCGTCATCAGTAGAGATGCTAGGCCATGCTGTCGTCATCAGCAGAGATGCCAGGCCATGCTGTCGTCATCAGCAGAGATGCTAGGCCATGCTGTCGTCATCAGTAGAGATGCTAGGCCATGCTGTCGTCATCAGTAGAGATGCTAGGCCATGCTGTCGTCATCAGCAGAGATGCCAGGCTGTGCTGTTGTCATAGTAGAGATGCCAGGCCATGCTGCCATCACAGTATAGATGCTGGGCCATGCTGCCATCATACTAGAGATGCTGGCCATGCTGTCGTCATCAGTAGAGATGCTAGGCCATGCTGTCGTCATCAGCAGAGATGCCAGGCCATGCTGTCATCATCAGCAGAGATGCCAGGCCATGCTGTTGTCATAGTAGAGATGCCAGGCCATGCTGCCATCATAGTATAGATGCTGGGCCATGCTGCCATCATACTAGAGATGCTGGGCCATGCTGTCGTCATCAGTAGAGATGCTAGGCCATGTTGTTGTCATCAGTAGAGATGCTAGGCCATGTTGTTGTCATCAGTAGAGATGCTAGGCCATGCTGTTGTCATCAGTAGAGATGCTAGGCCATGCTGTTGTCATCAGTAGAGATGCTAGGCCATGCTGTTGTCATCAGTAGAGATGCTAGGCCATGCTGTTGTCATCAGTAGAGATGCTAGGCCATGCTGCCATCATAGTATAGATCCCAGGCCATGCTGTCATCATCAGTAGGAATGTCAGGCTATGCTGTCATCATCAGTAAAGATGCTGGGACATGCTGCCGTCATCAATAGAGATGCCTGCTAACAAGGGCTGGCTTTGTCAGAGTTGAGGGCCCAGCCCAGTGCTGCCCCAGCCAGTCTTGGTAGAGCTGCTTGCAACGCAGGCAGGTTGGTTAGTCTGCTCCTGTCTCTCATTTGCACAGAGGCCAGAAACACTGCCAATTATATGATGATGACAAATGGGAGCCTGGACCAGGCACCGCATTTTCTAGCCTTATTTCCTACAGCCCAGAGCATATGGAGCACTCCAAGAAAGAGCTCAGGGAGTGCAAATTAGCGAACCTTGCAGCGAAGCCCAAATGAGCGAGGCTGCTAGCTTGTTCCTGCAGCTTGTCATCCTGTCACTTTTCAAGTAATCTAAGAACATCTGAACTATTCTTATCCCAGGGCTCCACTCAGGCAGAGTTCCTGTGAAGCCGCTGCCACTGCTGCCGTTGCGGAAGCTTCTCGGCACTGAAGGGCCCTGTCAGGCATGTGCTACCTGCCTGCTTTCCAAAAGACCAGCTGCTTTTGGATAGCAACCAGCCATCCAGCACACACACCACGCCCTTGCTCCTCTACCTGAGTTAAAACTGAGAGTGGCTCTTCCTCCACCCCCTAGACTCATATGTGACAGTCTGCAGATATAAGAGGTGCAATGAGCTTCCTGTTCCTGTTGGTTTGTGTTCACCTCAGTTTCATTTGGTTATAAATAAAACCTCTATGACAGAAAGACCAACTTAAAGCTTACAGAGAAAGCTCCCAGTACCACCCACTGCAGTGTCACCTACACCAGTCTGTGTGTGTGTGTGTGTGTGTGTGTGTGTGTGTGTGTGTGTGTATGTGTGTGTATGTGTAGTAATATACATGTGTATATCTGTGCAGGAGTTGAGTGTGTATGTATACATATACACACGTGAGCATATATGTGTGTGCATGTATATACATGTATATGTGGTTGTATGCATTTATGTTTATGTGCACATATATGCATATATTTGTATGCATATTCATGTGCGAATGTATAGTTTCACACATATACACTATGCATGTATATGTGCATGTGTGTACATGTGCATGTGTGTGTATGTATGTTCATATGGTTATACCTGTGTGCACATGTATGTGTGTGCAGGTATATGTGTGTGCATGTGTACATGCATACTCCATATGCATGTACAAGTGTGTGGATGTGTGTACATATGTGTGCCTGTGCATATACGTATGTGTATATCTATACTGTGTATGTAGGTGTGTGAATGCATGTGCATGTTAGTATAATTCAGAGATTCATGGCCTCACAGACTTTTGTGGTGCTCACCAACTGTCTGGTTTTACTTGAGTTATATGTATATGCGCAGGGGTTGTAACACACTGTCAGTGAACAGTGTTTGTTCAATCAAATATGCTGTCAGTAAAGCTGATCCACTAACGAATGCACTGTCAAGCCATGGCAGCTGCTGTCTTCGATGCTCAAACAATCTGCTCTGGGCTAATGGTGACTTGTGTGCTCCCATCTATTACACGGCCGTAATGAACAATGTCCTGCAAAGACACGTCTTAGTTGGTGAAGTTACAGACTTCGTTTCAAGTTTTCTGCAAGATCAAAACCTGCAGAAGCAGTAGCTTTCTGGGAGACTCCGAGTGAACTTTATTTTTCTGGATACTTCAGTTAATTATCCTAGGATGAGTTGTCACCTGCCACTAACCCACAAGCCTGGACTGAGCTCGTGTGGCATGCACATCCCTCTGCTAGGTAACATGGAAACAAAAAACAGCCAATGTCTGTTTTCACCCTGCACCTCTAAAACCAAGCATGTCTTTGAACACCCCGTGTCACTGTGGTTAGACACTGTCCTGGTGGAAATTTAATTTTTTGATTTAAAAACTGTGTTTTATATTAAGTATTTAACACATGAAGGCAAGGAGTACTATTGTATCTCCTCTCAATCGCCACCTCCTAACTCACCACTTACGCCCAAACACATGTCCTCCCTGATGCATGTTTTTATTAACCCACGGAAACTAGTTAGTTCTTTGCCTATTCGATAAATGAGAGCTTAACTCTCCATCCTGAGATGTGTGCACACACAACACACACTCATGCTCTCCCGCCTCCTGCTCCTGAGGTAACCCATCCTGAGGTGTCACACTCATGCTCTCCTGCCTCCTGAGGTAACCCATCCTGAGGTGTACACACACACTCATGCTCTCCAGTCTCCTGCTCCTGAGGTAACCCATCCTGAGGTGTACACACACACTCATGCTCTCCAGTCTCCTGCTCCTGAGGTAACCCATCCTGAGGTGTGCGCACACACTCACGCTCTTCTACCTCCTGCTCCTAAGGTAACTCGTCTGCCCAATACTGACTTGTTACTGAGGAAATCTTGGTCATGGCTGCCCTGGGAAAGACAAAGTGATGAGAGCATCTAACCCAGATACTTGGCGCTACCAACTGCCTTCATGTTCTAACACTCTCAACAAGAGAAACTTCCACTGTTCACGGTTGCCAAAATGCTCTGTTCATGTTGTTTCCCTGGCTTCAGTTGGCTGGAAGACTAGAACAGGATGCAAAGGAGAATAATTCATATTGACACTCTGAGCATCTTCTCCGTCACCACGCATTTTTGGAAGCCAAAGGCATTGTTTTAGCTTCAAGGGAGCCCCACACTCCAGGAAGAGTCTGTAGTGCAACTTTCTAAACAACCAAAATGCGGTACGCGGTGGCTCTCTGCATGGCCAAGGTTCCCTGTTAACCCACTCATGAGCACATCCCCAGTGCAATGCATGCACCACACACTCTGGATGCAGTGTGACGCATTCTGGAAACTCCTGGCTGGACTGCAGTCATTCTTAGAGTAATTGGAGAGGAGGTATCCTGGATCCACAGTTGGTGAGGAAACCATGGTGTACACAGAAGATGATAACACCTAAGGCTGGAATCAGCCCTCAGGACAAGAAGAGTTACTGTTTAACCTTACTACATGATGTCTGCGTGTAGATAGAGGAGCAATGGTCCTGGTGACTTAAAGAAATGCATGCTATTGTGGGTGACCTAATTTTTATCCTCTGTTGGCCTGGTTGGCTTCATTTCTGCCCATCTCCTCCCTCCACCCCTCTGCTTACACATTAAGAAGACCCCTTGGATAGAGTCTGCATCTCATTCATGCTGACTTTTGCACCAAGGCTCATGGCTGAGGCATGCCTGACTAGTGGGTCCATTCCACATTACCCACACCACATGATGCAGCAAGTCAAGTGCCTAGAGTCCAAACCCGAGTGAGTAATGGCCATGACCCCAACTCCCTCTAAAATGGCAATGCTATATTGTTGAAAAAAAGAATAATAATATAATATAATATATAAAATAATTAATAGTGTTCAAAGACCATTCCCACCTTCCAACTCACTCCATAGATGGACACATCTGTATACACAGACTTGTGTGTGGGGTGAGTGTGTGTGTAAAATGTATGTGTGTACTGTGTGCTTCCTGCCACTGTCCTACCATCCCATCATACACTGTCTTTTGTAAGCCGTCTGACTCACAGAAAGTGAGAAAATATTGACAGAATGTCTTCAGCAACAGCAGCAACAAAAGAACCAATAACAAACACTCGTGATGAAAAGGGACTTTGTCGAGCCAGCTCTTTGTAGCTGCACACTGAAGAATTGAGAAACGCTGGGTGATCACAGCTGCTGAGATCCGAAAAGCACGAACCCACCTAGTGACAAAGCCTGTGATTGGGCACGGGGGGATTTGCATGCTGACCTTTTAATTTTTTTTTCCTTGCACATCTGTTCATCTACACAGAGATGGCTGATGCTTGTGATTACTCAGGGTCTGGCCTGACATCAGCACACATGGTGGAGGAGGTGAGCGTGAACAGAGGAACACAGGACGTAGAAAGCCGCTTAGGCTCTTACCAGGTCTGCAGTGGGCATAGGCCTGTTTTCACCCATTGTAACCCATTTTATTCATTTTTTTTCTCGGTACATGAAATGAGTATAAGCATATCTGCCCAGAGATAAAAGTCTTCTCTCTGCACTCAAGCACTGTGGCATTGTTACTGGAAGGTTTAATATAAGGTAAAGGGGCATTTTGGGAAGAAGTCTCTAGAAAACACAAATGCTAACCCTACAGACAAGCCTGGGAACATTATCCTCACCGAATGTCAAGTCAATTAAACTCAAAGCTGTATCATCCATAAGATGGTAGCAGCTAAAGGACAGCTTTGAGCCAAGCACCGTAGCACACACCTGTAATCCCAACACTTGGGCAGGTGGATCTCTGTGAGTTCGAGGCCAGCCTGGTCTACAAAGCAAATCTAGGACAGCCATGGCTACAAAGAGAAACCCTATTCTAAAAAAAAAAAAAAAAAAAAAAAACAATTAAACAAACCAAAAGAAGAGAACAGCTTTAGACACTGAGCATCCCTCTGCCTCAGCTGAAATGGAAATCGTGACAGTATGGAGTGAACTGTTGTAAAGGCTGAGTACGTTGGCAAAGGAAAAGCCAGGTCTGTGGCAGAGACTGAGTGCTGGGCCCGTGTTCCTGCCACGGTGTGCTCATAGTCCCACCCGGATCATCAGCACTAAGAGATATTATTCATCTCTAGGTTCTGTCCGGAGCCAGACACTTCCAAATGCCTTGTCTCCCTCTTCGGTAGTCTTTACCACTCTCCAGAAAGGACCTTGTCTTGTTTTGGTAATGAGTAAACATAATCACCATAGGGCCAGAGATATAGCTTGGAGTATCAAGTAGAATTTAATTCCTTTCCCAAATCAGGGTGGTTTGAATGATAAATACCCTGATAGGCTCATGTAGTTGAACACGTTGGTCCCTAGCTGGCGGCACTGTTGGGGGAAGCTGCAGAGCCCTTAGGTCCTAAAGTTTAAGAGATGATGAAGCCTTGCTGGAGGAAGCACATCACTGGGAGTTTAGAGCCCCGCCCTACTTCCTCTTCTTTCTCTTCCTGCTTCCTGTGTGAGAACAAAGACATAGTCACCCACCTTCCTGCTCTTGATGCCACCCGTGCCTTCATAGCCACTAGGGCCTCTGTCCCTCTGGAACCATAAGCCAAAATGAATTCTTCCTTGTTTTGTTTTATCAGAGCAACAGAGAAGTAACTAGCGCAGGGACCTACCAGGCTGTTTGTACAGAAGTCTCTGATGAGCTACACAGGAAGTAGGCCTCAGATTTGTGGGCAGTCTTAGCAGTGCTTCCAAGCAAGAATAGCCTCTTTTTTTTTCTTAATTTATTCATATTACATCTCAGTGGTAATCCCCTCCCTTGTATCCTCCCATTCCTCCCTCCCTCCCATTTTCCCCTTATTCCCCTCCCCTATGACTGTGACTGAGGGGGACCTCCTCCCCCTGTATATGCTCATAGGGTATCAAGTCTCTTCTTGGTAGCCTGCTGTCCTTCCTCTGAGTGCCACCAGGTCTCCCCATTCAGGGGACGTGGTCAAATATGAGGCACCAGAGTACATGTGAAAGTCAGACCCCACTCTCCACTCAGCTGTGGAGAATGTCCTGTCCATTGGCTAGATCTTAACTGGGATGAAAAGAACATTTCTCAGGTTGGGATTGGCTGAGCAGGGGTTGCCCTGTCACAAGCATCTGTGGAACGGTCCATGTTAGTCAGCAATGTGAGAACACTGCTGTTAGCAAGACTGGGTGTGAATCCGTTTTACCAACCACGGGAACTTACAGGATTATTTACCCTCTTCTGAAACTGGAAATAAACAGCATGGGATGCACAGGCTCCTAAGTGAGAAGGTACATGGTAGGGACTTCCCAATGCTGTATCGGATGCATAATTCATGCTCAGTGGGAATTAATCACCAGTAATGCTCCTTAGCTGGGGCGTCAGGGAGTACAAAAAGATACTTGTGTAGAAATGCAAGTATTGATAACCTCTCCCAACCGCGTAGCCCAAGCATTTCTCCTTCCTCTTCTCTGACTTTGCTTTCTTCTTCCTTTCTTCTGCTATTTGAGAAGAATAAGCATGGTATATTCTGGCCAACGGCTGTGGAATATCAGACACAGCTTTCCTATTGTCATCTCAGTAAGACTGTAATTATGTAACACACAAAGTGTTACAAAGATTCAGTAAGAACAACCGTTTAGACTTTTATCCTTTGACTGCTACTTTGGAGTATGCGGAAATATCCCAATTGCATTAAACCACACTGTATGAAGATTAACCGTGACCCTACTGCCTCCGTGGTTAAACTAAGCACCCTTTAATTTTACACTAAATAATTTTTATGTATTTCAGGTTTTATTTTTAAATCATTGAAACTGTGGAGACATTTTTGAATGTCAAGGGTAAATAGGATTTCATAAGGCAAGCAAAATGCCCGTGAGATTTGAATAGGACATCGCAGTTTCCCATGGTGTGTATAGTTGATGTATAATTGAATAGTGGGGAAAATCGGAAAATCTTAGGTTTTTGGAAGGAAGAAGAGACCTATTCGCTTCATCCATACATGGCTGGCCTAAAGCTCTAGATAAGTGCGCCTCCCTTTGAATATACATTTCAAGTACGTGAACTCCAGGCATGCACACACGTTGAGCTGTGCTGTGTTAATGGGAAGTGTGGGCAGGTGAAACGGTTCTCATCGGTAGGACAGGGTGTTCACTCCACAGCCTGGGCGATGGTAATTTCTCCCTATTTGTCCTCTTCTCCCCATACAAATCTTTGTGCGGGTCCGCGTGCTGGCTTCGTTTCAGTTCTCTCCTTGACTTCAGGCTACTGAGAAGTCATTAGAAAATCAGTGACCTCGGGTCCATCATGAAGCCCTCAAAGAAGCACCAAGAAGACCTGTGCCATGGTGACGCTTGTCACTGAGTGACATGTTCCTTTCGGATACATATTTTACAACTTTGATTATTTTTTTCCCCCACTGAGCAACACCCAGCAAGTTAAAAAGTGGGTGACACTGATTACTCAAGATAGTGCGGGATTTTCATAAAGCTGAACCAAAATAGACCCTGGCATTCTGAAATGTATTATTTGGTGGTATTTCTTAGAAAATAGTCACTCAGGTCTATATGTTTTCTGACCTGCCTCTCACAGCAGAAGTGCTCGCCTTTGACAGCAAGGGCTAACAGATACTTCCTGTCAGCTGATTGGCCTCTCAGGCTGTCGGAATTCTTTGCCCTAATTGAAATTTTAAACTTTCAAGAGTTTTTTGTTGTCATGTAGTAGTCTATTTGCCTTTCCATTCAAGAACAATTCTACCATTTCGGTGATTAAAAAAAGAAAAGGAAAACACTAAATGAGTTAACGTGGTTTGCTGTGGAAGTGGGAGGGGCTTATGGCACAGGATCTACATGCTCGGTTTTTCTGACACTAATTAGAAATGAGAATGATCTGTCTCCATATCCCCTTTCATAGTTAGTGTCATCTTTGCCAAAACTCATATCTCCTTCAGAACGTACTTTGGCTGTATTATCCCCCACTGCAAGCAATACTATTGAAAAAGGACTGAAAAGGCATGAAAAATAACCAGTATTGGTTTAACCATTGTCTACTCATTGTGACTATATAAAAGATATTAAGAGCACTTCAGAATTCATCGAGTGTTTACTTGTTTTGCTTAATTTTTTTTACCAGTCTGTGATTTTATAGAATAATGTGCTTTCCAGATAAGAACCTAAAACTTTCATCAATTTTCAAGAAAGAATTAGATACCATAACACATTCAAAATGTGCCCAGTAAATAGAAGATGCTAATTTTATTTTATTTTGTTTTATTTTATTTTATTTTATTTTATTTTATTTTATTTTATTTTATTTAAAAAGCTCTGTGTCACTCCTGAGGTCTGACCTATGACTTCTTTAAACACCAGTGACTCAAACATTCTTAACACTGGGACAGCCATTTGCTCTGGGCTCTAGACCTTTCTACACATACCATCATCTAATATTGACTTCTGGTTATCTCATGGCCATGTCATATTCTAAACTGACTCTGTGTCACAAAGGATGTAGTAACCTGCAGTGGTCCAGCAGGAGCATCCAACTGTGCAGCTGGAAACCTAGGAGCAATTGTAACATCCCCAGCTTCCCTTCCCCCCTCATCCCTCCTCTCCCCCACTCTATCCCTTTCTGTGCTCATTAACTCCTTTCAGCCCGCTCTCCTCTCACATACCCATCCCTCTGACCCTGCTCCTGACCCTCACCCATTGCTTCAGTGTTCCCGGCTGCTCCTAGCTCTGTACCCAGCCCCACTCCAGGACCAGCCCAAAGTTGCAGCCAAAATCCGGTTCATCTTAGCTGTGCTGTTGGTTTATTTTTTGCTGCGTGTGGCAGGTTGTTTGTCTTGTTCTGGCCTGGTGCACTGCCCTTCTCTCACTTCCTGACTAAGAGCAGCGGGGACTGGAAGTTCCCTCTTGTCTTTATGCTGCCTCCTGGCTTTCAGTGTCTCCTGTTCCCTTTAATGTCTGCCTGGCCTGGCTGCTCACATTACAGCCGTCATTGTCAGGAGTCTTTTCTCTCCTTCTGACCTTCAGGGTTTCTCTGTGTGTTCATCATCTGTTACTCCTCAAGTAATATGAACGATCAATCATTTCGTTACTGACTTGTTGAGCAAACTGCCAAGTTTCTTGCTTCTTACTTCTGCCAAGTCCCTTTTGTCTGGCTTTTAAATGTCCAACTCGGCAGCAATGTTATCGGGTTCTCTACCTCCGTCTAAGTGTACAGTGTTCTCCGTATAGTAAGGGCCCTCAATTCCTCCTGTTCGTGAAATCAAATCAACTCATGAATGAAGCCACGCTTGGATCTGACCCCACTGATGGTGGAGTCATGAGGTAGAAGTTGGATTGGAGTGGTGGAGGTGGGCAGCTGTAAGGCAACAGAAGCCCTGTTCCCGACCAGCTTCCCCAGTAAAGCCTCAACTAAAAGATAATGAGATGCTTTTACAGTGAGGCAGCAATGTCCTAACCAACGGTCCGTGACAGGACTAACCACAAGGCAAGGAGCAGTCTGAGAGGGAGCTGATAACTTCCAGTTTAAACTGGTTCTGAGTAAGCATTCAGTAGGAAGGAAACATTTTAAACTCACCAGCAATGAGAAAGTTGACAGAAAACAGCCAAGAGCAGGCAGGATAGATGAAGCCCAGATGCTACGGGCTTCCTCCTCCAGGGCATCTCTCATAGCTTTTCAGACTTTCTGTTGCTGTAGCAAATCTTGCTTCCTTCATCCTCTTTTGTCTTGTTAAGGATTTTTTTTCTTCCCACGGGGTTCAAGAACTGGAGACCCCCACAGCAGTGGCTTTAGGAGCTGTGAACAGCCTCATGCTTCTAACGCCTTTGTAGTCTCCTCTTCCAATTATCGTAGCAATTTAAAGAAAAAGAGAAATACAGATGGTTGCCAGTGAACTAAAGGATTTCGTCCCTGGGGGATCCAGTGATCACTGTGATTGAAAGAACCTGGCTTTCCATTTGCAGACCTGGGTGAAAAAAAATACAGTGACAACATACATGGTCCCAATTCCTCTACTCACCAGGTGACAGGTGACAGAAAGTTCAAAGTCAAGCCTCAGTTGCCTGCACATGGTAGCCAGTGTGAATGGTGCTCACCATCCCCCACCCCTGCTGTCTGTGTTCACAAACAGTTGGCCAGGACAGTTTTGCCAGGAATGATTCGCCAACCCACACACTGGGTCCACCTGCTGTTTGTTTAAGGTCAGGCATGGCCCACAGGCTTGCCCCGGCCACTCCTGTACAAAATGACTCCATCTGTCCACCCATAAAATAGCCACGAGCTATCAAAAGATACTGTGAAAATCCTCCAAGGCTCACACACTGCTGTGCTCAGAGCCTTTTGGATGGGCAAGCAACTGTAGGAGTGTCTCACATGGCACCTGCAACTGCAAGTCACAATGATGCAGTCTCTTTCCCCAACTCTCTGTCTCCACATTCCTGTTTTTCTGTTATAATCCCTCGGCTTGTCAGAATGCCTTGTGGCTACTAGCCCCATGCATCAGACTGTACCACCCTCTACAGCTGGACGTGTCTTCTAGTGAGCCGCTGGCACACAGGACTGGCATTTGTAAAAGTTCTCTGATGGAAACAATGTGTGCCTTTCTCAGGGGGGAAAAAGACTAGTTAGGAAGTCCATCTATGGACCTGTGTTCATAGACATCACTCATTCCTTCTTCTTCTTCTTTTTTTTTTCCTGTTTTGGTGGCACTGAGCAAGAGAGCAATGAGAAATCAAATTCACATAACTAATTCAGAATGAGTGGGGTAGAGCTATGGTCAGGCCCAAGCTCAGCACACAGCTTCCTCGCTGTTCTCCAATTCTACTGAGACTCTCCAAGTTCCTGAAGTGGCTACAGTGTTATCTCACAAAAGTTAACTTAGGTCACAGAAAAAATTATCAACAATAAGCTTAACGGGTCTTTGACAGCGCTCAGTGAAAGCTGGCACTGTAGTAATTGACTCTGACCCCAAAGGATTACCTTATAGTCACTGAAGAGGAGGCAGGGGGCGCCAGCAGCACTCACCGACAGTGAGAAAGGAGAAGATACAAACCAGTTAGAGAAGCTGGCATTTTACCCTTGGGATTGGAGGAGTTGGATGAAGTTCACGGGTGCCAAAGAGATGGTTAAAAACAGAACTCATCAGAGATGCCTTCAAAGAGGCACAGATGCTCTTCTATTTAACAGTTTTGTGCACATATATAATTTTAACTCCTACTCCTCTCTCCTCTCTCTCTCTCTCTCTCTCTCTCTCTCTCTCTCTCTCTCTCTCTCTCTCTCTCTTTCTCTCTCTCTCTCCCCCTTCCTACTTTCCTGTCTTTTAAAATGTGTGACCCATTGAGTTTAATTGTAGTTTCTTGCTCAAACATGAGTGGGAGCTTATTTACTAGAGTAAAGGCAACACATGAAGGCTACACTACTGAAGAAAATGGTACCCCCTCCCCAACAGCCTTCAACTGCCCTGGTCTCTAGAGGTGGGCAGGGCCTGGTGGGTACCTCCCTCACCCATATGGAAGCATTGAGGGGCCCAGTCTTGTTCAGCTATCTGAAGGTAACCACAGCTGCACCAAGTCAATGCATGTGATGCCCAGGTCATATTCTAAAGACATTGCTTTTCTGTGCTTCTCCCCAGCCTCTGCTGCTTATATCCCTGGTGCCTCCTCTTCTGTGATGGCCTCTGAGCCTTGGAGGGTTGTTAAGCACTCTGCCATCACTTATTCTCCGCATGTTGGCTAGTTCCACTTTCTGTGTAAAAAGCCTCTCTGATGAAGGCTGGATGCAGCACTAGTATATGAGTAAAGTAAAATAAAAACATGCATTTAGCTGTCTGGTAAAACTAAATAAATAACCAAAGAATGTTTTCATAGCAATATTGAGTGTATTGAAGAGAAGTTTCACCAAATACCTTCCTTAGTCCATCTTAACAGAGGTAAAGGCAGAATCACCCTGGAAAATCTTTCCCTAAAATTCTTTGATCAGTGTACTTGATATGGAGAGTCTGTATGGGTTCCAGCTGCAAGAACTATTCTGTATTCAGCAATGCTCAGTAATTGTTTGCCCTATAAATCAGAAACTGTCAACAAGGACTTAAACACAATCTCGGAGGTTATAATATATTTAAGGAGATAATTGCTCTATTTTTTTTAATAATAGTGTTGTAGGGGTAGGATACAGAAACGGTAATAATTGTGGAATATAATTTGTATACTATAAAGTAGTTATATATAGTCCTCTATTATTATAAATACCATAAGAATCTAATTATATCAGCTCATAGCATAGGCCATTGGGCACTGTTTAGGTCTACATATGGTTTTGTCATGAAGATATGAAAAGGGCAGATTAGCAATGCAAGCCCATGATATATGGCACTATACTATGTACAGTATACAATATGCGTACCATAGTATATCCAGAGTGCACAGTTGTGACTGTTTGTAGAGTTTGATAACTATGTGTCCATCTGCACACTCATATAAATGTATGAACACGCGTACACATATGAACGTGTTTATGTAGCCTGTGTGAACACTCGTGGGTGTAGCTGAGCATCGGTGTGTGAGTTGCATGCCCATCACAGTGATCCCAGCACAGTCTGTCTGGGGGTCTTTAGAAGGTGGCTTCTGGCTTCTGTCAATCCATGAAGTGTTGGTGGACTCAGAGGGTGGGAGCACATGGATGGCAGGACTTGCTGAGGTTTTCAGTCTCGGGAACATGCTGTGCTTTCTCTGCGTGCACTCTCTCACTCATTTCCATGAGTCCCTAGGGTATATTTCCTCATGAGCCCTTGTATAATGGAGCCAGGAATTACAGTTTCAAAATGTTGAACTACTTGGGGGCCAGTAAGATGCCTCAGCAGATAAAGGCCCTCACAGCCAAGTGTGAAGACCCAAATCTGATCACCAGGACGCACACACTGGACAGAGAAAAACAGTTCCCACACATTGTCCTCAGACCTCCATATGCATGTGCTTCTGAACACACACACACAGACACAAACACACATACACACACACAATGATACATAGATAGATGATACATACATACATGATAGATAGATGGTAGATAGATAGATAGATAGATAGATAGATAGATAGATAGATATTTTAATAATCACCTGGTGTCTTACTCCTTTCTATTGTCCAAAGCTGCCCTTCTAATACACCAATTTTTCAGGTAAAATCTGCTTGTTAATTCTGGTTATTTCTGTCTTTTACATGTGCTTCTGCTCAGTGAAACTAGCTGTTGCCTGGGTCAAACCCAACCATCAGCAACAGACCTGAGGAGCACTGTGGTTGCACTCACTTGTTAGTTCTGGTCAGTGTCCTTTTTCTATGTAAATGTGAATTCTAATAAGAAAATCCTATGACAATCCTAACTATAAATAGCATGTCCTGAACACCCACTAAGCCTCATGCCCTGGGCTAAGCTGCAAGGGCAGGAAAGGAATCTGGGTCGGCTTTTGTTTTGACTTTCTCATATGAACAATTTCAGAAGAAAAAAATTCCCTTTGATTTCTAGAAATGCGTTATACTAGATGGGAAGAGAAGTCATTGATAGAAGTGAAATATGTTTAGTGTTTACCAAATGGGAGGATTATCTAATTTCTTATCTTTGTATTTGTAATATAAATAGCTACACTAACAAAATTTTTCTCCTTTGATCTCAGGCTTTCTACTGAAAAATCTTAAGACTATGATATTTTAAATAATTGAGAAAATGATATTTAGTATTGTGAAATGAGTTTTTCTGGTAATGGAATATTCTGGAAACTGAAGTGTAGCTTGATGGAATTTGACAAAAGCAAACATGGGAGCACTGCTTTTGACATTTGTAATTAATTTCACACAAATATTTGTTTAATCTGACAATATGGTTAATCACTAAGGTGAAATTGGAAGTTACCACCACTGAGTGATGGTGTAAAAGCTAATAAATTCAGTTCATAATCATTATGTACATGCTAGTTGTAATAACTTACTGTCCACACCAAATCTTTATAAGCATTGTAATTAAATATAAAATGCACATTAGAATTATTATGAGTAATTAGGGCAACATAACAAGTATGCGTGAAAGTCCCAAAGCTCATTAAAATGTTAAAAGACAAAACTTGCTCTACCCAATGTTCCTGCATATTCTGTATGGATAAAGCCAATGCTGAGTGACCTGAGTTTTGGGTTGTTTATGAATTTGAACATTTAGTTGAGTTACCAAACATAGATTTTTTTTCCATTTAGAAGAAATAGAAGATATGTGTGGGCACGTACACACACACACACACACACACACACACACACACACACACACACACACTAGATCACAGTAAGATGTACTGTTTGATGCCATGACCAGTACACCTGAAGAATATAAGAGCATTTTCTGCAGATGGCTGGAGATAAGTTCTGGCTACATGGCTCTCACACGCCGGAAATCCCAGCTTTGGGTGGTCAGTTTCTTTTTCTGGCCTCCATGAGCAGCCACACACCTTAGGCCACCAGGCTGTGGGGCATCCGTGAGACACACTGCAAAGGGCTAGTAGATGAAGCCAGGTGTGGGCATCCTCAGCCCAGCTGTGCTGTCTTGCAGCATAGTCACACATGTCCTCCATGAGATTCACATTAAAGTGTGGTGAACTCAAGTCCAGACAGAGAACCTGCACTGGGGACATAGACAGAATGGCAAGAGCAGGGAGCCACAGCCCACGGTGTTTCAGAACTTCCCGCCTGGTCTCCTGGATAAGTAAACAACTTGCTTCTAATAAACTCATTGTACACAGACTGGGTTTTAAATCTTACCTTTCAGTTTACACACAAAGTGGAATAGGTTACCAGAACTATAACATACTTCAAATTCAACTAAAGGAATTATTTTTTGGTCAAAATAAACTGGAGATCCTGAACAAGCATATCCATTTATTTAATTATAATGTTGTTCCCTGTGTCTATAATATGTAATTTCCAGAAAAGCTTCAGCGTTAAAATCTAAAGTTTAGGTGAAATTATAGGTTAATAATAAGAAGGAACTCCATTTCTAGATCTTTACTCATTAAACATCATTGAGAAATGTACATTATTGGGCAATAGCATTGTTATACATATTAAAGCATATAATAAAATGTATTTGATTATTATTTTACTCCTTGAACACAGTCCACAGTCATCAGAACTTCTTGGGGAATTAATCTATATTGAGTTGAAAAGTCCTAGGAAGGGGCTGGTAAAATGGATCAAACCATGAAGCCACTGGCTAATCAAGCGTGAGGACCTAAGTGCCACCCAGAATTCAGTCCCTATAAGTCATCTTCTGACCACTACATACTGTGCGATGGAAACATGACAATGTGCATGAATGTGCATGCTCACATGAACACAAGTGTGTGCCCACATGTGTGTGCGTGTGCACACACACACACACACACACATACATAAATTTAAGTGTAAAATAATTTTTCAAAGGAAAGTTCTGGAGGGGTGAATTGTAGAAAGGAGCTTCTCTATACAGTATGTGGCTTTGGAGAGTAGAAATCAATAAGAATAAACATGGAGTTGCTGGATGACACGAGGAAATAAATGTCCATTTAAGTGTCCACGTGGAATTCACGTGGTTCTTAGGCACCGAGGACGCCCCCCCATTGGGTCCCATCTGTGTCTGCTCAGGACAACCTCTTCCTGGCCGTGCCTCGTTTTCAAACCAAGCACTCACTGTCACTCCTGATGCCATGGCTGGCCTGTTCTCTGCGTGTATCTTCACTGACATATTTTCTACTCTGAACTCCTCTGGAATCTATATTTCTTTTAGACACCTCATGTTTTTAAAATATTTTGTTATTTTTTATATATGTACACATATGTACAATAAACTGCCGACATCAAGAAGAACCATGAAACAATCAGGAATCATGTAAATATTACATTCATAGTGTTTTGGCTATTTGTATTTGGCAGCCCTGAAAAAAAATATCTTTTCTATTTTGGTGCATCTAAAATTCTGAATGTAAATCAATATCTAGTGTATCACTTCATTATCAACATAAAGCATCTATCTATACCTAAAAACATCTTATCCCCTAAACAACTAAGCCTAATTGTAAAACTGAACTATGTGGTCTTCAACCCCATCAGAAAATTGAGAAGGAATTAAATTGATTACCTGAGTATACAAGGAGTGCAGGTTAGTAGCTTCCCAAATGAGAAGATGACAGATACAGTTTGCGACCTGAGCAGTCACCCAAAATTTTCTATAATGTTGGAGCATCATCTTCAGCCTTCTGGCTCAGTATATCTGACAGACATATTTGTGAGACAGGAACTATTGAGGACTTGCTTACCCTGTCTAGGCAGAGTTTGGCAGTTGACTCTGCCTACATCCAAGCTTGCCCTTTTTAAAGGCAGAATTCTGTCTGTGATAGAAATGAGGACATTTGTCCAGTGGCTTGCTTCTCACATTGAAGCTGTCTCCATAAGGAAGTTGTTTGACACTCATCATCCTCTTTGAAGTAGACTGGCTGTTGCTAGGAGTTAACCTGTCTCATTGTCTATGAATCTTTAAAGTAATAAAAACATTTTAAAATGCCATATTCCATATGTCTCTGAAGTTTTTAAAGACCTTATCTAACTATTTTACCTTATCTTTCTATAGAATCATATCTACATATTGTATCTAAGATATATATTCTTGTGATAAAAATAGACTAGTAATTGATAACTTTCTAGGATTCAATGAAGCTGAAGACACAACATAGACAAACTTATGGGAGGCAATGAAAGTAGTGCTAAGAGGAAAGCTCATAGCACTAAGTGCCTTTATAAAGAAACTGGACAGTTCCCATACTAGTAACTTAACAGCACACCTGAAAGTTCTAGAACAAGAAGAAGCAGACACACCCTAGAGGAGTAGACAGCTGGAAATCATCAAACTCAGAGCTGAAATCAATAAATTGGAAACAAGGAAAGCAATTCAAAGAATCAATGGAACCAAGAGCTGGTTCCTTGAGAAAATCAACAAGATTGACAAACCTTTAGCCAAACTCACTAAAAGGCAGAGGGAGAGTATTCAAGACAACAAAATTAGAAATGAAAAGGGAGACATAACGACAGACACTGAGGAAATCCAGAGAATCATCAGGTCTTACTTCAAAAGCTGATATGCCACAAAATTTGAAAACCTAAAAGAAGTGGACAATTTTCTTGATACCTACCAACTACCAAAATTGAATCAAGATCAGGTAAACAAATTAAATAGTCCTATAAAACCTAAGGAAATAGAAGCAGTCATCAAAATCTCCCAACAACAACAACAACAAAAGCCCAGGACCATATGGATTCAGCACAGAATTCTACTAGATCTTCAGAGAAGAGCTAATACCAATTCTCTTCAAACTATTCCACAAAATAGAAACAGAAGGAACATTGCCAAACTCATTCTATGAGGCCACAGTCACCTTGATACCTAAACCACATAAAGTCTCAACAAAGAAAGAGAGTTTCAGACCAATTTCTCTTATGAACATCGACACAAAAATACTCAATAAGATACTCACAAACCGAATTCAGAAACACATCAAAACAATCATTCACCATGAACAAGTAGGCATCATCCCAGGCATAGAAACTTCACTTTAACAGAGAATAAAGCAAACTTCTGTGAGGGCAGCCTCATGTCTCTTTTATTTTGGAATGTAGGAAACATTGGACATGAATGACTTTGGAGGCCTCTATGTAGACAATAGTCTGGATAATTCCTTAGCAAATACACACACACGCACGCATGCACACACGCACTCACATACGAGTTGCAGTTTCCCTAGCTCCACAGAATGATAACGTGACCATGCTGCTGTGTGAACTGCAGAGTTGCAGCAACAGGAAGGGACACCCCAGCGGGAGGAGGACTCTGGCAAGTATTTGCTATTGTAGTCACGTTGTTGTGGCCATAGCTGACTAAGAGCATCTCTGGCCACGTGACTGTCTATTATTCTGTTCTTCTTGAACTGTGTCAGTGAGATATAAAAACCAAACATGAGGGTCCTCCAGAATTCTGCTGCCTAGGTGTGGCATTCCGACATCCACGTTGACAGTGCTCTACATAATACTGTACAACACACAATAATGAGGGTCTAATGTCAGCTATTTTATTTCCTTTGCTCATTATCATACCTAAGTGCAGTATTTAATTGTATATGTGAGAGAGAGAAAGAGAGAGAGAGAGAGACAGACAGACAGACAGACAGACAGACAGACAGACAGACAGACAGACAGAGATATACAGAGACAGAGGGGAGACCAAAATAGTAAGACATTATTATGCAGTAGAACTTACCAAGCCTGCGAACATGTCATTGGTCTTCCCTGAGACACATATTGCTAAAGAACCTGAGAAATGTTTGTTTGTTTAGTTTGCTTTGCTTAATCCTATATGGTCTAAGCACACAATAGAAATGCCACAGGGATGTTCTTCTTAGACCATAAGACTGGAGTTAGGATGTCTTCCATCTAGATTCTTACGGCCTCTTGTTTACCATAAAGTTATCCTGAAAACCAACACTATTGTTTCATTCAAAACTTACTTTATTGGACACAAAAATTGTGACTCTGAAAGGGCAGAGTGGGCTAGTAACTGCTACACAGGCACAGAATGGGGTGTCCCAGGCATTTCCGTCTCCTCTGATACGTATTTTTTCAACTTGAGATGCTAGCTTCTCACTGGTCCTCACACTTTTAACCTTGCTGTGCTTGTCTGTTGTTCTTAATGTATCATTCTGAGTTTTCCCATTAAAACACACGAAATCCTCCATCACTGCAGAAGGCTACGTTGTTGGTCACCCCACACATCCCTCTGTTGTTCTTAACTCAGGTTCAATTCATCAGAGACCTGTGAGGCCGCAGCGATGCATCCTCACCATCCACCACACTGTGTTATTTTTCTTGCACCTTCTCCAAGACCATTTAGAGCATGATGTTTGAGGAGGCCCATTCAAGGCCTTTTTTCTTGGCACCCTTCCATCTGGAGTGTCCATTTTTCTGAGTCTTCAGGGTGGCCTACTTCCTCATTTTCTTTCATCCCCTGCCCTTTAGAGAAGACCCCTCAATCTCATCATATGAAATAAGAAGCCCAATGACCTCTGCCTATGACTGCTTCCCTATATTACAAGTCTTACTCCCAACACCAATAATCACTGCATCGCAGTTTGAATCCCTTTGTTTGGCAGTTGTTGCTCTCATTAGAATATACAATCCACAAGGGAAGACTCTTAATTCAATACCACATCCTTATAACAATGGTTAAAAGCAGGCACTTGATAAATCTTAAAACATCATAACTGTTTGATGATAAAAAATTAAATAACAACAAAAATAATAACTATTCGTTTCTTTGTACTACAAAATGCTTGTGTTGATGTTGGTGAGGAAGATGTCCTAGCACCAATACTCTGGCCTGAGACCATTCCTGTGGCATTGCCATTGTGTGCTTAAAGCAATTGATGTATTTTAAACACAAGCATGAATCTCTCAGGTCTTGGCAATGTTTTCTGAAGATAGCAATGCACTCGTCATAGAGCTGTTGTTGAACAAGAAGCTTTTCCGAGTGGGAGCGTAAACACAGGGGATCGAGGAGTTTGCAGTGAGGGGCACACAGTGAGACTGAGATCAGGAAGGAGGTGTCAGCTTCATTAAATGAATATTTGTGAGAAGGGGGTGGAGTCTGGACACTTCCTGACAGTTTTTTTGTTTGTTTGTTTGTTTGTTTTTACGAGTTGTTCTTGTTGAAATCAAGTTTCTTTTTTGTCAGTCAGACTTCTTCTTTCTTGACACACTCTTCAGTTGTCAAGCTACTTTGCTGTCAGGCAGGTTTTTGTCATCCCATGTTTTTATTTAATCACTGCAGGATTTTTTTTCCCCCTGTAAAATGTTCCTAGTCCCAAATAAACTCAAAGCACTACCTCTTTTGAAAATTATATTTTCTCCACCGTCCTCCCACATCTCCTGATTTCTTGTGGTTTGATGTTTGCTGGTGGCACACCTCCTGCCTGTCTTTTCACCGCTGCACACCTCCTGCCTGTCTTCTCACCGCTGCACACCTCCTGCCTGTCTTCTCACCGCTGCACACCTCCTGCCTCTTGTCTTCTCACCACTGCACACCTCCTGCCTGTCTTCTCACCGCTGCACACCTCCTGCCTGTCTTCTCACTGCTGCACACCTCCCGCTTGTCTTCTCACCACTGCACACCTCCTGCCTCTCATCTTCTCACTGCTGCACACCTCCTGCCTGTCTTCTCACCGATGCACACCTCCTGCCTGTCTTCTCACCGCTGCACACCTCCTGCCTGTCTTCTCACCGCTGCACACCTCCTGCCTGTCTTCTCACTGCTGCACACCTCCCGCCTCTCTTCTCACCACTGCACACCTCCTGCCTGTCTTCTCACCGCTGCACACCTCCTGCCTGTCTTCTCACCGCTGCACACCTCCCGCTTGTCTTCTCACCACTGCACACCTCCTGCCTCTCATCTTCTCACCACTGCACACCTCCCGCCTGTCTTCTCACCTCTGCACACCTCCCGCCTCTTGTCTTCTCACCGCTGCACACCTCCCGCCTGTCTTCTCACCACTGCACACCTCCCACCTGTCTTCTCACCGCTGCACACCTCCCGCCTCTCTTCTCACCGCTGCATACCTCCTGCCTCTCTTCTCACCGCTGGACACCTCCTGCCTGTCTTCTCACCGCTGCACACCTCCCACCTGTCTTCTCACAGCTGCACACCTCCCACCTGTCTTCTCACCGCTGCACACCTCCTGCCTGTCTTCTCACCGCTGCACACCCCCTGCCTGTCTTCTCACCGCTGCACACCTCCCGCCTCTTGTCTTCTCACCGCTGCACACCTCCCGCCTCTTGTCTTCTCACCGCTGCACACCTCCCGCCTGTCTTCTCACCACTGCACACCTCCTGCCTGTCTTCTCACCGCTGCACACCTCCCGCCTCTCTTCTCACCGCTGCATACCTCCTGCCTCTCTTCTCACCGCTGGACACCTCCTGCCTGTCTTCTCACCGCTGCACACCTCCCACCTCTCTTCTCACAGCTGCACACCTCCTGCCTCTTGTCTTTTCACCGCTGCACACCTCCTGCCTGTCTTCTCACCACTGCACACCTCCTGCCTGTCTTCTCACCACTGCACACCTCCTGCCTGTCTTCTCACCGCTGCACACCTCCTGCCTGTCTTCTCACCGCTGCACACCTCCTGCCTGTCTTCTCACCACTGCACACCTCCTGCCTGTCGTCTCACCGCTGCACACCTCCTGCCTGTCTTCTCACCGCTGCACACCTCCTGCCTGTCTTCTCACCGCTGCACACCTCCTGCCTGTCTTCTCACCGCTGCACACCTCCTGCCTGTCTTCTCACCGCTGCACACCTCCTGCCTGTCTTCTCACCGCTGCACACCTCCTGCCTGTCTTCTCACCACTGCACATCTCCTGCCTGTCTTCTCACCGCTGCACACCTCCTGCCTGTCTTCTCACCACTGCACATCTCCTGCCTGTCTTCTCACCGCTGCACATCTCCTGCCTGTCTTCTCACTGCTGCACCCCTCCTGCCTGTCTTCTCACCGCTGCACACCTCCTGCCTATCTTCTCACCGCTGCACACCTCCTGCCTGTCTTCTCACCGCTGCACATCTCCTGCCTGTCTTCTCACCGCTGCACATCTCCTGCCTGTCTTCTCACCGCTGCACCCCTCCTGCCTGTCTTCTCACCGCTGCACACCTCCTGCCTGTCTTCTCACTGCTGCACACCTCCTGCCTGTCTTCTCACCACCTTGCTCCTCCTTAAGCTTGCTCTCATTTGCTTCTCTTTCCAAATTAACAGAACATCAAACATGGCAGTTTTGAAATAAAGATAAAAAATACCCTCCCATTCTACAATGGATCCCACTAGATCCTACTAGGTCAGCATCTGTGGGTTCATGACAGGTCTATGCACACTTTTGTATCTTCGCTCTGGGCATGTGGAAACAGCACACCACAGCTCCCCCAGATTACAAAGATGTACAGATGGACATTTCACACCTCAGAATACATGGAGTCAATGTGATTCTGGTTAATAGGCTCATTTCATCACTAGGGGCACACTTATGTGTCACTGAGGAGCTAGCCTTGACCTCATGCCTGCCTTGTCCTCATGCCTACTCCCTGATTCTGGGTTCCTTCTTATGTGGGTGGCAGCTACCAGCAACAGCCACACCATCCCCTTAATGGACTTCCCTTTCAAAGCATGAGTCACAGACCTCCCCTCCCTGGAGCAGCGAAGAAAGTAACCAATACCCTAAGGAGCTTGTGGTCTTCATTTGGGGAGATGCCTCCCATGGGACACGTATTCTGTAATCTTGCTAGACTTCCATCCTCCCCCCTCGGGCATTTGGTATAGAGGGCAGAAAGGAGAAGTAAGCAGTTTACAACACCTGTCTTTGATATAAACTATATTTTCTTTAACTTCTCTTTTTCTCATAGTTACTCAGGGTTTCTTTTCTCCTTCTGTAAGGCTGTATGTGGAATTATTCTTTAGAATGCATTAACAATATGAATTATTCATTTCTCAGAATTAAACAATTTAACAACTGAATTTTAATCAACTTCTTAATGTTCTATTTTTAAGATTATTGAAGGCCACAGTAACCAAAGGAAATAATAAGCCATTCAGTCAACTAAGAGACTGATTCTGTCCTTCTTCTGGAAACAGTCCCCTCCTCGAAGCTCCTTGGAAAAAACTGGGCCTTTGGTCAGACGGAAATGACCCCATGAGAATCCCAAGAAAGGAGTCTACCCATCGCCAATGCTACTGGTGTCACTAATGCTACAGGTGTCGCTGATTAGACCGAAGCAAGAGTCTTAGATGGGAAATTTATTACAACCACATTTTGAGACTAATACCAGTCTTTCTTTTTGAAATATAGTGTTACTTAGAGAAATTCTTTTTAATAACACTTTTATGAATTTTCAGAGAATCGTCATTCAATGTATCTTGATCATATTCGCCTCTTCCTCACTCCCCAACTTTTCCCAGGTCCCTGGGTTCTTTAGTGTCTTTTTGACCGACCCTCAGCACATGTCCTGGTTCTCTGGCTCTTAAGATCTCTCCATTCCTCCTCCTCTTCTACCGTGTTCCCCAAGGATTACACCTAGGGAGTTTTCTTTAAATGTATTAATTATGGCTGGAATTTTCTCCTGGAAAAAAGAAAATTACTTCATCAAATGCTTAACTGAATCAATGCATTGATTTAAAAATTTCCAGGCAAAGGACTCACCAGCACAATGCATGTCTTTCTGAAAGATGTACCTTTGTGCTACATGTATTTTTCATGTTCTAGCTCATCTTGAAGCCCCAATATCTTATTACCTGGCCAAGCAAATATAAGACAAAGTTTATGCTATCTACATTCCCCAAAAGGCCAACTATCTGCTTAAAAAGCAGAATGCATGTGGAATTTTGGGAGTGTAAAAACCAGTATCACAGACCAGCTTCCAGTTGACTTAATTACTGGCTTCTAAGATAAGGAAAGCATGTTTGTGAAAAGTCAGCTCTGCTTCCTGTCTGTATCTTGACTCAGTCTGTGCTCAGCGAGGGCGCATGTCCCTGGTTCTTGTATTCCTGTGATAACTCCTGCTTTAGAGAGTATTTTTTTATTGACTTCTAAGTGCAAGCCACTAAGCTAAGCTCTTCTGAGATTATCTTATACTGCCTGGACAGCAGTGTAGGGAAGTAGGTAGCATTTATGTTATAGAGGAAGAAATTGAGATTTAGAGGCATTTACCTTGGTGAGTGCTAGAACTCCACACAACCGCAAGTGTAGGTTTCTTGCCACATACCTCACCACGGTCTAAAAGTTTAATCTTAGAGAAAGCTAGAGGTGAATGCTGACCAGAGGTTGAACAACATTGTCATCCTCAAATCATATGGTGATCAGATTTTTGTATGGTGATATGTATTCTTCACATCTTTAAGTCAGAAAAACATGCTACTAAGTACTTGGCTCCCCTTGAAGTTATTTATAAACCACAGACATGTCTTATTTTGAAGTTTGCTGATCTTCTGTTCTGTGTGATGCAGTAGGCTGAAATATTGCTGTTGTTTGTGCCCTGAGCTTCTACTGTCTTCAGAGAAAATGTTTCCAGTTATCATCCTCCTCATCTGTGATGGTAATATACAGAAGGGTTGTGCTACAGCTGCCGGTTAGAGCGTGTGTCCAGTTGTCCAAGCCCTCTATTAGAATTCTACTTCTACATGTATACACACATACACACACACACACACACACACACACACACACACACACAGAGATTGAACCTGTCCTCTATGCTGTGATTTCTGGAATCCTTTATTTTCAAAGATTATCTGATGAAGACTGCTTTATTTTAACCTGTAAGTCCTGGAATCCAGATCAAGGGCATCTCTCTTTCCTTACCTATGTCACTTCTGACAAGATGATTCTTCCTGATGACTCTTTGGGTGAAGACCGGCACTCTTTGGATATGCTTTCTTATTGCAGTTCTGTAATCTGCACATCATTCTGAGGTGTGCTGTCAGCATTTAGCCATCGAATCTCCCAAGCTGCATTTCATCTACCTTGGCTAAGTGATTCTTTGGCATGCACGTGTCTTTGATGGCAAGGCCGTGAGTAGCCAGATCGCCCACTGAGGATGGCAAAAAACACAAGGTCTTTGGGCTATTGTCATGTCACTAGGAAAATGAGCCTGATTAAGCCTTGAAGTGCCAAGCAGAGCATTTCTGTTGTCTGCACCTGCACAGCCTGCTGTTTTTGATGAAGAACCTTTCATTATCATCTTCCTAGAATGACTGGCTCCACAATGCAAGGAGCTACCCGCACAGTGACAATGAAAAGACAAGTGTCGAAGGGCGCCTGGTTGGCCTTTGTGCTGGATTTCCTCAACATCTGTGCTTAGCACTTACCTAACGTCTGTCTGATGATGCTGTTCTGAAATTCACTGTTTTTCACTGTGCGTGCACTTCAGCTCACAGACAAGTGTGACTTGACAAAGGGCGTGGTGCTCAAATGTTGGAAGTGCACACCTATACGTCTATGTCAAGGAACACTCTGTGCTTGTAAAATTTGAGGGCTCCAGCACTGACTTCTTTTTTTCTACTTTAGTGTTCTTCGAAATCTCACATTTGAATGAAATGAAGCAGGCTCTGTGAAAAAGAAAATCACAAATACTTGGTGATATCTGTGTGTCCCCTCATGATCTCCTTAGACATGGTCTACATGGCTGGCACAGAGCAGAAATTCACAGGGCAGGGACTAATCCATTGTTTTAAACATAGAACATTTTAGTGTAGAATTGCTATCTTGGACAAGTTGGCCTAGCATATCTATGGATTCAGCTGTTACAGGTTTAGTTGGAAATTTAACTAGGCATTCTATTTGTCAAGCAAGTGAGTCACACCCTCAGTGCAAATGCTTGCAGCTTATTTCTTACTCAGAGTTCCTAAAGCACATGTGTTACAGGATATTTGATCACATTGTGAACCCCGAGATTGTGTTATATACTGGAAAAACCTGCTTCTGGCTGTGATGTGGCTCAGCCCCAGCACACACCTTTAATCCAGGAGCTTTCTGCTTGAATATTGTCAACAAGATTACATAAAGTCAACCATTGGTCAAGAAGTGAAGCAAGCAACCAGGTGACAGGAAATAAACATAGGATTCTTAAGAAACAACCATGGAGAGTAAAAAGTCAGGAGGACAGATTGAGAGACACACAGGAAGTAGAAGGGAGGGGCATGCAGTTTGAGGGTTTTTTGAGATGATGTAAGAGATGAAGGATTCCTTCTGGGACATTAACTGAGTAGGAAAGCCAGCTGGGGGTGCTTTCTCTGCCTCTGGGCTAATAGGCTTTCATCCCAGCATCTGACTCCTGAGTCATTTTTGGTAAAAATAGAATGGTTGAATTTTATTAAAAAAACAACAGCTACATGGCTCAAAAGAATTCATAAGACCTCAGGAACTTAATTATGCTACACGTCATGGGTCATATGACCAAAGACATGGTTTAGGCCCGACAAAGCAAAATGAGAAATATGAGCCCATAAATATCCCATTAGAACCTTCTGGAATTCTATGGTCATATATATATTTTTTAAACCTCCATCCAGGAAAAGATTTATAATACTTTTCTTGGCAGCATGGCCTGAGAAGCACCATGGAAACAAAGCCTGCCTGACATCCTCAGGCACTCCAAGGACAAACAGACTAGTGGGGTGTGAAGCACCGTGACCTTGGAATTTTTCTAAAATCATCCAGCTCACAAATCCTACCTTCTCTTTGGAGTAGCCCATGACTTTCTCATCATCCTGACAGATGCCAGACCAGCTCTCAGAAGTCCACCTGCTCCGCTCCACCACTTTTTGGGGGCGGGGGAGGGCAAGCTGTTCCAGACAGTAGCCAACGGCTTCTCATGGATTTAGTCAAATGCCACTTTTCCACTAAAACACCTGCCAAACATCATCTCCATGGAATAGCATCTAAAGCTCCCATGCTGGCCTTTCAGATGCTACAGAACCTGGCTTGCAGGAGCATGTGCCTCTATGTCCTCTCAAATACTCTGCTGAAGCCACTGACTATTCTTCTGGCTTCAGGGGAGCTAGCCTTGGCTCTTGGCGTGTTTCTCTTGTGTGAAGACTTACTCCTAGCTCTTTTTCTCACAATTTGATTCCTCCCTCAACTTCTACCACATAAGTGACGAGCTAGGTCATTGCTCCGTATAAAAGGCCACCAGACATATAAAAGCAATTCTCTTCTTTACACTGCTTCACATGCACTGGAGTTTTTCTCTAGTTATATAGATGATTTTTTAAAATTATTGCTTCCTTAGTTTGATACTGATGGAAAAATGAATGATTAAACAAATAATGTCCCCCCACAAAGTCCTTGCAAAAGATCTACAATAGCATTAAAATGTATTTTGAATTTTCATGTCCATAAGTAAAATCAATAGAGACTTTAGCTCAATTTTATAACTGTAGATATGAAATGAAATAAATGCCCATGAGAAACGCTCTCCATACTGAAGGCCCCATATCCCTCAATTCTGGGTCTCACTACACAATATGCACTTGGGACATTTCCTTATGCATATTTCTACTAATATGTTATGCATTCTTTGTCAGCAATTCCATATGACACAGTATTGCTTTTGCAGTCACTGTCCATCAGAGCTGCCCACCTGCTGCCAGATACAGTACTGTCTCTTTAACTTTGGCTGTAAAGCTCCCGGTGCCCAGCCATCTGCACATTGGACTGCATAAAAGCCTTTTAATGGTGAATTAGGTTTTTATTTCGCTTCATTACACCTGGGTTTTCAGGCAATGTTTGGGATTTTATGCATTTGTTTGTAATGAGTCATGGCCCCCTTGACAAATGGGAGACTAATTTCACTAACCAGGTTATCAGCAGAAGCTTCTGACAGAGGGCCTGTTGCATATGGTTATTTGTCTTCAATAATAACTGGAAATCATAAAGGATTATAGCTTGTTAGCATGACAAGGCAAGGCTCAGGAAAGCCTGTGAGAGCAGTAGGTGAGAGGCCCCTCACCTGAACCTCTTTCCAGTACATAGGCACATAGCAACTGATGGGCGTGGGGGAGGCTGTGTTGTAGATGTTTGGTGTGTCTTTGGATGCATTCCCCAAGGTGGCATGATGCTCTGCTTGAGCAAAAGTTTGGGTTTATTGAATTATTCCTTATATTGTATTTCTGTCTATATATGTACATTTATATATCTATTTGCATACACACATATATTACTTCACATATTTTCTCATTTGAACATTTCCAATAAACATTCTTTCATTACTTTCACCAGGTTGTTAAAGAAATATAAACCATTACCTTGCATTTTCCTTAGATTATAACTTAAACTTTACTATTGAGAATAGAGGCATTATTATTTCAAAATGAAGTATCAGGAATAGAAAGTGATTAATTTAGTTAGATATTTTAAAGGGAAAGACAGTATTCTCTTTTAAGAATGCATACTGTTGTCATATTCACAAGACACTGGAACTGAACATTAAAGCCTCCACATGTTGTTGCTTTCTATGGAAACTTCAAATGCGTCCCCAGTACCACCCAGGTCATATTTTTAAATTACCTGTACCAACATCTTCATGTTTCTAGTTGTATGGACTCCTCTGCATGGTGCCATTTAAAATCCATTATATAGAAACCTTGACAAAATACAGACTCTTATGAAAAGATGCTTTCCCCCAACTGCTAAGATTTGCTGCGTGGGTATCCTGGCAAAGCTTCCAGTGGTCTGAGACAATTTCCCTCTCCTCCTGGTATATTCACATCTCACTTTCTTTTGTCAAGATGTCCTGTTGGCCTCAGTGTCTCTATGCATCCCAAGCCCAGCCACATTGCACCGAACACACTGACCCATCCCTGTGTGCCAGCACAGTGTGGAGTCCCAATGCCTCCCCCTCTTCCCTTCTGCCTTCAGACAGGCCTTTCCTCAGCACAGACACCCGCCACCCTTGTAAACCACAAGCCAGCTGACATCCCTGTGTTATGTTGTACCATTTTCTTTTATCTCCCCAACCCTTAAAGTCCTTCCTAGTGCAACCATCATGGCCCCGTCCCTCTTTGTTTAACTAAAATGAGAGTTTCTGTAGCATCAGGGGCTCAAACTTAGCTGTTCTCTCTACCCAGGAGGCTTTCTTCAAATACCCACAAAGCTAGTACACACATATGCCCATGTGCCCTTTCACGGTCCTTCCTTCTCATGGAGGACTTACAGCTTCTGCATCCGTGCACATCAGAAAGATCACCGGAGATGTGTACGTGAAACTCTTCTCTGTCCCCTGATATTTTCCTGGTGGTGCTACTGGGAGGATCCCAAGGCCCAAGAAATGGTCACCTGTGCTCTACCAACACACTACATCACAGCCCACGTGTCACGTTCTGACACTTTGCATTTTATTGCTGACACTTAGCCATGGCATTTACTGATTGTAGTCTGCCCCCTCCCCACCCACCTGATCTAGGACTCAGGCTGGGTTTGGTAAGAATCTGACTTGATTGCACTTTGACAACTGCCTGGCACATGTTTAAGGCTCAGTGACCGTTCTGGTGAATAAAGCCTGTGGTTTGATTGGTTCTACTAAGTCTCTCAGTGAAAAGAAAGTTGCTTTAGCTGGGGCCGCGGTGAGGAGGAGGGAGGTCGTAGCATCCAGAACAGGCTTCAGATCTTTGGAAGTGAAGACCATCCAGAGATAGAAAACCAGGTCACAGAGTCACTCACCACACAAGACAATGACGGCATCCCAGACTTCGCTCACCATGGCTGACTTGAAATTCTGCATCCAAGCAGATGTCTGACCCTCATGCGTTATTTAATGCCTCTGAACTTGGGCTTTCATCTTGGTAAAATGAGGATAATGCTATCTGGGCTCAAAGCATCACGTGAGGAAAGCAAGACCCCAAAGCAGCTGCTCAGCGCCAGCTCTGTGATCGCTCAATAATGGAGGGTTGATGGAGTTTGGTTTGACCAGGATATAGATGAGGTGTTCGCCTCACTGTGCTATTTCTCCAATAGAAACCCAGCCAAAATGCATTGCGTTTACCCTGTACTCCCTCAGAACATTCATCTATTGCCCAACTTGAAAAATGGAGCTGAAAACGACTGGTCTACTGTTTGAAGGATAAAACACAGGGGCTGGTATGCTCTGAACTGCCAGGCATGAGATTGCTTTGAATAGAAAAGAAATAGAAACGTGCATGCGTTTGTGTGTGTGTGTGTGTGTGTGTGTGTGTGTGTGTGCCGCGCGCGCGCGCCGCGCGCGCGCGCATGCATGTGCACACTCATGCCAACATCATCCCTGCTGAAGATTACTTCTCTCTACCCACCATGGTGTTTTGTTTCTTTTTCAGTTGCTCCTACGATTCAGGAAATTAAATCTGGCACAGTGACCCCCGGACGCAGCGGACTGATAAGATGTGAGGGTGCAGGTGTGCCGCCGCCGGCCTTCGAATGGTACAAAGGAGAGAAGAAGTAAGGGTTTTTTGAGCATCACCATGTTCGAAGCACTGTGAGCTAATGTGTTTGTGTTCCAATACTAAGTTTAAGCAATTTTTGTAACTGGCTTGAATGGTTCTCAGCAGCCTCCTTATGGGCAAACAGGATGGAGGGACCCACACGGGAGGCATGAGGAGCTAATGGCTTTCCAGAAGAAGTGTCCACATTGGTTTTTATAATCTCAGAAATGCCTGCAAATCCCCTATTGCTGGAACCTTTCCCTTCTCTGCCTCTCTCTTCCCTAGCAACCATGTTTACTTGGAAGGCAACCTGCCTCTAAAGGGCTTGGGCATGGATTTCACAAGGATACTTTAAAAGCAATAGAAGACATAGTCTGTGCTCTGCTTCCTTTATAAGCCCGAGCCCTTTCACCTGCCTCACTCTGCCACAGGAAAGTGTAACGTCCCGTTTCATAGGCTTATGTGTTAGGTATTGCCTTCCTGTCAGACCTGTAGAGGAGTAGGCCTGCATGGAAACAGGCCTAAGCCAGGGGATTTCAAAGCTATTCTACTTCTGCTCAGCATGGCGAATGCCCTGAGGATGTCCCCATAGTCTTGGCAAGAGCTACTGAGCAAGGGAAGATGTGAGCCAACAGATTTCACTTTATTTCCCAGCAGTAGGCTCAATCTTCTTTGGGTGCTCTTACCAAGCCAGGCACGAAGGCCACTGTGGCTTAGCTGAAGGCTGCCATACGGGCGGTGTGTGCGTTTGCATTTCGCCTAAAATCTAAAGAATTTTTTTTAATGTTAAGTAGAATTTTGTGAAACTGCTATTTCTAAGTCTAAATGTTAAACTACATCCTGCCATCCATGCCACTGAGCAAATGGGTGCGGGGTCTCCACAATCTGATCACCGTCATAGCTGCTCTCAGTTGACATCTGTAAAGAAAGCTGGTGAAAACCACACAAAACTGGCGATGAGTATGGGCATGCGCAAGCAGGTGTCTGGGTTTCATTTCATTTGTATGTGAATAGGTGTGTGTGTGTGTGTGTGTGTGTGTGTGTGTGTGTGTGTGTGTGTGTGAAATCTATGCCCAGGGTCATTCCATCCACACTTTAATTTCTGAGGCAGTGTCTGTGACCTCTCCACCTCGCTTACTGGGACAAGGCCTCTCACTGAAGCAGAATTTACCATTCTGTTTTGGCTGATTGATCCAGGATGCCCCCATTGCTGTCTTCCAGCTCTGAGGTTGTAGGCATTTCCTGCCATTCTGGCTTTTTCTGGGGTGTGATCATGGACTCTCATCGTCAGCAAGCACTTTACCCCTGAGATACCTATCTCCTTACCCCTCTTGCGCTTGACATCAGAACCAGAAGTTCATGTGCAAAAAACAACATTCCATGCCTATAAAAGATTTATCTTAATAATAAAGGCTACCCTTAACACTCTTTATTCTAAAAAAACTATAATTTTACCTAAATTCTTTGAACTGTTTTATATTGCAACTGCATGTAATTGGAGGAGTTTAAGTTTCTCGGTCATTTCACTAAGTAACTCACGTTATTCACAATTCCAAACCTTCCTCTTAGTGGCTTTATAGAGGCTTCGTGTTTTAAACATGGCGTGGTTGGATGAACTGCCTCATGGTTCCCCTCACACCACTCAATAAGTCCATGCATCTGTACAAACTGCCTTCCTACGGTTCTGGTAAGCTGGATTGGAAAGGTCGTTTGTGATGATCTGTGTGAACATCACCCTGTAGAGTGCTCATCAACCCTCTGAAAGCCATGAAACTTTCTGCTAAGATACTTGCCTGGTTGCCCAAGAAATACCTCTGAGCACGTGGCACATCTTGGCAGCATCTGTAGTAAGCGGGGCCTCGGTGCTTACCTCCACTGAGACACTGCGCAAGAGCGCCTGAGTCTCCTGTTCTCCAGAAAAGGAAGATGAACTCTGACTAGGACTGTCTTACCTGTCTGTCAAAGTCAGGTGTTGCTCTGTGATATTCAGTTCCCAGAAGCTAACAGTAAGAATCATTCCTCTTGTCCTTCGAATACAAGCCCCTCTGTTAGCACCCACTTCCAACTGCCTGGACCCTCCAGAGCCACACCTCATCCTAAGTTCTTTCAGCATCACCAAAAGGCTGGAATGACCCTGGAGATGTTGTTCAGCCTGTAGCAAATGTAGCAGGAGGATAGTTGGCTTCAGTCCTTGCCTGGGAAATGGGCTATAGAACCGCTTGCTGACAGAAAAGGTAAATTGGTTCTCCCACCAATCTTCCCAAAACACACTCACACACCTGCAGAATACGTCCAAAACAGATGCACATGTGAAAGATAAACGGGCAGGACACACCCACCATTGTGAGAGTTATAACTGAAAGAATATCCAAATTCCCAAACATCTCTAGAATAATTTCCTCTCAATCTATCAAGGCAATTTATATGTGAGACACGAGAGAGCCAAGGATCTGCTTACAGCACTGTCTGCACGTGAGTGATATGCCATGACAGCCCAGGCTGTGCAGATGTTTCCCTCATCACAGTGAAACCTGTCCCTTGCAGTATGGAGGTGGTACTTTCAGCTGCTGATAGACGTTAATTCGTACGAACAAGTGGTGACAGATGCTGGTATCCCTCCCTTTCGCTCACAGAAAACGAAGTGCATTCCCAAGAAGTCTGCACAAGTTGGGGCAGTTGGTGGCACAACTGGGTCTCATAAATCTTCAGGCAGAGGCTACAGGGCCAACCCCATCATCTGGTGCTCAGGATAGCTCAGCAGTGTATCCAAGGTGGCTGCTTGAAAAGCCCATGATGACCATGAAGGGCAACAGCATTTCAGGTTGGTTACTGATTTGCAGAAGAGACAGTGCATGAAGACACTCACTAATAACATGCATTGTTGTAAGTGACAAAATTAGGTGGACGCGTGGCAGCAACAGACATATCAGTGTTCAGAGTTTCTTCTGAACCCCCAGGACCCTCTCCAGGACAAGCTTCTGTCAGAGATCCCATCAGGATAAAGGTTCTTGCAGGCTCTTTGTTTCCCAGATATCTTTTATCTGTGACCCTTGTATAAAAATTCAGAAATAGCTTACATGAGATTTTACTTGTATTTAAGGGAATGCTTACAAAAGCCTATATCTCTTACACCAAGATTGGCAAAGATATATTTTCATTTAGATATATGAACAACACACTTGCACAAAACAAACACACACACACATGTACGCATGCCCATGTACATACATGCACACACATATATACACATTCCCACACTCACACACAAACATGCACAGAGGTACACATCTACACACACATATGAATGCACACATAGGCACACCTACAGAAGCATGCACATGCACAGAGGTTCACAGACATGCATGCGCGTGCTTACATGTGTACACACACACACTCACACACATACACACACACACATACACACACACACACACACACACATACACACACACACACGGCTATACAGGTGGTGCTGGTTGTAGTCCCTGGAAGGTGGCCTTAGTTATTGGCCACGTAGAGATCTACACAGGACTGCTTGTGACTTTACATCATGGAAACAGGTTTTCTCCAGGATCACTGATCTAGGAGACAGAAGAATAGAAGGTGCTGTACCAAACCTTCTGATGACCTTGTGTTAGATTTCACAGTGTCATTTCTGCAGAATTCTATTAACTGCATTAACCAGCCTCAAACCCATCAGTTTGTGCATTTCTCTTGCTAAACTCTATTCTGTAGAGTAAATCCTTCTTTCATTATCATCCTGACACCTGACATGATATTTATGTAACTATGTGTTATATGAACAAGTTATGGTCTTAGTGATTCCATGATTACTGCCCATCCCTGTCTCTGTGCATGCGAGGTCACATCTGTGCAGCTCTTCATACACAAGTGTGCACATGTGAATGGAGACACGAGGTAACCTGGGCTGATCATTCCAGATGAATGGTCCACATTGTTCTGTTCTGTTTTGTTTTGTGACAGGGTCTCTCTGTGTAGCCTTGGATGTCCTAGAACCCACTCTGTAAACCAGGCTGGCCTCGAACTCACAGAGATCCACCTGCCTCTGCCTCCGGAGTTTTGGGTAAAGGCATGAGCTATTACTACCTAGCTTCACACAGTTTTTAAAAACAGTGTCTCTTAGAAGTTTGGGTCTTGTTAAATAGTCCAGTCTAGATGGCCAAGAAGCCCCAGGAACCTTCCTGTCTCCATGTCTCAAGCACTGGGACCTAAGTGCAGGCCACCTTGGCTATTTAGTTTCTGTTTTGTTGTATGGATTGTTAGTGTTTGTTTGTTTGTTTGTTTGTTTGTTTGTTTTTGCATGGGTTTGTGAGATCAGACTTAAGACCTGGGGCTTATTAGACATTCACTTTACCCAGTGATCCGTCTCCTCAAAGGGCAGGGGGACTACACCCAAATTGATCATCTCGCCTCAGTCAATGCCAGCCCAACCCTAGCCAGATGAGAAGAAGGAAAAGTAGTTTATGTGGTTCACTTTTGGCTTGCTTTCATGTGATTGTCATCTCTGCAAAATGGTTGTGTTGTTACACTTCAGGATAAACCTAACATCAAACTCTCGGGCACCAGGATGTTAGGAAACAGTTGCCAAGGCTGCAGGGGGCCAGGAACCACTGTTATTTAGGGGAGTAGCCTCCTGCACTGTATGTAGCCTTTGTTTCTTCCATGTGGGTATTAAAGGGCCCCCCTAACACATTGTAAATAAAACTGTCACTAGTAAGGCAGCCCCAAAGTCTCAGATCTAAAAATTCTTAATTTCATTAAAATGGATACAGTAAACAAGGCATCCATTTTAAATAGCTTGATAAAGTCTAAAAATCATTAAGCTATCCTAATGTATTATAATAACATTAATGTATTCCAATGCACAACTAAAGATAGATACCTCTTGGGGCTCAGACAGCGATGCATAAAGGTTTCCAGAATGCTCCTGGGAATAAATGCTGCCCTACCGTCCTCCACCAGCTAGGGCCAAGACACATCATAAGCTGACAGGTTGCCACAGCAGCACACACACAGACTCTGCTTCCACTCAGGTGTGCTGACACTCACACTCTCATGATGTCCCATTTTCACTTTGGGTTTCTTTTCTCTGTCCTGGGGGGTGAGGAGAATCTCCCAAAAACCTAGATGAGACTGACAATGGGTATATGACTGATACTGAGTTTGACCATGTCCTGAAATCACAATTCCATGATCTTTGCCATCCCTCACCTTGCTTTAAAAAATAATTTCCTGTGTGTTCAATATTTAATGTTTGGCTGCACTCTGAGAGGAAGTGTATCCATTTTAGGGAACAGACACTATCGCTGAATGATGACTTCTCTTTTCATAATCTAGTGTCTGATGAATTTGAGGTACATCTGCTTAAAGACTGCACATTGTTACTTAAAACCATTTTTACATCCACAATACCACCTACTGGATTAAGCGTCTCCCATTTCACAGATAAAACCATGAAGGTTGGCAGATATGTAATAGCCTAATTCAAACAACCAGGCCCACAACAGTCACTGCACTGCACGGCCACATTTTGAGTGGCCAACCCTATTCTCTGATGTGCTTGGGATGCAGTAACTATCAATGGCTTTGAAGGATGTTTTCACTAGACAACTCCACACTCACAGACAGAATGAAGATGAACCAAAGCACTCACAAACACATGTGAGTAAATCCGTGTTAGGAGGCATGGTGACATGGCCAGGTCAGGTAGAGCTGGCAACACTGCAAGTGTCTAGAGATGGTTTTATAATTAAAGAAGTCACTTTTTTTGGACCATGACTGATTTTCTGCTGTTCTTGACCATGTTGTCCAAGGAGAGATTCCCACCCCCCATCCAATTATATAGTGAGCTGAGAGATGTGCTGGGGCACAGCTGCGTCTCCCACCAGCCTATGTATGTGCAGCCTGAGAGGCTGGCTCCAGGAGAGGCCAATGGCCTCTGTCGAAGAAGCTTCACTCAAGTCATAACTAAGCCCCAGAACTAGTCATGAGGCCTCTGGCCCAGAAGATATCAGGAAAGGAAGATATACGCTTTATTGACTTTCTACCCCATTAGACTCACTCCCTGGACTGAGCCCAGCTTTCCTGGCTCAGCTGCAGCCTGTGAGTTAGCCATTTAATTCCACTGGCTGTGTTCTGTGACCCAACTCAACTTTCCTGAAGCACCCGTGCTTTCTGACCTGTCTTAAGCATATCAGCCAGTTTCTGCTTGAAGAGGTCCACGCTATTATGAGTGGACACTGCTGTCAGAGGAGATCCAGATTTGAGTATCAGTTCTGTTAATTATTGGGTGGTAGAAAATGAATTAGCTTAGTTGGTCTCCTCATTCCTAAACTAGGACTGACAGCACCTATCTCTCAGGGTAGTTGAGAACATCCATTCATGTTCACTGCAAGTTTCCAATGAATGAACATTTGCTTCCCACTCTTAGTACCTCACATTCGTGCCCAGATGCTGAAGCATTTCAGTTATAAATGTATTGAGAACAGTTGTCATCATCCACACATATGTGAAGCCTTCTTCTGTACTGTAAGACTGGAAATCCAGTCACTACTCTGGGCTTGTGGCATTTATTGTTGATTCTGACCTGGAAAGAAAGAGCAGGCAACAGCCCCAAACATGAAGTGAGGCAGGCCTGAGGCCAAGCAAGGCACAGTGCCATTGCCCCACTTATTTTTGCAATCTTAGCAATTGATGCTGACACTATGTGGTCAGGTTTTCTCTGGTGACTTTGATACTGGCTTTCTTGGTCATCTTAGATAGCTAGAGCCCAAAGGACATGATGGTTGTAATTTGTGATCATTTAGTGGCTAAGCATCCCTGGTTCCCATGTGTTATCTTTGGCGCTAGACAATACAGGACTCTGCTATAAAACAGTAGTTCCTGGCAGAGCTGTGCCCACAGGAGCTCACAGCAGATGTGGGCAAATCAAGCAGCCTACAGCTCACAGATCTATGAGGCATTGGCAAAAGATAGAGGGAGAGGTAATGCCTTCAATATGGAGCAAACTTCAGCAGGTACCAGTGGAGGAGGACAATAGTATGTTCAGTAATTGAAGGATCTTGCACCCAAGTTCCCTTGGTAAAAGAAAGCGAGGACACATGGACAGGTGCTTCCTTATGAGTACCATATGCTGCAGCTGCTCTTATGAAGAGCAGGAAGCCTGAGGCATAACTTTCACTCCTACTTTCATAGATATTCTCTTCTACTGTAGGGGAATGCCATGAGAGTCAGTAATCTGCGAATAGCAATATAGGAATGATTCTGCCATCTGTCTATATCTATCCGTCTAGTTCCTGTATTTCTATCTCTATCTCTGTAGGACCTCGTGTAGCCCAGGTTAGCCTCCAACATCTTATGTAGCTAAGAGTGACCTCGAACCATCAGATGCATGGCCCTGTGTCTATCACCTAATTAGAAGTATATGCCGCCACTCGCCCGTCTTACGCAGTGTTGGAGATCAAACCCAGGTTTGCATATGTTAAAACAGTGCTCCACCAGCTTAGCTATGCCCTCACCCAAGGAAGAGTCTCCTAACAAAAACTAAATTAGAGTGAATCACCTTGAAATAAATCTTTTAAAAAAGTAAAAGAAGGCATCAGTTAAAATACTCTTCATTTTTGATCACATTAAGGGCGTACATGCTAGAGCTTATGGGTGGTACCCGTGTTTGGACGTTGAGTGACTAAGGTGGTGTACATCTGTGGTCAGGGCCACTTCTTTCCTCACCTTCAGCCTGTGGAAGGGCAGAGTTTGTGTTAATCTAGTCTTTTGTCACTTGACATGGAACTCACCTTCATAATGATTTAGTAAATGTTTTCAGAATTGATTGAATATTTGATAAAACTCCCAGGCCAAGATCCTTGTGGTAAAAACTCTCTGGACATCCAAACACACCACCCCAGTAGTTACACTCTCTGAAAGACAGCTTTGCAGAGCACTCAAGGAGAACGCTTCTCAAGTGGTGTGTAAGGGATAAGCAGTTTGATGTAGACTTCATTAATTTCAGAAAAGTAGCCTCCCCTAGAGAAAACCGAGAGGGAAGACACTTGTCTTTCTCGTTGTCCTCATCATCGCCCTGGCTCTTGGGTTAGTGCTCTGATGGGTGAGCGGGCTGCTGTGATGTGGGGAAGATGTTAGTGCTGGGGTGCTGTAGCAGCGGCTGCACAGAGCGTGGGCACATGGCATGCACAGCATGCATGGCTCAGTTCCATCTGCAGCTTCGCCTCATCAGAAGGGTGAGCCAACTCACCCAGAGAGAGCTGTGAGGAGGAGAAGCATTGGCGCCCGAGAGCCTCCGATTGTACTCCCCTGAGAACATCTCCTCAGGGTTCAACCCGGGGAAGACGCTAGTTCATTCCTTCTCAGTTCTATAACAACACAACAGTTCTGGTTTGGGGCACATCATGGATTCAGGATTCCAGGGGATTGCAGAGCCCTCAGAAAATGTGTCTGTAACAGACACGGCCACAATGGCTTAACCTCCAGTACTAAAGCAGGCAGGGAAATGGCATTGTGATCTGTATGTGTGACATATACAGTCAGTTTAAAAAGGAAGTAATTAAGCGGATGCAAATATTTCCCAGTTGATAGAGTGCTCATTTGGCCTTGGGTTCTCAGGCATCAAAATATATTAATTAATTAATTAATCAATTAATTAATTGGTTATAGTTTGTTAAGGTGAGTCATGAAAGTGTACAACTAGGCAGTAGGAATTTAGCGTATATTTTCATAGGCTTGACATATTTTTGTCCTATTTTCTCATTCATAATTGAGGATCATTGTAGGCTCAATTTTCTTAACAAATATATTTTATTACAAACTTATTAGCCAAGAGTACCTCACTTATAAGCTGACTAACCTAAACAATAGGAGAACAGGATTAAAGAACACAATAATAAAACTATAAGGATATCAGTTCCGAGGAACGATTCTCCTGGCGTTATCAGCAGGATTTTTTCTGCTGGAACCTGGAGCAACAAGAACCTTAGCTGGAGCCCAGAGCCCCGAGGCCTTCCCTTGAGAGGTTCTCTCTAGGAGTGTCTTAAAGGGGAGTAATGAACAGCCAAAATAATCCCAAATCTCTAAAGGCCTCATCTCTTGTTTTTTGTTCACATTTATATCTCCTCTCAGAATTTGTTCAAGGATGTTTTTCAGCTGGTTAACAACCAATCTCCCCCACATGGTGGTTCAACTTCTAAGGTGATAAACATCACCTGCTCTCTCACAAGTCTTTTTCTCATTCCCCACTTGTGATCTAAACAAAAACATGTTCATCCCCCTTCAGGTCATTATTACTGCTCAAATGTAAATTTTGTTCAATGTTCATTCAACTCAAAATTTTGTTAATCTGAATAATGTTTGTGTTTTGATAAGACAAATCCAACCACTAAGGAGAGTTAGGTAATTCCCATAATAATCATCTCTTGTGTTACATGTAGCCGAGTTTGTCTTGATTTAGTGCAAGCTACAGAGCACGAATCAGGGCTGACTCCAGGGAAGCCTGCAATGAGCTTCTTCATGGTCAGACATGAAACAAACATACATGAAAGAAAATTTAGCTGGCCATTTGGAGGATGAATTTACCCACCTTGGGATCACTAAGTCTCTTTTACGTCAGTCTGAAATTAATCAAGCAGAAGGCAGAATCTGGTTTTATCCTCATTGATGAGGAATTTATACTTAGAGAGAAAATGTTTTCAAGTTGGCTTCATCTCATGATTACTCCAACTCATTGACCCATAAAATACTCCATGTATTTGGGCTACCACTATGATTGGTACACAATTCCAACATCAAAGAAAGTATGTCCCCATAGCCTGGCCTTTTTTAGGAAATTCAGACAACTCAAACTGGAAAGAAAGAAAGAAAGAAAGAAAGAAAGAAAAGAAAAGAAAGAAAGCAGACTGATAGAATAAGGCAAGAGTAGGTTACACAGAGAAGACAGCGATTTAAGAAAAAATAGGAAAACATAGACCAGAAAAAGAGCAGGAGGTTGGAGCCGAGGGCAGAAACAAGGGGAGACATAACCTGTTACTACAACGTTGAGCCAAGCCAGCGCAAAATGAGCAAGGGCCTCAGGTGCTGTGTCAGGAAGTCAGTAGTATCAAGTAGAAATCAATCTTAAAATGAGGCAGACGTGTTTCAGGACCCCGAATGCTGTCTGCATTACTATGCTTCTCTCTTTGGCCTTAAGGAAGTCATCTCTCTGCCTTGGTTGCCCATGGCAACAGCTATATGGCATTGACTTTTGAGGAACCCTTGTAACATATGTTTCAGAGGAGTCACCCACAAAAGTCACCTGAAGTGTCTTGGGCTCCTATCAACTAGCCAGCTTACCCAGAAGCCAACAGCCAGGTGGATCTCTAAGTCTTCTCCCTTTGTGCTGTTCCTTGGGTGAGAAGGCTTTGCTCTGCTGGGTTAATTTGCACTCTGGGAAGAGTGCACACAAAGACCACATGGTCTGATTTATCACTTATCAGGGCAATCCATTAGAGTAAAGGACAGCTGTCAAGCCTGTCTTCTCCCTCAAGCCCACCAGAGCAAGAGAAGTGTTGCAGAAAAGAATGAACACCATGTTGCTAAGGTCTGTGTGGGTATGGTTACACTGTAGTTACAGGTTGCCATGGCAGCTCTGCCTAAGCTGAATCTAAAATTGGTGTCCCAGATACATACTTACTAGAGTGTATTCTGTCTTCTAGGCTCTTCAATGGCCAACAAGGAATTATCATTCAGAATTTTAGCACAAGATCCATCCTCACAGTGACCAACGTGACACAGGAGCACTTCGGCAACTATACTTGTGTGGCTGCCAACAAACTGGGCACAACCAACGCGAGCCTGCCCCTCAACCGTAAGTAACAAAGTTGAAAAGCATACTCTAAGACCTCCAGATGCTCTGAACGAGCAGAAATGAGGCCCAAGCTTGGAGTGTGGTCACCTTAGACATCCTAATGTAACAAGTGCCTTAGAAACAGGGAAAGTTAAATGTTGAAATTTATCCTGGTGTTTGAGAATGTTATAATACCTGTAATCATCTATATGTGAAAAGTCTTAGAGTTGAGGGGGGAAAGGGTTACAGAAATAGATGAGACACATCTTATGACCTAAAATATTTAAATGAGGTTTTATCTGTATTTTTTTAAGTTCTCTATTGTAGCATGGAATAACCATGACTTGCATTTACTCTTGGTTGGTTGTTCATCTTCAGACTTTCATCTTGGAGTCACCAGAAATTCACATATTATAAATACAATGAAACAGTGAATTGTCTCCTAAAATACAATGAAAAGATTAATTGAGATAAGTGCTACACTGTTTATACGTACAAATGCAAAGCAATGGATTGTCTCTTGCTGAGTTTAAGCCAAAAGCAAGGCCAAGCAGTCAGGAAGGGAGGAAGATGGATTCCCTGCTGCTGATAATGTGGGACTCATTTGCAAAGCAGTGTTTCCTGTCTAACAGAAGTGCCACCTTGTTATTTAAAAAGCCCATACTTATGTATGTAGAGAAGAATGTGAGGGTCACTGTTTCTAAGCAGAACACTTCCGCGCATGTTCAGCTCCACCTCATAGACTTTAAAGGAAAGGCAGGTGATGCACTTAGCTCAGGGTCACAGGCTTCTGTTCCAAAGATTGAAAAGGCAGACATAAGCACCTCTGGGCAAGCTCCATTTTCTCCAAAAAGTTTTAGCAAATAAAAGCAAGGGATGTTTTGAAGATGTATTAGTGCATCTGCCCTCAAGGTGTCTGCCTGTCTTCAGAGCTCACACTAAAGTGTCTCAGGGACTAGACTCGGAGGATGAGCAGTGCCCCGGGGACCCCGGCCAGAGAGGGAAAAGCCTGCACTAACGCTCCGCTCAGCAGCTATGATTAGTACCTTGTGGAAGCTAAGTGACTTACAGATGCTACACCCATAAAACACCACTCATTTTAAAATTGAATGTTTCTCAAAATACTCAGAGAAGACTACGTCCTCACTGCGTCTTTAGTTTCACACAGTTGTCTGAATTACTTACCATTCCTGGCTCACAAACTTATGTTACCCTGTGATGAAAACTTACCCCAGGGAAATGCAGATATTACGTGGTTCATCACAGGCAGGGCTATTTCCATTTTTGCAGAAACCAAAGTGGGATAGAGATGTTCCATCTCACTTAGCACACACTTCACTGTGCTTTTATGATTGATGAGGTTTGGATTGGAATAACCAAAAACTTCTGATAGAGGATGAAATGTATAAGTTTATATCAACTCTTTCACTAATTTAGCTTAATATTTTCCTAATATTTCTTAGCACTAATTTTGAAAGAAAAGCATTCTGTGCCATATACTGGCCTTCTGTAAAAATTCTTGCTAAGTTTTTTTTTCTCATGAGAATATTTTATATGGTATCATGATTAGTAACAAAAGCCACAAAAGATCAGGAGCTGTTTGATTTGTAATTTAATGTAAGTATTCTCCGGGATATTATAAATGTTTTAGATGGCTTAAATGTTCAAAAATCTGAAAGAATTGATTAATTTTAAAAAGCAAAGAAAATTGAGGGGTAATAACATGGTAATTTGCTAGCAAAATTTGTAAATTGCAGCCTATTTTTGACAATATAGTAATAACAGCTCTGACAATTTAGGGATTGTCCTATCTGTTGTCTATCTGTTTATCTTTCTCTACCTATCATCTATCTGTCACCTATCAATTTATCATCTATATATCTGTCTATCATTTCACACTTGCTCATAGCCATTAACACAATTTTAATAATTGGTTTAAAAAGACAGAAAGGACAGACGTGTCTGTAACTGTGACCTGGTCCTGGAAGTTTGATTTGTCTGTAGAGGACTCTTCCGTGAAATGGCCAATGCGCTTGTGCACTAAGCATTTCTATTCTGTACTATAACTTTTGTTTTTATTTTATCTTTTATTTCACTTTTGTCATGGTAGACATCAAATTCATGATTCAAGTCTACTAGGCAGGCACTGTAACCCTGAAACAATGCCTCCAACGTCCAAATCCAAAATAGTTATTTTTATATATTTTGTATTTTTCTGTTGAGTCCTGTGGTCTTTCAAAACTAAGTCAGTGTCTCCTCAGTCTCTGTAGCTGCCACATTGCCAAGCACAGTGGCTACTATTTAATAGTTAATTGGTGAATGTTTATTGAATAAAGAAATTAAGCTCTGAGTAAGAAAATGAATGGGCTAATGAGTAAACGAAAGATGACCTGTTCTAGCTGTGGGCCTCCCTTATTATCCTCTGGAGATGCCAAGCAATGTTGACAACATTAGAAATGACATTTACTATTATTTTATTCTGGGCTAGATTCTATCCTAATATCTTACAGAAAATTTTTTCATTTAATCCTCACACAAGTCAAAGATGGGGTTCTTCAGTTCCCCTTGCAGATAAGAAGAGTGGGGCAGAGTGTGTTCAGTGGCAAAGGTCAGCAGGCTAAGCCGGTGGCAGGGCTCACGCTTGAGGGCCTTGCTGCCTGGCTCTTACACTCAGACACTGAGCCACTCCACCTCACTACCTGCATCCAGGAGCATAAAACTGCCCACAGTGAGAGACAATTGTGATCACTTGAAGCACAGTTTAAAAGTAATTCCTGTGTACAGGTCCTCTTTATAGCTCTGATCAGGACCTGCGTATCATCTTCAGGACAAACACTGAGACCATTTTAGTCTACTTTTGGTTTGCAAAATCTCACATTTTGCAGATCACCAAAGAGACATGAGATGATCTGTAAGTTCACGGTGAGCAATAGATGAAACTGTAAAAAGAAAGCCAGTGTGTTTGGTTATGGACATGTGTGAGGGGAGGCACAAGGAGACGAGGGGAGGGAACAGAAAAAGAATATGTGTGCAGGACAGGAAGGAGGGGGAAAGAAAATATATGTGAATGTGTGTGTGTGCGTGTGTGTGTGTGTGTGCGTGTGTGTGTGCGCGTGTGTGTGTGTGTGTGTCTGTGTCTGTGTGTGTGCGTGTGTGTGTGTGTGTGTGTCTGTGTGTGTGCATGTGTGTGTGTGTGTGTGTCTGTGTCTGTGTGTGTGCGTGTCTGTGTCTGTGTCTGTGTGTGTGCGTGTGTGTGTGTGTGTGTGTGTGTGTGTCTGTGTGTGTGCGCATGTGTGTGTGTGTGTGTCTGTGTCTGTGTGTGTGCGTGTGTGTGTGTGTGTGTGTCTGTGTGTGTGCATGTGTGTGTGTGTGTGTGTGTGTGTGTGTGTGTTGTACATCATGGGAGTCAAACAGATCTTCTTTAGTCTAAGTTTTACTATACTCCAGCTATGTGTAGCTTCATGTAAGTTACATGGGTTTCAAATCCCCAGTTAACTCACTTGTAAATTGAGAGCAATCACAGTCCCCACCTCACAGGATAGGAATTTAGATAACGGCTTTAATGCACCTGTCTCTTTATCTGGACCAAAGGAGGCACTCAGTAAATGTAGTCACTGTTCCTGTATCATCACATATGCCAAACTCTTGGTTCAATATATCTGAAGGAACACTGGGGATACACTGGGGATAAGTGACTTTACCTGGGCCTGAGGCTCAGGGTTAGGGTTAGGCCTGAGGCTGTACTGTTTATCTGAGGGCTGCTCTGTATACAATCCACTTGTGAGAAAGGTGGGGAGACAGGCTTGAGGTAATCTCCCAAGACTTACCCACATGGTTGCCTCATGCCTCCCTTATGCACTTACCAGGATTTTGTGGATGTTAATCCCACATTAAATGTCCCGCCCATGGCATAATAGCTTGGGCATCTGGGGTCCTCAATGTGGGAAGGTGGAACAGGCACGGAGTTCCATGTGGCACTTTTGTGGCTGGTTCAGTAGTGGCACTCAGTTGTCACTGTGTGCACTGAAGGTCACAGTGTTCAAAGCCATAAGCCACGTTCTGGAAAGAGCAGGGTAAGTAGATCGATAACCTGCCCTCAAGGATCTCAGACAGTGGGAGCAGAGAGCCCGGGGAGTGAGTGACTGCAGCGCAGAGCGCTCAGCAGCGCGGCTGTTCTGAGATAGGGAGGGGGCTTGTAATCCAGTGTCAGGAGAAACTGAAGTCAGTATTCGAATCCTAAGCAACCAATGTGCAGCTCAAAACAGCACTTAAGCCATCGTTTTCTCATCTCTGAGGAAAACATTTTCAGAAGTTCACTCAACAGCAACCACAAACGTAGAGTAAATGACCAAAATGGCAGCAACACGACCTGAAGGAAGCCAGACGGGAGTCTGTACGCCCAGCGCGAGGAGCATGGGAGGGTTGGTCTTGAGGAAGGGACCATGATGAATGACGAGAGAGTCGTTGTGACAAGAACGCAGGAGAAGACGCGCTGGCCCTTCCTCGGCTGCAGGAGAGAGCGCGATGAGCGAGGCTGGAGACGCTGACAAGCCCTGGACCAGGCTTCAACTTTATGCTCAGAGTCACTGAGTGATTTTTTAACAATGAAATCATATGAAAGCAGATCTGGATTCTGAAAGACTTTGCTAGACTGTGTGGGCTCCAAACGCCCCCCCCCCCCATGGCACACACTTTAAATAAAACTGACAAATAGAAATGGGGGGGGGTGGAGAGCTGAGGTGAGAACTGGGAGAGAATGAGGCCTGAGGCAGTGGGGAGCAGGACTCCAGCTGACTCCTAGTGGTTAGTGTAGGTGCCCTTAACCAGAACCAGAGCATCAGCAAAGGGTGGGCACTTTTAACACTTGGGGAAGATGGGGAGTTCATCTCCAGACATTTTTAGTTTGAGACAATGTTTCGTAGGCAGTTGGATATAGAGTTTAGGATAGAGATGATCTGGAACTATCAGGACAGAACGTACATCCAGTGAGCTTTCTCTTCAAAACACGAGCAGCGAAGTACATGAAGGACAGACATCCAGATTACATCTCCATGAAGGGCAAGCACGGGGAGAAGCACCAGACACAGGGAGAAGCACCAGACATAGGGAGAAGCACCAGACATAGGGAGAAACACCAGACAAAGGAGAACAGTGAAAAGCCAGGGGCAACCAAGCCCTCTGCCACCTCAGACCAGAGGAAGGCTGATGATGAGCTATAGTGAGAATTTTGGTGAATTTTTTTAAACATAGAAATGTTATGCAAATATGTTTTTGTTCTAATCCCAAGTGTGGGAGATGGGGCTGCTTTAGATTGTCCACAGCAGTTGACTATGGTTTGCTTCATGCTCTCTCAGGAATGTGACTTGGCAGGCTGAAAACAGTTTATGTTTAGAATTCTGGGCACTCTTGAGAGGGTGTAAGTGCTGGAGCCTCCAGAGGGTGGCTGCTGCTCCCCTTGCTGCTGCTCCAGAGGGTGGCTGCTGCTCCAGAGGGTGGCTGCTGCTGCAGATTGTTCCTGCTGCTTTTTGTTGTTTGCTGGATTGCGGGTTGCTGGTTGGAGATCGCCTGACAATGGAAGATCAAATTTGCACCAAGGAACTCAATGCCCCTAATCAGCAGGAAGTATTCTGGTGATATTTATACTCCCTTTTCTCTCTAACCATCTTTCTTTCCTACCTAGTGTTGGAGGGTTGGAAGGGATGAGGCAGTGTAGGGATGTAAAGGAGAGAACCTAATAAAATAGCCAAAAAGCCTGGCTTCAATGGGCCACCATCATTGGAAATATTCTTGTTAGTGACTTCACTAGAGCAGTTTCTGTGGAAAACTCTGAGTAGATGACAAGTTCCTATAGATTGAGGTTAAATAGAGGAGATGGTGTTGAGATATGGGTTAAAAAACACTTTCTAAAGGCTAGGCCACATAAGAGAAAACCAGATGTCATCCTGGATGCCTGCTTATCCTAATTTTCTCACTGATGTCCTAGTGGCTATGTACATGTCAGCTCCTCTGTCACCTACAAAATTGCCGCCCTGCCCCTTGTGAGTTTCCTAACCAGACGTCAGTGCCCCATTTGACAGACCTCACTCCCATCCTCTCCAGCCTTGCTTCTTCTTCTCATTTGAGTTCTGAAAGAAACATTTTCTCTTAGGGCTTTAAGCTGCAATTGTGAAAGGAACTATAATTTTAAGCAGAGATTTCGGTAATTTTGTCAATAGAACTACTTTAAATTGCTACAAATAAAGATTACTCTTTGACAAGTGAGAGAAAATAGATGGTAGGAAAACAGTGAGAAAGCGAGAGGAGAGAGAGGGGGGAAGGGGGAGCTGCGGCCCCGTATAGCTCAGTACTTAGGAAAGACATTCTTTAAGTCATAAAGGATAACATAATAGAATCCATAATAGAATTCCTTATTAAGTACAAACAATGGGACTCAAAACTGCTTAGTGTTGTTTTTACTCGTGTTATGAGCAGTGGAAGAATTACCCTGTGCATATTCTGTAAAGGAAGGAAACAGTGATCTCACCTTGTCATCTATGGGCCCTGTGCCTCAGGTGCTCACTGTCTTGTGAGGAGGAATTCCAGCTCCATTTGCATCTTTGAGAATAGCACATTGGAAGAGCCTAGTTCCTCGCTTTCACCAAGAAACATATATTGAGTTCAGTGTGTGTGTATGTGTGTGTGTGTGTGTGTGTGTGTGTGTGTGTGTCTGTGTGTCTGTGTGTCTGTGTGCACACGCACACTCAGAGGTTCAGCTTCTGTAGAGAAGTTTGAGGAAAGAATTGGTTGAGACAGAAAAAAGCTGCAGAAGCAAATGCACTCAAAATCTACACAGCTTTACGTTAGTGCAGCTGTGGCCCAGTTCTCCCGTGGCCCAGTATGTGAAGATGTGTGGGGCAAGAACAGCCTGGATAGTGACAGAGAAACTGTTTACAGCCACAGACTAGATGGGGACTTTGCTATTGTGTGTGGATAACAACCCACCCCGTAAGTGTGTGCCCAAGTATCCTGTGGGGCTTTGCTGGGAATTAGTTCTGGCAATGTTGTGTGGCTGTCTCGCCTATGTGCCTACATCTGTGCAGGACATGTAGTGATCTTTTCAGAAACATTACACACTAAAGCATCAAAGGACTAAACAAAATGCTTGCCTGCCTTGACTTCCCTGCTGGAGACCACAATGAATTTCCAATAGTGAATGCTTTCAGAAACATTGCTTCTTTGCTCTCTAGAAAACCTCTCTGAGATTATTTCTTCTCAGCCTACATAATTTGATAGAAAATGTCTTCATTCTATATGAAACACACAGGTTGTACCTTGTCTACAGAAGTGGGAAAGGTGAACAGGGGCAGGGTGTGATGGTTAGGTCTGGACTGGCACTGCTGGTAGCTGCTCTTTTTGGCTGGTTTGCCGAATTCAGATTAAGATTTACAGGACAGTAATACTTTATCTCTCCACTTGCTTAGAATGTCCTCAAATGCCAGTAAGCTACTGCTGGCTCTCATTACTTTATCCTGCTATAGACGGCTGATCCCATGTGGAAGACAACGATGATACCACGAGTTTATAAGTTTTGTATTCTAGATCAAAGCTGAAGTTTGCTTCTACAACTTGAAAGAGATAGGGTCTCTTTCTGACTGAAAGATACAGTTAGCAGTTTAGCCTTGGAGACTGTTGAGGACACTCAGTGATGCTTCAGCCCCAAGGCCTTTACCCTTGTGGCTTTGAGACATTAATAGGATATCTCTTCTATGTGTTCTCAAAATAAATGTTGACAAGAATTAGGTTGGAGCTTGGGCACAGACTCTGATATCGCAACATGGGCCTATGCAGTGGCACGTTGTCTGGATCTGTACAGATATTATCAACACAGTAAGTGCATATAGGTTTATGGGAATGGAGAGAAAAAACCCTCCTCTCCCTAGCTAATGCGTAGAGCTTGGGTGAATTCACATGAAGATGTGTACAGATAGCCATGCTAGGCCACTCGAAAAAGATTGCCTCTTATGAGCCAACGGGGTCACCCTGGCACCTGGCGTGCTCCAGGCCTCCATCAAAAACAAGCACAGAATTTGGCCCTTCATGCCTCTGGTGGGAGTGTAGAGCTGCAGACAGCGGAGGACCAGACGCGACAGATTCTATTTTGTAAAGCAACAGAATCCCTGCCCCCCCCTCCCAAATGAAGCCTCTGTAAGCTTGCTTTGCCCAGTAAGATGTAATTTAATGATGGGTGAATTCTGAGAAACACATCATCAGCATCCAAATCATCATCCACCGTCCTGAGTCTCCAACAGCACAGGCTACGTACACAAGCCTGGGTTATATAAGCTACCACACTTAGGCTCTGAAGTACACGTGTGAAACACCATGTAGTTCCTGAGGGCTGTGATAAAGGAAGCATGCGTTCAAATCAAGCACAAGAGAAGTGAAGAACTGAGGTCCGCAGAGTAATGGTGACTACCAGGCTAGAGCTCCAGAATAGTTTAGGTTAACATTTTCTAAGTAGAGGAAATAAATTCTAAACTTTAAAAAAGCTTTTTATGGCTGAAAAATATAGAAGGGGCCTGAAGAGATGGCTTAGTGTTAAAGCCACTGTCTGTTCTTAGAGGACCCCGACTAGAATCTCGGGGTCCACGGCACTCTCTTCTTGCCTCTGCGAGCACTACACACATGTGGTGCACAGACACACATGCGTTCAGAACACAAATACACATGACATGGTGCACAGACACACATGCATACAGAACACAAATACACATGACATGGTGCACAGACACACATGCATACAGAACACAAATATACATGACATGGTGCACAGACACACATGCATACAGAGCACAAATACACATGACATGGTACACAGACACACATGCATACAGAGCACAAATACACATGACATGGTACACAGACACACATGCATTCAGAACACAAATACACATGACATGGTGCACAGACACACATGCATACAGAGCACAAATACATATGACACGTTTACAGGGGAGAGAGCAAGAAGCACAGTCATTCGCTAAAATGATGACGGGTTGTATGGTGCTTATTGAAATGTAGCTCTTTTATACCACTTTGCAACAGGAGTATTTCTGTCTGTATCCCTGAAAGCCAGTGAGAATGCACTGGCTGTGATGATGCTCTGACAGCCATGAAGTCATTAGACTTCAGCTGTGTTGTGGGATTACAGGACAACATCTCCATCGAAGTCCAACGCTGGCTGACAGGCCACAGGGATGAGCTAGCTGGTTGATGTGGCGATAAACCTAGGAGATCTTTCTCTCTCACTCTCCATCATAGAGCACTGTGGCAGTGAAGGCCACCAAAATGCCAGAAGTTCCAAAGAATTTGATTTGAAAATCTCTGCTCTAGAACAAGCTCTTGCTTTGCATAGGATGAGACTGAGGAGATGAGATGAACTCACACATAAGCATCCAAACTCACCCGCTCTCCCGGGTGAGTGTCTAGAAGCTTTGAGTTAAGCAGATCTCAACTGAAGGACTTGGGGGCAATCCTATCAATATTTGAGCCTTAGACATCTCATCTATAAAAGAGAAAAGAACATTTTGTCTTTATGAAGGGCTTTAGAATTAAGTAGAACTAGGATGAGAGATGCTCAATTGGTTAAAGGTTTAATGGGCAAACGTGAGGGCCTGAGGAAGACACCTAAGGTTAGCCTTTGACCTCAACAATTAAGCACATATGTGCATATGCACTCCTACACACACACACACACACACACACACACACACACACACACACACGCACCATATATATGGACAAAAATAAATAATGAAAATAAATAGAACGTACATGATATCCCCCACACTGCCTATTACATCAAATATCCACCTCTTTTTCCATCTTTTGTTATAAACTACACAAATGTGGAAGGACAAACATAAACAGATTAAAGTCTGAATAAACTGGCTGTAACTTTGTCTCTCGGGGTATCCAAGCAAACAAGCTCATCCTTTGCTTTGCTTCTTAATGGACCAATGCTCGTTATGACGATACCATCCTTATTATAGCTATTAATTAAATCATCCATGCACATAAGCATTCTCTTGTAATGAGTGGCGTAGGTGGGCAGGTTGATGAGGAAGGCTTCAGGAGATTAATTACTCCACCGCTGTCTTTCTCCCAGGTTGAGAGGCAGCTTGACAAGTGCGTTTCAGTCTGTCATAGAAAACACATGATGTCCAGAGCTGGCCAAGGGTCGGGAGAGGGAGGGAGAAGGAACTGTGATATTTGCCACTGTTGTCGATGAGCCTTGAAAGGCTGCAAGCTTATGTAAATTAAGGGTCATAAAAAATAAAACATACCTATGCCATATGCCACATCGCAGAGGCCCATTACAGAGAGTCTGCCCTAAATTGAAGACATCTTTAGGCTCCCCATCCATACGATGAAAAGATTGGGTGGATGGCCACCTTCATCAGCTCTCATGCTCGGAGGCCATAAGTGCACTGCATCTTGTGGAGAAAGAGGAGAATGTATTGCTTATGCTAAAGGTGTCTTTCTACTAATATTTTCTCTCCTGTTTTTGTCAGCGAACTCAAAAGTTATTTTTATTGACTGAAACTATTCTACATTTGAATGTGCTGGATTCTATAGGCAGTTCCAAGGTCTGCAGGGCAGCTTTAGCACCAGCCTCACTGCTCTGTCCCCTCTCCCTTCCCTTCCGCTGGTCTGCAGCCTCTAAAAAGAGGCTTTGCACCTTCCTGTTTTCTATTCCTATTTCTATAAGGCTATTTTACTCAGCTTTAGTCCTACAGGAAACAAAACCCGGGTGCAGGCCTGTGAACATGGCTGTGGCTGCGAGGCTTCTTGCAGATTCAAGCCACGGTGGCGTTTGAGTCCACAGTCAGTGCATAAGCAGACCCTTACCGTGGTGGTCAAGCATTTCCAGGTATCCTTCAGAGGGATGTTTCCATATTCCTTTCTTGTTATTTCAGAGAGAACTCTGAGTCCTCCCTCCTCCCCCTCCACACAGGCACCATTTTCCCTACAGCTGTGACCAGCTGACTCGTGGTCTAATCTGTGGCTGCAGGTGGCAGGCAACCAGTAAGTTGCCACCTGGAGCCCCACGCTTCAGTTTCCTTCTCTGACAGATGGAAATGTGGCCCCTGTGAAGGGACCCAGGCGTATGTAAGTAAACAAAAGCATTGCTGTGAGTGCTGAGTCTGTCGTAGCTCTAAGGCATAATCATCAGGCATTCCTCAGAAGGACAGAGTGAGGTGAAACTGGCTTTTGTGTTTATTTTTTCTTTAGGCCATTTTGATTTCCAGATAAAGGCAAGAAGGTGGGGGGGGGTGAGGGGAGGGGGTGTCCCTCCATGGGGCACACTTTCTCCAAAGCACTTGAGTTCAGTTGTGGAGCGCACAGCTGCTGGGGCCATGCCTGGAGACCTCAGCTCCTCACAGAGCTTATCCAGCCAAGGCGGGGCTTCCTTATGCAAAGCATGCAATTAGGAATCTCTCTCTCCACAGACACACATGTTAGCTAACTGTCCATGTGTACTCAGTGAGATGTGATACATCAGCAAGAAATGCTATTTCATCTTCGCCATGGCCAGCATTTAATACAGCTTGGAATTTTTCCAATTTTACCTTTAAAAGGAAAAAAAGGAAAAAAGCAAGCTTCAGTGCTCAACAGTTTGAAGACAAAGAAGCGACCGAGCTCCAAGCTCAGAGACGTGGTTTTAAATCACTTCATACTCTTCCTTCCTTTGATTTTCTTAAAGACTCGATCCAATTAGCGCACAAGCGGAACCACCTAATTAGTGAGGCAGATGAGTTTCCTGCCAGAGCCGAGCAGGCTGCTGTCAGACACTTTGAAGGAGTTACAGTTATCTGAAACGTTTTCCAAAGGAAGAACTAACAGCACGTTTCTCAGGAACTGGCAGGAATCTGGTCTGTGCTTTAAGAATCAGCAGCTACAACTCCAGTGACATTTGTATTTTCTCGAAGACTCGTTGGCCCTTTAGGACTGTGGCAGTGTGTGCAGGTGATGTGTACATGGAACAAAAGCTACTGTCAGCGGGTGGAAAGATGCTCAGCTGCCAGGAGTGCTGCGGGGCTCTGCAGAGGACCTTGGTTCCCATCGTCATCTGCATGGGGCAGCTCACAGCAGCCTGCAGCGCCAGATCCAGAGGGTCTGCTGCCCTCTTCTGGCCTTCACAGGCACCTGCACAGGCATGAGCAGACACACAGGCATATATAAACAAAAACAAATTAATCTTAATCTTTGTTCACACGCAGGAAGGTCATATGAGTTAGCACAAATTTGGCTTACCCAAAATTTTAGGAGACATGAGCAACAATTTACAAACTTCACTTATCTGAAAAATACATTGGGTAGGTTTATTTCTCTCTAGTGAGCAGGTCACTTGCTGCCACTCCTCTCTGACAGCTATGCCTGAGGAAACAGGACTTCTGTGCCAAAATCAGTGTGCAGCATGGGTGGGTGTGTGTCCCTCATGAGGCACTCCTCCAAGACTTTCTGTTCTTCATCACTATATTCCTTTTTTCTTTCCTTCCTTTTATCTTCATTGTTTAAAATTACCAATAAATAAATAAATAAATAAACAAAATAAAGGAACAGAAAAGAAAAATAAAAACTTGGATGAGGTATAAAAACACCCCTCATTCTGATACCTTTGGTAAGAACTTCATCTGTTTTATTTGTTTATTTGTTCATTTTGGTACTATTTGGATCTTTCTGGTTGTTTTAATTTTTTTCTCTCATTTTTCTTTCAACTGCGAGACTCAAACAACTCCAAAGAAGACAGGCAGCTGGATAGCTGCCTCTGTAACCTGCAGTATAGATTTGGGACAGAACCAAACAACCCTCAGAATAGGCAAGCTCAAAATTGCTTTTGAAAGCCTCATCACTGAAAATGTAATCAAACTTGACTTACCCCAAATTGATTTGAGTTACAGCCTATGGGCCAACCTTTGACCACGGTGCTTCCCACCTGCATCGATCCCACATGTGATTGAATTACCCAAGCAGTCCGTGCATTTTTGCAGCGTTAGCCCTGGAGTGCAAATGGCCAATTTGAGAGGCGACGGGGTTTTATTTCAAATGTGTTAGAAGGTTTTTCTCGTAAGTTCATGGGGGGAAATCAGACTTACTTTCCAAAACTATTCTCCTGGTCATGGAATTGATCACCCAAAGGGTATTTTGATTGCCATCTTTTTTTTTTTAAAGTTTGTTTTGATTGGATAAAACTTTTCTTCCCCTAAGAATCTTTTTTGACTCTGAGAAGATGGCTTCTATTCCTTCTAAGCGTGTGTCAAAGTCTGGGAGGAAGGAAAATCCATGGAAAATAAGACCATGTGGTGTGGCTGTTATCAAGAGGAGATTCTGTAGCACACACAGGTTGTAGGTCAAAAGGCAGAATGCAATTTTTTTTTTTACTGTGATAGAAGCAAGAGAATCTCCCGTAAGTCTCTAAGGACTCGTATTCCATGACAGCACTCCCCTCACTTCCTTTCCAGAACGTGCCGCGCCCCAGGGCTGTGCCTCTTGTTTCCTGTGTGGTTGCCTATCAGCTGCCGCAACACGCTCTCTTCATTTTCATGTAAATCACTTTGTGTGCTGGAAACTGGGAGGTAGGTTAGATCTTGCCAAAAAACTGCTCCATGTTTTTACTCAGGCTTCTGAAATGACGTTTTACATATCCAGGGGTGTGTTTGGAAATATTTACCTGAAATAAAGAATGCGTATACCAGCATTCAAAGTTATAATAAGACGCACAGTTCTCTTTGTTGAAAAATGCCACACAGCCCGTGATTTCCCCCAAGACACTGGCCCAAGAGTCACATGTCTCCAAACAGTTAAGGGTCTCAGGGCAACTACAATCCATCGTGTGGAGCTCTGCGCCAACCATGAGAGGGGCCCTGTGTCAAAGTGTGTACATAGGAACAAGTCAGAATGAGTTCATGCGTGCTCTTTGCTGACAGAAAGGATGGGTTTATAACAGAATGGTCTGACCTGGTTTGCACTTCCCAGAGTGACAGCTATAGATCCAACACATTTTTAAAATGGCATTTTGTTTATGGTGTGTGTGTGTGTGTGTGTGTGTGTGTGTGTAAGGTGGGGGGGCATGCGTGTGATAGCATGCATGTAGAGTTCAGAGGACAAGCTGCAGCCATTGATTCTCACCTCTCACCATTCAAAACTCAGGCTATCAGGCTTGGTGACATCTTTATGCATGTAGCCATTTGCCAGTACTCTCCCCAATCACTTTTGGGGGACTAAAAAGATAGTTTTTTAATTCTTAAATTGTGTATGAAGTACATTGTGAGTGCAGGTGCCCTCAGCATTAATAAGAAGGTGTAGGATCACCTGGAACTGTGGTTACAGATGACACAAGTGCTTGAAACTGAATTAAAATTTTCTGTGAGAGCTGTGTGTATTCTTACCCCCTGAGCAATCTCTCCAGCCACAGTGTCCCCTTCTTAATATAAACATTGAAGAAAAAATAAACAACCAAGCAAACCCATCTTTGGAAGCATTTACTAGTGTCCCTGGTGCAAAGGTCCCTGCCCTGCATGGCTCCTGGCTGCTAAGTCGATGCTGTGGAGTGCTGAACTGGGAGTGCATGATGCTGCATCACAGCATTCTAGATTTCAATATAAGCTTCTCCATGCCTCTCTCTACTTCAGTGATTGTAAAAGAAATCACAGGCATGTCAAGATGCATCAGTGGGTCATAGCACTCGACATGCAAACAGGAGGACCTGAGCTCAGACACCTGGTAACTGTGTAAAAAGCCATGAGCCTTGCGGGGTACAGACAGAAAGATTTTTTTGACCTGCTGGGTCACAGCCCAGCTCCAGGTTCAGTGAAAGACCACGTCTCAGTGGACAAAAACAGAGCAATAGGATAACCAACATGCCTCCATCCATGAGCCTGTAGGTATACGTAAAAAACATGCACACACATGTGTGCATGCCCATGTGTGCACTCACATGCATGCACACACAATATAGGTTCTACTATACAAAGTGCATTACTCTGGGAAGTTACATCCTTTCTTATTTTTGACTTTCCATCTGCAAGAAGGGCTTAATTAAGCCCCAAATGGAGCTGGAAATTTGAAATGCACAATATAGGAAGTGTCTGTCACACAGTAGGGTTTGTACATGGTTGCCTTTCCCCTCCTCACATAACTTCAGACCTTGTGGTACCCATCACTGTCTTGGTTCTATTCTGAGCTTGTGATGATGTAATTTAGCATCTCCAAACCCCATGGTGACCCTGATGCTGTGAATTGGGTCTATCTCTATAAGAAGCCTGTGTGGTATCTGATAGCATGCATGTAGAGTTCAGAGGGCAAGCTGCAGATGCTGTGAATTGGGTCTGCCTCTGTAATAAGCCTGTGTGGTGCCTGGTAGCATGCATGTAGAGTTCAGAGGGCAAGCTGCAGCTAATGCATTCATGTAATACAAAGGCTTTTCCTTCCTCGTGGTCCACACTGTCACCATCATTCCAGGCTTCGGCAACACAGTTTATTCAGACCTGAGTCATGAGATTCTCGGTAGCTTCCCTCGTAGTGTTTTAATTCTTGGAACCTGAGCTGGGGGTGTATCACCCGGTCACAGAGCTTTCAAAGCCTCTTTTTAACTCCACCATCGGACCCAAGACTTTTGTTAGCTCCATGGCCTGGCTAGAATGTGGGAAGGAATACATATTTGACCTGTCTTGAGGGGGCCCTCAGGGAATATTCAGTAAAGAGCCTTTGCAGGCATGGACCAGAGTTCAGATCCCAGAACACACATAAAAATCTAGCATGGTGAAGCACACCTGTCATCACAGAACTAGTGGTCATGATACAGAGACAGGAGGGTCCTGAAAAATCACTGGCCAGACATTCTGGACAAAGCAAGCTCCAGGTTTAGTGAGAGGCCTGTTGTGAAAAGTAGAAAGCAATGGAGAAACAAAAATGTCACGCCCACCTTTAGATACACACACACACAGGTACACACACCACACAGACATGTATCTATACCTAGCCATACACACCACACACAAAATAAGTAATAAATGAATGATAAGTAAGCTGTGCATATAACTGACCTCAATTAGTTAATTATTTAAAGTGCGTCAACATAAATGGAGCCTAATCCCTTTCATGCCATCCTATCTCCTCATACGTTCTCCCTGCTATGTAAAGAAGAAAATGGTTGTTCTATCTATAAGCCAAGCAGTCTGAGACAGGACTAAGCAGTAATTCCGTAATCTTAAGTGCATGCCCCTAAGTGCTCTCAGTCTGATGACGTGTGTCGTCCCACGCTGTACCGAGCGTGCAGAGACTGCCTTGATGCTTCCGTTTCTAACCTTTCAAAAGCTACCCACTTTTTTTCCTTTTGAAAACTTGAGCTTTTACCTGATAAATATCATGTATGCTTATAGGATGCCGTGGGATGTTTCGATACATGTGTGATGCTTGAGTTGGCTTAAGCACATTTGTCTCTCCAGTCACAGGTGTCCTTGTAGTGGAAAGTTGGAATTGCTTTGCCCTAGTAGCTTCCTGGAATATGCACACTGTCCTCATGTTTCTACTGTAAGTTCTGACTTCCACTAGGCTGTAGCTTAGACCCACTGATGGTACGCTGTGTCACCTACTCCTGTAGGCTGTGGTGACCACCACTAAACCCCCAACTACTTTTCATGATGACTTCAAGGCCCATGTGGGTGTTGTACTTTTTATCTACTTTATTGGGGATCTTATGACTCTACCTCTCTTCACCCCAATCCCTTCCAACACCGGGTAAGAGAGAAAGGGGGGCATAGTGAGGAGAGGGGGCATAGTTCTCTTTTGACTATTTCCTGCTGCGTAGGGTCATTTATTCCCTTTCAGAGTCCCCTGTCCACACTTGGCAAAGATCAGAGCCCACATGAGGCAAACAATCTGCTGCGGTGGACAGTCTGAGGCAACCCCATATCCCACACCCTGGATTAAAGCAAACACATGTTTATACAACATACCTGAGTTCGTAAAGAAACCAAAATTCCCACTACAGGTACAGATGACAGATTCTGCCATTTACATGGTAAGATAATAATGTGCTACATGTATGAAGCGTGTTTTCCTGGTATGTTTAACAGCTGCTGGACATTTGTGCTCATTTCTTTGCTCTGAGGGATGAAGCATCTGCCGGCAAGTGTGCAGTCAGGGTGCACACTTACTGATGCTGAGACCACTGCATCACATGACAGCTTCTCTTTATTTTGTTCTCTCCTCCCTCACTTTCTCCCATCCCTCCCTCCATCCCTGCCTCCCCCACCACGTTTGTAGGTGTGTAATATATGGCCTCACACATTCCTAAAGAGGCTGTTACAAAGTTACTCACTAGTGTTTACATGGTTATCCTAATAAGTTATAGTCCTACTGTGTGCAAGGGCCCCTCCACACACCCTCCACCGGGTGTACCTTCCTCACTTTGATCATATCTGTTCTTACTAAGGGGGCTTGTGCATCATTGTGTTATGATTTTCGTTTCCCTGGTGGTTAACGATATTGGGTATTATTCTCCTGGCAATTTAGATATCTTCTTTTAAAATATATATAGATATATAGATATAGATAAATAGATATTATCATTCCGTTCTGTTTCTACTTGCCAAGTTTTGGTAGTTCTATATACATTGTAGATGTTGGTGTCTTGTTAGAAGTGTGGTTTGTGAACTTTTTCTCCTACCCTGTGGGTTTTCTCTTCAATCTGCTGTTTCCTTTCTGGTTCCTTATATTTTCCAGCTAATAACCTTTGTTACGAGGGTACTGTGCAAACACATCCATTTGTGCGCTGACTCTCTACCCTGTTGGTTTTTTCCTTTGCACATAGACAATCTTAGTTTGACAAAACCCCATTTCTCTATTTTTCCTTTCTTTCCTGTGCTTTCAGGGTCCTGTCCAGAAATAGCCTTCCCCGTTCCAGTGTCATTGTGGCTTTCTCTATAGGAGGACAGAAACCCCATGACGCTGGAGCACAGCAGGGCTCTCACCAAATGCACACTAGCCATAGCCCCAAGGTGAAGAAAGGCCCTGAGTGACCGCGGGAGGGAATGATGCTTTTAACAAAGTTATGAAAGTGTTCACATCTCAAACATCTATTCATGTACTCTCAAGAGCTTTCACACTGTGAGTGGCCATAGAGAAAAATATAGTTGCTAAAATATTCTAATCTTTGGTTTGGAAGGTATCTCCTGCTGCGGCACTCCCAGGCAACGCACCCCTGCCTGCCTGCATTTATCTCCCACTCTGGCAATCCACCCTCTTGTGTGCCTTGCAAGGGTCTAGAGGTGTGTGTGCCTGCATTGATCGTTACTTAAAGCAGGTCAGCCATTTCACTCTTTTGTGGAATTAATTATATTACTCTTACACTGATCAAAGAGTGATTTAATTAATGCTGCATTACTTAATGAGCTATGTAACCTTTTACTAATGTATGCTTCTTCAACTTTTTTGTAGTCTTCTGTTAATCTACTCACTAATTCATACTATAATTGTTAGGAGCAATCTTTCTTGCTTTCAAATTATATAGGATGTGGCCAGAAGCCCTCCAAAGACACTTTAACACCAAAGTCTTCGTCTCTGAGTGACATAATAAAATTAAGTACTTTTGACCCTGAACAAATCAAGAGAGAACCTCAATATGTAAATTTATAGCACCTTATCTTATGATTAAAGAATTCTCTGATTAATAATGACAAGAATATAGCTGATTAATAAATGTTATTTATATCTCTCAGAAAATAGCCCATAAAGATAATTTATCATTTGGTTACGGTTTATTGTAGCTAAGGAATTCTCTGGCCTAGTGTGCACTGCCACCAGACCCAGACCAAGAGAGACTTTTAAGTTGGCAAAAAAAGTATTTGTCATGTTGTTTCTTTTGCTTTGTTTTGTTAGTAACTATAATACAGATGCCTGTGTGGACACACAGAGGTGAGATAAAAGTAGAAAGCCCTGCTGGAGTGGGCTGGTGCCGAGTCAGACTGACCATCTCAGCTCACTTAGCAAATGAGGCAACACAGAGAGAGTCATGGTGCAATCCACACTCAGATAACCACAGCTTCAGGACTACAGAGGGCACAACACCAAATGGGAGGAAAATAGCTCCAAGTAAGCCCTGTCAGTCAGTCAGCACTGCAACTCTTGTAACTCAACTGGATTCTATGTAAGATAAGCTTGGTTTGGGTTTTCATTTTGGATTTTGTTGTGTTTTGCCTTTTGGGGAAAAAAGTTATATTGTTGTTGTCAGTGTTGGTACAGAGAAGAGCAGAACAGGGCACAAGGTTAGATGATGTCAGCCCAGAAGTGGACTGATTACCACGCAGAAGAAAATAACTCCACCGTATGGGCGTGCATGTTGGGTATGGTGCCCTGAGGAGCTAACGTCCCCCGTGCTAATGGTGGCACCTCATGCCCACTGCTGTGCATGGGCTGGTTACGCCCTTTCTCATCCCACAGGTGCCCCCGACTTACCCATGGGCGCCGACTAGGTTGAGGGCTGAGTCCGGACACAGCTATCTGCTCTCAGGTTGTACCTGTGCCATCAGCTTCTTCATGGGTGATCCTGTACAGCTTTAAAATTCTAACATTTGTCTTCTTTAAAATGACTTTTAGACCCTCGATGTCTAAATCAAAGGTCTGGGAACAAAGGCAAATTATTATGGGTGTTCTATTTTACCACCAAATTCTATTAAAGCAAAGTGCTTCCAGACCCTCCGCTAGAAGGGCAGGGATTATTCAAGACATAATTCATCATTTTTATCCATTAATACTAAAATATTTTGAGACGAGGGAAGAACTGACAAAGAGTTAGAATCCGGTGAGGAGCATTTTAGATCACTCTTCTAAAGCATCCTTGTTTCTTGAGATTAGGAAGAGTCACAGGCCACAAAAAATATGCAAAAATAATAAGACACAGATCTGCAGTCCTCACACACAGAAGTCTACAGTGGATAACCGAATGCCAGAGTAACATCACGGTGTGTAGTAAGCAGCTCCTCTCTCTGTGGTTCTGTTCCACTAACAAGCATCCTTTCGCAAGGTCACACCAAGGTCAAATACAGCCATAGTAATCCAGGTGTTGTTTCTATGCTTCTTACTAAGAGGGAAGACATGGTGTCTTTTTCTTCCTCATGCAAACACTTCTTAAAGTCCGTGCACTCCAATTAGCACTGGCATGTGTCCGGTCTGAGGGGATGGCCTCATTTAGCTGCTTGGAAGTGCCTCATACCTACTATGCTGTAGGTCATCCTGAATTAAAACAGGGGGCACCAGAGCACAAGTGCTTAAGGTCTGGACACCAAGAGCCTCTGTTTGACTGCGTGACACCCGGCTGAGAAGATGGAGTGAGAGTATATATTTAAATACACCTCTGGATGGTACACAATAAAATGTGTGAGTTGTTTCTTTCAATTTTTTTTTTGTTCTAGAAAATCCTTTTCAGACCTTAAGTTATCAGTGGGGAGAGGGGAGGACTGAGATCTCAGGGAAAAAAACTATGGATAAAGAGGGTGAGGTCTCTGTGCCCTCAAAACACATAGTCTTACACTGAAAAATATACTGGTGCTATTTTACACTGATGTTTACACATTATGGATACTTCTTTATTGTTTCAGTGGAGACAAAAATAATTGGCTTTCTGATTGTTGTGAGATATAATTACCAGACTCCCCATAAGCATAGACTTCAGAGCGTAGTGGCTTCTTTCTTAGTGGAAAACATCTCTGAAGTGCAGCCAGCACTTAGTTCACTCACAACACTAACAGTGGCATAGCTCAGGCAGCACACCAGCCTTCTAAATTCTGTTGCTCTTTCTTCTTCAAAAATCAACACACCATAGACTAGACTTAATCTCAAGGATTTTGTGTTAAATAGTGGACATAATTTATCTTTTGAACATATCTGTATTATGTAATTCCCCAAATATCAGAATCTAAAAATTGCTAAAATTGAACCAACCCTAGAGATAATCAAAATTCATTCTGAATTTTGAATCCAGTGAGAAATTATCCTCACTAACTAGTGCATCAAACATACAGAGAACACAGGCATGTCCCTCAATGTAAAGTTGGAACATACTAAGGAAAATAAATAATTAATGTTTGCTAAGAGATTCTCAAGCCCCATAGCCTAGGCAGAATATACATAAAATTAACAGGCATTCCTGCCGTAACTCTTCAGTGCAGAACTTGGATAAGGGCTCAGTTCTCTTAACACATTGTTTGTTTTTAATAACTGTGTTTTAAGAAGACCACAGAATCCATATCTGTGAAGTGCTAGATGTGTTTCCCTTCTCAAATGGCCATGTCTCCTTGACATCACCCCATGATACTTTAGAAAACCCAAGGCCCTGGCTCTGAAACAGAAGAGTGTTTCTCTCAGCAAAGCAGCTGCAGCTTCAGTAGCATGAGACTGTTGCATTAGTTGCAAACACCCAAGGGACTAGTGCTGATTTCCTCAGTGCCAGGCTGATGCTTCTGTTGGGGGCTACAGCATCCAGGGAACCCAGGACTGGCAGCAGCTGGAGACTTCTTTTTGCCTTCAGGACATTACTTCATCCTACAAGAATTTGCCTGAAAGATGGCATTTACTTTTTTTCTAATTTTTATTATGTTTTTTTAAACATATACATTTATATTATTGCACATGAATAAAATAAACTACATACAGTACGAAGAACCACGAGACAATCAGGAATTACATAAATGTTACTTTCATAGTGATCTGGCTCTTTGTATTTGACAAACTTTTAGTGAGCATCTTTCCTATCTTGTTGCATCTAAGCTTGATATTTCAAAAAAAAAATCAGTAATAGCAAAACATTTAGCAATATCAGAGAACCAGGGGGAAAATGGCTCCTGTGGAGAGAAGGGAGGAAGATGGTGGCTGTATTCTCGAGACATAAAGTTTGTTCAGATGCACAGGAGCCTGTGTGAAAATGCAAACTAATGCTGCAGTTATGTGTGGGAGCTGGAGGCTCTGACCTTCGCCTCCTCAGAGAAGGAGACACTACAGGTTCAGGAACCGCACTGAGTCACACAGCTAGGTTCTCCAGCAAGTCAGGTCTCAGAAGGGCTTGCTCAGCCCCGTATTCTCCACTCTGGTTATCTTTCTCAAAAGTCCAGGGCGTTTTCTTGTCTGATCCCTAGGATTTAGGAGATGGTGGTGGACTGACCCAGCCTGAAAAAGCAAACAAGAGTTAAGCATGCATACGTAGAAACCCTGGGATACTGATTTAATTATTTAGGACAGATAAGCCCAGAGTGCGATACACATACGAGCAGCAGTCAGCTTGTTCTCTCCGTAAAATCGAACTTCACGTGAAGTCACGCCACAGTGTGAAGTCAGTCTACGGCTTCAGCATGAGATGTCAAGAGTGTGAAATCCAAGAGTTCAGCAGTCCTTTCTGTACAAGTGACTCTGTAACCAATGCAACACACCCAAAAGTCCCCCAGTCAGAGGTAGAGCCACCATGTGATTTTATACTTAGGAGGGTGACACCTCAGGATTTAAGAGTTGTCCATAATTTATCTTTTGTGGTAAGAACACAGCCTTCTAGCTTTCCTGCCCCAGGCTTCCTCAAAGGCACTCGCTTTGCCAAGGTTCTCAGTAATAGACAACAGTCTTAAGATGATGTCAGCAAACCAACCAACATGGTCACCCTTTCTCAGGTGCTCAGCAGCTTCTCCAGGGTCCCTCTGAGGATGTCACACACCAAAGGCGAAGGTGCCATTTCTGTTCATTTACTACTGTCTAGCACAGTGATACATGAAGCCAGGCACAATTATTAACTGGCAGTGTTTCCATGGCAATAGGCTCAACACTGGGGAAGCTTAAAGTGCTTAGCATTTGCAAAACAAGCTTGAACACACAGATCTGTTTCATCAGCCATCCTCTCAAAAGCCTGCTATGTAAAGTCGCGGGACCTCAAACACACAAGCTCTGTATTGGGGCGGGGGGTGGAAATCAATGCATATGATTGGCAGCAATTTAGAGCACCTGCCAATAGAATGCTTTGTAGGATTTGCTCTTCTCAACCATGAGGGAGAGTTAATGTACAAGGGAAGGAAGTACGGTGGACGGCTTTGCCTCCTGTTCAGAATGCTGAGGGTCTGCGTGTTCCTGTCCTCACATCACACACTGCAGAGGCTGCTTGGGTCTGTGTCCCAGCAGGGCCTCTCATCTTGAATGTTTACTGACTTCTTCCCCTCGGAACAGTTAGAATCTCTCAGAATCTCAAAGGCTCTTCTCCGCCTTTGTTGAAGCCTGCTACATGTGGTCACTGAGAGCCTAATGGGCAGTCCCAGTGACTCAGAACAGGAGGTTGGGAAGGTCAGCGGCACTTTGATGGCTTGTGAGAGGCTTAAACGTTAATGAGTAACTTGAGATAGGACTAAATCCAAAGCCTACTGAAACCCAGAAATGATCGATATTGAAATACAAAAGGAAAAGGCTGATAGTCAGGCTTCATTTGTGAAAGCATCGTCCCACAGTGTGGCTGAGACGAGTCACTATCATCATCCGGTATGGGCAGTCACCCGCCCTGCCCTGCCCTGTGTCACGTGAGGACCATCTGTGATGCAGACAAGCAGAGCTCGTGCTGTTTTCACACCATTGACTTTTGGAAAATGCAAGCTTAGTGCTCCATCTGTGCATAGAGAGCGCCCAGTGCAGACTCTGAAACTCACCTTTGTTAGTAGTTACCTGTGTTCTAAGCAGCCATTTCCACATGGAACTTGGAAGACTAAGTTGCCCAATCATACAGAAAACTCCTGGCATTTTTTTTTTTAATTTTTAGAAGCTGAAGTCTGATAGCCGATTAGAGTATGATTAGCTGTGGACGGACTTGGGCCTCGGGGAATTGAAGACTTGGAACTGTATTGACTAAATGACCTGATGCCAGTCTGCCAGCAGCTTTCCTCCTCAACCAATCACACAGCTCCCTCGTCCTGACTTTTAGAAAACTTTAGATACGTCTGTCTCAGAATATATTCATGAATAAGAAAGATGTAATGATAAATTCTGGTCACAGAATATATCCTACCTGCTATTAATTTTCACAAGATATATGAGCCCTTAACACAATAATCCATTATGTTTAATACATGGCCTAAAAATGAAAGCCTCCTTTGACTGGTTGACACACCATTGGTTTCGTCTAGCAATTAGGCCAACACACCTGCCCAGAATGACAGTTATCCTAGCTCTGAGAATGATGTGGTGTAGACTGTGTCCAGCAGAGCCTTGGCCTGAGTTCAGCTGGTTCTCCAACATCAAAAAAGTAAAATAAAAGGAAAGGAAAATAGAGTCACCTTACAGAGTCTCTAAATTAAGAAAACAAGGGAAAGAGGGTTGGGGTGGCATGGTTAGGAGGAAGAGAGGTGGGAGAAGATGAGGAAGGAGAAACCGTGAACATTAAAAAAACTGAAAAAAATTTATTTTAATTTAAAAACAATAAAAGAAAGGAATATTTAAGAGAGAGAAAGAAAGAGGACCAGGGAAATTAATAAACACATTGACAACAAAAGAATAATGTCAAGATCTCTGGGCTGAGCTACCACCCAAACACTCTGTTGGATCATCCCTGTTTTGATTAAACTTTAAGGTCATTTCCTGTAGTGCTCCAGGATGAGTTGTTTATCAGCGTTAGCTATTACATCTTCATAAAAGTTTTATGACTAAAGCCATACACTAAGATCTTCAATAGTTTTCCTTGAAAGTAGTAAATAACTACTGTAAACAAAGTTTATAAATGCCTTTACAGTATTTTACTGTAATCAGAAAAAATTAACCACAAGACACATGTGTTTTTAAATAAGAAAGATGTTTATAATATAAGTGTTCTCATATTCTATACAATATGAGGGTTTTAGATTAACAGGATGCAGCTATATGTTATCTTACAGTTTTTATATGTAGGCAACTTTATTTATTTCAAATCCATATTGATACTGAGCAGCACTCCAATTGATGGACCACGGTTGGTGCATAAAAGCAATCTCAGGCTGCTGAGAAGCTGTGGTCCAGGGTGGTGAGGATGAACCCACCATTCCATGGGAGCCATTGGTGTCATCTGTTAAATAAAGCCTGTGTGTAAAGAGCCCAGGTCTATAATAACAAACTCATCTTCCTGATCTGTGGAGGTGACTCATCTGGTGAAGTATGTGCCACTGAAGCGTGAGGTCCTGATTCAATACCCAGAACTCAAATAAAAACAGAGCATGACGTTGCATGCTTATAACTCCAGCAAGAAGTCCAGAGGATGTCACATACTCAGTACCCTCCATGTAAGTAGGAGACAGTGGGAGCTGACATCTAAGCACCCCAAGTACACATGGTTATATGATCTATGAACATGTGAACACACATACACACACCACCAACACCACCACCACCACCACCACCACCACCACCAAGACAGCTAAAATCTTTACAGAAAGCTTTTGAGCCATGAGCTCCCTTGGGAAATGCCCCGTGTGTGTGTGTGTGTGTGTGTGTGTGTGTGTGTGTGTGTGTGTGTGTGTGTGTGTGTGTTTATTAATGGTTATGAAATGAGGTTTTTCTTGGTGTGTCTAGAGTCCTGTGACACAGCCTGCTGAACTTCAGAGTCTATTGCACCCTGAGCTGGGTGGCATGGAAGGAACTGTCAGTGAGAACATGTTTGGTGAATATGATGCTCACTACCCTCCCACTGGAAAGGAGCCTGGATGTGTGCACAAGGGGAGACCCAGCAGTGACACCCACCTTGTCTCTCAGCTGTTCCCTTATCACCTAATCTGTGGGCTAAGTCACCCGTCTACCTCCCCTCTGGGAGAGCCCTTCAGTGGCCTCCCCTGCAAAGCTGCCTCCCAAGTTCTGTGCCAAGAGAGAATGTTTCATCTTACTCTTCATAACCATAATCAGTAAATATCCAGAATAAAGCTCTGATGCTGCATACCTACCTCTGCATCTCTGCCTTCAGTGAAGGAGAGAACAATGTGTCATCCCACCAAAGCCGGGCTGTTTCACTTTATTAAGTAAACATTATGAATCTTAAACTACAATCTACTCCATTAAGTTAAGTTTTGAGAGAGAAGCAAGAAAGCTGCTAAATTATCCTGGAAACAGCAATAAATTGTGCCCGTTTGTTTCCCCAGTAACACCAAAACTTATATCCACTGGCATAAGCCATTTGACTCCTCTTTCTGGCTGAAGGGGTTTCAGGCTCAGTTACTTACTATTGCTTCCTTTCTGCTCACCCTGTCGCTCACCACTACACTGTTGGAAGTGCCCATCAATTAGTCCCTTTGTTACGAAGTGACTCGTCAACCTCTCTCACATTCTAAAATATAATTTTACCCTTTAAAAATAGTTAGCAGAGGTATTCTATATAGATAATCCATGTATATAGTATGTTGTTCAGGTGAGCTGGCCCAAGCACTGTTTGCCTCTGGGTGAGAACTGACAGGCCTGGAGATCGAAGGTCCCATTTCTCTCAGGAATGCCTAGAGATCTTTAGGGCAGGGCCCGTGCAGTAGGCGAGGCTCCCAGGGTCACCAGGGGAGGTGGAAATGATTTCCCTCCAAGTGTTACAATTCGCTAGCTCTTACAGAATGAGATTGCTGGTATCTGACGGCAATGGAGACTGGGAAGCTCCACGAGCCCAGTAGTCAGCACCAAGCTAGCAGCAATGGACTGGGCTCTGCCATCTCTGCTATGACTTACAGTCAAGCCCCAGGCACGGCATCCAGATCCTTCCCCAGAATAAATGAGGTGTCAGACTGTCATGGTGGAGGAATGGTGTGAGCACAACAGAGCAATCTAGCCAACCTGTATTCATAAGCTTTGGGCAGTAGGGAGGGGGTTGAGGGTGAATGTGTCTGATTCACTGGGGCTAGGGGTGCCAGGACACTTAATCTACACGCAGTGGTACAGCAGCTCATTTACATGCAGTAGCATGAGGTCCTAGCACAAGAAGGAAAACACAGTACTTAATTATCCTATGGGTGGGGGAAGAACTTGTAGGTACAATTAAAGGTCATTTGCTGGAGGCTAGGATCTCAGCATAGAATGGGGTACTTCCTGGAATTCCCAGGTACTTGCTGAACAGGTTTTACCTGGAAAAGGTCAGGCCTGTAATGTTCCCTGAGAGTTTCTTAGAAGACCTGGGAGTCCCCAGATTAGGGGAAGAGAGAGCCCGCTGAGAAAGGGAGTCCATCATAATAAACAGAGCTCAGTTGGCTATCCAGATACACCAGACTTGGACCTCTCCAACAGTGTCCCACAATAGAGCATTAACATCTATACTTTAGGTATATTCCAAGGAGTGGAATAGCTGGGTCTTGAGGAAGCCCTATTCCCATTTTTCTGAGATAGCACCAGATAGATTTCCAAAGTGGTTGTACTAGTTTGCATTCCCACCAGCAATGAAGGAGTGTTCCTCTCTCCCCACATCCTCGCCAGCATGTGGTGTCGCTTGAATTTTTTATCTTAGCCATTCTGATGGGTGTAAGATGGAATCTCAGAGTTGTTTTGATTTGCATTTCCTCAAGACCCAGCTATTCCACTCCTTGGAATATACCCAGAAGATGCTCCAGCACACAGCAAGAAAATTTGCTCAACCATGTTCATAGCAGCCTTATTCATAATAGCCAGAACATGGAAACAGCCTAAGTGTCCCTCAATAGAAGAATGGATAAAGAAACTGTGGTACATATACACTATGGAATACTATTCAGCTATTAAAAACAAGGAATTCCCGAAATTTGTGGATAAATGGATTGAGCTAGAAATGATCATAATGAGTGAGTTAACCCAGAAGCAGAAAGACTCAAATGGTATATACTCACTTATATCTGCATATTAGCCCAAGGGGCATGTCCCACGAAAGCCTCCACTTACCAGGAAACTGAGACAGAGGGGAGGACATTCTAGTGGGACTCTAGATGAGAGAATCATGGGAGAAAGGCAAAGTAGAAGGATCCAGAGGGTCCTAGAAGCCTACAAGTAGAACATTATGATAGGCAGATTTGGGCACAGGGGTCCCACTCAAACTAAGGCACCAGCCAAGGACAATACAGGCAGTAAACCTTAAACCCCTACCCAGATCTAGCCAATGGACAGAACACTCTCCACAGTAAAGTGGAGAGTGGGATATTACTTTCTCACGTACTCTGGTGCCTCACCTTTGACCATGTCCCCTGGAGGGGGAGATCTGGTGGCACTCAGAGGAAGGACAGCAGGTTACCAAGAAGAGACTTGATACCCTATGAACATATACAGGGGGAGGTAATACCCCTCAGGAACAGTCATAGGGGAGGGGAAAATGGGAGGGAGGGGAGGATACAAGGGATGGGATAACCATTGAGATGTAACAAGAATAAATTAATAAAGGAGAAAAAATCTATACTTTATAACTTGAATATGCACTACACACATGTAAACATGTGCACACCACGCATATATTTGAGCACTGGATATGTATGTACATACATGTACTTTTTTCTTGTATTTATTATGAGTGACTCACATCTCCACCTCTGCCATGTTTAACACTTGTCCGGGAATCCTCCCTTAGTGATTTCAGTAGTCATTAAATGACTAATGAGCAAATTACTTACTTTCTGAGTCTGTTCGTCTGGCACACAATGTCTGCCCAGGCCTTCTTGTGCCCCTGGGAGACCAGCTGTGTTCCCCGGGTTTTCTCAGGGTACTGTCTCCAGACAGCCTCTCTAGAGTAAAAGAATAGGATGAGTCTAGACACGGAGCAGAAACAACTAGAAAGAACACAGCTTCAGGAGGCCCATTGCATAGGCAGGCATTGAAAATGGCTTTCCTGCCTAAGGAAATCACCTCACAGTGAGGAGAAGAAAACTTTTCCTTAGGTGGACGGGTGGTATGGAACATATCATTCTGTGAGTCGCAATGGTTATATATTATGTCACTTTATTGCCTTTGTTTGAGCTACCATGTCAAAAACCATAATGCTTTCCTGGAGGTACGAGGGTGAGCAGCAACAGGAGGCCAGGTCAGAGATGCTGCCATGCTGGGTTCTGCTGAAGCCTTTGCCTGCTTACAGACTCCTTACTTTGGGTTGGGTCCTCATACAGCAGGAAGATGGTGAGAATTCTGTGAGATCTCTTCTATAGAGACACAAATCTCAATCCCCGAGGCTGCAGAGCACCTGTTTGGTGTCTGTGAGTTCCTGCATTTGGTCTACCCGAAGACAAGGAAGGCAACAGGTGCATGTCTGAGGCTCCACACTCATGACTTCATTATTCCCTAGGCCACACCTCAGATGTCAAAACCCCACCAACATGGAAACAGGGAGTGATGCAAGCATTCGATGTTTATTCTACTGATGGTCTTTGCTGTTGATTAATGACAGAAAACATTCCAGAAAGCATAGAACAGAACACTGAATTTCTACACAAACATACACCTATGATGTATTATGTATACATTCCCATTGTGTAAAAATCAAGTAACAGGACGGAACGTGTACAGTGTACCTCAAATTTGTTGTACGTATGTAGAAATAAGAAAAGTGGTCACACGTGAACATTACCAGTGAGCTCAGCTGCTCAAGAGAGCAGAGAGCACTACACGGCAGTGCACGCAGTGGGGAGGCTTATCAATTTCTGTATCATTTCTGCCTTATGATAGATATATTATTTTTAGAACAATCCTCCCTCGAGCTACTTTTCTAAACTCAGCAACTACATTCAAAGCAGACTCTTTATAAAAACACACTTCTGAAATTGCACCAAACTCTGAAATACTCAACTTGATCTCAAGCTTATAGATTGGGAGTGTGATAGATAAAAATAGAAAAAGAAACAGAGCAAAGAATGATGAGGTGGGTCTAAACAAAATTGCCTAAATAAAAATCAAGCAAGATGCTCTATCTCTCTATCTATCTATCTATCTACCTATCTATCATCTATCTATCTATCATCTATCTATCTATCTATCTATCTATCATCTATCTATCTATCTATCTATCTATCATCTATCTACCTATCTATCTATCATCTATCTATCCATCTATCTATCATCTATCTATCTATCCATCTATCTAGCATCTATCTATCTATCCATCCATCTATCCATCCATCTATCTATCTATCTATCTATCATCTATCTATCTATCTATCATCTATCTATCTATCATCTATCTACCTATCTATCTATCATCTATCTATCCATCTATCTATCATCTATCTATCTATCCATCTATCTAGCATCTATCTATCATCTATCCATCCATCTATCCATCCATCTATCTATCTATCTATCTATATCCCTCTCATCAATTTTCCTTAAAGAAACAGAGCACTCATTCTAGGCTTCTGTGATGCTCATGTCCCTTTAAATTTCATGTGTGAAAATCCCAACTCCAAGGCACAAATACTACAAGTTATGGCCTTCAGTGGGTGATCAAATACCGGGTTGGACACATGCCCCCTGTTGTCTGTGTGGTATCCAGGGTGTGGAGTTCTGTTCTGCCAGCCCAGCAGACTACAACAACCCAACTCCTAAAACCGGTTAGTGTTTGGCTTTATCATGTTCTCGACATGAATCCACCGAAGGCTACTGTGAACGCAGATCATCTCATGGCTAAAGTTTTAAGTGTATTCGTAGTTAGTCCTGTTTTGATCAGACAAGAAGCTGGAGAAATGCCACCCCCTAGCTGGTGCCCTAGTAGAGAAGCCTCCAGCCTGCCTTTTCCTGGTTTCTCCACAGCATCCACCCACCTTCTGTTTCCTAAATGCCTGTCTTTCTGTGTCTACTGGTCCTTCCACAACTGTTCTGAGTTGTGGAATGCAGGCTGTGCCTTTGACATCTCTGGTGTCTATTCCAAGCATTTGTCCACTTTACCAAGCATGGCTCACAGCGGAGAGTTCCTGGGAGTTAGGAAAATGTTCAGGGATGCCTCCACTGCAGCGAGATGGAGAGTAGTGGACAATTTTTTTAATTGTCTTAAAAGGTGCCTACAAAGCCCTGTAGGATATTCTGCTCTAGTTTGTTGATAACCTTTTCTAATGGTAAGCTAGCATGGTAAAAATTCAGAAACACTGAAATTAAGTGGCAGGTTAGAAAGCCCAGTTGGATCCTTTCTGAGCCCCAGGGAACTGGTCCAAAGCCTCCTGGATCACGGGACTCAGCAGCAATCTTTGGTGTGTCTTGGCTTGTGACAACACCTGTCTTATCTGTATGTTTCTCCTTATAGTGCCTTCTCTTCTGTGTGCCAGACACTGAATGAACTACCAAGATGGAAGTTTTTTGATTTATCACCTGTTCGGCACCAGATCAGCAAAAGCAGATGATCAAATGATACGGAGCTTTTTAAACAAACATAATTATTTGAAGAATTTTATATAGCAATTAAAGATAGTTCTCCCCACAAACCATTGTTCCCTTGAGTCTAACATGGCTCCTTCCTGCCAGCATCATTTTCTGTTTCTAATATCACTTCTGAGCCATTTGTCACGTCCCATGCCCCACCCTGAGCTCAGCCTCTGCTGCCTGGTGAAGAATCTGAGCATTAGCGGCCACTCGGTGGGTGGGCCCTGCCTGGGTGCGTGCGTGCGTGCGTGCATGCGTGCGTGCGTGCGTGCGTGCGTGCGTGCGTGCATGCAGCCGATGGTTGCAGCTCGGTTCTATGTACAGAGCCTGCATTCTCAAGGAAGAAATGAGCTCTGTACAGAGACCAAGCAACATAATTTGTGAAACCACAGGAAGAGACACTTACTTCCCCTATGGAAGCAAGTGGCTTATTCCCCAAACCAGCAAGCCTGTTTATGAGAAACAATATGAATTATAAAAGTCTTAGATGACTGTGTCTACACACAGAAAAGCATGCACAAGCTCACACACTCCAACTGTTTATTTTCCCTTCCTTTCTTCTTCTCCTTCTCCTCTTCCTCCTCCTCCTCTAATATGCCTTAATTCCCCAGTCACTCCAATCCAAGGTTTAAGTCACATGAGAACGCAGTCGAACTCTGATCCAACCCTGTATGTGGCTAAAACTTGTAAAAGCAGTAGTACAGCTTTCTCCCAGGACAGCCTGCATATTCCTGCCATTTCTTTTGTATTGTCTGTTTCCTTGCACTGTGAGCTCCATTGGCCCCTCTGAGAAGAGGGACCCAGGACTGTTCTTGGCCTTCTAAAAATGTCATGCAAAATGTATTATAGCTGAGCTTTCTTTAGAATTTTTAAGATTAGATTGTCTGGGTGTGTATGAGTGTGTGTGTGTGTGTATGTGTGTGTGTGTGTGTGTGTGTGTGTGTGTGTGTGTGTGTGTGTGTGTAAGTGTGTGTGTATGAGTATATATGAGTGTGTGTGAGAGAGAGTGTGTGTGAGAGTGTGTGTGTTTGTGTGTGTGCCACAAACCCAGTCAGATGAGAATGTGCCAGAGTCGATCTGGTGCCCAGGATCAAATGCAGGCCACTAACTTTTCTTTCTCCACCCATCAATGCCAGCTCTGAACTACTGAAAATGCTGACTAAATTCTTTACTCCCTTTCATGCAAGTATGACATTCTCCAGTAAAATTATTTTTTCCTTTGTCTCAAACTTTATTAAGAAAAGATAACAACAGAGACTGGAGAGATGACTCAGTGTTTAAGGGTCCTGGCTGGTCCTGAAAAGGACCCAAGCTCAGTACTCAACCCCACTGTAGCTCCGGGGGAATCTGGCACTCTCTTCCGGTTTCTGTGCACACCAACACACACACACACACACACACACACACACACACACACACACAACCACGTGTACACATTCATGTATGCATGTACATGCACGCACACAAGATAAATCTCAAAGAAAATGTAACAGTAAAAATTTTGTTGCTGCCATCTTTTAAAAAAAAACTTTCTCTTTTTCTAAATGGTAGCAAAGGCCTAGCAACCATTTTTTGTCCATTTCTCTCAGTCAATAATTGATGATAATTTACTCTCCCTTGATATAATTGGAGCATATTTTAAATTATCCATTTGCATTTGGTCTGTAATTAAAATTATGTGGCATTTAGGACATTATTCTTCAAAATGCTTCACAGGCTTTCTCTGATCCAGCACAGAGAGTCCAGGTGCAAAGCTGCATAAAACACTGATAGAAAATAATTCACCGTGAGTTCACACACAGGCCATATATCGACTAGCTCCCACGTGAGATCTGCAGATAGATATTTCCAGGGCATGTGGAATCCCAAAGACCTACCCTCTCCTGCTGGACTGGGTAAAAGGGAAGCCAGAGTCTCCCTGTTTGAGGGCAGTGCTTTCAGCACACGGGCTCATAAACAAGGGAACAGGTTTGTTCTATGTGAGCCTCCATCACCCAGCAAGAATCACGTGATTCCTTGTAAGAGGAGGAGGACAGCCCCGCACACCTGCAAGCATAAGCAAAGCCATTTCCTACCTCAGTGGCCAAGGATCTTGTTCTGGCCAATGAAATGCCAAGAGTGATGCGTACTGCCTCTAATCGAAGCCACTGGAACTCCTAACAGTGTGTGTCAGCCATGAAAAGGGCTTGTCCAGGTGTGTCCAGAGCAAAATGACACAAAACCTTGACAAAGCTGCAACTGACCAGTGGTCAGCAAGTTGCATGAGGACTGAGCTCCTTATGGAGCAGTTGACCAGTGTGCGAGTGAGCGAGTGAGCGCGCGCGCGCACACACACACACACACACACACACATACACACACACAAACACACAACTACATACACATACATGCACATACAAGCATACATGGATTACATGAACAAGAAATGTATTTTGTACTTGGAACCACAGGTTTTTTTTTTTTTTACTGACACCACAAAAACAATCTGGCTACAGCTGGCAAGTGAGTTTTTGTGCATATACAACTGACTTTACAAAAGGAACTGGAATCTCTTCAACTGTAGAAGAGAAGGCGAATTAGTTAAATATTAAGTCAGTCCCAATGGCCATTTTAAAAGTAAATGAGAATACCCAGAGTCACTTTCTGGCTTTTTCTTGAGTAAACCCACATTCAGGAGAGCATACATTTCATAAAGATTTGAATACCTCTCGGATAGAACAGCATGTGAGTGCTGGGGCGGAGATAACCGTGGCTCCGTGGCACAGGGTACTGGAGTGGAGATAACTGTGGGTCAGTGGGACAGGGTGCTGGGGTGGAGATAACCGTGGCTCCGTGGCACAGGGTACTGGAGTGGAGATAGCTGTGGCTCCGTGGGACAGGGTACTGGGGTGGAGATAACTGTGGCTCCGTGGGACAGGGTGCTGGGGCGGAGATAACTGTGGGTCAGTGGGACAGGGTGCTGGGGTGGAGATAACTGTGGGTCAGTGGCACAGGGTGCTGGGGTGGAGATAACTGTGGGTCACTGGGACAGGGTGCTGGGGTGGAGATAACTGTGGGTCAGTGGCACAGGGTGCTGGGGTGGAGATAACTGTGGCTCCATGGGACAGGGTGCTGGGGCGGAGATAACTGTGGGTCACTGGGACAGGGTGCTGGGGTGGAGATAACTGTGGGTCACTGGGACAGGGTGCTGGGGTGGAGATAACTGTGGCTCCGTGGGACAGGGTGCTGGGGCGGAGATAACTGTGGGTCACTGGGACAGGGTGCTGGGGTGGAGATAACTGTGGGTCACTGGGACAGGGTGCTGGGGTGGAGATAACTGTGGGTCACTGGGACAGGGTGCTGGGGTGGAGATAACTGTGGCTCCGTGGGACAGGGTGCTGGGGTGGAGATAACTGTGGCTCCGTGGGACAGGGTGCTGGGGTGGAGATAACTGTGGCTCCGTGGGACAGGGTGCTGGGGTGGAGATAACTGTGGCTCCGTGGGACAGGGTGCTGGGGCGGAGATAACTGTGGGTCACTGGGACAGGGTGCTGGGGTGGAGATAACTGTGGGTCACTGGGACAGGGTGCTGGGGTGGAGATAACTGTGGCTCCATGGGACAGGGTGCTGGGGCGGAGATAACTGTGGGTCACTGGGACAGGGTGCTGGGGTGGAGATAACTGTGGGTCACTGGGACAGGGTGCTGGGGTGGTGATAACTGTGGGTCAGTGGGACAGGGTGCTGGGGTGGAGATAACTGTGGCTCCGTGGGACAGGGTGCTGGGGTGGAGATAACTGTGGGTCAGTGGGACAGGGTGCTGGGGTGGAGATAACTGTGGCTCCGTGGGACAGGGTGCTGGGGCGGAGATAACTGTGGGTCACTGGGACAGGGTGCTGGGGTGGAGATAACTGTGGGTCAGTGGCACAGGGTGCTGGGGCGGAGATACCTGTGGGTCACTGGGACAGGGTGCTGGGGTGGAGATAACTGTGGCTCCGTGGGACAGGGTGCTGGGGTGGAGATAACTGTGGGTCAGTGGGACAGGGTGCTGGGGTGGAGATAACTGTGGCTCCATGGGACAGGGTGTTGGGCGGAGATAACTGTGGCTCCGTGGGACAGGGTGCTGGGGTGGAGATAACTGTGGGTCACTGGGACAGGGTGCTGGGGTGGAGATAACTGTGGCTCCGTGGGACAGGGTGCTGGGGTGGAGATAACTGTGGGTCACTGGGACAGGGTGCTGGGGTGGAGATAACTGTGGCTCCGTGGGACAGGGTGCTGGGGTGGAGATAACTGTGGCTCCATGGGACAGGGTGCTGGGGCGGAGATAACTGTGGGTCACTGGGACAGGGTGCTGGGGTGGAGATAACTGTGGCTCCGTGGGACAGGGTGCTGGGGTGGAGATAACTGTGGCTCCGTGGGACAGGGTGCTGGGGTGGAGATAACTGTGGGTCACTGGGACAGGGTGCTGGGGTGGAGATAACTGTGGCTCCGTGGGACAGGGTGCTGGGGTGGAGATAACTGTGGCTCCGTGGGACAGGGTGCTGGGGTGGAGATAACTGTGGCTCCATGGGACAGGGTGCTGGGGCGGAGATAACTGTGGGTCACTGGGACAGGGTGCTGGGGTGGAGATAACTGTGGCTCCGTGGGACAGGGTGCTGGGGCGGAGATAACTGTGGGTCAGTGGCACAGGGTGCTGGGGCGGAGATACCTGTGGGTCAGTGGGACAGGGTGCTGGGGTGGAGATAACTGTGGCTCCGTGGGACAGGGTGCTGGGGTGGAGATAACTGTGGGTCACTGGGACAGGGTGCTGGGGTGGAGATAACTGTGGCTCCGTGGGACAGGGTGCTGGGGTGGAGATAACTGTGGCTCCGTGGGACAGGGTGCTGGGGTGGAGATAACTGTGGCTCCATGGGACAGGGTGCTGGGGCGGAGATAACTGTGGGTCACTGGGACAGGGTGCTGGGGTGGAGATAACTGTGGCTCCATGGGACAGGGTGCTGGGGTGGAGATAACTGTGGGTCACTGGGACAGGGTGCTGGGGTGGAGATAACTGTGGCTCCGTGGGACAGGGTGCTGGGGTGGAGATAACTGTGGCTCCGTGGGACAGGGTGCTGGGGTGGAGATAACTGTGGCTCCATGGGACAGGGTGCTGGGGCGGAGATAACTGTGGGTCACTGGGACAGGGTGCTGGGGTGGAGATAACTGTGGCTCCGTTGGACAGGGTGCTGGGGCGGAGATAACTGTGGGTCACTGGGACAGGGTGCTGGGGTGGAGATAACTGTGGCTCCGTGGGACAGGGTGCTGGGGTGGAGATAACCGTGGGTCAGTGGGACAAGGTGCTGGGGTGGAGATAACTGTGGCTCCGTGGGACAGGGTGCTGGGGTGGAGATAACTGTGGGTCAGTGGGACAGGGTGCTGGGGTGGAGATAACTGGGTCACTGGGACAGGACAGGTTCTTAGCATTTGTGCGTCTGTGATGGGGTCATGGGAAATGCTGCCATGTACTTCATGCCTTTGTCTTGTACTGAAGGAAGGAGGCCACGAGGTAAAGTAGTGCTGTGCACACGGTGTTTTGAAAAAAGAAATATGGTCTCCCCGTTGCCTCCTGCAATTCGCAGTGTGAAATGGGGTCAAGATAATGACAGGAAGGTGACACAGCCGGGCAAGTTCTGCTGAAACACTGTTTCCTTTACTGTCAACCATTATTCTTGCTATCTTACCAAATACTGCCTGATGTTTATTAATAACATAAATCAAACCTTGGCATCTACCTCATCACTAGAAGCTTTTCAGCCACAAAAAAGAAAAAAACAGAAAGAAATTCAAGATTCTGCCTTTAGCTCCTCTTCACACCTCTCTTTCGCTTCCATTTATAATCCAGCAATGAAGCTGATCAAATCACATGATATCAAAGAGGGAAATAAAACTGCTTAGATCCAAAAGTATGGTTCCTCCTGTGTTTAAAAGACTTTAACAAGGATGCAATTAAGCCTCCTACACCGGTGATTCATGGCCCTATACTTATTCACATTCATGAAAGAAAGGCCTAAAAAGAATGCTTTGCACTGATTATCCTTTTTTGATGTGGACAGGACAGATACTAAAAGTATACCAACACCATCTGTTCATCCTGGGAACTCTGGCCTTCAGCCTGATGGGCCACACAAGGCTCTGAGCCTGTGCTTCTGGGATTTCTGTTGTGCAAGATTCCATGACACAAACACACTCCAGTCTCCTTAAACTCTTCTGTTTCTAATGACTGTTGCTCTAACAGTATAATTTTCCTTAAATAAACAAAAAATGAAGATTATCCATTCAAGGTTAGCCTATGATTGGCACTGTGTTCATGTGTGCAGTACTTTGTGCAGTAAGCTTTAAAATTTGCTTTTAAGTGGTTAAATTCAATGGATCTAGTGAGTTAAGGGTCAAAGCACCCCTCTTTATTATTTCAGGATAATGTTTCTATTCTATGTTGTAGTTTATCCTCCAACCCAGGAAGAGTGTTGAAGGAAATGAGAATCCAACAAAAATTTTTATGAAGAAGGCAAAAATCTCACAGCCCCCAAGGCCAGAGAAGGAGAATTACTCTCTCCTATGGCTGAGCTCCCTTTTAGCTGCCAAATGCAGAGTGGTCGGCCATTAAGCTATATACACATAAACAATAAAAATGAGTTCAGTGAATTGTATTTATTTATATTACATACGTAATACATACATACATATGTAACAATAATAACTAAATCAAAGGGGCGGCAGCTTGAGAATGGAGAAGTGAAAGGCATAGAAGGAGTGGAGCCGAGAGGCGTTAGAGGGAGAAAGTGACACAATTCTATTTTAATTTAAGAACGCATAAAATTGTATGAGGCCGGTGAGATGGCTCGGGGTGCAGAAGTGTTTGCCACGAAGCCTGAAGCCCTGACCCAGCACCAACGTGGCTGAGAGAGAACAAAATTCTTCACGTTGTTCTTTGACCTTCACGTGCACCATGGTGTGACGCCTATAATAAGTAAACATATAATAAATTTACATGAGGATTGTCTCAGGCAACCAATGTGTGTGGTGATGACACTGGTTGTGTATTACACGATAGGGAATGTATAGTCCAGAGCAGCAGCTTGGGATGTCGCTCCTCTGTAGAAAGTCTGCTCAACGTGTTCAAGGCCTGTGCTGCCCCAGCACCGCGTAAAACAGCAAGAGCGACTTCAAGGTGGTAAAGGCGAGCTTCCTTGATCCTCTGTGGGCCAACATGAAGATAGGATGCAAGCGCTGCCCTCAAACCTGCTCTCAGGATGGAGGCCGAGGGACACCGCAGGCATCACATGCACTGTTACTTAATTCATGATGGGTCACTACAGCGGCTCTCAGTTTTCATGCTTAAAAAAAAAAATGAGCCTCAAAATCATTAAATGACAAGTCCAAATTCACACACTACATCAACACACACTACATGGAGATTGAAGTGCATTCCTCCTGAAAGCTCCCAAGATTGCCCCAAGAGGGAGCTTCCAGGCCTGTAAAACAAAGCTTACCTCACTTCAAGGGTGACAGTGGCCCCCAGGGACCCTTTGCTGTTGTGGTCACACTCGGCTAATGGAGGTGGCAATCTGAGATAGGGATTCATGCAACAAACAGCAAAGGTATTGAGGGATAACTATGGTACTCAGTGCCTTAGCAGGAACCAAAGGTGTGTGGGCTATCGGAAAGAGGTGGCTTTGTCTCTGAGTATGTGTATTTTTTCTTTTAAAACGACAGTCAATTGGCTAAGAAATCTAATGGAGGAAATGACATCACCTAGGATACTTTAGGGTCATAAGTGTATTCTTCCCCCGAGAACACTGAAGCCTTCAGCATACATGATGGGCAGAGTGAGAAATTTGAAAGAGAAGACTGGGTTTAAATCTAACTCCGGTGTTTATTAAATTTTTTAGCCTTGACATAACTCGAGGCTCAATTTCCTCATCTTTGCCTTTAGAGATTGTAATGTAAGAGCCGTTGGTGTCCTTGAGGATCACAGTAGCTGTGAGTGAGTGACTGCAAAGGCATTTTATGGCTGATGACTTTCAGCTGCGGTGTGGTTCTAATTTCGTCACCAGCATAGAACCATAGTCACTAGGCTTCTATCTGCATAGGTGACAACCATGGACACCAGAACTTCAAGGGATGGTGAGTCAGCTGGTTGGGGGACAGTACTAAAGATTCTGAGTGAGATTAGCAAAGAGGGAAGGTGATAATAAAACAATCGATCCATAACATATGCCCCACCATAGGTCTTGTGACCATTTGGAACATCAAGACACAGATGCATTAAGGTTTGTTGAAGGTTTTCTACTAGAGTGGTTGATCTGATGACTTCAGATGTATTAGTGTTGACTGTGTGCTGCTAGTGGTTTGCGGGTATTGGGTTCTGTGAGGACTGTGGGTCCAGTAAATAGCCAGCTCACATGCTTCCTGGCAGTGGTGTCTCATTCCTCACACTTTCAGGGTACTGCCTTGGGTCTGTCTGCTTTACCTCACTCTCAGAAGCATTCATTGAAAACTAAACAGCACTGTACTCTGCTGGTGGATACACCAGGCCTCATCAACCCCGCTGACATGGACGCTGTGAAAGCAAACTTTATATTGTACGCAAATTTTAAAGGTTAAACAGGATCTCAGAGTAAACTGGATGGAATGCAGACCCTCATAAATTTTCCCAGCTGTGTACATTGTGATAAAGAAGGTGGGAGCTGATCTAAGCAACCTACTAAAATTATCTTTAAATCTGATATTGGCAAATTGAAGACAAAAACATTACCACAGTTGAGCTGGGCATGGTGGCACATGCCTATAATCCCACACTCGAGGATGCAAAGGCAAGTGGATCTCTGTGAGTTCGAGACCAGCCTGGTCTACAAAGTGAGTCCAGAACAGCCAAGAAGGCTACACGGAGAAACCCTGTCTTGAAAAGCCAAAAAATAAATATTGTCACAGTTGATAAATTCATTTTTAATAGTTCATGGCTAGCAATTTTTAAAGATTTGTTTTATTTTCATTTTTATGTGTGTGTGTGAGTGCCAGCACATGTGTCTGTGCACCATGTGCATACCGTAGCCACAGGTGCCAGAGGAAGGTATGGGAGTACGTCGTGAGCCATTGTATATGTGAATGCTAGGAACCAAACTCATGCCCTCACGAGGAACAGCCAGTTCGCTTAACCACTGGGCAATTTCTCTCACCCCATAATTTTTTTGCTTGTTTGTTTATTTGTTTGTTTGGTTTTTTTTTTTTTTTGAGATAGGGTTTCTCTGTATAGCCTTGGATGTTCTGGATTCACTTTGTATTGGCCTCAAACTCACAGCAATCCACCTGCCTCTGCCTTCAAAGTGCTGGTATTAAAGGCGTGTGCCACCACGCCCAGCTGCCCAATATCAATTTTGATAGTTATATTAACTATATATTAGTTTGAACAAATAAGTAACTATATTATAAATAATATAGAACTAGTTTTACACTACATTAAAAATTATAAGCAATAAATGAGCCCAGAATGAACCAAGGGGAGCTTGCCTGAAGCTGGAAATAGAAATAGGAAACCATTTCAGTTTACATGTATAGACACACGTCTGAGTAATGACGAGTAGACGTGTCTGACGTCACATCAGATGATCAGATTGACTTCGCTCAGCAGAATAAATAAGAAGCAGCTTTGTATTTCTCCCTCTTTCTGATTATCTCCTTAGAATGCATGGGGGAACCTCACTGTAGTCTGGACGCACTCTGCACCTGCCTTGCCTCCGCTCCACACTCTAAGACACCACAAAGCTAATATTAGTCTGGAGCTAGCTGAATTTCCCTGCCTCTGTCCCTCATGTACATCCTTGCCAAAAGCATTATGGTTTTTGTGTCCCAAAAGGAAAATGAACCGCACTTAGTCTAAGTGACTAATTATTTATAAGCTGTGAGGCTTCAGAGTACTTGAGGGTCTGTATTTAGGAATGTCTTTCCTGGGTGTTTGAAAGGAATCCATAGAAGGCTGCATAAGCCATACCAAACCAGGCCTCTCCTGACACGAGGCACTTTTGTAGTTTGCTGCACTCTTCAAATCCTGCTCATTTTGTGTAGAATAAAAAGCATGCATCTGCTCAGACTTTTTTCACTTTCCTTTTCTGCACACCAGTTGTCCCAAAGCCTTTCTTATTAAGTGTATTTATCACCATACATTGTCACAAACAAAAACCAAAAAAGACATGGGAGATGGGTGAGCTTGCACATTCGTGTCCATTTTCAAAGCAGAGCACTCTCCCTCCCTCATAAGGTGGGATTTGGAACATGGCTCTCCCTTTCTCTCTCTTTGTGCTTTGCTTCTGCATGTGTGTTGTTGTGTGTGAGTCTTAATACATCCGTGAACTCGTGGTAAGTGGATGGAGACCCTCTTTAAAATATGGTCAGATAACACACAGAATGGTAGGTCACATTTTCAGATAACACAGAGAATGACAGGTCAATACTTTCATGGCCCTTATTAGCATGTTGTACATACATGTGCATTATCACATACATGAAGACATGCACATTATCACATACATGAAGACATGCACATTATCACATACATGAAGACATGTGTAGTATAACATACATGAAGACATGCGTTATCACATACATGAAGACACGTACATTATCGCATACATGAAGACATGCATTATCACATATATGAAGACATGCACATTATCACATACATGAAGACATGCTCATTATCACATACATGAAGACATGCGTAGTATAACATACATGAAGACATGCATTATCACATACATGAAGACACGTGCATTATCGCATACATGAAGACACATGCATTATAACATACATGAAGACATGTGTAGAATAACATACATGAAGACATTATCACAGCAAAGGCTTCTGGGCATACAGAGTCAATCCTATTATGATGGAGTCGTTGTCTCCAGTGCTTTCACCTTCTGGTCCATCTCCTCACTGGGTAGAGGTCAGATAGACATAGACGTTTGTGGCAGGAAGAGCTCAGGTGTGGTTCATGAGAGTGCGAACTCTGTGCTCCAGAAGCCATAACCCAACTAAGACAGCTCTCTGGTCAGGGCGGGGCTGACACCAGGCACTAAAGTCTGATGCATCGTGAGTTACCAGAAGTTATCCAAAACAATTTAATCTTCATTTAAAGGCAAACGATCTAGGAAAGTGACATTTTTGCATGTGGTACACTTTATAACACTTTGTAAGCATGCCAAAATTTTGTATATTCTGTGATCTAGTCATTGCTTAACTGTCAGTGTTCATGATTTCTCACATTAGCTGACAGAAAATGTATTTTCTTGCTTATTTATTATTAATTATTTGTGCGGCTGCATTGGGACTAGAACCCAGATCGCACATGATGGGAAAGCGCTCCAGCCCTGAGCCGCCCGCCCTCCCGGGAGCACAGAGCTTTCTGATCTCCTGGCTGATAGGTAAGAGTACAGGGGCACCAACCCCCCTCCAAAAAGAAACTTTGATCCCAAAATTACCCTGCCTACAGGATGTGCAGGGACGAAAGTAAAGCAGAGACTGAGCAAAGGTCCAACCAATGCCTGGCCCAACCTGAGACCCACCCCACGAGGGAGTGCCAGGCCCTGACACCATTAACAATATTCAGCTATGCTTGCAGACAGGAGCCTTGCATAACTGTCCTCTGAGAGGATTAAAACAGATGCCCTACCCAGACTAGCCGATGAACAGGACATTTTCCACTGTTGAGTGGAGAAGGAGATCTAACTTTCACACAAACTCTGGTGCCCCATATTTGACCATGTCCCTTGGATGGAGATGCCTGGTGGCACTCAGAGGAAAGATAATAGGTCACCAAGGAGACACTTGAACCCTATGAGCATATTCAGGGGGGAGGAGGTCCCCCTCAGACACAGACATAGAGGAGGGGAGGGGAGTAGGGGGGAAGTGGGAGGAAGGGAGGAATGGGAGGATACATGGGATGGGCTAACAACTGAGATGTAATATGAATAAATTAATTAAAAAATAAAAATTTTAAAAAAGATACATATCAACTAAAAAAAAAAAAACAAAACAAAATCAAACAACAACAACAACAAAAACCCCAGATGCTGAGACCCATAACCAAACCCTGGGGGGAGCACAGTGAGTCTTGTGGAAGAGTGGGGGAGGGGAAGGGTAGAAGGACATGGAGGGGACAGGATCTCCACAAGATGACCAACAAAGCCAGCTAACCAGGGCCCACGGAGCCCCGTGGAGGCTGAAGCTCCCAACAAGGGCCATGCATGGCCTGGACCCAGGCCCTCTACGCAGATGGAGCTGATCGGCAGCTCAGTGCTCAGATGGGTCCCCTAGTAAGGGGAGTGGGACTGTCTCTGACATGGAATCTGTTGCCTGCATTTCAGTCACTTCCCGCTGATGGGGTTACCTTGGCAGGCCGCAGGGGAGGAGACTGTGCTCAGTTCTGGTTGGACAGCCCGCAAGTCTAAAACTTCCCCTTAAAATATAAAACTTATTCCCACTCTGGCTTTGTAGCAGGTTCTCCACCCTCAACTGACAGCAGCCTGTATGTGAATCCAGAAAGGAAACCAGGAGCCTGGCGATGTGGTTGGGCCTCATGTCGGAAGAGGCAGGGATCCGACCTAAAGTGTTATTTCCAGATTCTCTAGATATTCTTAGCAAAAATAAGTGTGAGGGCAGTGGGGTTTGTGGTTATGTCTGTCCACAGAGAGAGATGTGATGCACAGTGCTGGGCCTTCGATAAGACCCAGGGTAAGAGCAGGGCCAAGGGGGGAACCTCTGTTGCCAGGCGTGACTCTCTCATCACAAACTCCTCATCCTGAAGCCACCGTGACTTGTCCTTCCTCCGCGTGCTCTCTGGCAGCAAGGAGCTGTCTGCGCTGGGCGAGCACCTCCTCTCGGATGGTCACTGCCACCACTGCCTTTGAGAGTAATAGTGTCATTCATTCTCTGCGTTCACGCTCCACCCTAATAACAGCTGTATTTTATTACCAATGTAATATTGTCTAATTAACAGCATAATATGTGCAATTATCACCTGTTTGATACTTACGGAGTTTATGCTTATTTAATGCATAACTTTTCAATAGTAGAAAAGTTATATTCTGAAAATTAAATTCTTTAAAGTTAACTAAAGTAATTTATATTATAATAATCCAGTCTTATCTCACTAGTACCTACGTATATTTTAAATAATAAACAATAAAACTATTTTTAGGAATCATCTGAAATATCAATTAAAACAGTGAGTTTTCATGTAGGCTGCTGACAGGTTTGTGCAGGAGACACCCATTTCTGCAAGCCTTGCTTGCTCTTAAGTCTAGTTTTTAAACATCCTAAGAGAAAGATACTCATTGTTAGCAAAAAACAAGGCTGTTAACTACAGAAAGGCTTTTGTACGAATTAAGTATAATGATTTTGAATATACTAAGTGCATTAAGACACTTGGACCTAACTGTACATGCAGATAAATGTGAGAATCAGTTCAAAGAATGTTTTAAAAACCATAAGCCAGAAGACGATTTTTTTTCTCCAGATTGTGCTTGAGTACTGTCAGTCTCAGGTACAAACAGACACAAATTCTCACCTGTGAGGATTCTTTGAAATTGATCGGACCTCTGACAGCAATATGTTTCAGATGAGCAATGCCTCAGCTGTTAATTTAAAACATCTCCATTGTATCACTCCTTTTGAGAATTTTCATCTGAAGGGTTTATCTTTAAGTAGGATTCCCCGCTTAGGACACATTCTGGCAGTGTCTGGCCTACTTCTACAGCTTAAAAAGTGTTCATTAAAATGAAATACATTAACATATAAGCCCCAGACAGGGAAGATGAAATTGCTTTAAATAACTACCAAGGAAGTAGGTGTAAATGAAAACAGTTATAAGCTGAAAATTAATTCAAGCATTAATACTTTGGTACTAGACGGATTCCAGGCTAGGCGATTAATTATTCACTCAGACGTGCTTGAAATAGCCTTATTATTTAAAGGCAGAAAAACAAAGAGGTGAGACTGGTCATTCTAAGGATAAGTAAAAGTTGTAAGTTATCATACTCTGGTTTACAAGTTAACATAAGTTAATAAATATATGCTATGGAAAAGATTTTTAAAATAATCTTATTTCTAGAAAGTATATATTGGTGGAATTTTCAATAATAAGTGAAAAGAGGAAGAGAGAAATCACCTTGTAAGTACATGGAGTTTTTGCTGGCTGACAGGATTCTCCTCTGGAAAACGTATATACTAAGTAGTAGAGTTTGTGTTATACAAACCTAAGAGGAAAGGCCAGTGCATGTCCCATATTCAGGTCGCATGCAAAGAGCTGCCTCTTTCTGGCAATGTGATTCTTGCTGTGTGGAGCTATTTGGGGGCTTCGATGCTGAATTCTCCTGAGAATCTGCTGTAAAGCAAAATGCATTTTTGCTTACGTATACATCAAAGGGGAAAAAACCAGAGCTGGCAGTTGCTGAAGCAATGAAAATAGATTTCATCCAGGCAATACGGTAAAGACCTCAATACAAAACTGGGTGGCTGCTGGCCACAGCAAGATGCACAGGCATTTAAGTGGGACAGCAGAGGAATGGGTGGGAATTGTTAGGGGGAAGCGGTCAGGCCAGGGGCATTCCGGTTAAGGTGATCTCACGGAATGCGCGGTGACAGTAGGCAAGAGTGGTCAGAAACACCAGAGTGTGAGGAATATGGCCGGATATGGAAAGCCATTAGATTTAGATGGTGTAGCTTCTCTTCAGCACTGGCTGTGCCTTGCTACCAGCACAGCTGCAGCGATGACAGATGCCATGGCGGAGGGCTGAAGGCGTCAGTAGCCTGCTATAAAGGCTCAGCCCAAGGCTTTGTGGTACATGCTGTGCCCTACTGTGGGAAAAATGAAAACAGCAGGGCTGGAGAGGTGGCTCGGAGGTTAAGAGCACTGGCTGGTCTTCCAAAGGTCCCGAGTTCAAGTCCCAGCAACCACCTGGTAGCTCACAACCATCTATAATGAGATGTGGTGCCCTCTTCTGGCCTGCGGGCACACCTGCAGGCAGATACTGTATAAACAGATGAATAAATAAATAGACATTTTAAAAAATAATGCAAACAGCAAAGTGTACACATTTACACTTGTTCTGCTCTGATACACGTGTGTGGAAATGGGTCCTTCCAGGCTTTAAATACTTTGGATACCAAAGTGTGTTTTTATTTGTGTGTGTGTGTTTTGTGTTGTTTGCTTGTTTGTTTCTGAGAAGGGTTTCTCTGTGTAGCTATCCTGGACTCACTTTGTAGACCAGGCTGGCCTCGAACTCACATTGATCCACCTGCCTCTGCCTCCCTAGTGCTGGGATTAAAGGCGTGCGCCACCATGCCTGGCCCAAAGTGTGTTTTTAAAAGTGAGCTTGAGTAAACCCCAAAGTCAGGGTGGCACGGACAGGTGGGTGGCTGGAGCTCTCTGGACAGCCTAGCTGAAAGGGCGAGACCCAGACTCATGAGAGACTTCTCAAAAGGAAGATGGTGGGTGGTGACTGAGGAGCACACCCAGTGTTATGTGTACCTTGGACCCTGCTGTGCACTGTACAAGGTCAGCAACCAGTCAGTAAACTTAATCAAAGTTCACCAAACATTTGACAAGTTCCAGCCAGCTTCCTGTGTTAGCCAAGTGGATGCTATTCTTTTTCAGGGAGGGCTGTGAAGTAGGTGTTTAAGGGACTCTGGTAGTGCATGTACTCAGCGACAGTGCATGCTCTGCGGCCCACCACATCCCAGCAGTCATTGTTACTGTTTGTCAGAGAGTCTGGGCACTGCACATATTTTGTTCCTGAAAGCATGCAGAAGATGAAGTATTTAAGGGCAGGGTGAGGAAGGAGGAATCAAAGAATGGTACCAAAAGATGTGAGCAAGGCAGCAAAGCATAACATGTATGTTTGAAAATGTCATAGAAACTCATTATTTCAAAAACCATCTATAACAGTTATTAATGACAAAGCAACCATGGAATGGGAAAGGCGATGGATTTGGAGTATTTTTAAAGATTTACTTTATTAGTGTGTGTGTGTGTGTGTGTGTGTGTGTGTGTGTGTGTGTGTGTGTGTGTGTATGTATGCTCATGTGGGTTTGTGAGCATATGTATAAATGACCATCAAGGCCAGAAGAAGGCATCAGAAGCCCTGAAGCTGGGATGACAGGGCCTCTATGAGTGACCTGATGTGGGCACTAGGAACTGAAATTAGGTCCTCTGTCAGAGCAGTACACACTCTTAACTGCCAAGTGACTCTCCAGCTCTGTTTTAAGTCGATGCAGTTCTAGAACCTGTCACTCAGACAGGGCTGTTAGTTCTTCTGGCTTTGACCAGTTACCCAACAGGAGTAGCTTAAAGACAAGAAGCGTGCTTTGGTTTGCGGTTCAAAGGAGTAGAGCTCGGAGGCTGGCACTCTGTCCATTAGTGGTCACGTCTGGGCAGATCAGGAACCCCCAAGTGACCCACTTCTGCCAGCAGAAATCACCTTCCAAGGTTCAACAGCACCCCCCCAACACACATACCAATGAAGAACCCCAGCTGGGACCAAGTGTTTAAACCATGAACTGCGGGGCACATTGTACATCCCAACAATGACAGTGGCCTTGAAAACTCATTCAGGGAAAATTTTAGGTGAGATTCCCATGACATTTTTGACCAACGATGCTTTAAACAGTGCTGACAGGGCTATGGCATGCCCCTGTCACCCTCCCACACAAAACAGTAACTTGCCCACAGGAGACAGTAACAACACGGACTTACCTGGCCTCTGAGTGGCTCTGGGTGCCAGTGTTTATGTCTGACAAGACGTAAATAAGGAAAGCCAGCTTGGTTAATTCCTGAACTCCTAGAATGCTTTTTTGTCTGATATATGATAATAATACAGGTCTGAGTTGGATACAGCATTTGAAGTGTTTCGGCTCAGGGCCCGGGGATACAGTACGCTCAGCTGTGTCAGCCCTGACTTCAGACACAGCGCCTTACCTGAGAGGCCTGAACTTGGTGTCTTGTGTCCAGAGAGTGGAGGCCTTGATACTTCTGCTGGTGCCCACACTCTCCTGCCCTGGGTGCACAGAAGCCATCCACTTAGATCCGCAGACTCGTGTGAAATGACTAGCTCCTTCTTTTATTTAAATCACTTTACATTGACAATATTTGCTGTACCGAAGGGGCTCATGTTATTCAGCTCAACAAAGTCGCAAATAATATATATTTGAAAACAAGGGGGAGCTGATGTAAGCACCAGATGGCTCAAACATAAAGTCGAGGGAGCTGCTTTTAGCTCTACCCCAGGGCTCTTAAAGCCGCCTTCTCAGGGCGCCTTTATGTGTTGTGGTTTATTTCTGAAGTGACAATAAAATCAGGAACAGCAGAATGAACGGAGTACCCAGCCTGGGCATGTTTAACAATCTGCTCTGCATATGAGGGGGAAGCGTTGCCATCACCAGAATCAACAACATCTTGACACATGATTCAAACGTCAAAAAATATCCAGGAATGTAAGATGCCTTTGCAACAGCGACAGAGAGCTGGAGTCAAATCCAGACTGAAGCCTGATCCCAGGAAAGCTGTTGTCTTCTCTGAGAGTTGAGGTGTGTGCAGGGCACAGTGTGTGGCTCAGGAACTGAACCCCCAAGGCCTTCATGATGCAATCCTCTATACATCGTGGCACTTAGATGACCATCAACGCCAGGGAGGTGTCAGGCATAGGGCCACAGGATGCTGCTGCTCAGAGAAGCCACAGCTGTGGAAGAGCCACTGGTGTCTGTACTGGTGTCTGCAGAGGTAGCCTCAACTCCAGAAGAGATGTATTTGTGGTGAGGTTTTATGTATGCATGGGTGCATGCCTGTGTGTACATATGTTTATGTATACACGTGTACATGGCTATGTGTATATGTGTATACACAAAATTATGTATACGTGTGTCCACCTGCATATGGAGGCAAGCGATCAGCATTAGGTATCTTCCTCTATTACTCACCACCTTGTTTCTTCCTGAACCTGAAGCTCGCAGATTTGGTGAGATCACTGTCGCCAAGCCTCAGGATGCTCCCTTGCTACCCCACCTACTCCAGGCTTGCAGAGACACATAGCCATATCCAGCTACTAGTGTGGATGAGGAGTGTCAAGCTCAGCTCCTTGGGTTTACAGCAACCACCATCGGCTGAGCCAAATCGCCGGGCCCCATTGCTATGTTTTGCCGCATGCTGAATTACCTCAAGCTCAGTGGCTTCAAACCACAGTCATGTACCTTAGGTCACAATGGAACCCATGCTGGACGAAGGTGGCTGTGGAAGCTAAGGCTGTAGCAAAGCTGGCAGGGTGGTGTCTGTCCACTGCCTCCCCTTTGTCTGAGCCGGCTTAGTTTCCGTGTGTGTGTGTGTGTGTGTGTGTGTGTGTGTGTGTGTGTGTGTGTGTGCGCGCGGGCGCACATGCATGCAGATGCACACATGTGTGCATGTACCTGTAATTGTAATATATGTACACACGCACATGTGTGCAAAGGTGAGGTGCACATGTCTGCATATGCATGTAGAGGCCAAAGGTCAACACTGGGTGTCTCCCACTATATCCACATTATTTTCTGAGGCAAGGTCTCCCACCAAATGCAGAACCCACCAATGGTCTAGCTTGCTGGCCAGTGGACTCTAGGAAATCTGTCTCCATCCACCCAATCCTGGGATGATATGTGAACAACTATGCCCAGCTTTACACCTGGGTGCTGAGACCTGACACAGCTCCCTGGCCACATGTAGCGAACACTTTACCCTGCAGCCCCATGGCAAAATTATGTAAAATGTGCGGCCATCCTCACTTCCATCTGAAGTGGCTCATATGGAGAAATTTTCCATTTATTAGTCTCTTCTGTTTTTTAAACCTTTTAAAATGTGTTTTAAAATCATTGATACCTCTAAGCATCTTTTCCCTGTGTATTCCATTTCTATGCTTGACTTTTCTTCTTTGATAATGGTAAAAACACAGGGTCTGTGTTTTGGAAGCCATTGACTAGATGAGAAAGAAAAGAAAAGCAGACCGTAAGTGGCAGATTCCAGCTTCCCTCTTCAGTGGCTTTGCTGGACTGTCTATATGCACTCGTCTTTGCAATCTTACCCCAAACAAATACCTCCAGGGCTATTGACTCCACATTTAGACCATTGAACAAGTCAGATAGACAGCATCAGACAAGGCCAAGCCAGGGAAACGAATACTGAGGTAAGCTTGAGCAAGGACCAGGGAGCTAGTCACTAAAGCCGCTTCTACTTTAACTGTTGAGTCCATCAAAAACATCAAAGTGTTCAAGGAGAGAAGGTGGAAGTTCTAAGTCACATCTCTCCGTCAGCCAACCTCAGCCTTAGAAGTGCTCAGATGAACTATGACAAGAGCAGGAGCCCCAGGAACCGTGAAGGCAGCAGAGACGCTCACTGGCCCCTCACTGGCCCCTCTGCACTCTTTCTTTCTCTATAGAATCATCTCTATAGATGGACCTTCATCCAGAAACGATCCAGGCGGCATCGACCACTGAGGCCTCTCTTCCATAGGAGACTTGCAGGTGCTTTGTGTCTTAGCACCTGGCTGCATTGCTCAAATTACACGGGTGTCTTTTCGCTTTGCTCTGCTGAACTCTGCTCTGACCCAGGGTCTTCAGAGAGCCCCCGGCGTGTGTACTGAGCACATGGGCTCCAGAGGCAGATGCACACCATTCTTCTTGTACAATGGAGCTTTCTCTTCCTGTGATTCATTTCTAAGTACGGTGTGACTGCCATGTCCGCTTGTCCTGGTCTGTCTGCTCTCACTGTGGCTGAGTGGGTGAGGCTAGGTGACTTATAAAGGACAGAAACTCATTCCTCTAGAACCCTGGGTGTCCAGCAACAAAGGAGCCATTTTCTGTGCAAACCTCACATTGGAGACTCTGTGGAGTCACTAAGCAAAGCAGAACATTGCTTGGGGAGATGCCCAGGCGGGCTACGCTGTGTCACTGTGTTACAAAGGCCCTCCTAAAATAACTCAGTCACCAGGCGGCCAGCCTATGGATGGACCTCCTTTGGGAAAGTAGAGCCTTCTTTTCAGTCAACTCCAAAGGCCACACCTCTCAAATGCCACAAATATTCCATAATTATTTAATTCATAATGTTGCCTCATAATTCACATATCAATGTTGTCACCACTTTAAAACTAAAATGTCCATCCTGGTTGTTGTTAGAGGTATATGTTACTAGGTTGTCACATGTAGTTTATCTAAACTGTTGCCTGGATGCTGTTATTTACCTTCTAGCCCAGCATTTACGTAGCACTTGACTCACAGTGGAACGATTCTGTTTTCTTTTAAATCTATAAATCCATAAATTATAGTTGAATTAAGCAACTATATTCCTTACTATCAGAATTTTATTTTGACCTCTGTGAAGCAAGCAAGAAAAAAAAGGAAATATTTTTGTTATAAAAATTCGTAATTTAGCCGGGCGTGGTGGCGCACGCCTTTAATCCCAGCACTCGGGAGGCAGAGGCAGGCGGATCGCTGTGAGTTCGAGGCCAGCCTGGTCTACAAAGCGAGTCCAGGACAGCCAAGTCTACACAGAGAAACCCTGTCTCGAAAAACCAAAAAAAAATCATAATTTATTTAGATTAAGAATGATTGATCCATCTAAAGCTGTGATTACCATTGCTTACTTGGGATTAGTAAGGTCTGGAGGCTGAAGATCTATTGTATCATTGTTTTTAAGTATTTGCCTTTGGTAGCTTATCTCTTGTGTACTCATAAGACTTAGATTCCTTTCCACAGATATAATTAATCATTGAGTTCATGCACAAACAACATACCCAGGTTGTAATACCATATACTCAGCTTGGTAAGAGCATAGCAAATGAATCTAGGCTCAAACACATAGAATACAAAATTTAAAATGTGTCCATGGAGAAGTGGCAGAAATCCCATCCTTATCCATGTGAAACAAGTGCTGGCTGCACTGGTCTCTGCATACAGCCTGGGCTTTCTCTCCACAGTCTGGAGAGACCTGTCCCACGCCACTCACCTCATCCACATGAGACGGGAACATGGAGAGACTCGTCACAAGAGAGTGTTTGCAGAACATCACACACCACATACAATTTTAACTGAAATTAAGTCTCTAAAAAAATTACTAAAGAAAGAGATGACAAGAGAGAATAATAGAAAGAAATGAAAGGAGATGAATGGGAGAAATGGAAGAAGGGATGGAGGGAGGGAGGGAGGGAGGGAGGGAAGGAAGGAGGGAAGGAGGGAGGGAAGGAGGGAGGGAAGGAAGGAGGGAAGGAGGGAGGGAAGGAGGGATGGAGGGAGGGAGGGAAGGAGGGAGGGAAGGAAGGAGGGAAGGAGGGAGGGAAGGAGGGATGGAGGGAGGGAAGAGAAATGTATAGACTGAAAACGGTGAGTTACTTATGAACATGAGACAGTAAGCTGGGGCGATAGCTTGGCTGGTAAAGTGCCTGCTGTGAAGACGCGGGGAGCTGAGTGTGACCAGCAGCACCCACATTAAACAGCGGAGGCTGGTGGCTTAGATCACCACACAGGGATACAGGGATTCCTAGAGGCTGCAAGCCAGGCAAGCTGAAAACTCTGTCTCAAAAACCCAGGTGGTGAGAATTAACACCCACCATTGACCTCCACACATAACACATGTATATATACAGCCACACAGATAAATAGACTGCTGTTTCCTCATTATTTTACTTTAATAGAATTTGTTCTTGTCCTGGGAAAAATTACATTTAGTGAAGAAAAACAAAATCATTTTTCTACATAACTGTCTAACTTGTCTGATATGGTGATGAACAGAAAAAAATGAGACATGTTGCACACTAACTGAACAGATAGAGTACACAAACACACTCACTCATGCATGCACACACATGCACTCATGTACACACATACATAAATACTCACACACACACACACACACACACACACACACACACGCATAGACCCACACAAGCACATACACACTCATGCACGTACACATATGCACACACACATGCATATACACACATGCATACACACTCACTCACACACATGTACTCACATGTGTGTGTATTCTCACACACATTCATGCACACACTCATGCACATACACATGCCCACACACATGATGCAGACCAATGCACACACACATGCATGTACACACACTCACACACACATATACACACACACTACAATATACCGCTTTTAGTTTCTTTCCTCTGTGACCTAGATGCAGTGTTTCTGCTATGATGCAAGAGTAGGCTGGACGTGCAGCTATTTTGACTGCAGAACTATAGATGACTAAGGAATAAGGACAAAGCTCAGAGCTAGTAATAAGTAAATATTTTAAGAACCCTCATAGCTTCTCTGCATGTTGGTTATTTTTTTAATTGTATACTGTTTATTCCCAACTCCTTTTCATACTGGAACCAAGACACACCCTTCCACAGTTGCTTCTGCTCTCAGGACTCAGAGCATCTTCTGGGCAGCCATGCTAAGCACAGGAGACCCCGCGTCTGGGGATGGAGTCTGACAGGAGTCGGCTGAATTTAACTAAGTGAATCCTAGACAGTGGGGAAACCTAAGGAGAGGAAAGTATTCTTTGCAAAGCAGCCATAGTGTGCCTGCTCCACATAGCACCTGGTTAAACACCCAGGACCTCTCATGAAGTGTGTGGCGGGGTTGAGTACCATGTGTTAGCATGTTTGTTTTATGATCGATTTAATCTTTTTAGGCCCTTTTTTTGAAGATCCTTAGCTTGAAAGATTAAGGTCCTCAGATTATGACTTTGTGAATTCCAGCCCTTTTCTCTTGCTATTCTCTCTCAGAAAATCCATCCCATTTCGTATGTGCATTTATATGTACTCACATAAGCCTAAGTGGTATTTCAGAATCCTGAGCTACCTGATGTAATGCAGAAAAACAGTGTGAGAAAACTTAAGCTGGGCTATGTTTGAGAGACCTAAAAGGCTTGTGCCATTGGATAAAACAGGAGTGTCCTGTTTAAAAAAAAAATGTATACAATATAATTTGATGACAAACAGTAAGTACTAGTATTATCAATTGGGAAGTTGTTGTTTATTGTGTTAGGTGCAACGTTGATATTTCATTTGCACAGCATGTATTTAGTTTTCAGACAAATGTACAGATGCATGTCACTATATAATGTGATATCTGTAATTTTGTGTAAAGTGTTCCTCGATAGGTAGATAGAAAAGCAGACAGACAGGTGGGCACTAGATAATCACATTTGACAAATGTAAATACAATGGTGGTTTTCAAACACAGGTTTCCATGACAACAAACACTGGAGACAATCATCTTACAGAGAAAAGAAGCTATTTTGGCTCACAGTTTTGGAAGATCTAGTCCATGGCTGGTCAGTCTTGTTTGGGGTATGTGTGAGGTGCTGGGTCATGGAATGGCAAGACGAGACATTCCAGGGCCAATGCGGTGACAAATCTTGGATGTCAGCCTGCTGGGATCTAGGGTCATCTTGGAAATGGCTTCCTGGACATGTCTGTAGTGAGTTGTCTAGATTAGGTAGATTACTGTAGGAAAGCCCCATCCCCCACCCCACCCCACCCCGTGTGTGGTACCATTCTGTAATGTTCCAACACGAGGGTTCAACTGGCCTCTGCTTCCTGACTGTGGATGCAGCATCCGCCCGTGGCTCCTGCCCTAGTGCCGTATCCCCTAGTGCTATGAATCAAAACACCCATCGTCACAGATGCTCTTTCCGTTGTGGAAAGTAAATTCAGTTCTTGGCCAGGCTGAGACTTGGAGACAGGATGCACAGAGATCTAGGTTCAGATGGAGGTTTGCCTCCATCATGGTCAGTGTCTGTGAGCCAAGGGGGGAAGGGCAAGTTCCAGAAGGAACCACGGGGACAAGGCAGGCTGGCGGGTTTGTATCACTCCAGGCCTCCTGAGCTCTTTTTGAAGCAATGAGGCCATGACACAGCATGCAGGAAGCCAGGCCTGCCAAGGACAGATGTACTCTTGGCTTAGCTAAGGAAAAACAACCAAGTCCCCAGGCAAGGCCATAGGGTGACTAAGGTGGGAGCTGCATGACCACAGAGACTTTGGATCTCTTTTCCTCTTCGATGCACATCTGAGGATAATAGCCCATTACCCTGACACTGTTCCGGAGAAGGCGGTGTTGAAGACATTTTCTCTGACCCAGGCACCAGGTAAAAGCAGCAAAACAGTGCCATGACTGTTCTTGGTAAGAATAGTGGGAAACAGCTCCAGGGAACTTCAGGATCCGAGGCCAGAGGTCTGGGAAACTTTTCCATACTGACCCCTAAATCATGGTGTCTGTATTTGAACAATATGGTTTTTCCATACCGAGAGCCATCGAAAGACAGACCCTGTGCTGTTTTGGTGTTTGTTTCTTGAGCCAACTGAAAAGTTGGGCTTCAGCTCTAGTCAGAGCTCTGGAGGGTACAGAGTGCGGAGAGTCAGGTGGTGACATGTTGTCATCAGGGTAAGCAAAGCTTGTGAGAGATGCGTGTTACAGACCAAAGGTGCATTGGAGTCTTCTCTGATCCCACCATTTCCTCTGACAAGTGATGATGATGCTCAGGCAGATGCAGCGACATCTTTTCACTCAGGAAGCCAAAGGAATGAACTAGAAACATCATCTCCCGTCTCTCAGGGTGGTGGTGATGGAGAGGAAAAAGACACATGCAGGGTACCACTCAGCAACATTGCCCCAACTATGATCAGTCAACTGGAGTCAAGTCCCTGTGGTAAAGCTGAGGCCCAGTGGGCCTACTGACTCTCTCCTTAGTACCCTCTGTTCCTCCTCCTGGCTAAAGCCTAGGACTGTGCTCACCCACTGACCCACTGACTCAGGAGAACACATAACTGTGGGTTAGCAAGGTCTCTTTCTCACACTGTGCATGCATCTCTCCACCAGTGTGGAAGGTAAACATGCTCTGTGTAGCTGAAATCGTCTGCGTGTATTATGTGGGACATGGAAATCACTTTTGTTCTCATTGCTTTCTTTCTCACAAAACATATACTTTACAAAGTCAGGGACTTAGGTTTTTTTGACAATCTCATTTGGGGATTAAAATGTTCCCAGGACACAGTGATGCCTGATGTGTACTCACTCGATGAACAGGATCACATGTGTGCCACCATGTACACATACATGGGCTTATCTGAAGAACCTTTTAAACATAAAGACCTAAATACATCTTTTTTTTAAATGTCCAAATTCCAGCAGTGACATCTAAACGATATAGTTGCTGCTCTCAACATACCATAATTTCTCCATTCCCCTCCAGCTAATTATAAAATGATTTTGCTACAACAGAGGAAAGGGAGATAATGCGAGGATGGCATAAAGAACGAACATAAACACGGTCTAATTGCAAAGCCACCATACGGCCACAAAGGAGACAATGTATGAGCTCAGAGAAGCTGGACCCCAGGAGAGCCAAACCCCGTCAAGTACAGCACGTCCACATTTTCCTTGGTCTGGGCCCTCTCAGAAGAACCTGTCAACTCCAAGACCTTGACTCATCCCCCAAAAAATTCACTGTAGCAAAATATCAGTTGTGACTGGTTCTCACCCAAAGTGTGTATTTCAGAGAAACAAGTGTTTTTTACACACACAAAATTAAACTCCCGGAGCCTGAGGTGAAGTGAATAGTCTGGACGAAGTGTTTTAAATACCATGATGTCTAAGGTTTTATAAGAAGTCAAAGCAATTTCTGTGTGTGTGTGGGTGTGTTTGGGGTGTGTGTGTGTGGGAGTGTGTGTACACATGTACATGTGTACACATGTGTGAATGTGCACACACAAGGGCACATGTGTGCACAGGGGCTCATGTGTATAAATGTGTGTTTGTGTGCATGCAACAGCCAGGGATTAACCTCTGTGTGAAACCTCAGAACTGTCCACCTTGATTTTTTTCCTTTTATCTTTTGAGGTTGTAATTGAGTTGCATTTCTCCTTTCCCTTTCCTTTCTACATCCTCCAGTACACACACACACACACACACACACACACACACACACACACACACTCCTTCAAATTCATGGTCTCTTTTTAAAGTAATTGCTATTGCATGCATATAAGTATACATGTATGTACATGTGTATTCCTAAACATAACCTGTTCAGTCTGTAAAAACTTACACACACACACACACACACACACACACACACACACACACACACACATACTGGACAACCACTTGGTGTTCTTTTCCCAGGGGAAGACCCCCTCTTTCCTCAGTTCCCTGGTTCTTTGTGTAAGGTTGAGGCTTCGTAGGCCTCTGTGCACTTTGTTGCTGTTGTCCTTGTTCAGCTCATGTTGGGTGGACATGTTGATGAGGCATTACAGAGGTATCTTCTGATGTTAGTGGGAGACAAAGCTCACAGCCAACTCCTGACCCTCTGGCTTTTACAATCCTTTTGGACCCTCTTTGCCAGTGTTCCCTGGACCTTAGGTGTGGGGTGTTCTGTGTGTACATCCACTGGGACTGGGACCCACAACTCTGAATTTTGGAGTTATTATGATTTTTCTACAGTGGATTCTGTTGCAAAGAGAACTTTCCTCGTTGTGGAGTGAGGACTTCACTTACCTTTGTGTGTAAGGACAGGTGTTTATAGATGTCTGTTAAGGATTGGGCTGGTTTAGTACATCAGTGGTCGTACAGCAACCATGACATCACTGTACCAAGTCCCTGAGTCCAAGTTCAGGTTTCCTCTGGTCAAGTGAGCCTTAAGTAGATCAGTTGGTTACCACCAAGGTATGAGTGCCAGTGCTGAACCGTTAAGGTAATTATGTTAGGCTTCTCACTGACATCACTTGTAAGCATCTTGGACTGGGGTTGCCTAAGTTCTGTGAAGCTTGCATGAAGCCAGTCCTTTTCCTGAGGACATTCAGGTCAGATCCAGCTCAGGGGCATCTGGGTACCATTTATGAAGTGTGCAGTGTCTTCAGTGATAGCGACTGTCCTCCTGCCTCTGAGGGGTAACCAAGGGCAACAGCAATAAGCAGTATATTTTCAAAGCCCTGGCCAACTACTTAAGAGAGGGCTTCTCACGTCAGCCCAGGTGAGGAAGATTCCGCTAAAATTCTAAATGTGCATTTGTAAATGGATTTATATGTGTTATAGTTGGGGGGGTTGTTGCTTTGTTTTGTCAATACTGTGATTCCTTGTGACCTTTTCAGATGTTCTTACTGTTATTTTATGTACCCCTCTTTCTTCTGTATTTTCTTCTCTCGCTTCTCTAAAGAACCCCCATTTCCCCATCCCCCCTCTCAGGTTATTTGTTTCTACCATTCCTCTTTACCCCCTCTCATCTCCTTCTGTATCGACCATGATTTTTTGAGACAGGGTCTCTCTCTCTCTGGCCTGCATCTCACTGCCAGGTTGGCCCAATAGTCTTGGCACTAGGGTTGCAAGCATGCCCCACCATACCCAAATCTGTGTGAAGATTTGGGACTCCAACTCAAGTCCTAATGCTTGAGAGACAAGCACTGTACAGACCGAGCTGATGCCCAGAAGCACCAAAAACAGTCTTTCTTCTGCTGTGGGTATTTAAAAATCCCATTTTCCAAGCATCTGTATCTGACAAGGGTACAACTGTCAGAATCAAAGTTATCCTCACAGTTTCTACCCAGACTCGAGACTTAGCAAGTGTGCTCCTACCACCGGCTTTCCGGTCTCATCACTAAATGTTTCAACCATTTGTCTTTTAAGTATATGATACTTTCCTAATGTTAATTTTTTCATGAACAATTTAATAGTGTATATTTTGCCAAACTAACACCAGCTTTGAAGCAAATGTGTCTAGAGGCCATATGTGGTAGGAAAAAAATCTATGTTGGGAGGGGAGCTTTACACTTGGCCTTTGGAGTAGTTAGTGCCCAAGCACCCTGCCCTTCACAACTGGTGTGTCTGTTTGTGGATGCAGAGGCTTGCGGGGTGTCATGTATGGATGTTTGTGGGAGGGAGGGGGTGCCTTGCATGCTCCCTTGCTTAGCATGCTTAGCCAAGTCACACACAGTTTGAGGCCTGTTTCGTCACCTACGTAAAGAAGAAAAACACATACAATCTGCTTACGTTATGCCATGGTGGCAATGCTGGGCAGATCAAACTCCTCTGAATTTCAGTTTACCCAGCTGCAAAGCAGGGGAAAAAATTACATCTTACCTCATAAGGTGATTGCAAAAGCAAGATAATCTCTCTAAAGATCTGAGTACAGCCCCAGGTACATGATGGACATTTTAAAGATAGTTAACAGAATGGATTGCTTGTGTATTGTGTGCCAAAGATTGCAATCGTTGCTGCCCTCTGCCTAGTGACAGCCTAGGGTAGAAAACTGGGGGAGGGGGGATGTGAGTGAGAAGAAGTCTAAGTAGCTATGGCTGGCGTGGCACCGAGGTTCAGTTGGCGCTGTAATGGCGCGCGGCAAGGGACAAAGGGGTAACCACTCTCCGCCTAGGCTGTGTCTGCCCACACATGGAGTAGAACACCAAGCAGCTGACAAACCAGTCGCTGGGGCTGGGTCAGCACAGAGACAGGAGCTGAGAATTCCGTGTCCTGGGTCAGGCCTCCTGTGTGAGCAGATGACTGTCATCTGGCTCCATCTGCAGCCTCGGTTCATTAGGACACAGCACAATGGCTGCTGGTTATTAGATGCCAGACACAGAACGCAGGGAAGGGATGCGGACTCCACAGGGAGGAGAAGCCAGTGGTGCGGCCCCCGCAGCCTTCTCAGGCCTGAGCTGAGCAGGAAAGCCGGAAGGGTTTTTGCTGGCTCTCGCAGTTATTGTCAAATAAGTTTCATGGAAAAGAAATTCTCTCCAGATCGCTAGATTAGAAGGAATTATATTCCTTTACAACCCAATTTTCTGTGCTGATTTCAGAGTCAATATCCCTTTTAAATCTCATGGGAGCCCCCTCCCCTGTGTGTGTCTGTGTGAAGCTATAATGAAACTGTGGTGGGCGAGTGAAGCTAGCAGTGGCACAGCGGGCGACACAAAAGCTTTGTCACCGTGCAGACTGTTCTTCAGAACAGTAACAGAGCTACTAGTCTACACACTCTCCTTCCTTCATTAATAGAAGTTGTTTTCTTAAAAAAAAAAAAAAAGAAAAGAAATTTTAAGATTGAATTTGTGGCTGGCCATTTATAACCGCACAAACCGTTAACAGTGCTGCAAGGATCTCTAAAGCCATTTGTAATCATTTCAATTTAAACAGCAAAGCTAAGGTCCTGGAGAGGCAGATCGGCAAACGTGAGACCTGCGGGAGTTCAGATTCCCAGAACCTACATGAGACCCACATTGATGAAGTAACATGTAGCCCCGTCATGCTGCAGACAGAGACAGGCATCCACACAGCAAGCTGCTCGCTAGGAGCTGACATGCGAAGCCACAGTCCAGTCAGAAACTCTGCTGCAGTATATAAGGTAGAGAGCAGTCAAAGAGGACACTGGACACAGACTCCAAAGTTCCACACTCAAGCATACACAGGCACGAATACTACACAAGCATACACACACTTGCTTTCAGCCATGCATGCATGTAGTCATGCATAGACACACATACTGCACAAGCACACACACACATGCATTCAGTCATGCATAGGCATGCATAACACACACACACACACACACAAGTAAACAGATAAACTACCATTTATAATGACATAGCTACTTGCAGTCGATGTGCTGCATGGCTTGTGTCTGCTCTTGTTTACTTTCCCTGTGAGGCTGAGTGGAAAATGGCTCCACCTGTGCTGGTAATGCACAAACCTACAGTGGGGCTCTTGCATGCTGGAACAAGGACATGGCCGTGGGTCGGTTTCCCTCAAATCTCCACCCTTAAGCACCTTTTGTTGGAAGCAGAACCGCCCAGGGAAGTGTGTAGACCAACTATTAAGACCTCATGAGTCCAGAGGAAAACCCTGCGGCCCAGAGTGTTGGTGGTGCCCCACCCTCAGAACTCCAGCAAGATGGAAGCCAAGCCTCCTGGCTTCCTGAAAACTGCAGTCTGTGCTAAAAGGAGGCTCCCGCCATTAGGCATCAGCTGTATCAGAGGCAGAGCTGGGGATCCAACACCACCTCTACTTCTCTGTCAAGCCTGCTGGTGCCAAGGAAAGGCCCAGGGCTCACATCGAGTCCCTGTGGCTGCTCTGTCTTCTGTGTCCAGCTCAGAGCCTGTGTGTTGTACCCCTATCAGTGCTAGCCTTGGTAAAGACAGAATGGCATGCTCTCCATCCTACTGCCTCTGCACCACAGTGAGCAGCAATCAGATCTTTTCGTGAAACCATGGCAACCAAAAGGATTAATTTCTGCCTTGTCTCTGTAGCTCAGTCTTGTTATCTCTCCACAGTGTGCACGCATACACACACACACACACACACACACACACACACACACACACACACATACACAGTACCACTGCATCACAGCATAAAATAACATCCCAGAATCCAAATATGACCTAAAGACCATAGACATGAGGGGGATTGGCATCAGAGAGTCTGGCAGCAGGCCACATATGTGGTGAACAATAATTTTCTTTTTTTTTTCTTTTTAAAACATTTTTATTTATTATAATTTATTCACATTATATCCAGATTATTATCCCATCTTTCATGTCTCCTCTTTGTTTTTTTTTCCGTTTTTTATTAATTTATTCTTGTTACATCTCAATGGTTATCCCATCCCTTGTATCCTCCCATTCTTCCCTCCCTCCCATTTTCCCCTTATTCCCCTCCCCTCATAGTCTACAGAAAGACTCACTGCCAGTGGCTCCCTCCTATGGCTCATTGGTTCTCAGTACTTTCTAATAAGATGCCTTCTTGTCCTGGGAAAATTACAGGTAATAAAGAAAATATACTGTTTTGTGTTTTTTTTTTAAACACCATCATGTTTTCTGCATAACTGTCTAAAATGTCTTTTTGGGTGAACTTCTTTTCACCCTGCTTTACGTACAGTCAAAACTGCCGCTCTGCCACAGCCAACCCCACAGTCCCACCGTGGCCTCAGTGATGTATGTGGCCCTCAGCCCTCCCAGGCACGCTGCGAGGTTACAGGTAATGAGTGAGAAGCCGACTCCTGGAGCCTCCGAGGCTCATCAGGAGAGCTCACTCCACACCTTGAGAAAGATATTTCTCTGCTCACAAGTTGATGACTAAGGTGCAGAACAGTGGCTCCCATCTGATCCCCATAAAGGCAGAGACATTCTTGAAAGCTAAGCACTCTCTGCAAACTACTGTTAGCAGAGCAGAGTCTAGCAAGCACAGCAGAGGATCGTAAGGCCTTGCTCGGCTGTGTGCTTCTGTTTTGATAGCATTCCCTACACCAGCTGAACATTCTCCCTATGACACTGAGCTTTATACTAAAGCCAGAAACTGTACTTGATGTTGGCTCAGAAGATGAAAAACAAACAAACAAACAAACTAAAAGGAAAATCATGGTAAATCCTCCTGTTAGTACAAAATCTATCATGGAAGCCTCCTGAAATGGCAGGCATTGAATCTCCCTGTTTTTCATGTTGGTGAATAGAAGTCATTGGTACAAATGGCCTACCGCTTGCTTCGAGTGTCCTACTGCAGGAATCAGAGGTGCAACCATGTTAGCAAACAGAAAACCAGGTCACGTGTCTCCTCCATCTCAGTGAGCTCCTCACCACAGCCTGCCTTTTAACCTCTCTACTCTCCTTCTTCTCATCTGGAACACACCTGGGATGGCATCTGCTGCACAGATGTTGCAAGAATGGAGTGTGATAATAGATATTATATGCTAAGAATGCATAGTTTCTCTAACTTTAACTAATATACCAGCAATTACTGTTGATATAACAGATACAGAATAAGCAATCAATGGAATATTGAACCTATGGCCCATAAAGAAATCTAGAACAGATTTAATGGAGATGGTCAATTCAACTGTTACTCAAGTAGATTTTCTAAACTGCTGTTTTTCCATGTGTTTAGAAATATAAAGTTGAGTTATCATTTTGAGTAGTTTTGTATGTGTTAAAAATGTATGCCTTTGATTTGACACCAAGTATTCTAGGGTTAAAATGTACTTTTCTTTCTTTCTTTCTTTTTTCTTTTTTTCTTTTTTTTTAAACTTTTCTCTCTTAAAGCAATTGTTAGACCCAGATTTATAAACTTGACCTCAGTCAGAACAGTTGAAATGACCCACGTTTACTGCTTTAGCTGTGAATGCTTATTCCTGTATTTCTATACTTGTGTAGTTCTCCCAACTCCGGCTCTCAGTCTTTGCCTCCATGCGGCAGAACTTCACTTAAAATGCCTCCTGATTCCCAGCCGTCGCTCCCCACTCCTGTCTAAACAGTAGCACACCACTTCTGCCTACTCTTGCTTGGTTGTTTATACCCCGCCCTTAGTCATCTCCCACAACTCACAAAGTAGCGACTTTCAGCTAAACTCCACAGGTGATGCTGGTTCTCACACAGCTGAAGGGAGGCGAGATCTGATCTGGGTGAACTGAGGCCGTTGTAACTCCTGGACTTTCTCACACTCAGGAAATGCCCAACGCATCACGGGCCATAGCCGGGACACTGGGATTTCCTCCGCCTAGCACTTAGCCTCACCCTGGTTTCTCGATGCCCAGACATACATGTGACCTCTAGGTTTTTATGCTCAACAAAATTCTCTGCTTATGATTACTTCTTTTCATAAGCTCGTCCCACTAGGGAACCCAAGTTGTCTGATTTGCTTGAGAACAAAAGAAGCTAAAATTGGTTGTGAAGCAGACACCACGGACTGGATCTGGGTATTGCCTGCGATGCTTTTTTCAGCACTAAATTCCTGTGTTCTTTTGCCCCACCCTGTGAAACAGTGTGACCTTACACAAGTCGTTCAGCTCTAGACAGAGGAACTCGGCGAGGAGGTGGCTCAGCGTGGTAGCTCCCTGTTTCTCCCATGCTGCCATTGCGACGAAGTCTTTGCCATACATCACTGGTCTGTCTCAACAAAGTTACTGAATAGTTTGCCCATGAATAAAGACTCCATTGGGCTTGTCCAACCCATGAAATGCTTGCCTTTCTCTTTTGACTTAAAGAATTCTTTCATCTGAGTGTATACCATAAGTTTCTATTAGTAACCTTATTTAGTAGCACTAAACTAACATTTCCAAGATGTCACAGGAGAATGTTTTAAATTTAGAAGCATAATAATCATGAAAATATTGTTTTATCACCTTATCTAAAAAACCAGTATCCATTACAACAACTTTTCTCTATTGTGATTTTTATGTAGCATTTTTGTTGATTTCTATGATTGGTGTAATTTTAGTGAAATTTTGAAGTGTTCTTATATTTAAAAACTTCTCATTAGCACAGGCTCCCACCATCTCACAGGTGGCTAGGCTCTGACACTTAACCTTAGCTTATAATCTTTGACCATCTGAGGGCTCTCTGCTCTGTGAACAGTCCCTGATCTAGTTATGATCTGCTTTAGCTGTCTAAAGATCTTGCAGAACTCATTGGCGCAGAACAGAAGATGGCCCAGGGCCGGAGGAGTTGGCAAATACATATGTGGGTTGATCAAGTAGCCGAACCTCGAAAATATTTCCTTGGAAGGTTGATTTTTTAGCTCCTGCCACATCAGGTATTTTATTACTAAAACCAGCAGTCAAAGCAGAGTAATAGAGATTGTCCACTTTAGTGTGTTTTCTGTGATTGGAATTGTGGATTTATTGATTTTTTTTTGCCCTAACTGAAAAAGAGAGTCTACAGACAGTGCCAAACCAAACACACACACACACAAATACACAAATGCATGCATGTGCATATACACACATCCCCATGTGCGCACAAATATACACATACCCCTATAACATATGCATGCATGTGTGCACGTGCACACACACATGTATAGGCGCTACTTTTCTTTCTGCTCATCAGCATCTCCCGTGGACCCTGCACAACTGTTCCTGGCTACAGGGTCTTGCGTGTGGGTCTCTGCTTTTACTCTCACAGTTACTTTCATTGCATTCCCCTGTAAGAGTTAACATTGTCTTCTTGCTGTCGTGGGAAAACTGTGATGAACACGTTCTGTGGTAGAAATAAAACATGGCTGATCTCTCAGGCCACAATTCCTCAAAAATGCAAGTTGCCCTAACATTTGAGTTCTGCTTCATTAGCAAAATCCCCTGAGGATCTGTTCTATTGTTTAGATTACCAGCAGCAGTGTCGACCTTTGTATAACTGTTTTCATTATCACCAACACATGCCACCTGAAAAGACTTTCTTCGAAAAAGCTTAGAAGGGAAATCTAGAGTAAAAGTATAGCGATGGCTTTAACACTATTTAGTTTGTTGGATACCTAGAGAGGCTGCACTGGTAAGCTACCTCGGTAGGACCTTGTGATTCAGGCAGTTTAGTTGTGCTGTGTGTGTGTGTGTGTGTGTGTGTGTGTGTGTGTGTGTGTGTAAATATCTACTTTTTACTCAGAAACACAAAAGCAGGCATGACTATGCAGCCAAGCAGTCCTGCTCTGTGTTTGTAAAGGGTGAGATTTAATCTTTAAAATGGCAAGCTGGGATCATTTTGAATTTTTCCATGAACTTAGGTATTTAGTACATACTAAGCAGATATTGACTGAACACTGTGTAACCAGTGGCCCCTCTCAGAGCATGACGTGGGTTCAGTTCTAGCATTTTTAGCGTTTTAATCATCTAGTCAGTTTTAACATTTTACCAGAAGGAAAGCCTTCTAACTTCATTGCCTGAAAATTCCATAAGCAGGCCCTAAACCTTAGCGTGATAAACATGATGCTGTAAACTAAACTAGGAATGTCTCCTGAATCGTAGCTCAGTATAGGAGATGGCCTAGTGGCAAACACATCGGAGGACTCTGTCTTGCCTCCAGTACAAGGTTTTACTGGTGGTTCTGCAGTCAGGGAAGCTGCTCATCAGAGTCCCATGAGTCCGTGCTGCATGCTTTCTGACTGTCTCTATGTATAATTAATACACACTATGTTTTTCTTTTCTTTTTTTTTCCTTTTTCCCTTTTTGTAGAAATTGTTGACCTTACCACCTCTAGCCCTGTCACGAGTCCAGGTCAGTATCCACAGACACTTACAAAGTATGTCTGGGTACTTTTCCGTAAGCCAAGTTTTCTGCCTTGTCACAGAAGCACAAACAGTTGCTTCTGGGCGATGGGCATGGGTGTGGCTCTGGGGTCTGTCACCTGCGCTGTCCCTCTGGAATATGTTCTCGCACTGGGCCTAGGAGCGGTGTCTGACCTGGTTGGTGGTGTACATCGTTACTTCATGTTGTAGGGTTTGTGTCAGCGTTGCAAGCTGATCACTCACACTCCCCCTTCTCACACAGAGCTGAGGAGAATTTACAAGTTTCTGAGTAGCCATTTTAAAACTATTTGCTTTAGCTTGCTCTTACAGTATTATAAAATTACTATGAGGCAGGAAGGCATTTCGTGTTTCCACAAAGCATCCTCTGGGGAAGGCAGCTTCTCCTGCTCTGTATTCCAGGAAGAGATTCGGGTATTTTGAAACTGTTAAGGCAGAGGGCTGGTTTGGGTATCTTGAAACAACTGTTAAGGCAGAGGACTGGGTTCAGCTATTAGCCTTTTATTCTCAGATTGTTTCCAATTCCACCACAAACATTCGTCTGGAAAGATGGACCATCGCTTTAAGAGTTATTTTCAACTGGGCACATTTTTGAATGGCAAACCAAAAAAAATCAAGATAAAAGCTATTGATAATAGAAACAACCTTTATCTTGTTACATAGAAATTTAGTGGTTCATTCTGAACATTGGGTATTTAAAGAAGAAAGTCAAACCTACTGAAGTAATTTAGCTTAGGAAACCTCCCATGGTCTTCTATAGCCGCTGAGTGAGAAGGTTTTGGATGCTGCCTGCCATGAGGAGGTATAAGTTAGTTAAATAGTTGTGTGTCTCTTGTTCCATAAATGGCACTAAATTTTGGTCTAAAAATGGGATTTGCTGATCTGAGAAACCAAGAGGTTTAGAAAGGGAAAAAATGTATCTCAAATTGTAATCAATCAAAAATGTTTTAAATTGGCTTGGGTGATTATGAGTCCCTCCCCCCGTCCCCCAACCTCCACAGTGAGACAAACTAGATCAGGCTTATGATTAAGTATTTAAAGAGTCTCGTAGTGCAACACTCTGCTCAAATTATAGGATACATTTTCATAACCTCTCAAGATGAAGCATATTTGGATAGACTGTCTAAAACTATTTTACCACTGATGTGGGCAAAGTTTACGTGACGGTATTAATCACAGTGTTCTGTTTGGGATGGGACTAACAACCTCCTAAGTGTGACCTTAGCATCAGTAAGTCAGAACCTGACCATGCTGTTACCGTACAGCAACTGACAAAGGATCTGATTCCCGTGGGCGCCACCTCTGCAGGGTGGCATGTACCCAGGTGTATGAGGTCTTAGAATTAACTGTATGCATCTACATCTTGATCTTCTTTTCTCTGTCAATTCTAAAAGATATTAAGTAATTTCCATATATCTAAGTCAGCTAGTAAGTAGACAAAATAATGTACTTGCTTCCCTCTTAAGCAATGACCTCATTTCTTGGATAAAGACTTGCTAATTTGAAAAGTTAAGGTACTTTCCTCTGCTACTCAAGTAAAGAATGGGATGCACTATACTTTGAAAAGTAGTGGTGAGTGGCATCTAAGCATGTACTTGCTTTGTGTGTTTGGGGTGGAAATTACATGAGACAAATGAACTAAGTGTCACTGTCAATAGACACTGTATCACAAGCTCTGCCAATAGAAGGCATTAAGACTCTTTAAAAAAACGCCTGTTATAAAGCAAACAAGAAAAGTGTTTTTATCTGTAAGAAGATTCCTATCTCACCATATAACGCTGAAAAACATCAAATTTCAACTGGCTGCCTGGGTTTAAGCCATTGCTGTAAAATTGAATTCCTCTACAGAGTGACCTTTGAAAATGTAATGTAAGCTTTTTTTAAAAAAATCATTATAGAGAAAGTTAATAAATACATGTAGAATTGAATTGAATTAATGAACTGAAGGACAGAAAACAAGCGCTGCTATCAATGAAACGTGGCCTTCATTAATTGTGCCTTTATTAAAGGCCTCCCAGGACCAATGTGGTTGGACAAGGATTTAAAGCATGTGGTTTAAGCAGGATTGGCAAGGAATAAAGGATGAACAAACAATCTTAAAAGTCTGGCCACGCGCTAAGCATGGTATCGAGAAGAGTTGGCCAAGTGTCTCTGGATGTAAAAGTCCTTTCAGGGTTCTTACAAATGTAGCCAAATGTTGAGAGCCCCAGAAGCATGAGACAAGCTTTAAGAAAAAACCATCCAAAGAACACGAGGGAGTGAAAAGTCTCGCCAAAGTATTCAGCAGAAATATCCAACCTGCTGCTTCTACGTCAGTGGAGGGGAGAAGAGAAGCAGGATGGAAGCAGAACTCACAATTGCTGGCATCACTGTGGAGGGAGGAAAAGTGGAGATAAAGTGGATGTGCTCGCAGGAATGCTGGGCACACTGCGGATAGATGGGAGGCAACAGTTTATATCAGCCATGTCGGAACACGGCAAAGAAATGAAGGTCTTGAAGTCATAACTTATATTTTTATATAGCCTTGAAAAGTCAAACTGTGTCACAATTGACGGGAGTGGGAACTGAACTATTAGCACCATTACTTAAAAAAAAAAAAAAGCTTTTCTTTGATCCACCTGCTCCTCAGCGTCTAAGAGGGAAAGGCCGTTTCTCATGATGAGGGAGACGTGTGGCAAAATTGAGAATCCAGTCTCCTTTTATGATAATTGCCTGGCTGGAGTGTGGAGTTCTGGGTAATGGGCGTGGCCTAAGACATGGCTATCGTTAGGCAGGAGAGCAGTGTGCTATTCAAACCCATGCACCGTTTTGATTTAAGTTTTTTTAAAGCAAGCATAGTTTTGTGATTATTTTTGAAGTATATTTTAATAGCAGATTTTTTTAAGAAAGAAAAAGGTGGAGTACTTTGAATGGATGGGCTGCTGTCCCTAAGCTGAAATGGGCTCGCTGGTGCCTGAGTATCTAAGCCCCACAACCGCTCTCTGCTGTGACTTGAATCCTAATAGGTCAAGGCTGAGGTTCCCAGTCCAGGATCAACCCCCCACGAATTCTTCGTTCTTACCTTAAACTTACTGGTCATCCTTCATGGCCTCACAGGAACCCTTCAAAAATTAAATTGCAATCAAACCAGCATCTGTTTGGCATTGTGTGTCTCTTAGAATAAACATCCATCCAGGTATTCATTTAGATTATAAATAGAAGAGCAAAGTAGGATTTTTTTAATGCAGCAGTGAGGCCCAACCTGAAAACTGTCCTCACTTAGCCCATGGAAATAAAACTTAGCAGTAATCAGTTAAATATCATTAGTATGAAAATCATTTAATTGTTAAATGTATGCCATTGATAGTAAAATGAATTTACTTATCCTTCAACAAATGGGGAGATGCAAAAAAATGTGAATTTTCCATAATACCAGTGCTTTGTATTTCTAGCAACACAAACATCCCATTATCTTTGTAAAGTGTCACTATTTTATTATGACTTTAATTAGGATAAATGTAGTTTTGGTATTTAAATATGACTTTGTGTTCACTAATGAGAACTAGTTCCACCTGACAGCCAAGGAGAAGAAGAAAACATCTACCAAAGGGAAGCCGGCAGATATGTGGCGGAACCAAAACTTTAAAACGCCCAAAACTCTGCCATCTAGTGTGCATGCTGGGATCTAAGCAATGGCAAGCACTTGTGAAAACATAAAGACTAATGTTTGTAAACAGAATTGTTTTGACTCACAGGGCGATGCCATGTTATGTGAAGAAATCCCAAACTCAATATTTCCTGTTTGATTCATCTACTTGGCAAATCAACCTTCATTTTGCTGGCTGAGTTTTCTTAAAAGGAAAAATGCCTTTATCCGTTACCCCAGGAATCCCCATTTCCCATTTCCTCTGAATAGCACAGGCCAGCATTTAGCAAACATCCACTGAATAACAACTGTACTGGGCACCAGTAAGTGCTGAGAACGTAAAGACACCTTAAGGGGGTTAACCCTGCTTAGGAGACAGCATGTCATTAACCATTAGTGTAATATAATGTGTTCCGTAGTTTCAGTTTGGATAAAGAAGCCTACAATTTTGCCTGGAGAGAGTCTTCACATGAGTGAGCTGTCCTCACAAATTAGGAATGGTTGTGTGGAATGTGGGTATTAAAAAGCAAGGGGTATGCTTAAAGTCTATGGCAAGGAACTGTAGAAGACAGGGAGTGGTGAATAACTGAATTCCTGATCCATATGGACTAATGCCATGCTTTGTCCTCCACCAACACCAAATGGTGCCAACGAAAACCTTGAGTGGGCCACATTGATGGTGCACTTGAGCTAACACAGGACCACGACATCACAGGTCTCCTTGCAGTGACCTACCCAATACTTTTAGCTTCATACTGGGTGATAACTAACTTTCTTTATTTTGAAATTCATCTGAAAATAAGTTACTACAACAAAAATTGAAATTAATTCATTACCAATCTAACCAATACTCAATTTCCTCTATCAGCTCCTAAAATACCATTTACTCTGGAATTTTATATGTATTTATAGTAGGGTATTAATACCCTACTACATCATATCCTATACTGGAAAAAACTGAATATCAAGAAATTACCATTCCTTAATAAATGAACAAATAAATGAGTTATTTATAAAAGCTAAAGTTGGCAATCAGAAGAATCTCATGGGAGCCTCAGTAAAATATCCAGAAATGGATACCAGTAAAAACATCTCATCAAAAATAAACATGGCAAGAAAATTGAGTAATTTCCCCCATTTAATTAATAAACACAAAAGTTATAAATTGGAATGACTCTGTTAAGTGTGTGTGCCTCACATGCCATAAATGACACAATGAGTGATAGTCCAATGACAAATGGATGATGGATGGATGGATGGATGATGGATAGATGGATGGATGGATAGATGGATGGATGGATAGATGGATGGATGGATAGATGGATGGATGATGGATAGATGGATGGATGGATAGATGGATGGATGGATGGATGGATAGATGGATGGATAGATGGATGATGGATAGATGGATGGATGGATAGATGGATGGATAGATGGATGGATGGATGGATAGATGGATGGATAGATGGATGGATGGATGGATAGATGGATGGATAGATGGATAGATGGATGGATGATGGAAAGATGGATGGATGGATAGATGGATGGATGGATAGATGATGGATGGATGGATAAAATTATGAATGGATGAGTGGGCAGATGGATGAATAGATAAATAACTGAGAGATGAGTGTATGGATGGATGAATATATAAATGATGGATGAGTGGATTGATAAATGATGGATGGACAAGTGAATGGGTAAAGGATTGATGGGTGAAAGGATTGTAGGTGGGTGGGTGGGTAATTGATAGATGGGTGAGTAAATTATGCACTGGTGAATGGATACGTAGGAAGATGGTTGGTCAAACAGATGAACATGGGGCAAATTTCCATGTGGAGGGTAGAGCAGGTCAGCTTGCATTTCTACTCGTAGTTAAAAGTTCACCGAGCATATCAGCAAGGCACTTGTCACATCTTGCAGTAGAAATGCAAAGGTAGCGCCCACTACTCTCTTTTCATTTTCACGCTTTAGGGATGTAGAAGAGGTTCATATAACAAGTGTGCAATATACCAGAAAGAACTAACATGAGCTGGGGAGCTCTGATGCTGCCTGGAGAATATCAGGAAAACCTGTCTAGACAAAGTCATTCCTGACTTAAAGTGTGGGACACAGGAGGAAAGCCATGTTCTCAGAGCATCTCACACAGACAAAGCAGACATAAGCCAGGACAATATGCTTGCATGGCGCTACAAGGATCTGCAGAGTGTAGATTGATCGGTACTGCATAGCAGAGGCTGCTGGACACCTTGCCTGGAACCTTGGTCTATGAAATTCCAGGCACAGGCTGATTGTTTCTCAGTACTCTGATGGTCAGGTGGTGGCTCGATGCGTGGTATGAGCTGGTGGGAGGAGGAGGAAGGATTAGGAGCAATTAAAAGTCATCAGAAGGGAAACCTGTCACGTTGTTGATGAGGTCTGGAGGACAAGGAAACCAGGATGATCCCCAGAGCGCTCTCTTTCTCTCTCTCTCTCTCTCTCCTTCTCCCTCTCCTTCTCCCTCTCCCTCTCCCTCCCTCTCCCTCTCCCTCCCTCTCCCTCCCTCTCCCTCCCTCTCCCTCCCTCTCCCTCCCTCTCCCTCCCTCTCCCTCTCCCCCTCCCCCCCCCTCTCTCTCTCTCTCTCTCTTCAGACTCCATCCTTCTTATTGGAGGAAAGACTGGTGCTTTGCTTTGTCTTGCTTTAAGCAGAGGGATAGTATCATGTGTTATGAAGTCTAATTATGCACATGTATGAAAATGAAGAGTGGGGAATGAAGATTAACGAGGCCAATGGAAACAAAGTGTGAGCTTCAGGTTGATTCTGTCTCCTAGGAGCACGGCCATCTGTGAACAGCCACCTCCCTATGAGATGATCTGGGCTCTGACAGCATCGTTAGCAAACACAGTGTTATTCTGATATTCATTTTAAGATTTGAGGAAGGTTTTTTTCCCTAATTTGAAACAATCAAGCTTCCTTTAGTCTCTGATTGTTAGCATGTGAGAAATTTAAGACAACTCAGAATATATTTCAAATTCCAATTAATAGGCTTCAAAATAATGAATTCAGATATTAATTATAATTATCCATAATTAGCTGATTAATTTCCAGATACAAGCACAGCAAAAGTCTTAGGATATAATTTAGCATATGATGAGTTTTGAAGTAGATGAAGAACTAGGATGCTTGCTGACTCCTGCTTCTCGTCACTTGCGTCCTGCCTTGTTGGCATTCCCTCAGCTCTGACTCAAAAGATAACTTAAGCTATTGATCTTCAGGTGTAAATGCCACCAACACTGTCAATCAACATCTCACCGTGAAGTTACACCAGGAAATGATCCCATGTTCTTAGTATGTGAAATCACTGCTCTCTAGAGTTTATGGTTACAGGTGACTGCTAATGTTGGCGCTCTTTATATGAAAAAGCACACCATTGGGGTGGTGAGTCTCAGTGAATCACGTACTAGGTACCCAGAGATCTAGGAGGAATGATGAAATTACATTGCAGTTATAATGTGCTTCGTGCCTTGTATCTGCAGAGGGCCCGCCACACACCTAGATTGCAAGACCTTTCAGGGAAGTGGGCTCACACATTCCTTCCCTACCTTTCTCGTGACACTACCTGACGGACTGCTGGGGATGCTAATGATGGACTCATTGTGTGACACTGCATGAGACTGAAGAATGAACAGGTTAATGTGAGGAATCAGAACAGTTGGAATTCATATCTCTATACTTTACAGAAGGTGTTCTCTTTACACTGCACTTTATACTGCACTTTACACTGAAAATTAAAGGTGTACATTTAAAACACAGCCAGCATACAGCCTGGTTTACCCTGGGAGGAAGATTCCGAGATGATCCACCTCAAAGTGGGACTAGGGGCTCATGAAAGCAGAATTTCTCCAAACCTGTCTGAGGAAGAGACAGTTTCTTTGTTACATTATCATTCCTAATTTACTGGGGGGTGGGAGGGGTGTGTGAGGGGGTGGGGGGCAAACAAAAGGCAACTCTACTAGACAAATACTACTAGATATTCAATGTGTGGCCAAGATAATTCTCCATCCATTGTAGCCAGAAGCCAACAGGGTGGACATACCTGGTAGAAGAAACATGTCTGTGCCTCACATTTAGAAATACACAAGGGTTTTCTGAGTGAATCAGAGAACAGCTAAGTGGTCCAGTAATTTCATCAACGTATGCATTTCCTACCGCTTCTGTAGGAAACGACTGTAGCCATGGAAACATCTAACAACACAGATTTATAATCTTGCAGTTTTATAGGTCAGAAATCCCAAATGGACCTAACATTCTTTTCCACCATCCAAGGCAGAGAGAGCACAGCGCGTCCTGGAGCCCCTGGCACCGCGGCGCTGCCTCCCGTAACACCGTAACAAGACACGGAATTGCTCTGCTCTAGTTCTGAGGCCTCAGAACTTAACCCAAGCCTCTTCGTAATTTTCCAGCTTTTAGATAATGAGTTTTAAGAACCCAGATTATTTATGTGTTTAGTTTTATATTCTGTAGTTAGAAGCAGCCTTTCACTGCAGAAAGGTAAAGCACACATTAGAAAGCTCATGTTTGTAACACTGCATTATTTTTGATAATATTTCAACATTCATGAATTAAATAAGCTTATATTGCACTCACATATATACACACAGTGCATGGACACACGCATGCACACACACACACACACACACACACACACACACACACACACACACACACACAACTTTGCCCATATTAAGATAGAAGTACAAAATCCTAACGTAAGAGGTAAATACCAGATGGATATTAGATCAATTAGATAAAGGAACCAGAAACCTAGTTGGTTTTGAGAGGATTGGAGCTAACGACTTCTTAGTTTGTTTTCAACAGAACATATAGGAAACAATTCCTTTTCCAGACTCAGAATTCCAAACACCAGTGAGCAGCTGCCTCCCTGTCACTACTCTAGGTAGGAGTACAGAGACCCTAAGCTGCCTTTTCCTGTGAAAATACCAAGAGCAAACCAAAAAGGGGAAATGTCTTCTAACTGAGATTTTATGTTTGAAGAACAGGATTAGGTGAGCCCATGGGTTTTGCTTTCCATTACTATTTTGGGGGGAGGGGACTTTGGGTGACAGCTCCCCAGGGTCCTCCACAGCACACACATCACCCATCAAGGCTTCAGTGCAGGGAACCCAGGATGGTGCCTGCAGTTAGAACTGAGCAATGATCATCTAGTGCCCAGCTCATCAGCTGTTAAACAAATGTTTTTTCTGCAACAGCCTAATGACAACATCCCTGGTGCACCTGCCAAGGCATTTCTCTTTTCCAGGAAGCTACCTATTTATCTCCAAGGAAGTTAGTCTGGATAGGAGGGGCCATACTGGGGAGCTAGGCGGCTTGAGGTGGGAGATTGCTAGTTATGCGGGAATCTCCCTTGCTGTCAATCACCAGGGGCTCTCTTCTTCAGACTGTTTGCTCACCCTGGAGCAAGGAGAAACTGCATTTACCCCTGGTTTTATTGTTATTGTTGTTGGTGGTGGTGGTGTTGGTGGTGGTGGTGTTGGTGGTGGTGGTGGTGGCAGCGGCAGCAGCGGCGGCGGCGGCGGCGGCGGCGGCTTGTTTTGTTTCTTTGGTTTTTGTTTTTTTGGTTTGTTTTGGTTGGTTGGTTTTTTAGTCTGCTTGGGTTTTTTTGTTTGTTTGTTTTGGGTTTTGGGTTTTCTTTGTTTTGTTTTGTTTGTTTGTTTGTTTTGCTTTTCAAGACAAAGTGTCTCTGTGTAAACTTGGCTGTCCTGGATTCACTTTGTAGACCAGGCTGGCCTGGCCTTAAATTCACAGAGCTCCACCTGCCTCTGCCTCCCCCAGTGCTGAGATTAAAGGTGTGTGCCATCATGCCTGGCCCCCTGTTGTTGCTGTTGTTGTTGTTGTTTTAACTGGACAGTAAAAAGACAACTAGACAGGACATGCTTGTGCTTTGCTTGAAGATGATGGAACTTGTGCTCATATTTCAAGTTAAATGACTGCTTTAAATTATTTCCATTTTATTTAAAAGTGTTTCTCAAAAGCAACCATTTGGGGCATAAATCAGTAGCCACAAACAGACAGAACCTACAATCTTTTAGGTCACACCTTGTTTCTTAGATGTTTTTGAAAGACAGTCTTAGCAATCTTTCAGAAAAGCATTGACTGACAAATGACTCATGGACTTTCTGGCTCTGAGGTATGGTTGTCCCAACCCATGAATGCCCAGCCCACCTAAGCAATACCCATCACGTCAGTAGGGAGCTGTACCACTGTGTAAACACACATGTGAGTGTGTGTGAGCATGGGCCCATGGAAGTGTGTGTCTTTACTGTTTGGGTGTTAGGGTGAGTCTTTTATCCCAAGTCACCAAGGCTGATGACAACTTGACCAGGTTCTGTACTGTGTTAGAATCCATCTGTGAATTCAGTTTCTGGTGCCAGGTGGAAATGAGGGCTTATTTCACTTGTCACTTCAGAAATGCTAGTGTGGGGCTCTTGGTTTGTGCATCTCTCCATCCTCTCTTCCATTTGAACCACCAAACCCCCTTGATTTCATATTTCTCTTGGGTTTTAACATGAGATCGTAATCAGTCTTCTTCTCTGGCTTGTAGGTATGAAGGACAATTTGAGTGCATCTTCTATTAAAATTAACTCTTAATCTCTTAAACTTCCTTAAGCTGGGAGAAACAGTGTTTGTTCATCGCTGCACATACACAGTTAGTATCTTTGATTGTGCATTTATGATGCCCTATGCCTCGGCTGTGTGGGTGGGAAGGAGCATGGCCCCATAGCCTCATATGTTTGAGATCATGGTTTCTAGTGGTGGACCTCTTTGGGAAGGGTTGGCAGGTGTGGCTGTATTGGAGAAAGGTGTGTCAGTTAGACTAAATGTTCAGGTTTCAAAAGCCCATGCCATCCACCGATTGGTTCCTCAGCCCCCGTGCGTGCGTGCGTGTGTGCGTGCGTGCGTGCGTGCGTGCGTGTGTGCATCTGTCTGTCTGTCTGTTTCTTGGTCTCTCTCTGTCTGTGTCTCTCTCTTTCTGCCTGGTGGTTATGTCTCATGAAGTCAGCTCTCAGACACTGCTCCAGTGTCATGCCTGCTGCTGCTGCCATGCTCCTGGCCAATATGGCTGTGAGCTAACCCTCTAAAACTGTAAACCCACAAAAATCTCTTTTTTGCGTGCCTATATTTTTTGTTTTATTTTATTACAATTTATTCAATTTACACCTCGATTGTAATCCCCTTGCTCTTATCTTCCTGTTCCTGCTCTCCCTCCCTCATCTGCCCTGTTTCGTTCCCCTAGACCTGAGAGATGTGCATCCTCTTCTTTTCTACAGCTTGCCTTGTTCATGGTATTTCCTCACAGCAATAGATAAGTAACTAAGACAGGTGCCATAAAAACATTCTAGAGTTATAACTGTGCATTCAGAAATATTTTTGTCATCTCATGTGTAGAGATGGTGTTTGCTATATTTATTTATTCAGAACTGAGGAGACGAAAACAGGTGAAGAATGAAGAAACACTTGATGCAGATCCGGTGGGCGCTGCCTACTGCCCTGTGTCTTTCAAACTCTTGTAGTCTGGTGCTCACTGTGCCTTCTGAATTTGCTCAGGCAGAGGACGCTGTGAAGAAGCCTTTGTATTATGTACTTAACTCCAGCCTGAAGTGTGCACAAACCTCCTTCTCTGTAAAGCTGTCTAGCTGTGCTCTTCACGGCCAGAAGACTGTTGTCACTAGATGGCGCCTCTGAACTGTCTCCCTGCTGAAGACTTAAGACAAACCTTTCTGTATGAATTCTGGTTTGCGGTAGAATCATGTAACACCTCGGCTTCTGCAGCCACATTTCATCAAACGTATGACTTGCGCTAATCCTTTCAGTGAGGATCACTTCTATAAATGCAATAGTGACATATTGGAACCGTTCAAATTCACTGCCAAATGAAAACTGGAAGACTGGTCCTATTGCCGGGCTCTGGAGGCAGCTACCCCACACTTCTGCTTGTATATACTATTTCATTTATTTGGGGCTCAGTGAAATAGAATGGTATACTTAGGCTACACAGCACAGCACAACAATCAGTGTTCTTACTCGCCCCAAAATTCTGAAGTCCTGTCATCACGCGTGGACTTAGGGCATGCCACAACTCAACCAAACTCACTGGAAGAAATCCTGAGGCTCCCATCATCAGCAACACCCCCTCTTTCTGCCCCTCCCCCTGCCCCTCCCTACCTCTCCCCCTCGTCCCTCCCCATGACCCTCCCCCTCCCCCTGCCCCTCCCTCAGTTCCCTGGGAGTGCAGCCTCATAAAGTCGAATGAAGGGCTAGATGGTCTTAAAATTTGCTTTCAACTCTTGATTTGTATGAGAGGCCTATAAACCAGGTATAAAAAGCTCTGTGAGTCTAACACAGCTGTGAAATTGCCTCAGTATCCCTTATGAGCTCACTGAAATTGACTGTTTCCAGTCAGATGGGTGCAGGGCACTTTGGTGCACTAGGGCATTTGCATGGAATCTAGGCGATTAGAACAACACAAATATCAGGTCCCCGGATAACAAATCACAGCTAAGCTGTCTTTGAATCTGATGTGTTTTCAGAACCTGCCATGTTTTCAGAAGCATGGGTCTTGTGCACATGTGGGCATCTGCAGTGGGTCCATCTGAGCATGGGCCAGGGACTCCTTCAACCCCAGCCACATTGGGAATGAAACGGCTGCAAAGCCTGGTCAAAATGAAAGCTGGCCAGCTTGGTCCTTCCACGGTCAGATCCAACCACCTTTCCACTCCCCTATCTGTCCTCTGTTCTCCTTCCCGCCACACTTAGGCATGTGACACCGATGGGGAGCAGGCGACTAGCTGACTCCATACATTTTCCACACACTTGGTTCTTACCGTACATGGCGCACATGCAAATGTCATCTCAATGCCCTAGACACTGACTGCCTCCAAGAGTGAATAGCAGAAGCTATACAGTAAGCCAAAGGGGGATCTAAGGCTTTGTCCCTTTGCAAGACGTCCACAGATCTTAATATATCTAACTGAGGGCCAGAGGACATGAACTCCTCACCTATAGGAATCCTAGACACTAAAGTCCCTGAGGTCCTGTCCAGTAGGGACATGTCCAGCAGAAACACACAGCTGAGTTAGTCTGTCAGGATGCAACGGATTCTGGGCTCAAATTAGCTCCAGACTTAGCATTCGGACATGGAAAGGGAGACCGTGCTGAGGTGAACACGCAATGGCAGATGTTCCAATGACTGACATTTAACTCATTATCTCAGTTAACAGTCATGACAGCCTCATGGCGGCTCATGGTGGGGCTGTCTATTCTGATTATAGAAGGAACTGACGCTCACACAGCTGATGTTTGACTCGGTGCAGCAAGCATCTGTAGGACCTCAGCTCCCAGGATCCTGAGGTCAGGCCAGCTTCTCCATGGATGTTCTCACCTGTACTCTAAGAGGCCCAAATATCTGGAAGAAACTAACAATTTAACTTTTTGTGATAGTCCTTAAATAATATTTCACCACATACTTTTTAAAGTACTCTCTCTTTTTTTTTTTTTTTTTTTTTACATAGGGAGCAAGCTTTTATAACCCAGGTCTACATGTGTAGTCTTGGGCTATGGTGTCATCAGACATGATCTTTAAAGGGAATGTATGCATGCCTCATCACAGAGCCATTGAGGCAGCAGCCGCCACTTATGACTTTGTGGTCAGGATGAAAACCCACAGAGTCTAAAACATCCGTGTTCACACAGACCCACCTTGAGAAAACATTGATGGTCAACTGGAGTTTTATTAGACATTTAGAAAATGGCTGTGTTCCTTGGCCTGTTCTGATTTTAGCTGTATGGTCATCAGCCAATTTTATTACCTCAACAGCATAGAATAACAAGCAGTTTCCTGGCCCTACAAGACTGAGCCCATATCCTAAACCCTGGCAGGCCTGTGGAGATGCTCACCAATGTGTGAGCTTTTCCTTGTGGCTCACACCCTTTGATGGCTGGAGTAAGTTTACATACAAATCAAATAGAACAAAACCCCTCAGCAAACTGAATATACTTGGTTAAAGCGGAGACAGAAGGTGACAGAGTTTAGAGTGACTGTTAAAGTCTATAAAGTAATAAGGCAGATTCCTTCAAAACTCATTTGACTTCAGAGGGTCTAAATTGCATTTTTAAAAATGGAAACTATGAACTCATTTGTCAAAAGAAAATCGTCTATAATATTTATTAGTGTATAATATATTTGTGATATTTCTCATCTGAGTTTAAATATATAAAAACCATGACCAATTTATTGTTAATCAAATGTTAGCATAATACATTTATCCCCAGAGCCTTTTTAATGCAATTTTTACATTCCTATTCTTAGTATAGATCATTTTACATCAGTAAAGTTACATTTTAGCATAATTAAAAACTTTTTTTTAAACACTTGGCTATGCCCAGAAAAAGAAATGCTTGTATTTTGAGAGGAAAATTAGCATTTGGGTCTTAGAACAAAGATCAATGGTAGTTATTTAGCAGTGGGTTGATGGGCCTCTGTCTCCACAGTGAAAACATAGCTACTGATACTTTGGAAACACAAGAATATTAGCAAAAAAGGCACACTAGTCTTTGATTCAGTTAATGTCAACACAACCATAATGCGGTTTTCACCAGATAATTTATTACAATACAGCAACAATTACAATATGAACTACATAGAAAAATGTTTAAACTGTTGCTTCAACTTACAAACTGCCGGTTGAAGCGCTGAGTGCATGCAGGCTGAACTGTGTGCTCTGCCGTACAGATCCTCCAATGAGCAATGGAACCCACTGCATGTGCACAGTTATGAAACAAAGGCTACAAGGTGCATATGCGAATTAATATATTTCACAAACATGCTTCTTTTGTAGAATATTTAACACAGATGTCTTGGTTGGTCAAATAGACTCTGATGCCTGGGTTTCTGCATCAACACGAGATGGGTCCAAGTTTTACACCCAAGAAATAAAGGGACCTGGCAAACTTTCTTAAGTGGGATTTCTTACTTTCTCAAACTTTCTCTAAGCTCACTGATGTGCAAATACAATTCTCTTTTCATTATCAAGCAACCAGTTCTACAGAAGGGAATGTGCTTGCTGCGTGCTGGGACGAACTGAAGTTCAACAATAATTGTGAAATAACCACAATGCTGTCTTCCTTTCATCCCCTGGTGCCCCAGCAGCCCTTTAAAAGTTCATCCTGGCCTGTACCTGCAATGGTCTGCCAGGTGCAGACTTCGGTCCTACACTCATCTTAACATTGTTCCAAGCTTTAAGAGACTCACAGTAAATTATGCCTCTCAAAATATCCCTAAGAAAATGAGTGCACTGAAAGCTGGCCTTCAGATGTCCATAGTGCTTCTTTTCTGGGAGATTTGACCTCCTCCTCCCTAATAAGCCCAGTATGGACCCAGCTGTATTCAAGTTTATAATAAGCCTGGAATTAAATAAAAGCATTTTTTCTAATCATTGACTATTTTAAATACTTGCCCTTTGGAAAGCAAAATGAGGCCCACGGTGGGAAGTTCAGAGTGAGCTTAAAGGGAAGAGGCTATTACTGAAATGTCTCACTTGTACTAGAACAAACTGTTGGTTTGGTCGCGCAGGCCTTCTGTGTGTGTTGGAGATGGTGGGCACTCTGCATATGAATGTGGCCATGAACATCCACCTGCAGGTCAGGGGGCAACCTGAGGCAGAGTCTCTGCTGCAGCACACACCGGGCCAGCTGGGGCCTCTCCTTTTTCCTGCAGTTGCACAGGTGTCATGGATACTCCAGCCTCTGTATCTGGCTTCTATGTGGAGTTTGGAAATCTGAACTCAGCTCCCAGGCTCACACAGCCAGCACTTTTCCCAACTGAGTCCTGACCCCAACCCAACAGAGTCTTCTGATGTGTTTGATTCTTGGTTTTTTGGATGCTCAATTTCCTCGGTTAACAACTAAGACCCCAAAATAAAGCTCTCAAATTGAATCTTAATTCCATAAAGAGAATTGGATTACATATGAATTCTACAACCATTGATTTAATATGACTGTAGGAATATACTAGACAGTCATGACCCATACACTGACCTGGAGCTTATAATGATTATATTTTTATTCATTTCTGTAAAATACATTGCATCCTTTGTTTTGTGGGCAACTTCTTTCTCAGTAGTAAATGATGATAGATAAGAAATTTTCAAATTTTTTATCTACCATATTTTCTGATGTATAAGATGACTGGGAGTATAAGATGACCCCCAATTTGTCCAGTTAAAGTATAGAGTTTGTAACGTACTTGCCGTAGAAGAATACCCCTCTTCCAGCACACACCTTGCGCAGCAGACTTGGGCATGTGTCTATTTGCAGGTAGGGCACATAGAGCAAGGAACTTTATTAAATGCTGGTAGACAGCCAGTGCCAGCCTATACTTCCCCTTTAAGGCGTGCTCCACACTCAGCACAGCCCTCTGAGTCAAATGGAGAGCCAATCCACGCTCATGTTATCCTCTTCAAGGTACAGGAAGATGTGTGCAGCTAGCTCCTCCCTGCTTCATACTCCCTGCACAGAGCAGGGAATCGGCCACAGCACCCACACACACACTATATGCACCAGACATAAGAAGCAAGGGGAAGCAAGCTGCAGGTAAGTATCTGGCATATAAGATGACCCCTGACTTTGACCCAGATTTTTCAGGGTTAAAAAGTCATCTTATATGCCAGAAAATATGGTATGTTCTAAACTTCTTGATTGTCAGTGACTGTCTAGTGCCTGAGGGATACCTACTACATCATCCTACAAAGCTCAGCGGGAGGTGATGCTGTCATGAGACACTCACCACCCTTACACAGAGGTCCCCTGGGGGCTGAAACTTGTGTTCTGCCTTCTCTGCTGTGTGTTGTTCTAAGTGTCCAAAAATTACTGAGCTTAGATCCTTGAGTGGGTATTGAGATACAACTACCAAATCCATTTCTGAAGAGATTTTAGAATTTAAAAACTGTAAACATAGCAGCGTGATAGGGAATGTCTCTACTGCACAGGCACAAGAGTTGGGATTTGGTTCCACAGCACCCAGGTGAGAGCGAGGCCTTGCAGTATAAGCATAATGCCAGTACTGGGGGGGGGCTGGGACCCCAGAAGAATCCCTAGAGCTTCCTGACCAGCTTGTGTAATCAGAAAGCCAAGTTCCAGGATCAGTAAGAGACTTTTTCCATAAAGTAAGGTAAAGAACAATAAAGGAAGACACCTGAGCTCCATGTAGTCAGAGAGAGAGAGAGAAAGAGAGAGAGACAGAGAGACACAGAGAGACAAAGAGAGAAAGAGACAGAGAGAGAGAGACAGAGAGAGAAACAGAGAGACAGAGAGAGAAACAGAGAGAGACAGAGAGACAAGGAGACAGAGGGAGACAGAGACAGAGACAGAGACAGAGAGAGAACATTGCCCTACAAAGAGATGAAACAGGCTCAGCAAAGCCCTGATTTTTAGAGACTATTCTGTTAGACACCACGGGAACTTCATTTCCCCAACATAAAATAAACTCTTGTTTAAAACTAACATTGCTTAGATTTTGAAAGATGACAAAGAATGCAAAAGAGGTTCAGATCCCATGGTGTCTCTGGTCTCTGTGTTTATTCTACTGCCTCAGAAGCAGCTGCCAGCCGGGAGACCTCTCACGGATAGGAACTCATTTGCCTTTGAAGCGACTTTGAGTACAACCAACTACATCCAAATGATGAGAATAATGGAAGCCAAGAGGCCTGGCAGGCAGCTGGGTAGAGGCGCCCACAGCTTCCTCCGCTGCGCATTCCCGTGGTTGAGGGATGACCCCAAGGTCTCCTGTGATTACTGCAAATGGGCTCATGAGTGGCCATGAGTAAGCTCACTGATTGGGCTTGGCGCACTACATGATCAGCTACACATTAGCTCTTGGAAGCGAATGGCCAGGCCCATTGGGCAGAAGATACAGACACGGGAGGCTCTGGCAGAGGACAGGTAGCCATGGCAGCTGTAGGAGTTTCATTCCCATAATTCACTGATGGGAAGAGCCAAGCCTGGACCTTTCATGGCCGTGCTCTACTCTCGGTTTTTTTGGCAGGATGGCAGGCGGGAGCTGCAGACCCCAACAGTCCCTCTTTAGGGTGTCAGTAAAGCGGGGAGAACTCACATCTGCTCCCTGATGACTGGCGACCATGCCTGTCAGATGATAGGATATTAATTTTCACCTTGTGAATTAATACACCTGGGGAAGTCAACTAGTTCAGCACACTCTCCTACTTGGTAGAACCTTCCTCACATGGAGGATTTGCTGCCATGTTTTACAATGCTATGAGTCATAAACTTCAAGGTAACAGGAGCAGAGAAGAATTGCTGAACCCTCCCAAGAAAGGGGACTCTGGGGCGAGGGCCACCTCTCAGCTGTTGGAGGGTGCCATGTGCTTCTCTTCCTGTAGCTTGTCAGCTTGATTTTAGTGACAGCTTGTGTTCAATAGCAGCAAGTTTTAACTCTACAAATTTGTCCCTGAAGGATGGAGTTGCAAGGTGACTCCTTATTTTCTTGACTAAGACATGGACGTATAGAATTGCACATGTACCTTGAAGACAACAAGACATTAACAAATAGTAAAGAGTGCTCTGATCAGAACATAGAGACAGTGGGGGTTTTGTTTGGGAGCTTAAGATATTTTTTGGATCTGCACATTACCCTCTCCCCCTTAACTGATGTGTTTGCATCCAAACATTTTACAATTCTATTTTATCCTATATTTAGCTTTTTATAACCTACAGTATATATATGTGTGCATATGTATATGTGTGCATATATATATACATATAAATATGTGTGTGAACACACATTCTTAAAGGCCCAAATTTAGAGAAAAAACAAATCAATTTTATCCTGGAATCATCAACTTCTCTGATAGTGATTTATTCATAAGAGTATATTTAGATTTAAAATCCTGTTACCAAAAATGTACATTTCTACAAGTATAAAATGGCATTTTTCTTTCTTAAAAGAAATCTAGAAACCACATTAATACCAGATATACACATAATACATATGATATTATTTCAGAAACAACAAAGATTGCCAACAGTTCTTCAGCATCTACCCAGCTCCTATGTCAAAAGTATGATATTCTCTCTCTCTCTCTCTCTCTCTCTCTCTCTCTCTCTCTCTCTCTCGTGTGTGTGTGTGTGTGTGTGTGTGTGTGTGTGTGCGCGCGCGCACACGCGCGCGAGCGGGTGTGAGAACAGGAGTGAGGCAGCGTTAGTTGGTTCGTTGGCACCTATCAGCCCCCTATTTGAAGGTCTAGCAGAAATCACTTCAGCTGGCAGTTTTGATATTAAAAAGCTTTTCTCACCAGTTCTTGCTAACATAGGATGTCAGAGTCATGGAAACCAGACACATCATGCTTTGGTTTTCTGATCCCTTAAAGTTAGCATTAAAGAGAAGCCAGATTAAGCACATAGAGTCTTGATACGTTGTTTTGATTGAATCTATTCTCCAGTTTTAGGAATAGAAGTTAGCAAAGTCTCAGGCAGTGTGTAAGGAGCTGTGAAGGCTGGTACGATGTGGAGTTTCTGCAAAGTGAGACTCGCACACTGGTTCCACTGACAGGTTGTCACAAGGCTCTGGTGGAAGATAATGAAGCCATGCCTTGTTACTGCACACCTCCCTGTCATAAGAACAGAGCAGAAGATAATCAAATATTCATCTTTTATAGAACTCTCCCAATTTCAGGTTTTTCAGGGGCCCTCAGGATGCCTATATCAGATGTTTTTCTTTGTTGAAATCATGACACTTGGATTTAAAAGAGAATTCAGTCATACTCATAATCTGAGCCACAAAAACCATGCATCCACATCTCTTCATCATCTATGAAAAACTCAAAGTAGCTCCAAGAAGGCAGGGTATATTTTATAAGGGAAGGATGTCAGCCTTTGGTTCATGTGCCACATTACCCTCTCCATCCCCTCCTCTGCCAGCTGCTGCTATACTGAAGCCAAAATTTGACCTGTCACTGTTTCTGACCTGAAGACTTTTAAAGCTACTCTGAGTAGCTTCCCGAGCTGGTCCCAGCTCTAGCCTCTCTGTTCCGTTTGGGTCTTGTCGTCTGTTTCTGTACCAATCATCTCAAACAACACTTTGTTTTCTCCCACTCTGTCTTAGAGTGTGTCACGTGACATAGAATTATCCCCCTTCTGTCAAACACAGCCCAGCTCACTGGTGGCATCTTTCAAAGAAGAAGTGGGAAAAATTATTAGGCAAACTGCCAATCACAAATTATCAATATTCTTCTAGTCAGCTACAACTGTAAGATACATTGAAAGAGAGATCTATTTGCTAAGCATGAAGCCTTCGGAATATTTTTGTACCATACACACCAGTGGCAAAGAGGTGATCACATCCATCATCATCAGGCCTTCATCCCTGGAGAGCTGGTAACTCGAGCTCAGTGAACACTACCTGAATGACTGTTTTATTCAAAACATGGTCTTCTCAGGAATAAGACCAAAGATGCCAGTAAGATGCGTGTTTTTCATAATCACAGCTGAATATGTAGACTCCCATAGTCCCTTACGGTGGGGAAGGAGCCTGAGGCCACACTTCATCCACAGCCAGGAAGCAGAGAGAGATGAATGCTGATTGAGCTCCATTTCTCCTTTGTGTCCTGACTGGAGCCCCAGACTGGCTGGCTGCTAGGATTGCCCACAGTTAGGATAGGTATGTCCAACTAGATGAACTACCTAGATACTGCCCCCCCCCCCCCCGAGAAGTCCGAGGCTTGTTTCCATGGTGATTTTAAATCCTGTCAAATTGATAACCAAGGTCAACCATGAATCTCCTGACCTTGGAAATTAGCAGATTATGGGTTTTTTTTTTTCATTTTACTAAATTTAAACTTTTGTTGGTTGATGGATGTAATTTCTACATAATAACTTATTTCCAATGACCTGCATCACCAACAAGTTTGTGATATTTAATAAGATGTATAGTTGTCCATTCTTAATAATAACATGGATGATGTAGGTGTTTAATATGAATTATGTAAGAAGGAACATCCCTCCCGATGCTCAAAGTGGGACTGTGCCTCTACACCGTGAGTTTGGACAGTTGCTACCTATGCCATGGGAAGTCATGGTCCCAAGTCCTAAGTCTTCCTGCACGCCAGATGTGTAGCATGGGCTTCTCTTTCTGTTTAATAGAGGGAAAAGATGCAGAAAACAAGATATCAAGAGTTGGTACTGAATTTACAACGAGTCTCAATTGGACGTGGCCCAAGTAGCTGCCCCTCAGTCTCCACCCCGCTCATAAAGGCCAGCCAGCCTTCAGCCATAAATCCTTTACTAGGTCCAATCTGACACAGCTGAAGTCAGCTAGCTCATTGGGAGCCACGTGTCATCCTAGTGGCCAAAGGCCCCGATGAAAGCGCAGTGGGGGTGCACCAGGGCTTGAGGTGCCTTCCTGCAGGCATAGACAGGAGCCAGGCTTCTCCTAAGGGGAAGCCAAAGTCCTCTCCTCCCCTTCTCAAGTGAGGTTGTGAGGGAAATAAAAGGTGATCGGGGCAGTGTGAAGAGATGTCAGTTCAGAGTCACGGCTTGGGGTGTGATGTTCTTACCCCGCCAAGGTCAGCTTAAGGAAGGGACCATGGGCTCGGCTACAGCTCACACAGACACTGGGTGCCATAGGGAGGCTCAACCAAAATAGCTTTGCTTGAGAGAAATAAAAACTGAAAAGACTTTAAAATTGTTGAGTTTGAGAGATGACTGGAATGACAAGAGTTATGTGAAGGAGTCTGGGAAGTTCCCCGCTTTATTTCGTGATATCAAAAATAAATAAATAATTAACGTTCCTCTGTCTCGGTGGTGAGTCTGAAGACAACATGGTAGAGTCGGTTCTCTCCTTCTACCACGTGCATCCCAAGGATCCCTCTTAGGTCATCAGGCTTAGCTGCAGGGTCCTTTCCCAGCTGAGCCATCATGGCAGCCCCATGGATGCCGCATTTTAAACAGTGCTGGCAAGTATTAAATAACAAACAGGGAGGCAACACAGATATTAAGATCTGAAATTTGTTATTATGGGGCTGGGACCCGGCTCAGTGGGTAAAAGTGTTTGCCTGACAAGCATCGGGACATTAGTTTGAATCCTTAGGGCCTATGTAAGTGTGCAGATTAACTCACAACCACTTCAAAATTGCTCCGTTCTCTGGAGCAGAGAGAGACAGTTTACAGGGTATAGGGACAGGAGCACAGTGTACCAGGAAGGTCCCATATGTGGCTTCAGCACTCTCATAACCCACTCACTTCCCGTAGCCCCACCCAAACACAGCTAGCCTCTAACACTGAAGATCGTGAATCCACACCCTAACAGCTAGCTTGAGGGACTATTTCATCAAGAATTCCTGATTTTCCTCTCTGGACTGATGTTATTTCTTTCTAAAACTATAATTTGCTCTTGTTACTAGGAAAACTTGATATTGGGGGAAATCTTTCATTCTTCACATAACTTAAAGGACATGAGTTTCTAAGGCTTTGTTTCTTCCTCTGGGCATTCCTGTCTCTGTAGAGTGGAGTCAGTCAAGGCTCTTGCTGCTGCAAAACCTTCTTGCTACTTGAGACACTTGTGTGACTGCACTCGTCTGTCTGACCACATTTTCCACACTGTTATGTCTCAGAGCACAGTGAGGATAAAAAGTGACTAAAGATTTTATGAACTGTATGCTTTTGGGTAGAATAATTTAAAAGTCACCACACGTATTAGAAGTATTATTATATTGTTAGTCCCCCTGTGTTGTCTTGTGGTTGCTTCTGGGGGATTCACAAAATCCATTTTTATATCTAGCATTCTGAAAACAAAACAATTGCTGAAGTGTGTCTTTGCATCTCGGCAGACCTTAGACACTACCCGGCGTGAATCAAGTCTTGTTACTGTGACAGTGAGGATGGTTCCCAGAGACTGGAGTGAAAGGAGCACAGGGTGGGGACCAGCCTTGGGCGCACACCAAGACACTGCCCTAAAAAACAATGCAGCTTCTCGGCTGTGAAACCAACTAGCCTGCAGAGGGGTCAGAACCCCTATAGCTCAGCATAGTGTGTCTGACTTGAGTTTCTCCTCCTTCGACAATGTGATTTCCATCACCACTGTGGTCCAGGAAGTTGGGAGAGGTACACACTCCAGCCCCTTCATGCTCCTCCCACTTCAGAAGACATGGAGGAGGACACTGTATGATAGAGGGTAGATAAATTCTGAAAAATATGTATCAAATAAAGCAATGCTTACAAAACAATATTTACACACACACACACACACACACACACACACACACACGAAGTTGCATGAAAAGATAATCCAAATTATATGTCATCAGGGATACAAAATAATGGTACAGTGGGTGTGCACCAGCTATCATGGTCACAGTTCAAACCCTAGCTGTTCCAAGTGCAGACAAGGCAGTAGACCAAGAGGCACATGCACTGGTGGCTGAGAGGTGTAGATGGCATGGTCTCCCTGGGAGACAGCTCATCAGTGCCTAGTAAGAGCAAATTAACATCCGCTAACTGCCCTCTTCAGAACCTGGACGTCTCACTCTACTCATGTGAAATCTTGCATGGCGTTTTTGTCCATGGCTGCCCAAAGTTGGAGACAAACAGGAAACCCTCTCATAGGGTCACACCCATGCAGCAGGCTGTCAGTCTTCCCAAAACAATAAATGAGAACGGCGGGTCTGAGAAAAGGTAAGAGAAGGTAAATGTGGTCACACGTGGTGCTGCCATCTGCCCAGCTGGCAACATGTGCTGCGCCGACATGACTTCTGATGAAGGCTTGGACTTGGTGTGGCCATGGCATATAGGGTCGTATGAGGCGCCATGAAGGACCAGAGCAGCCATAGTGAGGGGGAGGTCTGTACATGTATATACGCTGAAGGCACATGAAAAAAATATTTAGTAGCAAATAATTGCAGCCAAAGACCCCTCCCTTCTCCTATGACTCTTCCTATGACCAGTTATCGACCAACTAAACAAAGATTCAAGTTCCAGCCCACTGGCCTACCTTCTCCTGGCTGGGCAACCTTCACCCATGGTACACTCACCCGATAAACAGCTGAGGTGACTGCTGCTGCAAAACACTGAGGAATATAACCACTTCCAAAACTGTCACAGGTGAGCAAGCCATTGGGTCTAACTGGGAGAGAGAGGTCTGCTGTGTTCCCCTCAGTCCCTCCTGCGAGTCTGAGGAAGAGATTCTAATACCAGAAAAATGTGTAGTCAGAATGGACACAAGCATCTCTCGGAGTCTCGTTTTTTCCCTTTACCTGTACTTTTCTGAGTATTAGTGGCTCTCAGTGGCTCCCTCTCCCTGAAAAGGGAGTTGAAGTAGGAAGCCAAGGTCTGGGAGACCCTGTGCCCACTCTTTCAGCTGCAAAATTGTGGGAGATTCTCAACAGCCCTGGGTAGAAATGAATAACACATCCGCACAGGGGAAACCCACCCTGAGAACCCAGCAATAAATTGTTGTCTTGAACACTTCAGTTGCACACACTTTCTGGTAATATTCCATTATACTAAAGGCCATTTGTAAGGTTTCTTGATCTTGATTTATTCCAGTCTGGGATTGCTTTCTGAGGGGATAATCTCATTTATGATATTGCCTTTTTAAGATGGAGCAAGCATCATACAGAAAGATAAATTTACGCTGCCAACTAAATGCAAATGATGGCTATTTTGAGAAAAGCGTTCCAAGGCTTTCTTTTATCCAGAGATTTATGTGGAGATTCTAAAATGTCTAAGAGTTATAGACAATAGCCATGAATAAAATAAGTTGCCACTGGGGTGTGAGAAGCAAAATATTGTATGAAGGGCAAATTATACCAGGATTGTTATAGAAGTTAATACCTGGCTCATATTTTATCCATGTGGCCAAACAAAGTCATCTTTAGAAGGCTCAAATCACACATCTCCAGTGTGAAAAGCTGGCACAGGGTAGGTGCTTCATACTAGAAAACTGTAGAGCTCCCAGTCAGTGTCAAGCATCAGTGTCCAAAGCCATGGTCTGGAGAGTACAAGACCAATTCTCCTGGAAGGGAAGGGAAGGGAAAGGGGAAGGGGAAGAGGAAGGTGGAAGGGGAAGGGGAAGAGAAAGGGGGAGGGGAAGGGGGAAAGAGTAAGAAACAAGGAAAAGAAATAGAAAAACTCTTAAGGTTTCCAACATACTCCAGTACTTTCCAGAAAGTATAAATTATAATCTATAGTTCTCTGATGTGTTTTCTTTTACTACAAAGAAGTAAAAACTACAATGAACAAAACCTTACATTGAAAGTGGCATTTTAAAGCACGGTTACAGAAATTACTGATAAAGATGAGGCACCTCTGTTTATTTTAGCTGTTAAACTCCCAGGGCAGACACTGCTGGCTACCTAACACAGAGTGCTGGCTACTGCCTGTGATGGTGGCACCGTCACCACAGCTGGACCATGTCCCTCAGAAAACACTCACTCCTCCTTGCCAGCCATGCCTGCCAGACTCCACCACAGGTAGCAATTCTCACTGAAGATGGACCCAGAAGCCATGACAATTTTGAGGTGGAGTCCAGTCTGCTGTGGAGGCTTAGCCTCTCTGTGGCTTTGGTTACCTCCTCGAGCTATCAGTCTGATGCTTTGTGACTGGGTCTCTGACCACTGGGCCATGTCCCTGTGGTCATTTCCCAGTTTTAAACACTCCTCCTATCTACATATCCCCAGAACTGCTTGGAACACAGTCCGGAAGCCTTGCAACAGTCACATACCAACATGTTCTGTGGTCACTTCGTTGTCTCTCCCTTGCCTGCTGCCTCAAGCTCAGAGTGGCCTCTTCGCAGGTCCAAGGATAGACCATGCCTGGGTCTCTGCATTGTGGCTTTCCTTTCAGTAGCCTGCCTATAGCCTACAGCTCATGGACAAGTCTCCACAACGTACCCATGTGTTTCTTCAAGGGTTTGTGTGCATAACCTTTCTGGATGTCACATAACATCAGACCACCCCCCAAAAAACTCTAAATATCATTACTTCTCCCTAAAAACCCCCCTCCAGTTTTTCTACTTGAGGCTTAAAAATCATCTACATGAAAAGATGTTCATTTATAATAAACCATCTCAAAATACCCTCCAAAAGCAAAACAAAAATCCCTTTCTGAAAACCTAAAACAAAGATGAAACATAGAAATGTCTGAGGCTTATCATTTGTTTCTCAGGTTTTTGTAAAATAATATTTCTGCTAAACAAGTATTTTTTTTAATCATAAAAGAGTTTAGGAACTTAGTAAATCCCCTTCTTGCTGTTTCTCACTGCCTAACACTTTTTTTCCCTTCTTTGCTTAGAAAGATAATCTATGGTAGGTGTTTTCCTTCCTGTGTTAAAAATCATGGTGCTGACACTCAGCGGCTATGTTAGTGCTGACTTGAGACTGGCTGTAGAAACATGGTATTGGAGCCTTAGGCTCTGACAACCCCCACCCCCCAAAAGTAAAGGCACAGAGAGAAAATAAACCTCAGAGAGTAGAAAGAGGAAAGTGAAGGGAAGATGGTACACTCTAAGCCAGTGGTACAAATATGGCTTTTGCCTTCAGAGTCCCTAAGAGCCCTGTCTTCACCAGTCAAACAATGGAAGCAAAGAGACCAGCAGGTTGGAACTTACTTAAAATAGGCTCTCACAACACAATCAGTGCCTGAGTGAGGCTCTAGAGAATGTTTGCTCAACACTGGGCAATGTCTTCACTGTTAGAAAAACCTGGACTAGTTATGTCAACAATGCTCTGATCAGTGCAAAGTGCTGCCTCATTCTACTCAATCCGTCTGGCTCATTTTTATCCATTGATGTTACCATGGCAGGGGAAAAAAAATAAAACACGAGGAAAGAAAGCTTTTCTCATACACACGGTGTGTGTGGACAGACAGAGCAGAAGGGCTGCAGTCACGTACATAATAGTTACAGCAGAAGGAAAGAAAATGTCTTTGTCTCTGCAAGCTGCTTATCAGACTTTCCCTCAGGCAGAAGTGCAGTTGCTGAAGGCCAGCTCCATGCCCAGACTCTCAGGTTTGCTGAAGAAGGGCAGGCAGGACCACAGGAGACAGTTTGCCTTCATGTTCACTCTGAGGTTCTGTTGTCACTGGCCAGAAACGTCCCCCTGGCTAGCTTTGCCGTTGCAGTTTCTTTTGACATAGGTTTTACTTTGTTTTGAGACATAGTGTAATGCAGACCATACCTGCCTCAAACTCACCATGAGTCAGGGGTGACTTTGAATTTCTGACCCACCTGCCTTTGTATCTGAGGATCGCAGGGGGTCCCCCAGTGCCTGGCTTGGGTGGGCTGCACAGTGTACATGGACTTGATCAGTGCTTGGCAAGCACTCTGCCAACTGAACTAAAGCCCACATCCACTTCCTTGACAGAGAAAGGCTTAAGAATTCATACCTCTTTGAGTTATGAAACAGAATTTGGTCCATAACATAATCACACAAAAGACTGACTTTTAATAAATGGTTGCCCATTTTATTATATATAATTAAAGAGCTTTGATGAAAGGAGGCTTATGTGAAAGGGCATACCAACCTCATCCTGATCCTAATACAAGACATTTAAGTCACTAGCATCTAAGAATAACATTCCCACTTTGGTGTTCCCAGGAGGCTCCATGGTCACAAGGACACACTGTTGCCAGTGTGAGTGATTCCTGGTTTTGTTTCTTTGGAGAGAATCGTGTAGGGAATATTTGTCTTATCTTGTTTCTTTCTCTGTTTTGCCTTCTTTTGTTTCTGAGACAGCATCTCTCTATGTAGTTCTGACTAGCCTGGAACTCTTAGGGATCCACTTGCTTCTGACGATGGGTGTTTTACTGTCTGGGCCACAGCTCCGTTCATTCATTTAGCAATCAGGTGTTGTCACCCACCTGTGCCAACCTCACTGAAAGCTTTGATAGCAGCAGCAAATGTAGACAGGGCTCTCATGGGCTCTCTACTGAGATTCCCAGACAATACAAAGTACCACATGCAGGCACTATTGAAGAGCAAGGGAGGGGCAATAGGAGGGTCAAGTAAGGGTGATGGGCAAATATGATTTTCACCCTTTTGCTTGGTTGTTATTAAACAGAGCCAACAAGGTGTCGGTGGACAAATAGACAAAGGAATCGTGAAGCGCACAATGAACAGTGTTATTCATCCGGCAGCTCTGAGCGCTGGTGGATATGAAACTAAACAGCCAATGTGCTCGTACTCCTATGCAGCGTCATTGAAAGAGAAGCAGAGACAGGATTGTTAAAGCAGAAGGTGGAAATGAGCCTGGAAGAGCTTTGTAAACGCGTGTGATGCTGTCGCTAATGGGAAGGTCCCGGCCTCCTGCTGCACAGCAGAACAATAGTTCTCAAATAGGCAGTAGAGGCTTGTGAGGAAACGATGAACGTGTGAGGCAGCACGTGTGAAAGGTCATGGTTTGACTGTTATGCCATGTACCTGTGCATCGAAGCACTACACCGTAGCCCATAAATACCCACAATTATTAGATTGCAGATTTTTTTTAAAGTGATACTGGCCGTTAAAAGAGTAAAAGCTGGATGTGGCAGAGCAGGATTGTAATCGCAGAACTCCAGAAGTAGGGGCAAGAGGACCTGGTTCTTTATGCTATACAACAGCCTGTGCTGTGCAAGACCCTATCAGAAGACAGACAGACAGAAAGGAAGGAAGGAAGGAAGGAAGGAAGGAAGGAAGGAAGGAAGGAAGGAAGGAAGGAAGAAAGAAAGGAAGGAAAGAGAAAGAAGAAAAGAAAGGAAAACAATCTTGGATTCAGGGCTTAGTGGGAGGCAGCTGGATCTTTAGGAGTCTGAGGGCAGACTGGTCTTCATGTTGTTCTAGCCCCGTGGGGCTCACCAACGGTGCCTCCAGGGGAATCAGCATAGAACTGCTGGGGTGGAGCATGTCCAAATCCCAGAGACCTCACATTTGAGACTAAAAAATCTCATCCTTAAGATGGAAGGTGTGGGGCAAAGCTCTCTCGATGTTTTAAGTGTCTGACTCAGGAGCACGTGATACAGCTCCAAGGTTACAGGGGGTCACTCAAGGTTACAGGGGGTCAGTCACATGAGCTTGTCTCCACTTATCTTTCCCATGCAAATACAGCACTGCTAGCATCCTAGTCCCAGCCAATGACATGCATTCATTCTCAAAACCCCTCCCACTGACCAAGGTTTATAAGTTCCTGTCTCATATGAAATAAATGGGCCAACACTAGTTCATCAATGATCCTCTGAGACTTGCTGTTTCCTCTGGGCTTGACTGTCAATCAGGCAGCCATAGTGGAAGCGCCTTGGTTGCCTCTGGAGCTCGTCCAGCCACTTCGAGGCAGCTGCTTCGTCCATGTCCGCTTGGACCTCTCAGAGCCCCAGAACCCACATTCTAGCGGTCACTGAATCAGCCACAGACACTCACACCCTCTGCCATGAAGACGGGGGTTTAACCAAAGGGCTATAACACTGTGGCATCACCGCTGCCTCGGTTTTGGAACTCCGAGTTTCTGCTGCTGTCTGGTACCAGCAGTCTCATGCTCCACTGCAGCACAGTGGAAAAACTCTTACCCACATCCCCAAGCGAGACTAGACGTCTCTTCGCATGGACTTTGTTCTGCACTCTCCCCCGTTCCTGAGGAAAGCAGATGCTGGGACTCTTGAGTTCCATCTGTTTCCATCCGGAAGGCAACAGCTCTCGCATTTCCGCCCAGAGGAGCATGTACTCCCAGCAAGGGTTCGTAGTAAGGCTATACCTGGAAACAAATACATTAATAAATAATCAAAGCAAAGACAGAGTAAAGCAGAATGCTGTAATCACTGTCAGTCAAATGTGGCCAAGGTGCTTGTTCAGTCATCTAAAAGGTATTCGAATCAATCTCGATATTTTCAGGCAAATCTAACTACCCAATTTTGACCATTTCACGAGGTTGAAAAGGTTTACAAGTGATTCCTTCTGGAACATTCTATATCCCAGTTAAATCTACATGAGCTGTGTGCACTTTAAAATATGTTCAATATACCAAGCAAGGCATTAAGGCTTTAACAGGCACAACCCACTGTAGACGATGAAGCCAGAGGCAAGATTAAATGCATGCTCGAACAAGAAAAAAAAAAAAAAGATTCCGTACCAACCAGAGAATCTGGCTTTCTCCTGAGAGGGAGGCTACAGAACATTCAAGGTGTATGGAAAGCCTGTGAATAAAGCTTGCACACAGCCTCTTAGGCCATCATTCAACTTCGCCAGGATTGATGTGGAAACAGCCCCTCCCTGAGCATGTGTTTATCTTAATTGCCCATCACAATGCAGGGCTGGGTGTCAGAAAGACCTAATAAAAATGAATAAATAACGTCTAGTTCCCTATTAAATATTTAGTCTGCGTGGAAGACAAACAAGCGGATGAAATCCACTTTGATTATAGCTTTGTTCTCCAGATTGGTCCTGCTGGACGGGAGTGTGCCTGGCTTATGTCCAGCCATGTTGGTGAAGTGCTGGTGTCCACTCGATTTTCTGCTTGTTAACTGCTTACCACATCCAGAGGAGAGAAAGAAATGGGTAGCAGGGGATGTGAACTGAAACAGGATCTTTTCAGCAAGAGAAAACTGAGTTTCCAGACAAGTTTTTTTTTTTTAAAGCAGCCTGATCCTAGCTGCTCAGGACTGAGACAGGCACAGAGACCTCTGCAAGTCCAGGCAGCCTGCCTCTGAAAGCATGCCACACAGTGGTGGAAACCATTATACTATGGATGCCGTAGATGGTGGTGAGTCAATGCATCCAGATGCCCCACAAATGGATGCTATTTGTCTCCAGGCTGAAAAGGGACCTCAAGGGCCAGATCATGAAATGCCCTAAACATCATGCTAGGCCTTCCAGGTTTTGCCTCAACAAGGGATCTGGAGGGATGTCCATCAGGCAGATGGCCAGCTACAGTAGCTCAATGATACACGTATCAGGGTTCACACTCACATCTTGGCTACAGTAATTGTGTCTTTTTATAGCAAAGGGGATCAATACGGTGAATGTTAGTCTCCAGAACAAAGCAAAATGGGACAGAGAGAGAAAGCACGTATTCATCTTGTGGGACCCTGTAGAAGGCTGCAGTTCAGCAGTGGGGATCCTGACAGCTTGCTTTTACTCCTCACACCCTTGGGCTCCCTACAGGTGTTGATCTTTACCTCTGTGGGTTCTAAAGGAAGCTTTCTGTAAATACAATCATTATCTGACCACGGCATGGCTCTCAAGTCTTTCTCTAAGATGTCTGTGACAAGTGTCAAAATATATAGAGGAAACAAAGGCAGAAAGGCTCCAGTCACCCATACGGGGAACAAAAGGACAAACAGAAAGCTCTGGAAATTCCACTGAGGGCTCAGCCCCCTGCTAGCTCTGCCTTCCTGGAGGCTCACTGCCAGCAACTGCAGCAATTACACTGAAGTGACCCACACCTCGGTTCTGTAGACAGGACTGAGTGAGAGGTGGGGAGGGGTTGGATTCAGGCAGTGACATCTGAAGGAGGGGGAAGCAGTTGCTAACCTGCCTTCAGCACTCTGTAGTCTCTAGGGAGACAATTAAGGCAGTGTCACCAGCCCCTGTGAAAGGCGAAAAATAGCTTTTCATACCCAGTTGTCAAGGACCCTGATGAACAGAAGAACCTGCCAACTTCTCTGCCCTAAAGATAGGATTTCCAGTGACTATCAACAAAATTTACTGCAAAAAGCAGTCTTCAAAATGTCTTCCAGTAACTGACATCAGCACCATTAAGCAGGACTACCCGTTTTTAAAAATATCATCTTAAGCTGAACAGGTCAAACTATTTTTTTAGTATATGGACTGCTCCCTAAAAGCTTGGCTAAAATTAAAATTGAAATATATCAAGTTAGTACAGAGAAACTCTATCCACTTATAGACAACAAGCTCAGTGGGCATGGGAGGTGCCCAGACATGAGCAGAAACTATTCATTTCTTTTTACCTGAACAACTTCTGAGGGTCTCTAAATGGCCCTTCCGTTTGGCAACACACTAAATGCCTTCGCAGGACTAGAATCTGGGTAACTCAGTACAGTTGGTTACAGCAAACAGACAACCATTAAAAGGCAGGGATGGAAGGACAGCTCCACAGTAAAGAGTACTGGCTGTTCCTCCAGAGAACTGAGGTTCTGTTCCCTGAACCCACTTTGGACAGACCAAATACCTATAGCTCCAGTTGTGTGAGTGGAGGCCGGGAGCAGATGTGGTTCTTCTGGCCTCTGATAGCACCTGCAATGGCATGCACACAGTCACTCACAGGCACAGGAATTGAAAAATAAAATTTAGTCTATAAAATTAACTAGGGAAGGGCAGCACGCTTTATCCGGTGAAGCTCCATGTCTGACTCTCCTGTTGCGTCCTCTGCCTGGAGCCATGTCAGTGTCAGCTTCCAAGCCTGTCTGGAGCTGTACCAACCTGGAGGGTCACCTGACCTTGGTGACTGACGACTGCAGACTGTCCGTCAAGAAGCCTTATGACTATGACCATGAGCGTTGCTGACCTATTCTCAGCTTTCAAGGTGTCATGCAGACACATGGGGAGCCACAGCCTCTCCCAAAGTGATATAATTGCCGTATTTGAGAGCTGGAAGACCAGACGTGGCTAAAGACATTGGTCCATGTCAACCTCTCTTGGAACAGCAAATAGCTTTATCTTATTTTCCTTGAATTTTAATTTCTATTGCCAAAACTGATAGCTGAGAGTAGGATGGACAAAGGAGTGTGAGGAGGGGATGTCCCTATGTGTAGAGACTTCAGGGAATTCCTCTCATCCTCTTCCTGCCACTCAACTAAAAACCAGTCCAGCACCTATTGTTATTTTTAAGTTATACCAGGCTGTACAAGGATCAAATTGTAAATGGTTATTTCACAAAAACATGGAAAAAAAACCATGGTCTCCCCTCTCCTTTTGTCCTAATACCTGTTCTGTTGCCGTGAAGAGACACCATGACCAAGGCAACTTATAAAAGGAAGCATTTAATTAGGGCTTTGCTTACACTTCAAAGGGTTAGTCCGTGGCCATCATGGGTAGGGAGCATGGCAGCACCCAGGCATGGGCTGGAGCAGAAGCTGAGAGCTTGTATCTAATATGAGGCTTGTAAACGTTGAGAGAGAGAGAGAGAGAGAGAGAGAGAGAGAGAGAGAGAGAGAGAGAGAGAGAGAGAAAGAGAGACAGAAACAGACAGAGACAGAGAGACAGACAGCAGAGACAGAGAGAGACAGAGAGGGAGAGAGAGAGAGAGAGACAGAGAGACCGAGACTGGGCCTAGTGTGGGCCTTTGAAACCTGAAAGTCCACCCTCCAGTAGCATAGCTTCTTCAAATGGCCACACCTCTTAATCCTTCCCAAACAGTCCCACTTCCTAGTAACTGAGCATTCATTCAGACTACCTTCTGCACCCTGGCCCCCACCAGGCTTACAGCCACATCACACTGCATAAGGAGTTCAGTCTGACTTCAGAGGCCCCCAGAGTCTTTCAGTCTCAAAGCTGTGCCAAAGTTCAAAGACTCTCCAGTGACTCAAGGAAATATCTTAACTTTGACCCCCTATAAAATCAAAATCAACAAGTATATCACATACTTCCAACATCTAACGGCACAGAATATACATCACCATTTCAAAAGGGAGGAAAAAGATCACACTGAGGAAATACTGGACCAAAGCAAGAATGAAACCCAGCTGGGCAGACCCCAAACCCTGAGTCTTCATGTCTGCTGTCAAAGCGCTGCTCAGATCTTCCACTCCTGAGGGCTTTGCTAACTGCAACCCACTTTACCCTCTTAGGCCAGTTCCACGCCAGATATTCAGCTCCCCTTGGTGGGCATCCCATAGTTCTGGCCTCTCTGGCATTTTGGGGTCTCCAACACAACTTCACCTTCAGAGCTTCATGAATGGCCCCTGCAGGCCTCCAAGTGGAGACTCCCCTACCAGATGCTCTTCATTCACAGTGGAAGATTCCACAGCCTCTCTCTGGTATATTCCTTGGGGAAGCCAGAAGTACTTGACAGAACCTGCTAATTTATTTTGCCTGCTGTGGCTGGAACCTGGACCCCTTCTTGGATTGTATTTGCATAAACTTGCTTTATTGCTTAGGCTTGGAAAAATCCCTTTTCCTTTCACAGGTTGCAGGGTTGTCCTGAGGTCACCATTCTTTGTAGTTGATGCTACATCTGGTTTGATTTTCATTTAACTGTGCATTTCTTTGAGCACAAAACGTGGCTCCAACACTGCATTCCCTGGTGCTCCTTTTCTCCTCAAACTGGGCATTGTTTATTTCTCTTTGCCCTGCTTGCTCTTTTTCATTGTAGATCTGCATAAGAGGGGTCACTAATAACCAAGCGACACTTGTCAGCACTAGTCTCTCTCGAAATCTTCTCTGCCAATGGCATGAGTCCAAAACTGTTCCCTTAGCCTCAGGCAGATTTTCAGGACAAGGGAGAAAGCAGCCACATTCTCCCTAACATATCATAAGAACTATGTCTACTTTGGCCACTGTTGTTCCTCTATGCTAGAACACTAGTTCACATTGCTCTCAGCACCACTATCTTCTGAACTCCTGCTAGGACAGCCCATTTGTCACCCATGTAAATCATCCAACCACTTTCTTAGTCCAAAGTCCAAAGTCCGCATTCCTCCTACAAGCAGCATGGTCAGGCCTGTCACCCTTCTGTCTTAGTTACTGCTCTGTTGCTGTGAGGAGACACTATGACCAAGGCAACTTATTTTTTTTAAGCATTTACTTGGGAACTAGTTCTTGACCATCACGGAAAGGAGTATGGTGGCAGGCAAGCTCGCCTGGTGCTGGTGCAGTAGCTGGGAGCTTACCCGTTGAGAAAACAGCCATGACGTAGAGAATTGGGGGAGGGAGGGAGGAAAGAAGAGATGGAGGGAGGAAGAAGAGGAGGAGGAGGAGGAGGAGGAAAAGAGGTAGAGGAGAAGGAGGAGAGATGCAGAAAGAGGGGGGAAAAAAAGAAAATAGAACTAAAAATGCTTTTGTTATATAGTGAAGGGGGAGGGGAAGCCCTTATCCCTGGCCTGGAGAATTCAAGGTAGTGGGCAGGGTATGCCAGCCACACCCTGCAGCTGGGAGGGACCAAGGGATGTCTGAAAACCAAACAGTTAATATTGTCTATAAAATGTGGAAATGCACTGTTTGTAAAAAATCGTATGCTATTCTATCACCTAGGGAAGTGTAGGTTTGATTGACAAATCCAGGTTCACACCAACTGTCCCTGTAGACTCTTGCATTTGCTTCTGATCCTGAAGTCCTCACCTTCCTGTTCCCCACACTCTTCCACACTGACTTTAAGACGACGTTCCCAGCAGTGTTTATTCCTGTGGAGATATAGATGTGGCAATGCTCTGCTTCAAACCCTTAAGAATTATTTCTCTCCTCCTTACCTGACCTCTGCTGAATTTCTAGTGTTTTTAATTATTTCTCTGCTGACTTAAGAGATATATATTTCATATTTCTGTTCAGTAATTATATTCTCTTGCACTTTGGCCTTAAACTTAACCAAAGACTGTTTAACGAAGTTTAATACGTCCACTACTGTGTATTTACTCAGACAGCATCTCTCACTGTCTGTCAGACATTCATGGGCTTCCACATGCTGCTCTGGGTCTTTATTTTTGTTTTGCTTTAATGAACACACACACTCGTGTGCTTATGCACTTTCATAACTGACACAGTGGGAGTGTGGAGCTGAATGGCCAGCTTTCAGAAATCTGTTCTAATCTCCCATTATGTGGGTCCCTGGGGATGAATTCAAGTGCACCCAGTGCTTCTCACTACTCTGCAAGAGGGTTATAAAGCACCAATCACCAACTCTTACTCCACCCAAGTCTGCACTCTTTCAAGCACGTTGATGATGCTCTGACAGGAGTGGGGATCAAAATGCTGCTTTCAAAATGAACTCATGAATCAACTCTTTTAAGTTTTGGCCAATTCTGATTAACTAATTATCATCGCCAATTTCTCAATATAGATGCCAAGTGTGCTGAGAGGGTGTGAGTGGGTGTTGAGTGGGCACCGAGTGGATTTGGGCAGTACAACCAGGAGGGAGACAGAGGACTCAGCTGAGGACACATGTAGCGTGGGAACAGGGGCTGGAGATGCAACAAAAGCAAGTTTCATTGGAAAGGTTCCATGAAAATATATACTTTATATCTAATTTTAAAAAGGAGAAAAACATCTGCCTTGTGCATACAGTAATTAATGACTTGATTTAGCCCAAATGGCATAGACAGTCTAAAGCTTTTCATGTGACTTTTGAACACTGAAGTTAAAACATTTTGAAATCTCCACTTTTATCTAATATACATAATGTAAAAGAAGCCCGATCTCCATCACTTTCTGAACTCATTCTTCAGTTATCCCCTCTGATTGAGTCTCGGGCTATGAAATCTCAGCTGGGTCTTGCAGTGGACCGAGTGCCTCTGATGAGGGCGTGTTTCTTCTCTAGATAATTCTAATTCCACTTTATGCTACTTGAGCAGCCACCTTTCCCCCTGCAGATACCAAAGCCAACTAAAGGATTTTTCTCTTCTCAGAAAGTTAAACATTGGTTAATGAAAAATAGCCAGAAGTGAGGTGCTTATTAGAATTTAATTAGAGCACAAATGATGTTTTTTCAGGAGTCTCCACTGTGGTTCTGCTTACGAAGAGTGGTGGGCTCTGTTCCACAAATTTTAACTTTATGCCTGTGCAACAACCAAACTATCTTAATGGGTGTCCAGATGACAAATTAGACAAATGCCTTCCCCGAGTCATTTTCTGATAAAGACACATCACTTTGTTGCAAAATGACAAACTATGTGTTCAAGTGACAAATCTTTTAATTAAAATTTACAAGCGGTTAAATGCTATTTGACCCAAACAGAGGCTGTTATCATGAATCACTTTGAGAGGACTTTGGGCCTTTCAGGAGGATTGATCCTGGCGGCCAGAGCCTGCCGAGTGCCGTGCAGTCCTCTACTTACAGCTTTGTCTTTGGGTTCACAGCAGTGCTTACCTGGCTCAAAAGAACTCCAATCTAGTTGAAAAGTACCAGTGAGCCTTTAGACTCTATTGAGCTTTATGAATATTTAATGTCACGTTCAGTGCTCAAGCAAAATGTTCTTCCATCTTAAAAGAAAATAGCTAAACTTTTGATGAGTTACGGTTTTTACTGCGTATGCAATCATCTCTCGTGAGAAGGCCGGCTAGTTTTTATTGTTTGAGAATAAGGGTGGCCGTTGCATTTACTCACCGATACAGTAAATGTAAAATTGCTTAAGTAACATGCTTTATTATTTATGCTGGCAACCGTATAACGTGAGGGTAGTTTCATAAAAAGCATAAATTAGAGAACTGTCACGTGCCATAGGCTGTGGCTCTGTTTTATGGCTCTGACTTAGCTGGCGTCCTTCTGTTTCAACGCAGATGAGACACATGTGGCCCAGTTCCCCCTCCAAGCTGAACTGCACATCCTCCTGTCAGGGATGCTTTCTTCTTTGTGTTTCTTCTCCATGTCAGGGCAAACTCTGCCTTATACTAATCCCTGCTTGGTTTGGATTTTAAGACTTTCAATGTTGGTAGGTATCCCTGGCCTCCCAGACACTACATACACTGCAAAAACCAACAGGCAGATTCACACACCTACACAGGGTGAAAATAATACAAATAAATCTTTAAGACACATTTAAAAAAGACTCAACTAAACCATATGCAAGTTATTCTCTCTGGCTATATAGAAAAAAAAGGGCAGTTACCAGGTCATTCAAAGTTGTTAAGATTATAATTCTATGTTATTTCATAGCCTACTTTGGTTTTATCTGTAGGAAAACAACCTTGAGGTATTTTTATCCTCAGATATGTTAAAAGGCATGATAAATAGCATGCTGAAAGATGCAGGTTTCACTAGGTTATTGTAACAATGTATTACTTACAGTATGCTATACAAGTCCATTTAACAAGAAAAAGCCAATGAGCTTGATTTACAAAGACCACAACTCAAATATTTTTTAAAATAACCTGAGAACACACTGAAGATCCCTTGGCCAGACTCCGGTGATTGTTGACAAGCAATTTGCTTCAAAAGGAAGAATATTTTGTAAGTGGTCAAAAGCCACAAACTGTCTGATTCTTAGTTAAGATTCATGCTTCAGCCAACAAGGAGAACATTGTTCCCAGTGTTGTCCAAAAATGCAGCCTCTAATTAGCCACACTACTCAAAAGTATCTGTCAAAATGCAAATAAGAACACATTCCACCAAATTAATATAATTAGTTCACTAGCTAAAAGTTCCTCCTATCTCAACCATGATGCTGAGAAACAAGGGCCTCCACTAGCAATTGCTCCTGAGGCATCACTGTCTCCTGAAGTTCACAAAGACGACTGATGGACCTCATAGGACCCAGGCCTTATCTTGTGCCCAGTCTCCAGTTTTGTTTCCTGGCACTTTCCTCCTCAAACTGGCTGGTGCAGGCAGGTTTCCCTCACACTGTGGCAGGCTTGGGACCCTCCCCCATGGATTCTCACTGGTTTTGTCTGTTGTCTAATTGATGAAAAGGAACGGCCAGCCTCATTCTGTGCCCCAAATGCCTAAGGACTGAAAACACACAAGGCAATGGCATCTTACTTTCCTCTCAAGTATTAATTTATATGTATAACTGACTGCGTGTTTACAGTGTGCCTACACAAATAGTGAAAATAAACCATGACCCAGAGAGCAATCTCCGTTACTGCAAAACTAAGTGAGGGAGTGAAGGTTGAGCTCACTTTATGTACCCTGTACAAAGCCTGAGTTCGATCCCTAATGCCACATAAACCTCGTGTGGCATTGCATTCTCATAACTCCAACATGGGAGGGACGTAGGCAGGAAGAGGAAATTTCAAAGTCACAAGTCAGAGTTCAAATCCAATTCTGCCATTTGTTCCCACTGTAGCAGCTTCACTATGACTTGAAATTTTAAAGATTGATTCCCTCCTATGAAGGGACCTCTGACAGTTAAGAAGGTGTGATCTCTGGCAGTGCCTGCCAGCTAGTTCAGAGGACATCTGGGTTCTGGTTTCCATCTCTGAATCCCACCCTCCAACAAGCTCCTTTCTTGTGCTGATGCAGCTTTCATCACTTTTCGTCCTGAAACCCATCTTCTCCAGTCAGTCCAGGGTGGAGTGTGCAGCTTCCCAGGCTACCTGAAGAGGATCTGAGCCTGGATAAGTCAGATGGAAGAGTAGACACAGCCAACATGTGACCCTCTGTCAGCGGTGTTCTGCCTTCCGTGGGTGTGTGTTTGGGGCGGGGGGAGATCTTACAAGGATCCTTTGCAAAATTTAGTTGAGCCAGTTTGCTTATTCAAACCTAGAACTGATTAGCTGCCATCACCACCACCACCAGTAGCAGCAGCAGCAGCAGCAGCAGCAGCAGCAGCAGCATCCCTGCCAAGGGTATTATCTATGACAACTTTCGTATCTTGGAGGGACCAATGGCCACTTCACCAAACATATTTCCTTGTATGAGAACAAATTCAGCTACAGCAACATGTCGGTGCACCTCATGGCTGTTTAAGCATCCCTGAGCCACCCATACCAATGGGAACAGAGAGGAAAAGAGAGGTTCCTTGCTACTGAAGAGCCCCCCCATCTCAAATCTATCTCCCCTCACATTTCCCCAGGAGAAGGGAGGAGGCCTACGGAGACTTAATACTATCAAGAAAGTTCGCTGTACCCATCCAAAAGGAAAGGAGAAAAGAAAGGAAAGGAAAGGAAAGAAGGAAAGAAAGAAAGAAAACTAAGGCAATGGGGTGAGCATGAGATCCAGAAAGTGCTGTCAACTGGGCACTCAGGTTGGTGTTCCAGAACAGGGTGGAAGGGAAGCAAGAAGACAAGATTGGGGCTAGACCAATCCTCTGTGGTCATTATCACATGAGGGTCATGAGTAGAAATTCCTCCATTCTGTGGGCTGACGAAGTCACATCTTTAAAGTGTGAAACTTACACAAAGAAACTGAGGTCTTTTCCTCTTTTTCTGAAGTCTAGGGTTAGCATGGAGTCTACGGGCCGGATGTGATGCTATTCTCTTCAGGTGGGATCAGAGAGAGAGGGGGTCATGGGCTGAAATATCTCCGAGATGATGTTTAAGATGTCAGGTTTAGGATAAAAAGAAAATTGTCTTCAGGCTGAACTTGCATTTTCAGAAACATGGCTCAAAAATGAAGGAATCAGAGCTTAGTTTTTGCTTAAAGATGGCACCGAAACAATAAGAAGCAAACTAGGCGAGAGAGAAAATGTTCAGACCTGATAAAGAACTTGAGACTTCAAGTCTGTAAGTTGCTTTGACGTGCGTGTGTCAGGGGAAGGCTTTGAGTAATGGGGTGACTTGTTCGAAGCGGCAGAGAAGAGATAACTCTGGCAGAGACACATGGGGCTGATGGACGCTGGGAGATACTGAGGCCTGATAAAGTGAAGCAAAAGTCATTGAAGTAACAAATGACCAAGCTCCAGGCCCAATATAATTCTATGACATAGATGTGTTTGATTAACAATTGAAAATTGCCCTGAGAAAATGTGTCCCTTATTACTAAGAGTAAGGCAGGGACACTCCTTCGAGGCTCCTTGGCTTGCTGCTTGTGCCCTGTCCTCCATGGGCCACACCTAAAGTAGGAACTGGCATACCCAAGTCCCAACTCCATGATATTTCTGGCTTCTATGTAATCAGAGTCACATCAAAACTGAACAACAGGGAGACAAACTGGGTAACAACATGAAAAATATAGCAATACAATTTACCAAGTAAAATAAATATTGGATGAGAACCTGTTTATAGAACACTTTGATGTGGTGGATATCAGGACTTATCACGAGACATGTAAGCCAGTTGCAATCATCAAAGAACCTGAAAGCCTGCAAGACACGAGCAGATTAAAACAAGACAAAATAAAATGTGGAGACTAAGGGACTATGTAGATGACTTGGGGACTCTGAGCATTTACAAGATGCAAAGGCTTCTGGGAGCAGCCAGGCCTCCAGTTGGCCACTGTGTTGGAGCTGTTGGATTCCCATCATCTGAGACACTAAGATACCTAAACCAGGAATGAGCCTGAACTCTTTAGAGTAGGTTAGTGGGACAAGGACAGGAAACCAGCCCTGTGGTCTGTGGACACTGGACAGCACTGTCTGTGTGTTTGATAGCAGTGTAGATTACCTAAACATTTATTTCCTTTTTCATGAAATAAAACCACAGTCAATTCCACACATTTGCTTTGAGGATTAAAAAAAAAAATCATGTGGTCAGCAAGATGGCTTAGAAGATAAAGATGCTTACAGTCCAAACTTCAGGATGAGAGCTTGATTGACAGGGGCTACATGGTAGAAGGAGAGGCCGGACAGAACATTGTTCTCCCACCTCTGAAAGGCTGTCATACGTAGGAAGGGAGGGGACAGGAAGGAGTGCACAGTTCCTGTTCTATAGCTGTTCGAGACAGTGTGGCAACTCTTGTAAAAGAGACCCCCAGCTTGCCTTGCTCAGGTCTGAGTGAGTCCCCAGCATAGGTAGCTTTCCTGTTGCTTTTGACAAACTCCTGGGCAAACTGTATCTGATGCGCCCTGCCTACACATCCATGGGTTTGAAATTATGACCTCACCCATCACGTCTAAGAAGCAACACGCAAGCCATTAACATCACAGCCGTGAAGTGCTGCACCGCAAACCAAAGTTCTGTGTTTTAGGACCTTTAAGTCATAAAACACAGAAAGAAGAAATTGAAATAAATGTATGTTTCTAACAGTAATAAATCATCAAGTAGAGATTTTAAGTTTTCAAAATGAAAAAAAAATTGAAGACCAAAAAAGTGAGGGGGAATTGGTTTAGACAAAACTACCAATGGTAGAGACACCTAGGTATACACATTGTCTTCTCATGAAATAAATGCAAGCTCTCTCACACTCTGGGCTTTGGATGGCATCTGACACTAGACTCAGTGGTCTGGGGTAAAGTAATACACATTCTTCACTGGGCCAAAGACGGGACGATTTCAAAGTCTGCATCTGCATCGAAGCTTAAGAGGTTGGAGATGGCTCAGCACTTAGGAGCACTTGCTGCTCTCACAGAGGACTGCGTGCAGTTCCCGGCACCCACGCCATGTGGTTTATGACCATTTACACCCCAGTTCCAGAGTATCAAAGTCTCCTTTTATGACTTCACATGCACATACAGATACATACACATGATCAAAAGGTAAATCTTTAAAAACAAATGTGTGAAGCAGTTAGCTAATATGGAAATTTCAGCCGTGCAACCCAGTTCCAGGGCTGTGCTGACACAACCATGTCTGCCTGTGGTGGCAGCTCACATAGACTGTAAAGATGCCACAGAACTGTTAAAGAGGGAATTAGAACATATTCTGTACCTATAAAGCCAGGCTATAAACTCAAGCCTGTGCCCCCTGCCTCCAGATGTATAATGGCCTCTAAAGGTCATATTGTCACCAGGCTGCTCTCTACTTTCAAAGGCTATTGAGATACTTGAGGTATAAAAGGTGCCATATAAAACCGAATTTAATTCCGTACTCTTCCAGTAATTTGCCTCATAAATACTTCTTGAACTGGTGAAATACTTTCGATTATAGAAATAAAACTTATGTATTCACAACTTATATGTTATTTCATCTTCTTGGAAGTCAAAGGACTCTTCCTGTGCTTGTGACACCGAGATAAATCTGCTGCAGACATTTTTATAACAGCCGTTAGCACGAGTGACATTGCACTCAGAGTCAGCACTGTTATCTAGTGTGTTTCTCCTGCAATTATTTTATGTATATTTCCTAGTCATTTTGAGTAAATGGGATCAATTTTTCACCATTAATAATTATCCCCTTTCCCCCATGAAATCTCATAATTTAATCCACAAACCAGGAAATACTTACATGAGGACATTAGTCAGAAATCTCTCAGGACATTAGTCTGAATCCCACTGAGGAGACAGTGCAAATGGGCCCTACCTGGTCCTGAGGGAGGGGTGCGACTCTGACAGCCACTCAAGTCTGCATCTTGTGTCCTTATAGGACTGTCTTCTCTGAACACATTTAAAACAACTCAGCATATCTCAGGGCAAATCCTGCTAGGTCCCTAACATTCACTGGAAATCTTTGATACTTTAGTTACAAAAGTTAGAGATCACTTTCAAAGTCATTACGATGTACCTTTAAGTTCTGTTAGTTCTTTCAGAGTTTTGAGTTTCATACAAAACGCTTTGCTTTGGCCGTATTTACCTCCCACAACTCTTCAGACACGGCCTCTCTTTCTGACCCACTCAACTTTGTATCCTTTTAAAAAATCCTCTCAAGACCAATTTGTGCTACCCAAATATTCTTATCTGTCTAATCATCCACTGGAGCCAGGTCAACTTAACCAAGAGCTGCTGCACTCTTAGAGAAAACTGACCCACCCTTCCTTTATCAGCTAAGAGCTGTCAAAACCTCTCTGTCAGGGGGTAAGATTTTCTGCCCACCCCCGCCCCCTCCATGCTGGCCCAGTTTGGGTTTACACAGGTGAGGCCATGTCTGCAGCGCCCTCTTGCGTCCAGAAGACTCTGCTTCCTTATTCTCATCTACCACCGCTGACTCTTCCAGAGCGGGAGGGGCGGGGGGGGGGGTGCCATATGCATGTTCCCTTTGGGGCTGCATGCTCTGCAGTTGGCTGCTCTCTGGTGGCCAGTTCTGGATCTCTGTTAATCGCGTTTAAGTGTGAGCTTCTCCGATGAGGGCTGAAATGTCCACTGACCTATTGGTAAAATGCTGAGTCATCGGGAGTCAGTTTACTACTAGACGGCGAGTTCTCCCCTGTGGCCTATGACGTATCTACTCTCGGGTCCTTGGTCTGATAATGGTACCAGGTATGGGTTTCATCTCGTAAAGCAAAACTTAGATCCAGTCATAAAGTGGCTGTTTATGCTCGCGTCGCTATTGGGCCTGCCTCGCCATGCCTGTAACTCCCATGTTTTTAGTGCTCACAGCTGGGTAAGATGGAGGATTGATGACACCTTCCGGTGAGATGAAGGCTAAACCTAAGGATGAAGCTTTCGGGCCAGTGCTTGCTTCTTTTTACCATGTTCTGTGACTCAAGTATGTGGTATCACCAGAAATGGAGTTTTATACCATCATGTTCTAGAAGGTGACTAAGAGCAATGGAAATAATTTGTAATGGTTGGGGGTCAATGGGATCTCACTGACCAACAGCAGCTGAAGAGTCAACCCGTTCCTGATATTGGGCTTTTTATTTGATAACTTCTGGTGTTCTGTAAAGACGTTGTTGTCCTGTGTTGGGTAGCTCCATTTTATCGTGTGGTGCGTGCGTGCGTGCGTGCGTGTGTGTGTGTAAGCTCCTTTAGTAAGTTTCCATGTGTCTTTTATCTAAAGCTCTTAAAGTTTTTATTTAATTTTAATTTTATTAATTTATTCAAATTACAACTCAATTGTTATCCCAACTCTTGTATCCTCCCATTCCTCCCTCCCTCCCCCTTTCACCCTTTTCCCCTCCTCCCCTAGGTCTATGACCAAGGGAGACCTCCTCCCCCACTACATGGTGACAAAGAAAGAATAAGCAGGCTACCAAGGGGAGACTTGATAGTCCTTACAGTTTTTACCCTTCCTCATATGCCCTGCTCCCCTTTGCCTCCCACTCTCCTACCCTTCTTGTTCCATTATTCCTTTTTATACCAGTAAATTCTATCTTCCCTCCCTTAAAGAGCCATGCCACATGCGCCTTAGAGCACTAGATGGCTACGAGTGTGAGAAACCAACACCAATTGGATATTTAAAACACCAGATGGTAGCTCCTGGTGCTTAGGTGTGAATATTCATGATGCTGTATACAGACCCTTTGTGAGGCTTACATAACTTTGTCAGGTTACAGTGGCTTTTCTTGCCTCTTAACAAAATCACAGCTATTTTCAGTATGGTATTAAAGAATTATTCTATGACTTTATAATGAGCTGTATCCTTCTAATTCAAGTGTTACTTTCAAGCCTTTCTCAGTTCTGGAGATGTAAGGCCTTGAGGAGTCTAAAGTCCTGGACAAGATTGACCCTGCCCTGAAAGAATTCAGGCTAGAGTGAAGATTTACACTTTCAGAAATAAAACCATTTGAGATTTATTATTTTATGAATTTTTGTAATAGAATGTGGAATGGGATTGATATATGATTCAATGGTATAATCAGATATAAAATGCACTATTTCAAAGGAAGTTTAAATACTTGCCATAAATCTCATAGCATAATTTTCACACGCCACAGGTGTGGGACAGAGCCCTGACCGGCGATTCCTTGCTACCTAACATCACCCTCAGATCCACATGCAGCCTGAGGCCTGTAGCTCAATTAAGTAGCCCCCTGGTTTCCCTCATTTCTTCCTGAAAAATCACCTTTTTCATATTATAGACTTGCTTAAAGTGAAAATAAAATGTAAGCCAAACAACACAGAAAACAACTCCTACCTTTACTAAACATTCTGTAATAGTTTAAGCACTTCACACATCACTCTGAGGCATTAGAACACTTGCACAGAGTTCTCTGGTATAATTTATTAACAAATGCAGGCCAGTTCCTGTCTACACCAGAACAGGTCAGGGCTGAATCTTTCTCCACGTTCCAGAACACTGGAAGCTACGGGTGTCCAAGCTTTGTGAAAACATTGACAAACATAAGGATGCTATATATCCTTTTGTCTGGCAAATTCCTATTTTTAAAATGTACATTTTCCCATATTTTTAAGAGAGCATGCTCATTAAACAATGTCTGGAAGGATCACAACGTATAAGCAAACAAACAAATTGTCGCTTTCGTTTTCATCCCACAGAGATAAGCTCTTGATACTGGCAGGCACTGGCAACCCTTCTGAAGATGCCTCTTGAGCTGGGTTCCCTACAGAGCTGTAAGTTCCTGTGTGGTCCTTGTATCTGGCCACATGATGCCTCTCAGACTGTGCGGCATCTGACTGAATCCTGAGCGAATGCTCCCAAGCAATGAGCTTCTTGCATAAAATTCTACTTCCTTAATAAGAGTTGTCAAAATGGAAGGAACACAGAAAAACTAACTTGTTAAAAATAATTTAGAATTATGCTACTCAACCAATGTGAGGGGGAAGAGAAGCCCAGGCTGAGAAGGTTGCAATTCAGCAACCTGTGACCCTGGATTTGAAGCTTTATCCTGCATCTTGGTGCTATAAATATTAACAGGAAAATAAAATGATGTTCCAAAGAAGCTAGGTCTCATGGTGCAGGCGAATAATCTTAAGGCTTCAAGTTCAAAGCCTCCCTGAGTCCAGAGGGAGTTCAAGTACAGCCTGGTTGGCTTATTCAGACCCTGACCCAAAGTGAAAACTACAGTGGTTGGGCCATCATTCACTGGAGATCCATTCTGTCGTAGGTATGAGGCCCTGGGTTCAACCGATGATACTACTGCAAAGTAAACTAGCTTAAATTGTAGTTCTTAAATCAAGTCTTGAATTTACATCATATTTCATGTGTTATTAACTCCATAAGAGCTTTAGAATGTATCTTTTGATTGATTCTTCCAAGAAAGGCCTGTCTCTTAAACCTAAACCTTCAAAGATGCCCTCAATGCATATATTTTGGGCATCATCAAGAAAATGCCCTCTCTACACAATACCTTATGAGTTTTTTGCATTTTCATGGTGATGGTTCAAATTATTCCAAAATTGAAATGTAGGACCACAAAATAAGGATTTAGCTAACAGATGTAGCTTCGCATTCATTGATATCAGAGCTTCTGGTCCAACTCATTCACACAAGTGAGACAAAGAGCTCCATACATTCCTCCTCCACCTTTTCCCCAACCGTTGGTTTGATGAATACAAACTCTGAGGGGATCAACCTGGAGTCTGTCATGTTGAGAGCTGCCAACACAGAAGAAGAAGAAGTAGCTGTTGATTCTCATCTCCCTGTGGGGTCTCACATCACCCAGACTTGAGCGTTATGCTTTCAGATGACCGCAGTCTCAGTAGACTCAGAACTCAAAGCACCCCACTACACCACAAGCCATGAAGAAGTATTAAAAACGAATGCACAATGGTTAGAGCAGTGTGTGCACTGCCTAAACCTCTGAGAAACCTCAGTGTGAATGAAGGAAGCACAGCTGCCACCAATGTCAGGGATTTGTGCCACCCTGTTGGTTCCGTTGCTTAAGCATTGAATAGTGACAGAATTTTAAGTCAACATCACATTTACTTCTTGGAAGAGAAATTACTAGAAGGGGAAGAAGTAGCTGCAGTGTCTGGGGTGAGATTTCCTTTGTGACAACTATAAAGCTGTGTAGTTATAATGTACGTATTTTTCTGTCATATTTCAATTAAAAGTTTACATTTTAAAAACTTGAAGAAATTGAATAAAAGAATACAAATGGCCAAATTCTGCCATAGACATACAACAGCCTAATAACCTCATTGTTAATTAGAACTAAACCTGTCAGCGAAATCTGCAGCTCCTTAAATTGGTCATAAAGACCAGATCCACTTCCCACGGGTCCATTATGAGCTAAATCTCCCAGTCTGGGTATCCACAAATCTTAAAAGCCAATGTTGTCAAAATCAGTTCTTCTCACCTCAAAATAATGAGCCTGTTGGCCAGAATGGCCTCAGGATTCCTTGAAATAATTGACCATCGTCTGACATTTAACAAACGTGGTGATTTCCTTGTTTTTAACGCATAAGGGGGAGCCCCAGCTGAGTTCTGTCTGTTTTCTCAGGACAAACAAAATCCATTTGGCACACAGCGACCCGGCATGCCTGCCCCCTGTCCCTGCTGCCCTGTGGGCTTCTGGGAAATGGTTCACAATGACTTCAGCCTCCCTCCCAAGGCAGAGAGGCTTCTGGGAGGAGAGGGGAAACATCTCCTAAAGGGTTTAATGCTTGCCATGCAGCAGTGTGATCCAGAATTCACATTCTGAGTTGCTTTGATTTTTAAAAACAATTTTAAAATGTGATAAGGATACTGAACTATAGCTCTCCACAATTGATGGTTTCTGGGGAGGGTAGGCTCAGTTTTCTTTAAAGGGATGGCCACAGTGAGTTTGACCATGCTCCAGCGAGTATACGGGTAACACAAATGGAGTTGTTTCTCCTCCTCCTCCTCCTCCTCCTCCTCCTCCTCCTCCTCCTCCTCCTTCTCCTCTTCCTCCTCTCCTCCTCCTTCTTCTTCTTCCTTTTCCTCTTCCTCTTCCTCTTCTTCTTTTCCTTTTTCTCCTTTTGGAGGTGTCACAAGGGTGGGGAGGTATACCTGTGAGAACTGGAAAGTGAGTGTGATAAGGTTTCAATTATATGAAAATCCCAAATAACCAATAACAATATTATTAAAAAGAAACTATAGAAGTCTTCATTTCAAGGCGATTTTGACAACTTATGCATGAATAATCTAATATGTAAAAATATGAAGGAGAACTTGGAACTCAGGTACAATGTGGTCTCTTTCTTCTTTTAAGACTCTTGCCATAGAAGCCTGGGACCTTCAGTGGCTGTGGCTTTGCACTGTGGGATTGCACCAGGAAGCTGTTGCCTCATAATCTTGGGAGCACGCATAAGTGACTCCAGGGTATTGAGCCTGTCCTGACCTGTTGCCTTTGGAGAATCCCGTAGAATCTCGGTAGTCTGTGTCAGGACCAAACAGATAGCTTCCCTTTCCTTCCTGTCGTTACTTCTAACTCAGGATTTTAGAGTCCAGCAAGCTGTTCCTTGGATCCCACAAATCATCAGCAAGTTGGAAGTGAAGCAATATTTGATATTTTTGTCACTGAGTTTCTTCAATCAATTCCAAACTTGCAATTATACCACCCAGTATTGATCATCATTGCTTTAGGACAATTTTGGCAACAAGGATCTTTTTAAATGAGACTTTGTCTTAAACTTAGATTACTTTCCTCCTTAATTAGTTGATGTTTCTGAGAACTTGACCAGTAACATGCACCTGTGGACACCATAGTCCTTGCCATCCCCAGGCTCATCAGAAGCCAGAGCACTTGTGGGTCACTTTGGTGGAGCGTTACCCTCATGAACTGTTCTCATGAGTGGCTGTAAATATCTGAGCGCCTGTCCAGGATGTGAACAGGAGGAGAGCGGAGTCGTACATGTTGCCACACTGCTCTGTGACTCCTCAAAGTCTGGAATCATGGTCCACGCAGCAGCTCAGAGCATGGCTAACTGAGCTAGGACCACAGTTCTGTCAGGAGTGCGTGTCTGTCCTTTGGGCCCCAGACCCTCTCACTACTGCACTCCCCTTAACACACCAGGTGAACACTGACAGATGGGCTTTGTTCGATAGGGCATCATTATCTAGACCAGAAATGGGCAAAATCTTGTTCTAAAGCCAAGTGGCAAATACTTCCTCTTTTCAGGTCTCTCTGCTGCAGAGACTCAACTCTGAAGTGGTCACACAGAAGCGGCCACAGATAACATGTAAATGAACAAACAGCCAGGTGCCCACGCCTCTTCTGTTCTGTATGGCTCTTAGGATAAAAATACATTTTACATTTTAATGCTTTTTAAAAATCAAAAGAAGAATAATATCCCATGACATTTGAAAATTATATGAGATTACAGTTTTGGTGTTCATAAATAAATTTTATTGGACATAGCTATGCCTTCTCATTTACATATTGCCTATGAATACATTTACATAGTAATGAAGAGTTGGGTGTTGGCGAAGTAGCTGCAAATGACATGGAATATTCCTTCACATTCTCTGGTCATAACAGTCTTCCTATCCTCAAAAACATTAAAAAGCAAAACCCTAGCTTGGGAAAAACTGTAGACCCTATGATCAAAATTTGATAATGATACAGGATAAAAAGACATTATTTTACACCTCGTAGTGAGAATCAGTTACTTATAATTATTGATCCAAGAGCCAAATGCTGAAATGGTGCTGACAGGTGATGCGAAAGATGCATGTGAATCAATAGAGCCAAGCGTCTCAGCTCTGTGGGCTTTAACACAAAAATCAAAACCAACTGTTCACTCATAGCCCTTTTATCCTGATAGTCAGATGTGCCAACAAAAAGGAGGAAATGTTCAAGAGCTGATGAAGAGTCGGCTGTAGGCTACCATCCTCTACAAACTGTACAAGTCAGATAGTGATCACGTCTGATCATCATAAAAAGCAAAACTAAAATTCCTTCCTCACACACTCACATACACACACACACACACACACACACACACACACACACACACACACACACACACAGCCCCACCAACGCTGGACACAGCACAGCCCACTGCAAGCATTCTCTGGATGGGATCTGAGCTTCGTAGCAGGCCTCCAGCTCATCTGCATTTGTGACTAATAATGTCACTAAGGAATTCATGGTGGTGGCCACAAACCCCTCACTTGACACCATCTCCAGAAAAGATAAACATTTGGTGCCTGTTATGTACTTGTGCTAAAGGACCACAGACGGCAGATGTATTAGGAATGGACTTTGACCCCTAGTAATATTGTAACTGAGGAAATCTCTTATAACTAATGGAAGGAGACTGATGTAGATTTATAATAAAAGACATTAGAATGCAATAACTTTGTCAAGAGTCAAATAGTTAAGATGGAAAATACAGCTAAATGAGGAGCAGTGGGTCACAAAGAACCAAAGGGTTCGATGCAGACTTCCTGTGGGGAGCCACTTTCAAAGGAATCTCAAGTGTGAAAAACACACAGAACTTTGGATAAATACATAAGTAAGCTTCCGATGAAGGTTGGAGAAAAACACAAATTCATGGAACTGATAGCCTTCCAGGGTGTGCGCCTCACCCTCTGTGGTTCTCCCTGAGGGTCAGATGGGGAAATGAATGCTGTCGTTTCTCCACCGTGCCCTTGGCCAAAGACCACATTCCTGAGGCAAGAAAACACACAGTTCTCTCCATGAAAGGGTCCTCACAGGTGCCTGTAGAAGAGCATGCATGGGTTGGGAGGAGACTGAGCTTGAGCTACAAGCATTTGCCACACTGGACCACGTATGAGGGGGTTGTCATTTCATTGGCTTCTGATTGGTCCTGGTGTTCTCGGCCACACAGATTTCAAACTAGTTACTATCTTCGCTTTACCTAAAGTAATTATTGACCTGCCTACGTACTGGTCATATGAGTGATCACATGCTAAGACACAGTCATGCTGATGACGTCTAGAAACATGTCCCCTGCCTGAAGCTGCAGGTTCTTGATGCGCTTGCCGGGTTCGTGTGCAGCAATGCAGATGTAACCTGAAGTTCTGCAGACTTACCCTATCCTCCACAAATACGACATTCTAACTGCAGTCACAGAAATGAAGACCTACCTATGACTATGTCTCACAAACTTTGATTTCTTTGAACCATATGGGGATCCTGTGAAAACGCAGATTCTTATGCAAGCATCGGATGGAGACCTGAGAGTTGTCTCTGCCTGCGGGCTCCAAATGCTGCCCTTGCTGCTGATGACTGGGCTGTCCTGAGTGGTGAGATCTAAAGGAATCAGTGCTGTCTTTTTAAGGGAGCCTATGTCTATGAGACATATGTAATTTCACTTAAGAAAAGATACATAAAAATTAACCTCAACATATAGATTATTATTAAGATATTTGATGTTTTGGAGGCCAGCTATACTTTCCTGTACTGATAATTAGCATAAATTTTAATTCTGAGAATATCGCTAATCAGAAAGATACCTTATTCACGCAAGGACAATGGCTTTATCTCTGTCTTAGGCTCCATTGCTGGCAAGGAATGTGGAATTATATAGAGCCAATTAGACAAATGCCCAAAACAGCATAGAATATATTGGCAATTTCTCAACTCACAGTAAATCATCAGCCGCGTCAATTAAAACATGCATTGATTGCTTGTGGAGTAACGTACAATGTAACACAATGAAGCTATTAGGAATGTTGAATGTGTACTGGACAGAGTGCTGCATGTCACATGGTGATGGGTGACACACAGATACGTTCAGAATGAACGGAGTTGAAAATGAGATATTTAAAGGGGGAAAGAAAGTGCTGGGAGGTGGGCAGGGGAGGCTGGAAGGTTGACTGACACAAGAACCCCTACGCAGAGCTCTTCTTCTGACACTTTTGAAAGTAAGCAGGAGTATCCATCTCGGGTACATGTATGCTGCAAGGTGTGCTGAAGGAAGGCAGTGCCTCAGAATCCACTTGAGCCCAAAACCAATGGATGGGAGTTTGTAGTTAGTTAGCACCTCGCTTTGAGCATCTCCTTTCCAGGGGCCTTTTGAAGTGTGGGGATCTATCCCATTAATTGATCTTTGAATACACAGAAACTGTCCCGTAATCTCTTATTGCCTTGTGCATCGCTTAATGATTCTTGTTGTACCCACCCACCGCCCAGAAAAAAATAATTAAAAACAACAATAACATAGGAGCACAATAAAGAGTGAAGGTCAGGAAAAGTGGATTTCGGAATATGTTCTTTTGGGATCTCTGTGCGGAGCTTTGATTCTACTGTGAGAGAATCCATGCCTGTGCGTGTGAGTCTGTGGACACCAGTACTCCCTCCTGTGCAAACTGGCTCCACTCTGCTGCCATCACTGCCCAGCCAAACTACCTGACCTTTGGGGTCAGCGCACTCAAGCTTTGTCCGAGAGGGGACTAACTGGAGTCCGGTTATCTCATGACTGCATGGTCTCATTCTTCCTGTGAAAGGTGGTATGGAATATTTAAGCTTCCTTGTCAAGCAGAATTGTAAGCTTAGATAGAGACCAGTTCATGACAGACCCTTAACTCAAGACTGTGGCCTCTGGATCTTCAAGACACTATAAAATTCTCCTGTGCTTATGTAATTCTTCAACCTGAAAAATTAAAAAGAAATACAGACACATGAAAGTCTCTCTTTATTGCCTTAAAAGTAGTTCTTCATGTGTCTTTTCAGTGGGACAAGGGGCTGATTATGTTTGTTTAGTGAGCTTATTAGTATGCAAAGTACTGTTTCAGCATAACACAAAAAATGAAGGTGTTGGATTCATCACACGTGAAGTGCTCTCATAACTGCGTAGAATTGCTTCACAACAGGAAAGGGTCTCAGAGATGATGGATTCTTTCAAAGATACAGACTTAAGAATCTTTGCAAAAGAGCCATTAATCCCCCTGTGACAAATCTGAGCTCGAGCCCCAGATATGAGGACCCTGTGTTGTTATGTTCGTACGCTTCCAGCCTGGCAATTTTTGACTAAAGGCTTGGGAGGAAAACACTGTTCAGCTTCAAATCTACCTAACCAGTTTACATAGCTTTATCCATTACCCATGAACCTCATTGTGTATCATGGGCTGGTTAGAAGCGCAGATCAGTAACCATAGTTACCAGAGCCGGACTCAACAGCAACGTGCTGCAAGGCATGCAGCACCCTGCAAGGATACATCTCCAAAGGAGAACCCTACCGACTTCAAGAATCCTGCCCAAAACTGAAAGACTGTTTGCTAAATACTCAAAGCCGAGGAAATAATTGGTTCAGAGCGCTTGACGGACGTACACAGAGCTAAGGATCAATCCCCAAGTGCCACAGAAAAAGATAAAATTAAAATGAAATCTATTCCATGTAGTTCTCCTACCTTTAACTTGATAAGAATTCGTCTTTCATTTCAGTCAGTAATCCCTGGCTTGGCTGTCACTTTGAGGAAGCTTGAACAAACCTTTTAATTAAACCTTAGACAAACAGCCTCCTTCTTTCCAAAGATCTCATGCTCGGCTGGACCCTCACACTCACATTTTCTCAAGTGGAGAGTGTGAACACCTGTGTGGTCATAATGATCCACCTATACCAAGGATGACAAAAGTCCGCAACTGTTATAAACAATCTCGCAGAAGTGCCAGCTCTCTGGAGCTTGTGTTTGTGCCACCGCTATGATTTCTGATGGAGAGGAGCCGTCTATTAGTTCCCGTAGAGCTGTGGTTCTATTCAGTATGATGCACATACACTTTATCTGCTAAAAATATGCAATTCAGTGAGTTTAGTCATCAGGCTATGGAAACATCCCATATGTCGAGTTTGGAGCATCACCTGCAGAAGATCCGGTCTCCCTGTAAATGTCACCAACACCTATTCCTTCTAGCCCTAAGCAACAGGTCACTAACTTCCTATCTGTCATTAGCCCTTAATGCACATTTTCTACACAAGGAATCACACAGTTGCATAAAGATCTTACAAATTAAACTTTTGTTCATTTTTGGCTAAATATGTTCCCTACTCAATATTTTTTCCCTCTCCTTGGTTTATTTACACTGATATGCACCACTGAGGTTCTAGAATCATTCCTACCACTTTTATGTTTTTAATGGAAATTCTGAGAATCGGGTGCTTGCGCCTGCAAGGTCAGGCCTTTACCACCTGAGCCATCTCCCCATCCAAGGAAAAATGTCCTCAGACGCTGTAGCACAAAGCAGAGGCCATCAGGAGGAAGGGCTGCCTCACCTGTCACAGTGGCATGTCCTCCCTGCAACGTTTTAATTGCTACCATTCGTCTGGCCTCAGCAGGGCGACGTACGGTTGGGAACAAGGTTGAAAGTTCTCAGGGTGAGGAGAAAATGGACTGCGGCTGTACAGAGGACATAACACATGGAAACTTCTGATGGGTGATTCCCTGGGTGGATCGCTCAGAGGCCACTGGCTCTGGGTGATGGCTCGGGCTGTCAGCACAGAGAAGTTTAACACAGCCTTTCATCGGTGAGGATTTCATCCTGCAGTCCGCCGAGTATTTGAATTAAGATGAAATGCAACCTTGGCTTTGAGGTTAGCTGTTAGATCTTTCCTTCTGGCCTTAGTTGTACTTTCTGCAAATTAAGCAAATCTACTACAGCACACAAATCCGTGAACTCCCAACATAAACCAATCTAAATATAAAGTGTGGGTTTGTTACTCCTTAGGAAATCATTTGATAGTATCAGAAAGCTTAGTTCACATAATTTGCGAAAAAATTTCCAAAATTACCCAATGATATGATGATCTATGTCAACTTGAATAAAACCCAGAGCCACCTGGGGGCAGGGAAGTCTCAATGAGGGATTGCCTATGTTGAGCAGGCCTGTGGGCGGGTCTGTCTGTGGGGGGTCCTGTTAAGTTCATTGATGTGGGAAAGCCCAGCCCACGGCAGGCAGCACCATTCCCTGAGGAGTGACACTGGCCTGTGGCTGAGCGAGGAAACAGATGCAGCTCAGGAAGTAGATGTGCATGCATTTGATCCCCCCCCCTGTGGGTGTGATGTGACCGGGGGCTCCAACTACCATCACTGTGACTCCCTACAGCGATGGACTGAACCCAGACTGTGAGCTGTGGCGAACTCTAAACCCATTCCACACCCAGTTGCTTCTCGTCGGGGTATTTTATCATAGAAACAGAAGTAGGACAGACAGAAAATCTTATCCCCACTTTTTAAGGATTTTATGTGTTCTGCTTCTCCTTGAGAGGCCAGCATTGTAAGGGTATTAAGAGACAAAGGTCTCAAAACCACAGTGGGCGGATTCAAACTGAGGCCCACGTGTCTCAGTTCTTCCTGTGTGCACATGGGATTGTGAGGAGTAAACACATATAATAAATGCCGAATTACTAGACTAGTATTTGAGTGCATAGTTTCTGTAAGAAACCAGCTGCCCTGTTGGTCTGTTCTTGATGCCAGCAGCTTCCAACCCGCCATGCCTCTCCCTATGGCTTCTCTTTACTGAAAGTGCATTAACACTGTTCTGTTACCCAGGCTCACCAGGGTTTATCCCCAGGGACCGGACACAAGGGGAGTGCAGATGAGTGGGTGTGCTGGCGATGCATGTATATGCGTCATGCATGTGTGTATGTGCTGAGTGGTGTCATGCATGTGTGTTGAGTGTTATGTGTAGGTGTTATGCCTATGTGGTGTGTGTGTGTGTGTGTGTGTGTGTGTGTGAGAGAGAGAGAGAGAGAGAGAGAGAGAGAGAGAGAGAGAGAGAGAGAGATGTTGCTCTCTCTGTGTCCCATGCACCGTTGTGCACATTACGCACAGGAACCGCATCTCCACTCCTACACCCTGTTGTCCGCAGGCCTCTGTCTCTGGCAGTTCACACACACCAGGCTCAGCCTTCCATCTTTACTTCTTCTGCACTTTATCTGTCCCTTGCTTTAAATTCCAGAATGTTCACATTAGAACGTCACAATCTCACTTTTAGAGTTGTCACAATTCCTTAAAGTGGAAGCAAATTTATATGTGTTGCTCCTGAGTTTGCTGGTAAGAACCTTTTTCTTAAGACATATTTAACTAACACTGGCAACACCAGGAAGTAGGACATTTGATTTCTTATCCCACTGGTCACAGGCACAAGAAACATCACATACTTGTATTAACTAAAACGAAGCTAGTAAGTTCAATGTAGTTTAAACTAATTGATTGATGCACTCAATCAGCTCTTCGTAGAAAAGAAGACTAAAGGTTGGTATAGCTTTCTGTAACTGCATGGGAAGAGGTGAGCGTTAGAAGAATACAGAAGATGAGATACATATATTAAAATCAATTAGAATATGTCAGTGCAGGCCCAAACAGCATTAAACTGAGTGGATTGAGGTAAACACCAAAAGGCAAAAGGAGCCTGGGGCAGTCCCTTCTGCTGTGGCCAATGATGTAAGCTGTGTCTCTGGCTCCCGGTCAGTCCTCTTCACTCTGGCAGGGACTTGAGTGTCTTCATAGAGAGACCCCGCAGCTCTGCATGTGTGCCAGGGTGACAGTTCAGGTAAACCAGGACAGCAGGTGGGAGCAGGGGCGGAGAAGCCGCTGAACACAGCCCCTGGCTGGTGTTTTTTTGACAGTGGTTTCCAAAGCAGATGCTGTCTTTCCCGAGATCCCATTGTCTCACTCCTGTTGGAGAAGGCAATTAAACCCATGATAAGTTAAGGAGTGATGTTTTGGTTTGGTTTCATATTTTTTTTTCCAATCTCACACAACCGTTGATTTGTTAGCTTTTGAAAACAGATAGGAATTTTTCAATTACACCTCACAAAAATACCTGTTCTCATTCAGAGTGTTTGCAAAGCAAATGCATCTCAGATCTAGCGCTTTTGTGTTTACAAACCTGGATCTGATTTAGTAAGCTTAAAGAGATAGCAAGCACGCAGTAAGAAAATAAGATTTACATAATTTTCTGCTTGCTTACAGCACTCTACCATCGTCGAGAGAATCTTTTGCATTTGGGAAGAGTGTTTATTACGATGAGATGAAACAACACCTACAGAGCAGTGCATTGTCTTCTGGTTCAACTTCTCAAAATAAATTATGAGCTGGTTTGTCATGGTGGCTTAGAAATCACTGTTAAAACAGACGGCAACAATTCTAGAGAAAGCCACATTTTCCCTCTACATAAAAAGATTTGGCTTTCTGCCACACTTCTCTCCGTGTGTTTTATGTGCATGGCAAGAACACCGGGATCCAAACACCATTCCTTCATTCTGTTCTTCTATTCATGCCAGAGAGTGTCAGAGAGCAGCAGAAATGGGGAGATGACCTAGGTAACAAGATGGACTTGAGGTTTTTCAGGAAGAAAGGGTCTTTTAGGTGTGTGTGTGTGTGTGTGTGTGTGTGTGTGTGTGTGTGTGTGTATGTTGTCCTGTCATGTGTGTGGTGTGTCATGTGTGGTGTGTGTGTCATGTGTGTATATGTGTATGTGTGTATGTGTTGTGTCATGTGTGTTGTGTGTCCTATGTGTATATGTGTGTGTGTCTGTGAGTATGTGTTGTGTGTCGTGTGTGTTGTATGTTTATGTGTATGCATCCTTTATCCTCCCATAGAAGGCAATCGATAGTAACCTTGGGGGGATGGAGTGAGCTGAGGGACTTCCTCGCTCCTTCATACAGATAGGTTGCTTTCATACATGCTGTGAACGACAAGTTCTCTAAGCCAAGCGTCTCTCAGCTGTCGGCTTGCGATCCTTGGGGAAAGAGGAAGGAGTGCTGTGCCGGAGGATCCACGGGACTCTCGTATTCAGTCAGGAGCCTCTGGGAAATGCTTGGCATTTCTGTCCTGATTCTGCCTTTTGTGTTGTGAGCACTATGCTTGACTAAGCTTTCTGTCACTCTTTCTAAATTCTGTTTGCTCAAATCTGCCCCAGGGCCTTATATTTTGTATCATCTGTATTTGCTATCTGACCGCAAAAGAATTAGAAACCCAAACATGATTCTGCCATGCCCAGGAGTCTTTAGGTCTGAGCAGAGTCCAGATGTAGGCATGTTACATGGAGCAGGCACGTGTGGGCATGTTACTTGGAGCAGGCACATGTGGGTTCCTGGAATCAAGCTTCCCCTCTGAATTCTGTGCACGTGTTCTCCCTTCAAGGTGCAGGGAGGCTTTGTAAGTGGCTGGTGACTGTTTCTTCTCAGCAGAGCATCAATCAGTCTTGATCTGAGTCTCTGATAGATGCCGTCCTGGTTATCATCTTCACGGGTGGGGAAGGGTTTGTAGAACATATGAGTAAAAGATACTTATAGGACGTCAGCTAAAGGACGCTCTGGCTAGGGAGCATTATCTGAGCCATGAGAACCCACGTCCTGCCATGCTTTCTTAGGTGTTGAGAAGAACTGGTGTAGGAAGAATTGCTCAGAACTGGAATCTGTTGTAAAGCTCCCTTTTGAGAGCCAGGACATACTGCGGACTGCGTGCCCTTGAGGTTTCACACAGCCCAGGCTGACCTGGATGACCTTCAGCTCCTGACCTTTCCACTTCCACCCTAGAAGGGACACCACACACCCAGTGCCTGTGACACCCAGGGCTTCTTCCATCAGCACAGGTGCTCCACCCAGTTTGTTCAGCTCTGAATCCTGCAGGCCTGGCTGTTCCTTTCTGTAGGCTCACCCTCCCGTTCTGGCTGGTTGTTGTCAGGAACGGGTTCCCCCGGTTGTGGGACTACGGTACTGGTTTTCCTTAACCACAGACATCTTAGTTGACTTTAAAATAAGAATGGAGCTCAGCTTCCTCACATGAGCTCCTTTGAGAGTAGACATTTGCTCCATAGGTAGCCAAAGTAAGAGACTAAAAGTGCAGAGGACTTTAAGTGAGAAAGGGGAGCATGTCCTTAGTGACTCACAAGCAGGAGGTGTACCCTAGTCAAATGACAACCTACTGAAGAGAAGGAGCTCCCTTCTTCAAAGTCCCAATTACCCGCGCCTGAGAATCACACGCTAGGTTCAGAGTCATTTACAAACTGCTTTATACATACTCAAAGGTATTAAATACCTCTTCATGGGGGGAGGGGGAGAGAAAGGGGAGGGGGAGAGGAAGGAAGAAGAGGAGGGTGTGTGTCCATAAGGACAGAAAAATGAAGTGAGTGGGTTGTTTTACCATAGGCTTCTTGGGCCCTGCTTTAAAGTTTGGTAACTACGGTGTGACAGCTATTTTACTTCTGTGCTCGACACACAGATCATTTGTCTCCTCAGGGAGAGAATGTGATCTAGTTTTCTTGGCTTTTTTTTTTCTAGACACTTAGTAAGATTCCCTGGTCTCTATTCCATAGTAAAGTGACTGAGAAGCAGCATCCTAGACAAACTGGTATCAAAAGAAGTTATGAAATTTTATTTTTCTTCTATAAACTTTGTAGCTTTGCTTTTATTTTTAAAACAGCTGGACTCTATTTTCTTTTCAACAACTCGGTGATGAAAATATAAAAACAGGTTTATATTATGGTCCAAATTCCATGTCTAAACCTTTAACGTCCATCCACGTGCAATTCAATAAAATAGGATTTTTTTTTTAGGACTTTCTAAGTTATTGCACTTGGCAGGCTCATACAGCTTAGTGAGCTACGTAGTAGTGGGTAGGAACTCAGAATGCCCAGGCATGCAATGTTGTAATTACAGGGACCCAGAATGAGCGTGTTTGTTTCTGGACTCACCTCTCTCCCAACCTCTCAAGTCCAGGCTTTTTCATACTCACTCTACCACCATGTTCTTTATTCAGCAAGACCCGGCCCAGGAACTCTCACGCTGACTTCCATTCCAGAGCCCATCCTGGCCAAAACCCTCAGCTCTGTGCCCGGACTCAACCTGTGATTTGCTTGGTGTAATACTTTGCAGTGCTTAATATTAGAGCCTTTTCTTGGCATTTTGGCAATAATACCCTTACCTTGTACCTAGAGAATAAAAAAGAGGGATTGCTATATCAAAATCTTAGGGAAACTACTCACACTGAAGTATACTGAGCAATTAAGGGATACTGAACTAGTCAGTTTGCACATCTCACTGACACCCTGAGTCACGCCACTTTGATGGGAGCTTTCACTATAGAGAGAAGGCAGCTGTAACAATCGCATTATGCCATTCCTTGCACACTGTGCACAGTACAACCAACTGTGTCAAGGAGATGGGGGTTGGGACTTACTTTCGCTGTTAAGTTGACATTCTAAAAAGCCGTTGGTCTGTATAAACAAGAACACTACTGGATGAACAGCTCTGCTTCTACTATTGGTGATACTGCACTCCTAGCTCATACTTGTGGGTAGAGACACTGTTTCCCTGTTAGCACATAGCTGCCATATGGCTTCAACACTGCAAAGACACAAAATCACCCCGTTTCTGTGAGCATGTCCAAATAGTGATTTAAGTGTCAGAGACAACAAATAGCTTAACACCAAAGGAAATTCCAACAAGACTGTTAGGATATGCCCAGGGTGCCTTGCACCTTCCTTATATCCTTTATCCTTGATGAGGTAGGATTAAAGCAGTGATTTGTTAAAATTTACCATCCTTTCTCTTTCTAGTGGAGGGAGAAAATGTCTAATTTAATGATTTAAAAGCGCTAGCTCAAGTACAAAGACGCAACCTCAACCTTTTTATAATGACTTGTTTCTGAGAATACACCAAAGTGTTTGATTCTTTTAAGTCTTGCAAATAAATTTACAGGGAACTTTGGAAAATACCTTTCAAAAATTATGATTCCAACTGTCTCCTCTAACTACAAGTCTAGTTTAAGTTAGCGGGAATGGAGCGTGTATTAGAAAACATGTGATTAAAGCTGACTCTGGTTTCCGGAGCGGTTTCTCTAAGACCCTCCAAGACCCTCCTTAGAGGCAGCTGTGCTGGGAGGTAGAAGGTACTACAATTAAACCATATTGACACACCTATGTTCTCCTCCCCAGAATATATAGCTCCCTTAATCCCTTTCCCATTCTTCCACTCCTCACATCATTACCTCCATCATGAATAATAAAGCAAAGCTTCTCCCCTCACTTAAAAACAACAGACATGAAACAAAGCTGCTTCTTCCGTGTGGGCTGCACACACCATGGTGACTTTGGGGATCATACGTGTGCCTCAGAGACAGAAGGATCAGACAGTCGAGGCACACGGCTCAGGGCTACAGTGCCTACTCTGATGCAAACAAAATCCTTCCAGACAAATGAGCACATAACAAAAATCCAGTAGGATGGCTCTTCCAGCTAATTGCTCTTATCTGATCAAAAATGGCTCATTCCTACTGTCGTGTGTTTGAAATGCTAAAAGGTCCGAGCTGAATTCATCGGGAAGATGTAAATATGACATATTTATGTTTTATTTATGGTTTAAAATCTCTAAAGTTGCACCTGTTGGATAATTGACAGGATGGAAATTATTTTGATCATATTAGGTTCAGAGACACTTTACGATCTATTCACTAACATGTAGTATTAAAACAATGAGAGTTGTGAAAGCCTGAAGTGAGATACTAAGTAAGTGAGCATGGACAGTGCAGTGGACCAGAAAGGACGGCAGTACAGCCAGCTGCCGATCACCCTCCCTCCCAGGACTCATGATGGCTTTGAAGGGACATGAGTCTTAAACATGTTTTTTCTTGTTAGATTTCTGATTTAGCTATACTTGGACAAAGGGAAATAGATTAAAAGTTTGTCTTCATTCCACAATTCTGATAACAGGATTTGGCATAAGTGATTCTTTTCTTCTAGTGAGAAGTGTTCTATTCTGGTAACTTTGCATCCCTTAAAGTCAAGAGTGATTCTGGTCTGTCTCTCTGCACTCAACAGCAGGTGTAGAACCTGGCACATAGTGTGTCCAATAAGTGTCCACTGAACACATAGTGTGATCACAGCTGTGATCACAGATGTGAAAAGCAACCATTATTGAAAGAAAATTTTCTGATGTACATCTGAAAAAAAAAAGCCCAACTTTCAAATTAGATAAAGGATGATTTAACAAATCCAGAGGCAGAGGCATCTCTCAGTGAAACAAACCTGTGAAAGGTCATGGCCTTTCTTAATGATCTGTGACTGAAGGAATTGTGAGTACAAAGTTTAAGGCAGGAATACAGGAAGGCCTAATGCAGGACATGGCGCCAAAAGCCTCCTAAACAGTATTGTAAACTTGAATGTCCACAAATCAGCTCAGAGTTTCAGCATCTCACTCCAGAGTTTTACAAAGACAGGCCGTTCCCTTGCTATTACTAAACCCTGACCATCCTCCAAGGATGCCATGAGCCATATGCAAGCTGTTTTCTGTCAGAAGTTACTGGACACACTTAGAAACCAGCTCCACTCCATGGCATGAGCCAATCAGTGCTGCAGGCCTTGGGCAGGTTTAATCTTTTCTTCTTTTCATCTCCTACCCCTTCTTTGGGTGAGAATTACCTAACACGCATGACTTCTGTGTGTGTGTGTGTGTGTGTGTGTGTGTGTGTGTGTGTGTGTGTCACCAAGTTCCCTCCCGAATCACTATATTCCCCTCTTTGCAAGTCCTGTCACAAAAGAACCAGCATTTGAAGGTTGCTGGAGATGAGTGTTTTACGGCAGAAGTCATGAGGATTATATAAAAACCATGAGCACCTTTAATATTTAAGAAATACATGAGGGGACAAGCGTTTCATTAGTCGGTGTTGCTACGGTAGCAGAAACTAAAGAGATGCAGTGCAAAACAGTGGGTGACACTGGAGTAAAGTCTGTATGGAAAAATGAGATTTAATTAAAATTTAAGTCTCTGTCATCATTATTGAGAGCATGTGTCCACTAAGGGCATTGTTAATGTAGACATCTTAAAAATGAGGGGACTCCAAAGATTATCATTAGCCAGTGCGACTGCTGCCAAGGTGCAAATAATTGCTTATTTCAACTGACTGAGTTACACAAAATTAATTCGCTCTATACTTACTATGCATGGTACACCATGTACTGAGGAGGACATGGAGTTACAGCACAGTATGTATGCTTCATAGTTTTATTTTTGTCATGCAAGAGTGTTGTCTTTGTCTGAGTTTCACTCTGCTGCTGTAATAAAACTTTCACCAAAAGCAACCTAGGGAGGAAAAGATTTGTTTGGTTTCTACTTCCAGGCCATGGACCATCCTTGAAGGAAGTCAGGGCAGGATGTCAAGCCCGGAACTGGAAGCGTAAACTGTGGAGGACACTGCTTGCTGGCTCATGTTCCGTTGGTTTCTTATACATCTCAGGACGGCCTGCCCAGGGGATGGTGCTGCTTACAGTGGGCTGGGCCCTCCTGCATCAGTCAGCAATCAGGACACTGCCCCAGAGATGCGCCCCAGGGCAAATCAGGTCTGGGCAATCCGTCCCTGTCACTGAGACTCCCTTCTCAAGTGATTCTAGACTGTATAGAGCTGATAGTTGCAGCTGACTCCAACTTTCCCCAAGATGAACAACTCAGAAAGGATTTTAAGCCACACAGGTAGGCAACCAAGCGAAATGGGGAAGGAATAAAGTCTCTTTCTGAGCTGTGTTGCTTTGGCTGGTGCTTGCTGTGGTAATCAGGCTCCTTTCTTCTGGGGCCTGTGAAGAACCATGTGAGTTTACTTCAAACCATTGCCCTCCCCCAACACAGCTGGTTGCCATAGCAACAGCCAAAGCTCTAAGCCAATGAGACTGAGGCAAGACACTTTTGAAATTTTCCCTCATGTGAACATACAGAGAACAGCTATTTATTAAATATTTTCTATGCATACTCACTGCCAAAGCCACCAGGGACGATAAGAACAAAACAAAGCATGAACTCTGCATTTAGGGACAGCCAGAGCAAGACCACGAGGAATGCAACCGTGCTGCGAAGGCTGCCAGGGAAGGCACTGAGGATCACGGGTGCCAGCCTGGCCTGGGCTCCCCAGAGCACGGCAGTCAGACAGAAGACCAGGAGTAGTTCTCAAGTAGCCGTGTGAGTCAGAGAGGATGCACACAGGCAAAAACATGGATACCACCTGCCTCCACGTTGACACAAACACGGAGCTGGACCTCCACCAGCCAGGCGCGTATGCAGCAACTGAACTCCTCAAAGTTCTGGAACACTGTCACAGTGTGAGGAAGTGGCATTAGGGTGGAGCGTTAGTTACGCATACAGAAACTGGCCTGGATGGAAGCCGACCGCGATGAGTGTGGGAAGTTTGCCCATTTGTCTCCTGTGGAACGTGGTGGAGCAGAAAGGGACTCGGCTGGGGAGGTAGCTCGAGGCGATGCCGGGTGACCTCAGATTCCTACAAGCCATGCAGACTGCATTAGGACTTTGCCAGTAACCAAAGATGCTGGCAAATATTTGAAAGTCATTATGTAAAACTGAAAGTCCATCTCGAGCATGAAGAGGGGAATAATTTAAATTTGTCAGAACCACAGCTTCGGTTGTCGCTGTCCTTTCTTGGAACGTGAGAAGCCAAAAGTAACACAGAAGGTAAAGGATATTTAAAAAGGGGAAACACTGTCACATTCGAACTTTATGAATCTCTTGGTCTGTTTCAGAAGAGGATATGGTTTGGTTTAGAAAGTTCTACCACAAGATGCCAAGATAAAACGTAATAAACAAGACAGCATCATCATTAAGATTCCGTGTTCTGAAACACTTTATAGTAACCTAAATAATTTCAAGGCCACAAAAGCTATAAGCACATAGAGAAAGAATCTTTAAAATCCCTTAAATTAAAAAAAAATTCTTAAATTTGAGAATTTCTTTCCAAGTTTGAAATTTCTACCAATTCTTCCCACACGATCAATGAAGACCCAGCTCTGTGGCGGGATGATTGGGGTGACCTAGGCTTGCAAGTGGCCTCTATTTTACCTCTGTAAAGCCTTTGTTTGTTTTGGTGTTTCGGCAGGATGGCGACTTAAAGGCCCAAAGTCAAGCCTATGTATTGAAGTACTAAAGACAATTTATTTTTATGGGTACATGTCACACAATAAGGACAGCTTTTCAGCCACATATGCACATACATTGCAAAATATGTGTGGCACGTAGAAAATTTTGCAAGCTGACCTGAGATGTGTAAGGATGGTTAGCCAGATCTTGCCAATTTCAAATCCATTTAAGATTATGTAAAGCAGCCTGCCATGACAGATACGTCACACCAGAGCTAGCATGTCCACATACATTACTTACTTCTGGTGTGGGGGAAGTAGAGTAAACAAAAATTCCAGCCTACACACAGGACGTTGTGGAGAAATTCAGACTCTGATTTTGTATTTCCATGACTAGAATAGATAGAAAGCAACAGAGTCTGTCTGAGTTTGGTTAATTACCTTTAAAATTCTCTTTTATCCCAAATTAGAGGTAATGGTCCTGTAGCTGTGTCCTCCCTCCACCTGTAGCTGAGCCCTCCCTCCTCCAGGAGCCTAGCCCCTCCCCCTCCCCACACCTGACCCCCTCCCCCCACAGAGAGCTATGCCCCTCCTTCCCACCATGAGCTGAGCCCAGACTTTCTTTGCCATGGTAAATCATAACCCACAAGCCCAGATGAACCTTCCTCCCTTAAGTTGCCCACAGGTTCTGTTTCAGAGGCACAAAAATAACTAATACTGAGGATACCTATAGGAAAAGAATTGTTTACCAACTATGTGGACATTTTGAAAATAAAAATCTGAAGCATTGGAAGTTTTTCTATGACTTGAGGCCCCTAATATAAGAAAAATATACCAATATCAACTTGCCAACCTAATTCGTTCTATACCAGAGGAGGCTGTCAGCATCGGTGGCCTGTGTCCTCTCCCTGCATTTTCTTGTTAGGTACCAGAGAATCCCTTTTGGTAGGAGATTGTGGGTTGTGCCTTACCAAACTAAGCATTGTTTGCAAAACGGCACGTGTGAATCTCTTCGCATACCCAAGAGTACGCTGTGGTGTGATGGTGTGCGGTATAAAAGCCAATCTGAAAATTTAGCTCCACCACACAGTCACTGTGCTGCAGTGGTACAGTTTCCTAACACCAGCATCCAGAAGATCCCACAGTGTAGGACACTGCACACTGTACAGTGTGACCTTGGAGTTCACTCACTGTGCCACAGCTGTGAGGTTAAGTGTGAAAAGAGCTGGTTTAACCAAGTGTGTGCTACACACCTGCAATCAGAGCCTCCAGATAGTCCTGCACCCTGATGTTGTGAGGAGTAGATACTGGATAAGAGAGGAGAAAGTTTTCCTTTGAGCAAACAATTTTCAGTGAGGCAGAATTATACTGTCAGGCTGACCCACCTAATGGTACAGGCTTTCTCTGTATCTCATGTATGCACTACTTTGGGTATCCATTAATCATTCTCCTTTGAATGAGACCTAATTAGGTATAAATCATTCAATTCCCACTAAGGTGTAGCTTCCTCAGGAAAATGGAAATTGAGGCCAGTTTTGTCTTGCAGAAGCAGAATGCATGCAACCTAAGGTAGGCCTAAGGTTATATCAGGAATCTTAAACATGGACTCAAAGCTAGTTGAACAAAGTTACGACAATTGCCTAGGCAAGTAGTTGATATTGAACCAAAACTAAGTATTTTACAGTTACATTAGCTCTTTCGTAAAAACTAGAGCAATACAAGGAGAAACTGCTGAGGTGGAAAATTGCACAAAGTGGCCAACATGATTGGGGATGTTCGCTGGCATCAGATGCTGTGGGTTGAGTGAGCTAGAACCTAGGGCATGCCATCAGTCCACAAGACAGAGAGACCTGCACACCATTCAAGCTGGGCACCTCCCTCCCTGCCTAAGAGGGTAGCCAGCCTGTGATGGTGGCTCCCTGAAAACCCCATGAGCTGGTGTCTACGGCAAACAGGGAGTCGAAGCAGAACAGGCTACGTTTGCAGAATAGAGAGATGACTAGCCAGGCTAATGGGAACTACTTAAAGTAAGATTCAAAGAACCCAAGAACTCAAACTCAAAGGAGTTGCTGGTTTTTGTAAGATAAAGTAGAGAACGTTTTTTGTTGTTGTTAAAACACTGATTTAACCCAGGTGGGTTAAGAATGAAGTAAATAAGCTTGTTCTATTGAAGGGGAGGTCAGCTGAGCTGAAAGTCTGGTGGGGGCTGGGGTAGCTCTTGGTATTTAATTTGGAAGAGGGTATGAGGGTGTAGGCTTAATTCTGATGCCTCTGCACATGCGTGGTGTGGTAAGACAGCCCATGTATTCAGGGGAAAAAGCTTGAGTGTGTGTCTGTAGCCAGGAATCAGAGGCCTATGATCCTGGATGAAGGCTTTGGCTTAGCCTTATTAATACCTTTACCCTTAAAAAAAAAAAGGAGAAGGAAGGAAGAGGTATGGGGAGAGACGGAGAACAAAGTGTAGCCTTCCCCCAGGAATCAATGGGAATCCGGAAGTTTTTAAATTAAAGTAGCATTGGCCCAACAGAATTCAGGTCAATGCCAGCCTGGGTTGGCCTCATCACTGACCTTCATAGGGCTGTCTTTATGGCATGTGGGGGGTTTCCTCCTGTGTGATCTACTGCGTGATCTGCTGGAAGAAAAACATCTGATCTGCATGAGTCTATACAAGGCATATCCCCTCCGGGTCTTCTGTCTTTCCCTCCCTTTATTCCATAGGACTCTCCAAGTTCCCCCTAATGCTTGCCTGGAAGTCTCAGCATCTGATTCAGTCAACTGCTGGGTGGTGCCTCTCAGAGGATGGTTATGCTAGGCTCCTGTCATAAACATAGCAGAGTACCATTGATTGCGTCAGGAGTTGGCTCTCTCCTATGGGATGGGTCTCAAGTTGGGCCAGTCATTGGTTGGAAATTCCCTCAGTCTCAGAGTCAACTAACCTAGGCACAGGGAGGCTTACAGTGACAAAATCACCAACCAAAGAGCATGCGTGGACTGGACCACATGTAACCAATGAGCAACTTGATCATTATATGGGTCCCCTAGTAAGCTGAGCAAGTGCTGTCTATGACATGGACTCTGTTACCTGCTTTTCCATCACTTTCCCCTAATGGAGAATGCCCTGCCTGGTCTCAGTAGATGAGGGTGAGCTCATTCTGATGCGACTTGATGTGCTGGGGTGGGCTGTTTAGGGGGGTGCTCCCCATTTTCTGAGGAGGAGAGGAGGGAGGATAGAGGAAGAGAGTGGGACAGTGGGGCCAGGAGGAAATGAGGGAGGGGGCTATGATCGGGATGTAAATGAATATATAAGTTAAAAATAAATTTTAAAATGGCAAAGTGTGGAGATCAGAGGACAATTTGCAGGAGTCTGACCCATCCTTCTACCATGCAGGTCCCAGAGACTGCACTCGAGGCCTCAGAGAGCCTTTACCCTCTGAGCCGTCTCACCAGTGCCAGAATAAGCTATTCTTGAAGGAAAGCAGAGTCCACTAGCTTGGTCTTCACATTTTGTGCTTCAATCCCTGGGGATGGGGAGAAGAGGCAGGAGGGGAAGAGAGGGAGGGACGGAAGGAGGGAGGGAGAGAAGGATGGAGGGGAAGAGACTGAGGGAGGGAAGAAGGGAGGGAGGGAGGGAGGGAGAGAAGTGTAAGTGGTAACATCTGCCTGTGCAGTTAGGAATGAGGCACTGCAGTCCTTGGCTAACTGCCCTCCATTTTTGCCTTTCTGATTGCAGCTATTCTGGCCAACAAGGAGGCAGGCAGCCACTGTTTTACTGTAATCATGCTGTGATTTCACTCACAAGTTAAAATAAAAAAAGTGCATTGTTATGTGGCATCAAGGGTGTTGTTTTATTTGTAAACTAATTAATTTAAAAATAGCTGATTGATGATATTTTGTCATGTTTAAGGAGGGGAAAAAGGTGATCTGAGATGAAGAAGAGATGGGGCAGTGGGAAAAAAGATGGACCTCTCAAATAGATGCCAAAAGAGGAGTTTGCATGGGAGTGTGTAGAATTGGGTAAACTCATGGCTATAGCTATAGCACTTACCATTATATTTCTGTCACTTAATATTTTCCCTGGTGAATAGTTCAAAAAAGCCATACTGAATTAGTGGGGGAAGCATGCCCATTTATGATCTAGGATGTAGGTTGCTTCAGAAGAGAGCCAACTTGGCAAGACGGCATATACACCGAAACTGCAAATCCTCATTTAAGTGAGTCGTTCCCTTGAGCGTTTCTTGGGCCTCCGTTAATGTGCCTAGATTTGGTTTCGGGCAATAAAAACATAAATGAAATATGAATGATGCTAGAAATGAATATATCAACAGATATTTGCAATGTACAATGGTGGCAGGACTGTAGAGGATTTATATGATGCTACGTAGAAAGACTGGTCAAAAGTTAGAGAGCACTTTGGTATGTGAGATAACAGACAAGCCTTCGGAGGGTCTCTCACATCGTATGTGGATTCTTCCCTAATATGTGATGATAACAAAATAATTTTCCTTTACTCTATGCGATTAGCTTTCAAATTCTTTTGTTCTTCACAAAGCCACTTTCTGTGCTTTTTTTAAATTACTGTCCCTTCACTGTTAGTTTCATTGCACTCACAATTCTTGAGAACGACAACTCTAAATTATATGTTAACAATGACATACTAATATCTTAAGAATAAGTATCAAATACTGAAAAGCTCTACTAGCAACAGACTCAGCCCCCCCACCACCCTTCCTTCCATTAAAAACACCCACTTGTGAGAGATGTGTTCACCTCAGAAGCTGCTCCTGCCTCCTGTTCTCAGCTTATTCAAAAGGTGCCGCTCCATCACTGGGTTTGCAGGAATGAGCATTCACTGTGTGGCCCACGCACCCACCGTGGGGCCCAGTGTCTCCCTCGTCCCTATAAGAGGTATAAGAATGTAATTACTACTATTACTAGTCTTGTTACATGATGACCTCGTCCTTCATGAAGATTTTGTTCAAACTGTACTGCTCGTGATTCAAGTTCAGAACCACAGAAACTCCTCCTGGGTTTGAGTTGTAGACTTAGGGATGGAATGTGTGCCTTTATTGCAAGGATTCGATTTCAACAAGCACATAGGACTTAGAACGGAGCCTTCCTTAGCAGGATGTAGTTAGAAGCAAGCTGGCAGGAGTGTTGTTCCTGCGATTACATTGTGATGAACGAGAATCAGCCACAATCCAGCGTGAGCACCTGGGATGCTCAGTTTCAGGAGCAGCATGATCTGCACAGCCCAAGCCACAAAGTTACCTACCAAGAGCTGCAACAGCCGTGCCCTAAGCCCGGTTGCTCTTCAGGGCTTCTGTGTGTTACACTGCACATCCTACTGTTCCCATGCAGGCTGGACATTCCTTATGTACTATATACTTACGTACATTCTTTATGAATTAGGCTGTACTAAGCTCTTGTTGAGGTGTGAACCCTTTTCATTACAAGCCCCGTTACCTGCCTGGAGCTGCATTTTCAATCCCACCCCTTCAGCCTTAAATTTCATGGCCCAGCAAGACTAATCTACATGGAGGCCCCAGAAGTTTGCCCATAGTCTCCTCATCCTGTTACCATGTTACGCACTGCATCTAAAGAGCAGTTCCCTTTAATAAAGCGTCTTTAAAGCAACTCTTTCTTGTCCAGGCAGCTTCATATGATAATTTTTCTATCAGTGGAATTTGCATATAGGATTGTAATACAGTTGTTCAAATGTCTTCACACACACACACACACAAGCAAAACAAAGTCCTTGGAAATGAATGTTTTTCACTATTTAATTTAGTATTTGGCTGATCGACGAAAGCTTCACAAGCCTATGCGTAAGTGAACATTGCCAGTGAATGCAAATAATTATAGGACACAAAAGAGGAGTGTGAATGTCAGAGGCTTTTGTTGAGTCCAGCATCTCTCTGGTCCAGTGAGATGTGCTTCATCTCAGTTCCCAGCACAGCTTTGCCAGGTGGATTACATCAGTGCTTGAGAAAACTGACCTCAGAGAGGTTAATGCGAACAGGCACTGTGAGGCTAACCCTTCGGTCCCCAACACCACCCCAGCTCATCCAGCCGCCCACTGGATGTTGTCAAGAACACCAGAAGGTGAGAACTGTATTTGACTGACTCTTTTCCTCCGTTCCTTTCCAGCTCCAAGCACAGCCCAGTATGGGATTACTGGGAGCGCCTGCAACCTCTTCTCCCGCTGGAGCCTTGTGTTGACACTATCCTCTGCCGTCAGTACAGTCTACCTGAAGAATGCCGCCCTACAGTGAACCTAAAGACCCATGAACGGCTTTCAAGGAGTCCCTGAGAGTGCTGGTGGCTGGGTCCAATCTGGTGCAGTTAGGTTTAAGCAGCGTGGGATACAATCGGCTGTCTGTAACCGGGTGACGCCGCCTGTGGAATCGCTGGTTGTGTAAATACTTTCATTCTCCTCTCCTTTTGATTAGACACTCGACCTTGTGAGGCACTGCACATTGTCCCCTTTTTTCTTTTCTTTTCTTTCTTTTTTTTTTTTTTTTTTTAGATGTGAAAGCTCTGAACTTACTTTTAGAGGATATTAATTGTGATTTCATGTTTGTAACCTACAACTTTTCAGAAGCATTCAGTCGCGGTCTGCGAGGCCTCCGGCTGTAGTTTACATGACACATATTGCAGTGATCACATGATACTTTAAGGCTGCAATACAAGGGCCCCACGCCCTGTTTCAGTGAGTCAACCCACATTACAAAGATGCATTCTCTTTTTCTTTTTTTTTCTTTTTTTGATAAAAAAAACCAAACAATATTGCCTTCAGATCATTTCTTCAAACTATAACACATATCTAGATGTCCCTACTCGCATGCCATCCAGGTTTTGGAAATGAGCCTTGTACTATAACTTGCTGTGCTTCTCCTTCTGAGTTCAGCATGGGTGTGCCTTCATAAAACAATAATATCGTCGTCGCTGACAAACACATCATCTTTTCCTAAACCTTGCAATTTGGAAGCTAAAGTATATTACACTAATAAGAATAAACTCCACCCCATTTCTAAGGGCCAAGAAGCTGTTAGGCAGTGTTCAGCCATTACCCACGGGGCCTGAGGACTTTGCCCACAGCATCTCCTGATAAAACAGTTTAGTAACATGGTTGAGGTTGAGGCTAAATGTGAGTGCCACAGTGGGAGAGCATAACCCGTAAAAGGGACAGCACAACCTGTGCAAGGGGCCCCTGGCAATGCAGCAGTCTCCTGCACTGTTCAAGTCTCTGTCCTCCGACGGCCTCTCCACAAGAGCCCGCAGTCATCTCGCCCAATAGACGGGAGGCTGCGAGTGCTCAGACACGTCGGCGTGGACACCCGTGAGTCACTGTGACAGAAACCCTGCAGAGTTTCCATCTGATTTCCCATCATTAGGCTGATAAGAATGCATGTTATGTTCTTTAAATTTTGACAAGCATTGTGCACCCATGCACAGCAGCTCAGCCCTTACAGTAACTAATTCTTCACCAAGATTTTGGTGACCACTTCCACTTAAGCCGATGCCAAAACTGAGGATTCACCTTGCTTCACTACATCTTACCGGGACACATGTGAGACTCAACCCAGTGGACACACCAGAGAAGGGCACCATGGGATATATTAACCACTAAATGATTGTGAATATTGCATTTTTTCTATTTAAAGAACAAAACTACATTTTTGAAGGAAAATGCTGTTAGTCTAACTACTATATTACAGGAATAGGCTTGTGGTCTTGCTTTTGACCAAAGAAAGACCAGAGCCTTGAAAGCCATTTTTCAGGTCTGACGAAGTTGCCAATTTCAGCACGTGTAGGTTTCTATAGTGACCTTCTGCACACCCTAACTAAAGACCTACTCTTAAAACTACACACAAGAACTTTTACAGTCATTATTTTAGATAGTTCATGTTTTGCCCTAGAAGGATGGCTTTAAAATTATGATTTTTCCCTGAACAAATTTTAGACCCAAAAGATACCATAAATCTATTTTAATTAGGAATATAAATCCTAAGTGAGGGGACATGAATACATAGTCTTCCCATGAAATGGCAATAATGTGGCATGATAATTCAATTTGCTAGCTGTAATAAATTTTTGTCGTTTTAACTGATATATTAAAAGTGAATTTTGAAAATTATGGCACTTAAATTTCTAGGTGATTTGCTACTAAAATGTTCTTTTTTGGAATTAGTGAGCAAACAACAAAATTTTTTCTTTGTATTGCAGCTTTAAAGTAGCACACTCCACAATAACCTACTTATTAGAGATAGCGGTGCTACCATGGAGTGTTGGCCACCTGAACCATTGTTTGGGGTCAGAAGCAGATGGAGAATGCGTATTATACAGTGACCGTTTCCCTAGAGTTAAAAGATGCCTCCTCTGTGTAAGGTGTGTAGGGTACATGTGAGGTAAACTGAGGTATAAATTACAGATGAACCAAATGTTCTACGTGTTGTCATGATTCCGAATTCGTGGAGTCTGGTGTTTTTTTCCATAGAGTGTGACAAAGGACAGTCATAGCTCAGTAGCTACACGTATTTGACTTTATGTTAGAGGAGACTTTCTTGAGTGACATTTGAATAGAGGAGGCATCCACTATGTTTTTCTGTATTACAGCAGCATAGTCCTTAGGCGCCTGGACAGAGTGAAATCATGAGTATTTATGAGTTCAGTATTGTTCAAATAAGGCTACAGTATTTGCTTTTTTGTGTGAATGTATCGCATATAATGTTCAAGTAGGTGATTTTTACATTACAGGCATCAGAAATGTCTGATTACTCCATTTTACCAGTCCTGACTGTACAAGATCGTTGCGATTTCAGAACAGCAGTTTTATAAAGTTAATTTATCTTTTGATCTACAATGATTTCTTTAGCTCTTCATTTCGGTGTTCTGTTTTCCACAATATCCATTTGTGGGATTCCTTTTGTTGCCCCTAAATTTTCAAAGAAAGAAGAAAAGAAAGTAGTGATTGAGAAAGGAGAATGGGGAGAGGAAGAAAGAGATTGGGGGATAAACAAAGAAAAAAAAGGACTGAAGGGAGCAAAGAGATAGGAGGGGAGGGGGGAGAGGGGGGTCTTCTGCTGGTGAGCCTCTGCGGCTGCGTTCTTAGTTTAGCTGCAAATGGCCTAATGCTTTTTCCAACGATCTTATTCCAAACCTAAGCCTGTTACACCCTGAGGCCCTGGTGGGCAGAGTTTATTTAATGATCAGCACTGCCCAGGCCACAGTACTGAGTGCTTTGTGCAGACGCTGGGATTTAAAGAGAGAGCATTTCAAACGTAAAGTCACTTTGGGGTTCGTAACTCCACTGAAAATTATCTTCTCCAAACATCTGTGCTATGTCTAGAAAGTAGACTGGAGAGGGAGAATTACCCAGATAATTCAGGACAAAACTGCACACTTATAGAGAAGTACCCCAAGCTGTGAAGTCTGAACACTCTGAGCAAACGAACTATCAAAGTCAATCAATGATATTGATCAAATTACTGGATAATTGTTAATTTACCCATTGTGCTTAGCTTTGTAACACAGCTGAAAGTTACCTATTTAATCTTTTCAATAAAAAATTGTTTTTTTTGAAATGCAGAAATGATTTTAAAAAAGAGGTCAGGTTTCTAACTATTTATTGAAGTGTGTGGGTGTACAGTATTTCAATAGATATGAGTATGGATAAATGGTACTGCCTTAAGATCCTCTGAAATGTACTTACTTAAAGACTGGAAAATGCCCTTCCTGTCTTTAGTAAAACATCCATATTTCATAATCTGATGTAAAATATGTTGTACTGTTTCAAATAGGTGAATATAAAGTCAGTTTATCAATTAAAATATGTATGTGACTCATTTTGAACTCTTTTAGTCTAAGAGAAACAACAGCATGCTAGCTCAGGCCCGCTCCTCCGTTGTCCGATGTCTCCCCTGCACTGCATAGCAACACACTGTGAGAACTTGAATGCTGGGGCTCTCAGGGGCTCCCAACTGGACCTCTTAGGATTCCCTAAAGGTCTGACAGTATGCGCAGCATTCATTCAAAAAGAACTTTTCGGAGGTCTGTCGTTCTTTAGAGTTATCACTGGAACTGGCACTGGCCCCTGGCAGAGCCTGGGGACAAAAATCCAACGATCATGCAAACTGACAATCCAAATGCCTGTACAAGTCAGCGTGAACACAGAGCAGTGGGGAGCAAGTACAGCTCTCAGGGCATCCGAGTGCAACTTCTTTTACACATCTTGCTTTCCAAACAGATCTGTGACACTACTGCGATATATAAAGGAGTCCATCCCACAAGAGTGACGGATTAAATTCCTTTTTATCTAAGTCGGCCTATCTGTGATCACAACAAAATGAACTGGGATGTTGGGGGTTTGAGAGATAGCTCAGTTTGATTTCAAACGCCCAAACGGGATCTGATGTCATCTTCTGGACTCTGCAGGCACAGCATTCACGTGCAGATATGTGCGCGCACGCGCACACACACACACACACACACACACACACACATACACACACACTCTCACACACACACACACACACATACACGCACACTGCTTACTAAAAAATTAAAAATAAATTGCAACTATGCAAAGGGTCAAAGAAAACATCAAATTGGTTTAATAGGCTACTTAGATATACAAGCATTACTGCAGTTCTGGGAAAGCACACACCAAACTTCTCTAATTCCATTTCTTGCCCTTTGGATGTCTGTCTTAAATTTAGTTGCACAGTGGGAACAGAAGCAGCAGCTGGGACGCCTGAGGTCAGAGCATGAAGGAACACAACAGGTCAGAACACTGACACTTCAACGTTACCTGCGTATATCAGGAAATAAAAACTCTTTTGTCAGCTATTGGGGGCTGGGGGTGGGGGAATTTAAGTGCGGATATTGAGGGAACACGATTCCAAGAGCAGTTCATTTAAAATGTCCATGGACCAGACTGTGTGCCCTGCTTCTGACCTCCCTAAGAGGCGTGAGCCTCCATGCTCATAGACACTTTCCCCAGATGGCCCCAAAGTTAAAGCGTTGCAAATACACATAGCAAACTGGCAAGCAAACAAAGGTATCTGCAGACGAAAAAAAAGTGTCCATGTTACCCTGTAGAAACACAGCCCTGTTGCAAGAACAAAAGATCCACCCATCTCAGGACAGTCCCACCAGCCTAACCCCTCAGGGGGCCCTGCATAGTTGGGTACTGGCTCTGACAGCCCTAATCACAATTCTCTCTTCTCTCTCCCCCTTGGCTGGGTTCTTTTTTTTTTTTTTTTTTTTTTTTTACATTTTTAAAAATTAATTTATTCATATTACATCTCAGTTGTTAGCCCATCCCATGTATCCTCCCATTCCTCCCTTCCTCCCACTTCCCCCCTACTCCCCTCCCCTCCCCTAAGTCTGTGTCTGAGGGGGACCTCCTCCCCCTGAATATGCTCATACGGTATCAAGTCTCTCCTTGGTGACCTATTACCTTTCCTCTGAGTGCCATCAGGCATCTCCATCCAGGGGACATGTTCAAATATGGGGCACCAGAGTTTGTGTGAAAGTTAGATCTCCTTCTCCACTCAACAGTGGAGAATGTCCATCGGCTAGTCCGGGTAGGGGTTCAAGGTTTACTGCCTATTTTTTCCTTGGCTGTTGCCACAGTTTGCGGAGGACCCCAGGGCCCAGACTCGCCTGTAGTTTTCCAGGACCCGCTGGATCCTTATATTTCCTCTTTCTCCCAGGCTTCTCACACCTAAAGTTTCAATAGGATGTCCTCCCCTCTTACCCACTATCCTGGTAGGTACAGTTTTTCATGGGGACGTACACCTTGGACTAGTGTCTCGATATAAGTGAGTATATACCATTTAGCTCTTTTTGCTTCTGTGTGAACTCACTCATTATGACAATTTCTAGTTCAATCCATTTGTCCACAAATTTTGGAAATTCCTTGTTTTTAATAGCTGAGTAGTATTCCATAGTGTAAATGTACCACAGTTTCTTTATCCATTCTTCTATTGAGGGACACGTAGGTTGTTTCCAAGTTCTGGCTATTATGAATAAGGCAGCTATGAACATGGTTGAGCATATGTCCCTGTTGTGTGGTACTGGCACAGCAATTGGCTAGGTTCTTGAGGGAGGTACCACCTTCCTGATCAGCTGCTGTAAACAACCCCCAATCCAAGTCCCACACTGCTATTCAGTTTATACTTTACCTAGATTCCATGCTCCATATAGCTCAGAGCCTCTTCTGGCATGTATCCAGGAGTTCTAAGTGCCCCTTCCTTCCTTCCTTCCTTCCTTCCTTCCTTCCTTCCTTCCTTCCTTCCTTTCTGAGCCTCATAACTCACATAGCATGTTGTAATTCTCATCCCTAAAATAGACTAGAAAGGCCAGGCAACCCAGCTGCTACAAAAACAGGTGAGTAGTTTTCCTGTTTACCTGAAATTTTTGGTGAGCACTAAGTCTATCCAAGGCATATTGAAATGGACCACAATGCTTAATTTCTTACAAGGACCCTCGCTAGACATCAGTGCCTTGGCTTTCACAATGTTTTAAAATTATGTAAGGCAGGTGTGGAGGCCTGGCAGCACACAGAGGAAGGGGAAGCAGGCTATCCAGATGAGACCTGAATGACTGTGGTGTACGGTCGAGGAGGAGGCCCCTTCTGTCAGAGGTCTAGAGGAGGGGAATAGGGTGGGAGAGAGGGAGGGTGGGAACGGGAAGATGGGAGCGAGAGGGAAACGATCTGGATGTAACCTGAATAAATTATAATAAGTTAAGTCACCACTGTAGTTTCATGTTGCAGGAGACAGCCCATCTGCAAAATGGAATGCTGGAGCCAAACATGGAGTGCAGTCCTCTCCACTGTGTCACTCCTCGCCAGCCTCAGAAGAGGGAAAGCTATGTGTCAAGTATCCACATACGTATGCCTATTTATACACCTACATATGATTTATGTGTGTGTGTGCGCCTATTGAATATAAGCCATCCTTTCATTTTCCAATGCTCCCATGAGATATGAGGCTTAACTACTTCCTGCGTGTAATGTGGGGGAATATATTTATGTTTTGTCCTCAGAATATGAACGTGATGCAAATCCTACAGATGTCACTTTTATTTGGAAAATGTGACTTTGTGTATGCTCGCAGTGAGCAGGATAATTCCCTATTGAGGGCAATGGAAAAGTGACACAGCCAGAAAACAGGACAGTCCAGAGACACACGCCTCCATGGTTAGAATGCTGGAATTAATGTGCTAATGACAGCAGAACCACTTTTGCTGGAGCGAAGAGAGTCCAGCTGGATTGTGAACCGTAATCTGCAGGGGCAGCTGCTCTGCGTTTAACAGAGATTTAGCATCTTTTATATGAAATGTGGAAGAATTCAAATGCTGGGGAAGGTTCAGAGACCCCCACAAGTCAAGGTCAGATGACCTTCGGCAGTGATCGCTAAACAAAGTCATATTCGCTGCAGCAAAATTTTTCCTTAAATTCTGAGATTGTAATACGCATGAAAGCAGACGGTCGTAGAGACATGAGTCTTTGCTCCTTGCACTCAGGAGGAAGAGACAGGTGGCTCTGTTTTTGTGAGTTCAAGGCCAGGGTGGTCTACATAGTGAGACCCTGCCTCCGCCCAAAAAAAAAAACTGTAAAAGCAGCTGACATCAGTAAATTGCCAATATTTGAGCTTTGATAAGATCCTCTCTTTTTCAGTAACTGGCACACCAAAACCTAGGTTATTCGCATACCGCAGTCTCTATATCATAAAGATGTTTGTTTATCTCCGATACCTCTGTTCAGCAGCCTGAGGCATGTGGAAAGGGGTTTTAAAACGTACTACCAGGACTGCATCACTTCTTGGGCCTGTTCTGTTTGGAAAAGAAAAAAAAGTAACTGCATTTGTTAAAAGAATTAAGGGGAAAAAATATTTGGGTTGTTCTTAGTGAAAAATAGGCATTTTACATCAACAACAAGAAGCAAGTGCTTTCTTCACCCACATTCCAGCACACCGGTGAGAGAATGGTAAGCCCTCATCACCTGAGCTGAGGGTTGCTTGGGCTGAGGAGCCCACGTACTCCAGGTTGGAGAGCGCCACGGGAGGATGCATGGCTTCTCTCCTCACTTTCAAGCGCATTTCTAAAAGCTTTGGGGAATTACTTGGTGAAACTGGGAATTTGCGAGCTTCATTAATTTTGACCTTTTTAACACTCAAAATGTTAACTTCACACTAACCAAGCCTGACTCACACTTCCTGCAGCTCAGAATTGTGTTTAAACAAGCACTGCAAGCCCACGGAATTCCTAAGAGAGTGTGGGGGGTTTAGCTTAGAAAAGGGATTTATAAAATAATCCCTGAAGACTGCAACAGGGTAACAATAAAGAACAAAGGTTCCCTGATTGTTCTAAAATACCTAATAGGGCCATAGAGCTCCTGTGTAGCTTTCTAAGTAGCTTCATTGATGTAGACAATGGTTGCCTAGAAACCCCACATCTCCCTGTGGACACAGTTGACAAGTGACCTGGCAAAAACAGGGTCAATAGCTCATTTTTAACAGACTCCTTAAGAAATGGTTGGTGTAGACTTGAAATTGTTTCACACTGTTGTCCTTTATGAAACAAAATCAATCTCCCTCTCTCTCTCTCTCTCTCTCTCTCTCTCTCTCTCTCTCTCACACACACACACACACACACAAAGTCCCACTGCAGTTGGTTGTGCAGAAGACAAGCTTGCAAGCTGGACAGGCGGCATTCTGGGTAATTTCAAATAAATAAATGGCATTCAAGTGAACCACAATTTCTGTTTCTCTTTCCTTTGCTCAGATTTTAGCATGAGGAACATCTTGCGACTTAGTTAATGAGAAGGCAGCACCTGCTCTCAGAGCTGACATGGAGAAAAACAGACTTTCTTTTAGTTTGGGAGTCAAATTTGTTTCTGGAAATATGTCTTTCCTGTTGGTAGACAACATCTTAAGTCAGATGCCTGGCAATGTTGACAGAAGGAAGACTGGGTTTGTGTGGGGTCTCCCCCACACACACACCGGAAATGTATACATCTACATTACAATGAAGCAGTGTGTGTACTCAGAAATTCTCGATTTGTCACCACTCACTTCTTGCAATGTGGTGGCACAGCTTTCCAGTTTGCGTACGCCTATGCGAGGCCTACTGTAACACTCTGTTGTCAGGATGAACTCACTCCCAGACCCGCAGCACTTCACACACACTCTGCCACATTTTGAAAACTCTTCTAAAGGACAGCGTGAGCCCTGTTCTTGGTCGCCAGCAATCCTGCAGCTGCAATTGACTACAACCAAAGCAGCCAGTTACACCCATAAAGGATTTTTTAAAAATATATTATTTTTTAATTAATAACAGCTCCATATTTATTACTTACTACATGTAATAATTTTGTGTCTATTCACTGTACCCTCATATAATTTGAGCAATAAATCCTACTATTTCTAGTTTTTCAGATATAAAAAATAAGACCAGAGAAAATGAGAGCCCACCCAAACTCACAGGGCTCAGGAGTGTTAGAGTTGGGATTTGAACAGTGCCCTCTGCTCACTCAAAACTCGTTTGTGGAAGTTAACCATTTGTTTTTACATAAGTTTTGACACAATCAATATAATCTCATGGTATACTTCTTTTTTCAAGAGAATGAAAGTCATTTTAGCTTACGGCCCAGACACCACCTCTTGTTTCACAAGCACATACACCACACGGTTGGTTGGATACTTATTTCTCTTTGTCCCCATGGAATCCGCTCCTGTCTGGTGCCTTTTGTTGTTACTTGGCCAAAACTCAGCATCCTCCCCAGTCAGTGTGCATTGTAACAAATCTGGGAGAGTGCAAGCTCACAGACCTTCTTCTCCCCCCTGCCAGCAGAGGGAGCCACCAGCTGCTCACAAACTCCTAGAGCTTTCTACCTGGCCTGCACAGAGCCTGCAGGCCTACATTTATTTTCATGTTTCTTCTTTCATGTCTCAATGTTTCCTACTTTTCCTCCAAATAACAACATGACAAAGTGCTGTCCTTGGAATGCCATGCCTTGAGGATCCTCAGGTACCTAAACTCATGTGCATGGACCCTACAAACAATTAAAAATAATTGTTTTAAATCTTTTTTTAAAAATATTATTTCCCTATAGTCTTCTAAAAGCTATTTTTGAGCAATGTGTTTTCAGCTACCATACCTAACAGGCTCACAAATGCTGACATTTCAGTGGCTAGTCTCACTTGGAGCATCTGCCTTAAAATGTATCATCATAGATGAAGTAAGAGGCTCCCTCCTCCTTTCAGGGCCTGCAGAACTCCAGGATATAGCTCCGATTTCTTCAAAACCTGTGTTAAAGTGGAAATCCTCTAACTGCAAAACCAAAGAGAGAGCAGAGAAAGCAGCGTGCAGGTTTTAATGTATAAAGCCGAGGCCTGGCCACGTCTCACACCAGCACAGACTCAGCCATCCCTGCTGCCAAATGGCCCCACACTGGAGGTCCACGAGAAATGGGTGCATTTGGCTGAATTTGCCTTGTATGTTCAGTCACTAAGCAGCCATTTCCCCTTGCTCTTCTGGGTAGAATTTGCTTCTCTCCACTAAAGTCTTTCCTGCTAATTGTGCCCAGACATAAGCTCAGTGTCCTAAAAGACATGACCACGCTTCCCCGTTAAGCTCAAATGTGGCTCCAACTCCTGTGCACACAGGCAGCACCAGCACCTACCACCCCGGCAGCACCCTCAGCTCCTAGACCACACAACAAAGAAGCAACCTCATCAAGTGGCCTCGCCAGGTACTTTTTTCTTGTTATAGGCAGGTAGTGAGGGCCATGTTTTTCTTCTTTTTCTTTCTTTCATTGCTTTTTTGAGCTCTTGACTGAGGCCTGTTAGTGGGAGATCTCCTTCCCCATAGCCTGTGAACTGGTGAGCCAGACTTTGGTCATGTGAGCTTAATCATCTTCAGGAAAGGCTGAGAAGAAGTTCAACTGGACCTGGCAATTTTTAGCTGCAACTGTTAAACCAAAAAGATTATTATGGGCTGGAGTTGAATTTATTTTTAATATATGGTGACAGAGAAGCAAACGATTTCAAGAATAGTGTGAAATATCTGATGTTATGAGAAACTCCCTTCTGAGAACTGTCCTCACTGACAAAGCCAACATGGAAAAACAGCATCTTTTAGGCACAGGAATAACTCGTTGTGCCCTATGCTTTTGCCATGGACTATGTTTTACACTCACATGGTGTGTCAGGGCTTCTTCGCCATGTTTTTCACAGCAGGCCTGAATATCAGGTGGGTTTTTTTTTCTGTGATGTCATTATCTATGCAGAGTTTATGGACCTGAGCATTTCCATTGTGGTAAATGTTTAGGAGTCTGAGAAATCTGCAGGGATGTACAGATAATGAATATTTAAGACTCGAGCTGATTCACAGCTGTGGTCCATATGGAGATGACTAAGGACTAAAGTGATAACACTTTCTGTGGCAATATTTGCCTTCGCTGTTGAAAGTACAAAACCATTAAGCCAGGCTGTCTTCCATTTTCATGTAAGTCACGGAAACTCAAGTTTTTTCCTGCAGAAGCCTAAGAGCAGCCTGAGAAGGAGGCGGAGCTGCTAGCCTCAGGGTCGCTTGCGAAGCTTCCAATATAGAACGTTCTAGCTTCTAGTGCCTAGGAGCATCTTGGTTGAAAAGTGTATGAGTTTCCTGGAGACTCTTACTGTACACCCATAGCTCATTCTTTATTACTAAAGAAAAATGAAGACCAAGGAGTGTCTCTCAGAATTCTTTTTCCTCATTTGTGTGGTGTATGGCAATATGTGGTGTGATTTGTGTGTCTTGTGATGTGTGTATGGTGTGTGTGTGTGTGTGTGTGTGGTGTATGGTATGTGTGTGTGGTGTGTGTGGTGTGTGTGTGGGTGGGTGGGTATGTGTGTGTGGTGTGTGTGTGTGTGTGTGTGTGGTGTATGGTATGTGTGTGTGGTGTGTGTGGTGTGTGTGTGGGTGGGTGGGTATGTGTGTGTGGTGTGTGGTATATGGAGTGAGTCTGTGTGTATGTGGTATATGGTGTGTGTGTGTGTGTGTGTGTGTGTGTGTGTCTGTGTGTATCTGTGTGTTATATGGTGTGTGTCTGGGTGGGTAGTGGTGTATGTCTGTGTGTATTGTGTGTATAGTGTATAGTATATGGAGTGTGTATCTGTGTGTGGTGTATGGTATGTGTCTGTGCGTGTGGTGTGCGATGTGTGTCTGGGGCGTGGTGTGTGTGATGTGTGGTATATGGAGTGTGTCTCTGTGTGTGTTGCCCTCCCTCTGCTATTTTCACGTACACGGCTATTTGCACGTGCTCTAAGAACCTGAACTTCCTGGCTGAGTGGCCTCCCTGCCTCTCCAGAATTACTCAGTAGAGGGTTTCCAGGATGAAGCCATGAGAATTGACTGAGATTCACCTGTGTCCTTAAGGAAATGGCTCAGATCCTGCAGCTGTGGCCTCTCTCACAGGTTACCTGGGCTACGGAGATGGCTTCACGGTGAATCGCCTTCCTGGCTCTGCCTGTGGATGCCAGCTCCATGTTTCCTTCAGGAATCTGGGGTAAATAGTCAGCACACTTTGCTGGATGTAGAGCTGGTGAAGATCTTTTCTCAGTCTGTAGGTTTGTTCTGTTAAGAGTGTCCTTTGCCTTACAGAAGCTTGTCAGCTTCACGGGGTCCCATTTATTAATTGTTGACCTTAGAGCCTGGGCTGTTGGTGTTCTGTTCAGGGGGTTATCTCCTGTGCCAATGAGTTCAAAGCTCTTCCCCACTTCAGTGTGTCAGATTTAAGTTGAGGTCTTCAGTCCGCTTACACTTTAGTTTTGTGGAGGATGATAAATATGGGTCTATTTGTTGCATTTTTGTCATGTAGACATCTAGTTAGACCAGCACCATTTGTTGAAGATAACATCTTTTTTCCCAAAGGATGGTTTCGGCTTCTTTGTCAAAAATTAAGTGTTCGTAGGTGTGTAGGTTTATTTCTGGGTCATTGATTCAATTCTATTGATCAACCAGCCTATTTCTATGGCAGTACTATGCCATTTTTATTAGTTCCTCTACAGTACAACTTGAGATCAGGGATGGAGATTTCCTGCAGAAGATCTTTTATTGTACAGGATTGTTTTAGCTGTTCTGGCATTTTTTGTTTTTCCATATGAAGTAAAAAATTGCTCTTTCCAGGTCTGTAAAGAATTGTGTAGGTATTTTTATAGGAATTGTATTGAATCTGTAGACTGCTTTTGGTAAGATGGCCATTTTTATTATGTTGATCCTCCAAATCCATGATCATGAGAGATCTTTCCATCTTCTGATATCTTCTTCAATTTCTTTCTTCAGAGACTTGAAATTTTTTCCACACAAGTCTTTCACTTCCTTGGTTAGAGTTACACCAAGGTACTTTATATTATTTGTGGCTATTGTGAAGGGTGCAGTTTCCAACAAAGGGCTAATATCCAAAATATATAAAGAACTCAAGAAATTAAATACCACCAAACCAAATATCCCAATTAAAAAATGGGGTACAGAGATAAGCAGAGAATTCTCAACAGAGGAATTTTAAATGGCCAACAGCATTTAGAGAAATGCTGAATGTCCTTAGTCATCAGGGAAATGCAAATCAAAACGACTCTGAGACGCCATCTCACACCCATCAGAATGGCTAAGATCAAAAACTCAAGTGACAGCACGTGATGGTGAGGATGTGGAGAAAGGAAACACTCCTCCATTGCTGATGGGAGTGCAAACAGGTACAACCACTTTGGCAATCAATCTGGTGCTTTCTCAGAAAACTGGGAATAGTACTACCTCAAGACCCAGCTATAGCACTCCTGTGGGGTCCACATGCGTACACATGTGTGTTGGCTTGTATTATGGTTGTACATCCACGCTGACCTCAGTTGACCTCAACCTCATCGCTCTCCACATTTTATACTGAGGCAGCATCTCCCTCTGGTTCCACAAATCTAGCTAACCAGCTTGCTGTGGGGATGGCCTGCCTCTGTCTCTGGAGGTCTGGGATACAACGGGGCCACTGTGCCTGCTAGGCTTGTACAAAAGTTCTGAGTATCCAAACTCCAGCTCGCGCATGCTTGCACAGCAAGCGTTTTACCTAGTAAGTCACCTCCCTCCCCAGTCTCTTTAATTTTATCTTCATTGTACATTTTGTTTTCTCTAGTTAGCACAGACTTTGTGGCTTTAAATGCGTGATTCTGTCAGCCAGAACATTTGCAATAAGCATTTTTCACCTTGATTATGGCATGGAAAATCTTTAGAGAACGACACAAAGACTATGCAATTCATTCCACTTTTAAATTCATCTCTCCAAAATAATGGTTCCTATTAATTAGACAACAAAAAGTGAGAAGGGGAAAAATGGAAAGTACAATTTTTTTTCATCTAAAGGTGAATTACTGGAAAAGATGTTAAACAGTTGGGCCAGATTTTAATGGCTTTTGAGATGGGTCTTAATTGGGTCTGACATGCGACCTGAATAGCTTGGCAGCTTCCCTATACATGAAGGTTCTTTTAAAAACTAATACTTAGAGTTATTCTATGTAATTAGTTCTCCAAATGAAAGGATACAATTGGCATGTTTCTGGGGCCGGGAGAATGTAGTAATCTAGACTCCGCAGCTCACGTTGCCATCGTCTGCCAAGGCATTTCCCTGAGCCGTGCCAGGACATCTGACCGACAGTAGGTACGAGGAGGGCGCATCTGCTCCATGCTGCCACTCTCCAACTGACAAGGTTTCAAGACTCGCATGCTTCTCTTTCTCTGTCGTACGTGTGTGCCACTGACAGACCCATAACCACATGGCTCTGATATGTTTAACAGATGTGGACATTGCAAGTGGCATGAAAGGCCACTACAGCCACTTCAAAGGAGCCATCCTGGGTGAACACGTACTTACTTGAGCTAAAGTTGAAGGTGGAATTTTGAATCAATGTGAAAGAGAGAAAAACTGAAGTTGACTTAAAATACTGTTTGGAAACGGCGTTCAGTAGAAACAATAACCGTGTTCAAGCACTGACACTAATTTGTTGATGAAAACGGAAATATTGACAAGTTGTTTTAACTCAAATCAAGACCAACAACTTGAATATTTACACATGTTGTCAAGGTTCTAAATAATCTTCTGGTTTACTTTAGATGAAGGAAAGGGTGAATACAGAAGATGTCCCCCTCAACAGAAAACTGCAAAGTGGATAAATGCACCACCACGAATGGCACTTCTTGGTATCAGCACAAACTGCATGAGATCATTATTTAAAAATATACTAACTCAAGTGCAATACAAAAAGCATTAGGTAAGATTCTGTGTCTGAAGGAGGAGATGGACCAAACATGGACACAACCTACTTTTTACATTGCTAGAGTACTACTTGTGAAATTTATCTGACATGGACGAAACCAAGTCTTGTTTTTATTTGAAATCATCACTACAGATGAGATAAAATTACATGGTAAGCTGAAAATAACAAAAGCTTGTCATAAACTTTTTTCAGAATTTAAAAAGCGGAATGCCAAAAAATAAAATAAAATAAAATAAAAAATGGAACACCACACGTACAGCAGGACCCACGCATGCCCATTGCAGTTGTGGCTTCTCGTTAGCTGCCTAAGCGCTTCACGTCCATGTTCAGGGCAATTTCTCGTGACTTTTCTCACTTGTAACTAAAAATCACCAATGAAGACAATTCTGAGATGGCAGCAGCCATTTCCTTAGGGGGATCACACACTCAAACATGGTCATCCACCTATGAGGTTCAGATGTGCCGTGGCAAACAGAAGCTATAGCTTGTTCCCTTATGAAGCGGGGAAAAAAGTTATAACCACGCTTTAGGAAGAGTCACAATATGTGGTTAACACAACCTGTAATGACACTCACGGGTGGCTTCATGGTGACCCCCCTGCCCCCGGCACGGCATTTGTACTAAGGCGACTTCCAGAGGAGCTCGCCATTGGCACCAATGAAGAACAGCTCCTCCCACATCATTTCTTTGTGTACCCATCACTTTCCGTGGCTGCATTCTCTACAAGGAGCAGCGTCTGAAGAGCACAACACAGCTCGGGCGGCGGCCTGTGGAAGAAATCTGAAGCTGCAGCTCTGTGCACACAGGCGTTCTTTTCCCACGGCGTTCGCTCCTCATGATAAGGGGCCTGTTCTCTCCTCGTAGGAACCAACGCATCATGTCTTCTTTACAGAATTATCACATTATGAGAAGATAATGAACCGACTCTGCCATATGAAGAAAAAAAATATCAATCTTCACCACAGACTTGATCAAAAAGAGAAGGAAGAGACGTGCCTGGCACAGAATGACTCTCAGGCCCCTCGCTGCAAGCATAGTTGTGGCGCTGGTTCTAATTGTCACCACAGACACAATCTCGCTGAGAGATTGTCTCCGTTAGGTCGTTCTGTGGGTGTGTCTGTGGGAGACTTGTCTTGATTGTATTCATTAGAGTGGGAAGACCCACCAGGTGTGCTTTCATGGGGCCTATACTAGACTATTAGGCAGAGAAAGCGAGCTTCGTGCGGAAGTTCCTGTGTAGCGGCTCACGTCACCCTGCTGGCGACTGCGCTGTGGTGGGAGCGGGAGCTTCAAGCTCCTACCTTCACTTCCAGAATGATAGACCCCACCTTTTCCAAGTTCCTTCCTGCCAGGGTGTTTATCACAGAAACAGAAAGGAAATTACGGCAACCGATCAGGGGAAACAGTGGTTCTCTACATCTGAGCAAACCAGGGCGTCCTGGATCCCGGCTGACCGCACCTCCAGTCTCCCTCCGGTTCCCTGGTGCAATACTTGGGCAGAGGACACATATTTGCAAATGTTCACACCATGTTAAGACTCACACTGAGTCTAGAATGTCACTTTCTACTTATATGCAGTACTAACTGTAAAAAATATCTGCACCTGGCATCAAAATGACACAGATTACGCTACTATAATCAACTCCTGTAAGCGAACACCTTTTAAATTTATACTCTATAAAAGCAAAAGCTAACTTCAGTATGAAAGTCAAAGTTTAGCAGATTGGAATTTTTGAGCTCCTCAACGCACATATTTTGTTAGTGTAATTTAAGAACATTTTGTCTCTTTGCCTACTTACAACAACAGAATCATGGTTATTCTTTTCCTTTCTTCCTGGAGTTTTCTGTCTAAACACTTGCGTCTTACATTAACACTACTTCTGGCTTGTGGGTGTCTATAACTGAGAGAAACCTTACACTGTTTTCTTCTTGAGCATAAGTTTGGCTACTATCCTACTCTACATTAAACATACAGAATAATGTTGAATTGAATGTGGGAATTTTGGGGTGGAGCCCTTACCAAGGACAGGCAATTTTTTTTTCTCACTTTTTCCTCACAAGCTTCAAATAGGGAGCCTATAAAATAAAGACCTTAAGGCTCGGGAAGGTGAGCTAATGCCTAGGGGCAGTTTAAATCAGGGAAAACAATTCACCATCCTGCCATTCTACCCTTCATTCTGAAGAGATGTTTGTAAATCCTAACATTCCAAAGATGACTATGGCTGATCTAACTCACTACAGCATGCTGGGGGTGGCGTTGCAGCCACGGGCTGGTGTGAATTATCACTTCCGGGGGGGGGGGGAGACTCATGAACTCACTGTAGTGGGCAAACACACAGCAGGTGGATTCATTCAAGTGCGGAGTGGCTGCTCTTCGGCCCTGTTGGCTGACCTACAAATCTCAACCTACTGGTTCACCATGCCCCTCGAAACTTGTGTCAGCAACGTCACCTTCTGAGGGCCTGGCACTTAGGAGAGTCACCCACTCTGCTCTCCAGTGCAGTCTGTCACAGGTGTCAGGAAACTACACCAGACAAAGCTGTCTGTAAGGTGACAGGGTACTTGTCATGTGTGACTTCAAGTTCACATTCATAGAGGAGACCAGAGGGAAAGAGATGAGCCTTCAGTCACAGGATGCCAGATTGCAGTGCGCTGTGAAGTGACTTAAGGTCCATTAATGGGTCTAGAACTATTCTGAATTTGAACCCACAGCACCAATGTCCAACTTCTGTGCCTTTGAAACTCTGTCTGATCGTGATTTTGGGTGCTGCCAAAATTTAAGGCAAGCTGCCTACCAGTCGATTTCTTTTGCGTTCTTATTTTAATGCTGCCTAGAGATCTAAGCGAGCTGCTTCCCCCCCCCCCCCAGGACCTCCAGGAAGAGGGGTGTCCCTAGCTTCCTGAGGTCAGCCCCGATGAGACCCACTTGCCACTTTGGACTTCTGTAACTATTTTTTTAAGGAAGGAAAAAAGACAAATCGGTATCATTTACACTGCCGCACCCACAGAAGTCCATGTGCACCAACCGCCACAAGCAACCACATAAGGCCTAATGGCCGCTTTTACCCCCTTTCCATCCCACATGTATTACATCCAGAACCAACAATGCAAAGTAGTGAGAAGCAAGGGGGGACGGGTCCCCACACTTGGGGATATTTATCGATGTCCTCCTAGGAGGTGGCTCCTTCACCTGCTTCTTCAGTTCTAAGCAATATATGATCTTAAGAGAGAACTTTGAAGCTAGGCAGGCTTTAGAAATTAAAGTTAATGAATGCCTCCTTTGGATTAACTAGCTACACAAATACAGAGCAGAGAGCAGAACACAGTGGCCTCCCCCAGGATGCCATGAAAGAAGAAGAAGAAGAAGAAGAAGCTTAACGCAGCTTCCGTTAGGGTGAGATATGATTCTGTCCTTCTCTGTTCATTCAGTTTGTAATACTTAAGAACCCAGACACCATTGTGTCTGAGTAATAACTTGATGAGCTACCTGGAAACTCTATAATGGGAAACTCTGATAAATTAAACCAATATCTAGTGGAATTAGAGTTTAGGGAAAAAAATGTCCCATGTGATAATTGCAAAACAAGCTGTTGCCAGCAGTAAAGTGCCCTGGTTACGTGTGGGGTGATTTAACAGTCCTGTTGAAATCATTTCATTGCTATAAAATGTAATTGCATTTTTAACCCAATATGAACCTTTTTACAAATGAAAGAGTAAATACAGAATGCTGTTTTCCTCTGCTGCCTCCAGTCAAGGGATGAGACAGTTAGTAACTGCACATCGTCTGATTAAGAGGCCACCATCAGGTGCTTTGTTTAATAAGAACCTGATGCTTAAAATAAAATAAAAATAGTGTTTGCACAGGCTGAATACTTCAGACACCATCCAGAAAGTTTTGAAAGAAATTGGAACACTTCACGTGGATGTGGGTGTGTGCACACCCACACCCACACATACCATATTTCGAAACAGTACCATTAGTTGAATGGCTCTGTGAACATTCAAGACTAAATTATCTTCCCAGAAAATCAAAATCATCTTTTTAAAATTAACAAGCAGAGCCTGCAACCCCATTCCTGGGAAGGTAGAAACAAGCAGACATCTGGGGCTCCTGAGGTATTGTATCCAATTTTGTCCTCTGACCTCCAAATGTACACACACACACACACACACACACACACACACACACACACACACACACACACTCCAATTATGGACAGACATAAAGGAAAGTTGAGCGCAATACTTGGGATCCAAACAAAAACATGTTTACATCCACTACAGCAATTTGCCGAGCAAAAGAAGCCGATCTCAAAAGACCATGTGCTAACAGATCTTAGCCTACAGACTTCCAGAAGGTTCCAGAGGTTGGTGGTAACAAGCAGAGGGAAAGATTCAGGGCAGAACAATCTTGGGTATGCTGCCCCATGTTGAGTGCCATGACCTTTCCAAAACCCACTGTCACCATAGCAGATGACCCACTATGGTACAGACATTGAGGGAAAGAACCCAAGGGGCTAAATTCACGGCCACGCCCCACGTCAAGTCCGCTCCTTTCCCTGGGCAGATATACCTCTTCTCCACCCTAGGCTGCTCTGTGGAGTTGCCAAGCGTCAGCTATAAGGGCCATTGCTCTGCGTGTGGCCCATTAATGTCTAGGGAACATTAGGTGACCTTTTCCACTTGTTCCAAAGCTTTAATAAATAAGTTACTTGTTTTTGATATTTTTAAAAACTTTTGATTAGCTCATTATTGTTTTGGTAATGAGCATAGATTTCCAACATTGTTCCTTATTAGTGTTTTATTTCTTGGGGGATTTTTAAGTAAAATTTGAAGGCCTTAGACATCATTTATTTAATGTATTAAACACTTGCGGGACACAAAATTATTTAAATGTACTCTAATTTAAAGCATGATGAATGAGTCATTATTTAACTGATGTTAATTGCTCCTGCCCAACTAACGCAGTTTCTTCTGTGGTTCAGACTGTGGTGCCTCTAAGGATCTGTTTTTACGGCAAACTTGGTGACACTGTTGACCTCAGTGAGAAATGGCTCCTCAGAGAGGCCTAAGCACAAGGCACTGGGATGGCTGCAATGTTCCTTGAGAAAACATTTATCCTGAGGGTTTCCAATCTCTCTCAAACACCGTGATGCTGCTTGGCATCAAAGCCAAATAGTTATATAGGATATAAAAATATTGAAACTGTCAGTTTTTTAAAAATCTATTTGCTAATGCTCAAAGTTACTATTGTTAAATGTTTGGAACCTATTTTTGTTTTTGAGGACACTTCAGACAAACTACTTTACATCCTCACTGTTGGGTTTGAGAGTGTCCATCTGTCCTCACCTTCCCAGCATTTGCCATCATTTGTTTTCTTGCTCAGCTACCACGTGACCAAACTGTAGATAGCACATACTCATCTAAGAAACTCTAAGTCCATCCACCATGGCAGGACTTGCTCATTCACAAAGGCTAAGCTGTGGGACCAGTCTGGGTGGCCATCGGTGAAGGGATAAATGAGATGATTCATACAATGGTATGTCAGCCTCAAGGAATAAAATTGCAACATTTGCCATCAAATGGATGCACCTGGGGATATCAACTGACTTCCGTATTATAAAAACAACTGCCACACATTTTCTTTCACTTGAGGATCCTAGACTTTATACAGTTATATAAAATTTAAGTATGGAATCTCTCTGTATTACGTGTGTGCACAGACATTCAACAGACTAAAAGGAAACTTGCATTTGTCATGCTCAAGTTAAAGGACGTGTTAAAAGTATGCGCACTCCCGCGTCCAGTGAGCCACTGAAGAAGTAAGTGGAGGCTGAGCTGAAACGCGGTGATGGCCCCCAACACTATCTCAGCAGAGACAGAACTGCTCTTTTCAGAGCTTATTCCTTGCCCAAATTGGGAAGCTTTCTCTGGTGGTGATGCAACAGACCCAGTGTCCCTCTCACATGCAGATAGTGAAGGGAAACAGACACTGTGTTTAATACAGTTTGTTCATGATGCAAATGCATGAGCTACAGAGCCAAATTTAAGGTGACAGATAAATGCATTTTTGCAGATTCTTTTCTGCCGTGAGCTTAGCTCAGTTATTGTTCGATCAGAGCACATCCCCCCAGACCAACAACACCAGATAATTGAGTTATAAACAGGTGAAGAACAGTAGGATGCAGCTCCTCACCACATGAGGCTATGTCAAGCTTCAGGGATGACTTCATCATTAGCACACAGCTTGCCCCACGATCATTATCTATCATTTCATTGATGAGATCGTAGCCATGGCTTATGATATATCATCCCTGTCCGTTGCCATAGCTTTTCAGTAGGGCTCAGCAGGTAGAAAAAATTCTTACAGATTTGGATCTCTCCTTCTGCTGTGTATTCCCAGCAATCTGCCGTTTATTTTAAAAAGGAAAGAAAAGAAAAGAAAAAGCAAGAAAATATAGCACTTCTACCAAAAGATGTCCACTGATAAATCAATTGGAATTTCTAAGATTGTTGGTTGGGACTTTTTGAGCCCATTTCTGCCTTGATCGTTCTATGTGTGGTCAACCAGGAAAGGAGGGGAAAGCAGTGTTTTTCTCATCCTTGCTACGTCAGGTTCTGGAAACTCCATCCCTTGATCTTCACTGCAAACCTACAAGGGCAATGGCACAAACAGAAAACCTCAACAATGAGGTAGGAAGAGAGAGGGGCCTTCCCCAGACCAGGGCACTCTTTTGATCATCACTCTGGGCTAAATTTTACCCATAATCAGCTGGGTAGAAATTATGAAGTACACGGTTGATAACTTGCATTTTTACCATGGCAACAACTTGTCTAAAGCCAGCCAGCTAGGGTTTCAGCATAGACAACCCTGACACCTCCATAGACTATGAATAGAAGGTTCCAGAATAGTCAATGTTTGGCATTACATTAGTTCTTCTCAAACTGTCTGTAGTAAAGAACTTTCTGTCTCTCTCAGTGGGTCTGTCTTTCTCTTTCTTTCTTTGTCTCTCTCTTCATTTCTAATACTCTGTTTACCACTGTACTGCAATATGATAAAAAATGACTTGTTAAAAATAAAATGAAAATGCAAAACAAGGTATACAGAAGACAAGCTCAGTTATTTTAACTACTCAAATATTTAATTATACAAATATTTTAATTTTTTTCAGTGACAAAAAGCCCAATGATCATGCTTAGATGTTGACACAAAGCCAAGGTGTTGTAGCTGCCCACACTTGACCTCTGTTTTCATCTTATTAAGAATGATGACCAGTAATTCTCAGGCCACCTGAGGTTCAGAGGCCACAATCAGCATGTCAAGGAGGAAGACCTACAGAGGCCAGCCTTCACCGTCATCAGTACCACTACCACCACCAACAGCACCCCTCTCCCAGACTCACTGCACCCCTTATCCCAAGACATTATGCTTAAAAGCACCGGAAATGTACTGCTGTTCGGAACTGCTGCTGTTTGAGTGTGAACAGAGGCATAGGTGTAATTCCAGCACCAACACTGCCGGCATCCTATGACAGCAAGCCAAGCCTCCTTCGTTTCTGCCCCCTTCCTTCCTAATTTCTTAAGTTGTTCTTTAGAGAAAGAGTTTCTTTGGCTGATTTGAGAAGTGGACAGTCTACTCTCAGAGTATTTAGTATCTAAATAAAACATTATGTGGTTCTTTGTCTTAAAATTAAGTTTTAGAAGCCAAAAGCTTTGAGTGTGGACTATGCTCTTGTTATTTGGAGTGGACTTCTGGAAAACACTACAGAATTTCTTGCCAGTGCACACACTCAGCTCCACTCTTCTCCTGGGGCGCCCCTGTGCATTCTGTGTGCAATTTTCCATTAGCACTTAAGAAAGATTAACACAATGGAAATGTGATGTAATAAGTGCCAAATGAATACCATGTAATTACAACATTACAGGCTCATGTATATAATTTTAAGTCCCATGGCCTTCTTTTATTAACCTGACTTAGAATTGACATAAACTTAGATTTACATGAAAATGCCCTCATAACTACAGTAAGATTTTCACCGTTGTGAGCAACAACTAGAAGGCAAAATAAGCAGCAGTCAGCTCACATGCCATTCTTCTTCTTTCAGGAGCATTGCTGGAGGTGATAATTATGTGGCATTTAGAGTGACATGCTTTCCTCTTTGTTGTATCTCTAGGTATACAGGGAAGTATATCACAAGTGAAGTTAAAATGTAAACTTTGGAATTTAAATGAGATGTAAATGCTATCACTTCCTTAGCACCATGGCATAACCTTAGATCACCACATTTTTAACCCCAAACTCTCAATATCAAACTTCTAGTGTCTTAAATTAGGTAGGAGAAAAGTAAGGACCATTTAACTGTGCAACAGTGACCATGAGCTCATGTTAATAGCACATAAAACTAAACTCATATCATGAAATAAGAGCTCAAAGGGGTTCTTTTGCACTTTTTTGTTATTATTACTAAAAAGTGGTCACTAATAAAACAGTGTGCTGTAAGTTAGTATTGATGCCAGTTACATCTAGGTGTTTCAATTATAATAATTTTCAACAGTTCCATTGTAAAAATCCAGTTTGAATTGACAACCTTAAATTGATTGATTAATTACCACCATTAAGACAATAAAAGCATTCCTTTTGCAGAATTTTCACACATGTCCAAGGGAGGCTGATCTTAAATTAGCTTTTTTTTTTTAAGAACCCAAAATAAAAACTGCTTGGAGTCCTTGCTAATGAGATAATCACAAGCATTTCATCATTTGTAAACGAAGGAGCGTTTTCACATTTCTTGTCATTAGCAGAATGACTTTTTAATGGATATTGCAATAGCTTATATCAGATAACCAGACTGAGATTCAGTCTTTCCTGCCAAGTACAAAATTAAACAGCATGCTCCCATCTTACTGAAATTGCGGCTGCACTTCCTTAAAGAGCCAACATGGCAAATCATCATTTTTTCCTACAGATGCATTTTTCTGCAACAAATAACCTTTGCTTGTTTCAGTGGCCCCACCCAACATTTTCTCAAGCCACACTACATAAACAAAGTGGGTAATGGGAACAAATCTTATTCATTATAAGATTTTATTTCTTCCAAGATGATATTAGTCTAAGCAAAACAAGGAATTATCATGGAATTTTTAAAGAAAGACTTATGAGTGAGGCAGTAACTTAGAAGAATCCTCAGTGAGATATTCCTCTAGCAATGATGGGAACAAAAAAAAATGTTAAGTGGCATATACTCACCACAAACATGGCAGCAGGGACAAAGCTTGGTCAGCCAATGAGCTTATTTGGGTTTCTTACAGGAGCACATGTGACTCAGAGAGCTAGACGATCAAAAGTGATAACAACTTATAAAAGCTATAACCCCGGGCACCCTGTTCACCTTGCAGGAAGATGCACCAGTGACTCCCCTCTCCCCACAGTCACAGACTGGATGTGCTTTGGAGAGCACTCTTGTGAATCTGTAACCTCATGTACTTCATTCATTCCTAAACCATATGTGTTTCCCTTCTCCCTCCAGAGCGAGGGAGGGTGTGTGGGGGGGTGGGGGGTATTTTAGTTCAGAATGACCATCTGTGGTGTCCCAAGGAGAGTGGAAAGAGCCAATAACCAAGAAGGAAGTGACAGTGAAGATAAAACAAAGACCAGAAGCCAGGGTGACTCAATAACTACAGGAAATAGTCTCCAGCCCCAATCCTAGACCCCCAGTGTGGAGCCTGGACTCATGCGGCCTCCAGAGGACGTTAGGAGAGCTCCCATAGACACGAGACTCCAGCGTTGCGAGAGATGCACAAGACAGACGCACGGCTAATTAACTCCTCCAGAAGTTCACAACGATTCGACTAGTGAATTTAAGACTATTTTGTTAAGTTGTCATTGTTATTTATGGGGAGAGCATGAGGCAGGATCGCCCAGTTCAGTCAGGCTCACTGAGTCCTGGGATTGTGGCTGTGGCCCTCATGCTCCCTGACATCCTGCCGTACAAGAACTGTTGTGTGTCTAGGGTGGGATGTCTGCGCTGAGTGTGAACAGCAGGAATCACAAGTATTGTCAGAAGGCACACTTACTTCATTGTAGCTATTTTTACGTCTCTCTGCACTGATATTCCTGAACTCAGGGCTGCAGTCACCTGACACACAAATGGGATTAGCTTTTTGTCTAAGGAAATTACTGTTCATAATGAACGAGCCTCTTCACGCTGCCAGATATGTGATGGAAATATGTCTCCCCTAACTTCAGGAACTGTTCAAAAAAAAGTTGTCTGTTCCTTAAACAGAGTCCACATCAGTAATATAGAGACAGGCTATGCTTTCTTCTCGTCAAGCATTACACGGTACAATGCTGAGTAAAGAAATTTAAAGCATTGTTCTAGGCGTAGGCCTTGATTTTAACCATCAGTTTGACAGCTAATGTTAAGCTTCTAAGGCAGGATTCTCTGTCCGCAGTGCACACACCCAGGCCCTCCTCTGATAACACATCCACTTGCTCCTCACTGTGTACACAGTGACGTTAGAATAGCGGTAAGCAAGATTCTATGAATCATTTGTCCAGCTCAGCCACTAAGATTTGAGCATAAAAATCAACAGCAAAGTTAATTGCAGCTCCACATCAAAGAAGCATCTTTCTTACAGGAAGATGTCTTAAAACTTGGTTTCGTTCATATATGGCTTATTATAGACATTATTGTTGGGAAAGTCTCTACTAAATGCTGATATTAGTGTAAGAGGATGTTGTCTATTCCCAAAATACCATATTGTAGTCTGTCAAAATTTCCATTACTGAATATAAATACTTTTCTCATATAAACAACCAGTAAATTAACCCCAAAGCTTCTTGGGTTGCTTAAAACCCAGAAATAGTCAGTTTTCCCATGAAGATTAGGAAGTCGGTTTTCAAAAACTATTTCAGTAATTAGAAGTATTTTTGCAGAATATTTTCTTCACCGAATGTTAAAAATGGTGTAGTTTGGATTTTTGACATAAACAGTGCTCGTAGAAAAGAAGAGTGAGCTACAAGCCATCTGCTTCACATCCACAAATACATTTCCAGTAGCAATCTCTACTGGGGCATTATGTCAGAGAAATGCTTTAAGACGAGAATAATGGCTTCGTATATGATATCACATTGGTCAGATGTTTTTAATACTTTTAAAATAATAGGCTTGAATGTTCTGAATATGTTTTAGCATCTACTGGCATCCCTGTTGCTTTATATTTTTAACTAATCCTCATATTTAATTAAAAGCATGGCTTTGGGGGTACACAGCCAGAAGAAGTACTCCCATAAGCTACTCCCACCCCTCCAGCTCTATAATATCCTCTCTGGGGGAGGCCTGCCAGTCCTAGGGTGATCCAGGCCTGTGGGTCCCCAGGAACAGCCAGGCTAGAGCCCACCCAGCCTTTCTACTATCTCCAGGTACAGCTGGAGACACAAAGGCACATCCAGGCCTGTGGGTCCCCAGGAACACCCAGCTGGCAGAAGGGAGCACCCTGCTCTTCCCTGAGCTCTACTATCAGACAAAGGCTCTACCTGCCTCCCAGAGGAGTCATATCAGCATCAGGAGCATCCATCCAAGAACAGGGTCAACCAGATGGCTGAAGATCAGTGTAAGAACACAATCAACAAGAGCCAGGGCAATATGACATCATCAGAGCCCCACTATTCTACTACGACTATTCCTGGACATCCTGACACAGCTGAAGCAGAAGAAAACAACCTAAGTCCAACCTTATAAAAATGATAGAGGCCTTAAAAGAGGATATGAATAAATCCCTTAAAGAGATACAGGAAACTTCAGTCAAACAGGTGAACAAAATGAATAAAACTGTCCAAACTCTGAAACTCAACAAAGAAGCAATAAAGAAAACACAAACTGAGGGAATCCTAGAGATGGAAAACCTAGAGAAGAGAGGAGGGAAAAGACACAAGCACCACCAAGAGATGAAAGAGAGAATCTTCAGTGTAGAAGATTTAATTGAAAAAATAGATACATTGGTCAAAGACAAGACAATGTCAAATCTGTAACGTTCCTGACACAAAATATCCAGGAAATCCGGGATGCTATGAAAAGACCAAACCTAAGACTAATAGGAGTAGAAGAAAGAGAAGACTCCCAGCCCTAAGGCCCAGAAAATATTTTCCATAAAATCATAGAAGAAAACATTCCCCAGCTAAAGAAAAAGATGCCTACAAATATACAAGAGACTTACAAGACACCAAATAGATCAGACCAAAAAAGAAAATTCTCCCAGAATATATTATTCAAAACAATGAATCTACACAACAAAGAAAGAATATTAGAAGCTGCAAGAAAAAAGGGCCAAGTCACACATACAGGCAGACCTATTAGACTGTAAAAGTAGGAAGATCCTGGGCAGGTGTCTTACAGGCTCTAAGAGACCACAGATGTCAGCTCCAAGTATTATACCCAGCAAAACTTTTAATCACTGCAGATGGAGAAAACAAGATATTCCACAACAAAAATAAATTTAAACAGTGTCTATCCAAAAACCCATCCTTATAGAACATAATAGAAGGAGAACTCCAACCCAAGGAGACTAACTACAGCCAGGAAAGCACAGGAAATAAATAACTCCACATCAGCAAAACCAAAATCAGGGAAGTACACACATATTCTACCACTAACATGAAAATAACAGGAAGTAAAAATCATTGGTCATTAATATCTCTCAACACCAATGGATTCAATTTCCCAATAAAAAGACATAGGCTAAGAGGATGGATGCAAAAACAGGATCTATCATTCTGCTGAGTACAAGGAATACACCTCAATAAAAAAGATAGATATTATCTCAAAGAAAAGGACTAGAAAAAGGTTTTCCAAGTAAATGGACCCAAGTAACAAGCTGGAGCAGGCATTCTACTATCTAATAAAATAGACTTTAAACCAAAATTAATCAAAAGAGATGGGAGAGGATAATTCATGTTCATCAAAGAAAATAATTCCACCAAGATGGCATCTCAATTCTGAACGTCTATGACCCAAAAGCAAGAGCATCCTCATCAGTAAAAGAAACATTACTAAAACTTAAATCCCACCTCAAACCCCACATATTAATAGTGGAAGACTTCAAATCCACACTCTCACCAATGGACAAATCATCAAGACAGAAACTAAACAGAAAAGCAATGAAACTAACAAGTGTCATGAATCAAATGGACCTAACAGATATCTATGAAACATTTAACTGCAACACAAAAGAATATGCCTTCTCTTAACACCTCTTTGAACCTTGTCCAAAATTGACCATATACTCAGTAACAAAGCAAGCCTCAACAGATACAAGAAAATTGAAATAACACCTTGTATCTTATCATACCACCATGGATTAATGGATTAAAGCTGGATTTTAACAGAGAGAAGGGGGGGAGAGAACCTACAAACTCATGGAACCTGAACGACACTCTATGCAATGACTTCTGGGTGAGGGAAGAAATAGAGAAAAAATTAAAAATTTTCTAGAATTCTATGAAAATGAAAGCACAGCATACCCAAACTTATGGGACACAGTGAAAGCAGTGCTAAGGGGAAAGTTCATACTACTAAGTGCCTTCATAAAGAAATTGGAGAGTTCTCATGCTAGAAATTTAAAAGCATATTTAAAAGTCTAGAACCAAAAGAAGTAACTGTCATCTGAGATGCTTCATCCAGCAGCTGATGGAAACAGATGCAGAGACCCACAGCCAAACATTTAGGGGGAAACTCAGGAAAGAGTAAGGGGAGAAGTTGAGGGAGCTGGAGAGGTCAAGGGTACCACAAGAAGACCTACAAAGTCAACTAACCTGGACACATGGGGCCTCACAGAGACTGAACCACCAACCAAAGAACATGGATGAATTTGTCCTAGGCCTCCTGCACATGTGAAGCTGATGGCCTACTCGGTCCTAATGTTGTCCCCCTAACAATTTGAGTGGGGGCTGTCTCTGACTTGGACTCTTCTGCCTCTGTCTGGATCCCGTTTCCTTAACAGAGCTGCTTGTCTTGCCTCAGTGAAAGAGGAAGCACTTTGTCCTGATGCAATTGATGTGCCAGGGTGCTGGGTTGGGTTGGTACCCAGGGGGAGGGGTAGTGGTAAGGGGGTATGGGAGAAGTAAGTAGAAGGACAGGACCAAGAAGAAAGTAGGGAGTGGGGTTGTGATTGGTATGTAAAATGAAAGATAAATGAATAAATGAAGAATAAATCCCAAACAACAACAATAATTTAATATTATATACTCCTTATTATGAGTATTTTATTTGAGTTTATAAACAAAATCTTATAGGTAAATAGTTATGATCTTAAGAAGACAAGGTTATTATCTTAAGAAAGAGAAAAAATGGTGGTGTAAATGAAAGTGTATCTGTGTAAACAAAAGATCAGCTTTGAAGAAAAATGTGTGAAAAGAACAAATGAGCACAGCAAGTTTTCAGATATCTCTAGCCAAACCATGACCTTAGCTGCACGGCAGAGACCCTGGCCTTTGGCAATCCTATGGGATCCCTGTCTCCCAGAGTCTCCGCATATGCACATAGTGAGTGAGCAGGGCAGAAACAGGCTGTGCTATGTGCTATGTGGAAAACTGTCACACAAACACTGTCAAAGTGTTACCCTAGGTGCCAGGTGTTGATCTCAGTTTCTCAATCCATCACTTTCTAGTGCCTTGGTCACAGTTAATCAATCAGTGCCATGGTGGGCAGTCTCTCTGGGTTTTGAGCCAGGAGAGGAACATGAAGTGGTAGGATCCTTAAGTGTCTCCATCTCTCACCAAACAGGCTTCTCCTACCAAAAACTCCACTCAAATTCTCTTCAGGTTCTCCCTACAAGAACAATACCATTGAGGGGAAACTGTTCAGGGACCAAAGGGCAACTTCTGTGCTAAGTTGCCTGGCTGAGAACTTCTGCACTTGCTGTCAGCATCACTCAAGTGGGACTCACAGCAGCCAACAGTTGGCAGCACTCCTCTGAACACTAAGGTCTAGGAAAGAAGTCACTCTAAACAAATGAGAGCAATGAGACACATATTAAAGGCGGCAGAGGGTGGCAGCGGGTGTGCGGCTTATAGGTCCTACTGTACCTAAGCAGAGGGTGGCAGCGGGTGTGCGGCTTACAGGTACTGCTGTACCCAAGCAGAGAGTGGCAGCGGGTGTGTGGCTAACAGATCCTACTGTACCCAAGCGGAGGGTGGCAGCGTGGTGGGTGGCTTACAGGTCCTACTGTACCCAAGCGGAGAGTGGCAGTAGGTGTGCGGCTTACAAGTCCTACTGTACCTAAGCAGAGAGTGGCAGCGGGTGTGCGGCTTACAAGTACTGCTGTACCCAAGCGGAGGGTGGCAGCGGGTGTGCGGCTTACAGGTACTGCTGTACCCAAGCAGAGAGTGGCAGCAGGTGTGCCGCCTACAGGTCCTACTGTACCCAAGCAGAGTGTGGCAGCAGGTGTGTGGCTAACAGATCCTACTGTACCCAAGCGGAGGGTGGCAGCGTGGTGGGTGGCTTACAGGTCCTACAGTACCCACAACAGGAATCTGGTCCTCGGTGAAGTTTGTCTCCAAAAAAGAGGCTAAAGAGTGAATATCTGGAGTTGCCCTTAGTGGTAGCTCAAGAAGAGGCGACGCTATGACGTCACCTACAATACAAACATGAGGCTTCTTTTTTTGATGACCTTGGAGCCACAAATCAGTGATAAAAATACTTTCAATGAAACAAAATCTCCAGGAAGACCAAACCAAGAGCTTTGCATCTCCATCCTAATGTTAGCTAGAATAGCCATGCTATAGAGTCACACATTTCAGCCACCCCCAATCATCTTCACCAATTTAGTGAATAACACTCAGACACTGACAACTGTGACACTGTCAGGGACATTTAAGTGCAAAGACCTTCTCTATTTCTGCCTTAGTTTTCCGTTGTTGTGATAAATCACCAGGGTGAACTTAGCGGGGAAGGACTTAACTGGGCTGTGGTTGCAGAGAGCTGGAGTCTATGATGACAAAGCAAAGGTGGTAGCAGAAACAGCCGAGAGCTCACAACTCAAGGCAAGCAGGACCCAGAGGGAGATCACTACAAACAGGGTGGGCTTTTGAAGCCTCAAAACCTGCCCCAGTGACAGACCTCATCACACAGGGCCAACAACTCCTAATCCTTCCCAAACAGTTTTACCACCTGATGGCCAAGCATTCAAACATATGAGCCTAGGGTGAGAAGAGGGTCATTATTATTCAAACCACCATAACATTCCAGTTTTTCTTAATTATTAGAATAAAGACATTTGAGATAGAGAATTTGACAGCTGCTTTGAGCAGAAAGTCAGTTACTTTAATAATGCACTTTGAGAATTTCATGATGTTCTGAACCTTATTCTAGGATAGGAGGATATGTGCCTAAGATTTTGAATCAGAAGGCTTTTTCAGGGACTCCCTAGGTAGGAAACCCTCTGACAGAAACTATTTTTCAGTGGGCATGGTGACACACACCTGTAATCCCAGCACTTGGGAGGCTGAGGCAGGCAGATCTCTGTGAGTTCGAGGCCAGGCTAGTCAACAAAGCAAGTCCAGGACAGCCAAGATAACATAGAGAAATCCTGTCTTAAATAACTGAAAAAGAGTGGAAACATTTAAAAAAAAGAAGGAAAATATTTATCACTGGGTTAGAGGCTGTGTCTTAGGGCTGTTTAGCTTCTCCTAGACAATGCTCAACTGCTGAACACACAGACCAGTGGCCTCCGGATGATCTAGGTGGTTGATTTGCTGGGGCCACCTGATTACTGTACATCGCACCTGGCCAACCTCAAAATGTTCTCAAAAAATGATTACAACATTTTTTTAAAAATGCACCCCCATGTGTGTGTGTGGGGGGGCATGTGCGTGTGCATATGTGTGTGCACGTGCACACACGCGCGTGTGCTGCAAGAGGCACATGTCAACACTGAGAATCTTCCTCAGATGCTCTTCACCTTACTTTTTGAGGCAGGGTTTCTCAGTGACCCTGGGGTTCCCCTACTGACTAGAATGATCCGTGGAGCCCCAATGGGTCCTCGGCCCCTGTGTCCCAGCATTGGGACGAGGAGACTGTCATGTTAGGGTTTCTATTTTGATAAGACACCATGAGCAGAAACAACTTGGTGAGGAAAGGATTTATTTTGCTTATAGTTCCACAACAGAGTCCATCATGGGAGGAGGTCAGGGTAAGAACCTGTCAGGAGCCTGGAGGCAGGGAGTGTGGCAGAGTCCACAGAGGATCACTGCCTATTGGCTTGCTCCTTGTGCCTTAACTACAGATACTTCCATGGAGACATTTTCTCAACTGGGATTCCTTCTTCCCAGATGACTCTAGTTTGTATACTAGTTGATTGGAGCTGGGCAGCCCAGGGACACACGTCACCACACCTAAGTTTTCATGGTTGAGGATGTGAACCGCCCCCCCCAAGCCAACAAGAACCTTTTGTGTAGCTGTCCTGTCAGCACCTAACACAGACTCAAGCAGGGCAAGTTGGCTTCCTTTTGGTACCCAGGCCCTGAAGTAGACTGCAGATAATTAACAATCATTCCAGAACTTTACAGACACATGTTTCAAAGAAAACAGTTTGAGTCTATTATATCATTTAACAAATGAAAATTCAAAGAATCTTTCAAAGATCTGTAAAGACCTGGGTTACCAGAATGGTTCTGCTGTTCAAGAAACCATACACGAGAGCGCGCACACACACACACACACACACACACACACACACACACACACACACACACATTCTCTCTCTCTCTCTCTCTCTCTCTCTCTCTCTCTCTCTCTCTCTCTCTCTCTCTTTCTCTCACTTACATACAATACACACACACTCACACACATGCACACACACACACACAAACCTTCAGAATAGCGAAAACTGTTAAGAAGCAAACAACAGATACAAATTAAAGTAAACAATCTTATTCATTTACAGGATAAAAATATCTGAGTGGGGTGTCCCAAGAAATAGAGACATGTTTTAAAATTCTGTAAAATTTCTTTTAGAATAATAAAACACTAGAAAATCTTGCTCCAAATAATAGAAATACTAATTATAACTTACACAATCTCCTCATTGCTCTAGAGAACTTCAGTATACAGTGCGTAGAATCTTAAATACACATAACATTTACTTTTGTATATTTAAGATGTGTGGCCTTTACATGACATGTGTTTATAGTTTAATTATACAACAGCACTGGCATGGATGTGCCAGGAACACTCAGTAGTGAAATGTACACACAGCTGAACGTTCCACACCCAATGCAAAGCCAACCCCACACCTAAGGACTCTTCCACCCTTTGAGAAATGATTCAACACAATAATTTCTAAGAGCAGAAGTTTTTGTTGTTGTCATTGTTGTTGTGTGGAGCTGGATTTGAAGATCAAATAAGGTCAAATTTTCATTAAGGGACTGAAGTCACGGCCTGGCATTATTCTTCCAGTTTAGAATATCAATTCTTTAGTGACCATTCTGAGCAGTTAGTGCAAACATTTGCATAGCATTTCACTACACATAGATTAAGCTAATAGCACAAAGAATGATGATTTCTACCAAATAATTTCATTACAGGTAAGACAACCTGGTGAAAGGGAGGCTATAGAAAGGGTCCCAAGCTTGCACTTTAATGTAGGTGTTCACATACTTTGGAAACACTGAACTTTTTGTAGAACGAAAGCTATTTACATTTTGGCTTCTACATAGTAATGACTTTAAGTGAGAAAGGAAATCTTCCTACTGGCCTGAATTAAACACTCTACAGGATTTTTACATATAACAAGAAACTAAAAACTTAAAACAAAGATGCATTATTTCTCATGGTTCTACAGGCTAAAAGGGTTTGGGTTCCACTCTGTGTGATGTCCACTGGGCTCACTCTGAAACTATAAACAGCAGGGCAGGCTGGTGAAAGATTCCAGAAAGTCTTTTTCCCACCTACAACAGTGGGAAGATGCCTGTGGCTTCAATTGCTCGTATTATTTCATGACACCCCTCCAATTTTGCATCCTTGGAGGCCTCTCCCCTTGACCTCCATCTCCAGCATGTTAGAGGAGACACATAGTATAGTACCCAGATTGCACAGATCGTGAGACCCCTGAAAAAGACCACCAGGACTCGATACCAGGGCAACATACACAGGGTCCTGTATTACGGGCTCAAGCTCAGACCACATCCTTCCTGATGCAACAGGATAGGAGAGAGACACTGGAGTTTCAAGGGCAATGGGTTTATAAAGGGGAAAAACTGTAAGCGGGATTGTGGGTCACAGGAATGTCGACCTTCAGGCAGATTGAGTGGAGGCTGAGTCTCGAGGGGGAAGTTTCTTTTCATCTCAGGAACATTGGGAGCTGATCATTTCTAGTCGCTCCGGTGGAGTTTCTGGGGACTGATGGCAGGTGCAGTTTACAGCAGTATGTGGTCATTGCCAGAGTACAGGGAGGAGGGCACCTAGAGGACAAGTTCTCACAGAAAACACCAACCATGGCATTAGTTACAGGACATTCAGAACATGGTGTTAGTTACAGGACATACCAACCATGGCATTAGTTACAGGACATACAGAACATGGCGTTAGTCTGGTCCTTACAATAGTACCCAAGTTTGCAAAGACAGCAACTGCCCAAGATGGAGGAAAGCATTAAACTGCATCCTGCCTGCTGATACCACATTGGCCCTAAGACGTGACCAAGAAACATCACTGTGAGGTCGAGAAAGAGGTTAAACTGGGGCCTATGTACGTCAGATATGTTCAGGGACAGAATCTCTATGAAGAGGGAAAAAATCCTAATGTCTTCCTCCACTTATTTCTTTACATTAATTCTATAATAAAAAATGTATACGTTTTAAAGAAATAATTGTCATGTTTTAGTACATCCAAGGGAGCATTATAAAATCAAGTTCTAAGTCAATTTTAAACTAAAAAAAACAATTACTATGTACCCCTTAATGTTCTTTTCACACATTTATAACTACAGTTTTATAAGAAATACTCCTAACAAAAAAGAAAGGCCAGATATACAAAGTTTTAAACACCCAAGATCACTGGTATGACTTCACTGCTTTTGCAAATGAGGGAGTCAGACAGAATCAGGAATGTGATGAACACTTGCCGGAACCTGTGTTGTCTTTTTAAATGTGTTTTACTCCCAATTAAATAACTAAAACTCCTGAGTATTTGAAGTAAGAAATTATCATGAAGATGACTTTGGGGTTGTGGGAGGCACCTAGGAATAGAGGAGAAAACAACCAACCGTTACCTTGATGGATCTGGGGTACAACCCCCCCAACAACAGAGGACCACTCACACAGAACACCGTGCAGGCACATCACAAGAACTGCTGCTTCATGAATGTGTGATGATCACTGCAATTAAAAGTCATTATCATTTGATCTAGTCATATTGTTATTCTAATATTTTTCTTAACAACCATACACCATACCATCAAACGACGCAAACTGCCATATACATCTCCAAGGTTTTTATTTGTTTATAGTAACTATTCATTGTGGCACGCATAGGACTAATAAGTTACATCCAGAGTTACTAATTTTTTATTTTGGTGAAATAAGCAGAGTGCATTATTTAATTTTGTAACACAAGCTTTTTGCAAAAAAAAAAAAAGATTTCTTAACTACTACTTGATTTTTAAAAATGAGAATGATTAGGGAGGAAAAGGTCCTGGAAGTTTCTAGAGCTGGAATATCATTAGAGATCTTCATTGGCACCAACAAGAAACACCTGATGGAGGAGTAGAAAGTCCATAGCTTGTTATGAATATGCAATCAGGAATATTAAAGGTAAAATACAACAAAGGGAGGAACGCATGACCTGCGCACTCTGGGAAAGCAGCTTAATTATGCCAGTTACAAGAGTCGTGTCCGTGTCCCCCTCCCCCCTTTGAATGAAGTCCAGCTTTAATTAAATCTTCCAGGCTATCAGATGTAGGTGCAGATTAGCCTTAACCATCCATTGTTCTTTTTCAGTTCCTGCAGGGTGTACCAGCAGCAAGGGAGAGACAAAAGACTAGCATTGCAGTGACTCCTCAAAGATCCCTTCATAATTCTATAATTAATTAATTAGGTTAGCTTCATCATTCCCCCATCTTATCCATGCCCTCATGCACGGTAACCACATTCAGAACCAAAGGCCACACTGATCTCCTGGTCATTCTCTCACTAAGCCAGTGGATATTTCTTATCAAATGATCCCCATTGATTTCCTTCAGCAGATGCAACAGAGAGCAGTCACCCAGTGACCTAATAACCATGCAGGCTGGGCGACTACCTGCCTCTCTGAATGTTCACCTGAAGTTAGGGCGCCTGACCTTGAATAATACCTGTGGCCTGTCTAGTTCTCGAAAAACAAAACATGCTTTTGCATTTCTATTTCTTCCTATGGACAATAAGGATCCAGAATAATCCATTATAATTCATATTCTCTATGGTTGAAAAAGAAATCCAGTTCCTCAGAAGAAATTTAAGTATCGGCCTAAGGCCGGGCATGGGCAACACATCTCTTATGGGAGATGAGGCAGGAGGATCACAAGTTTAAGGCCAGCCAGGCTACCTACCAGACTACCTTAAAGACATCCAATAAATAAATATCTTTCAGCAACAAATCATAATCTTCCAAGACCTCAACATGGGTCTCTCTTCATATTTTCTGGGAAGCAGGACACTGCCTGTGCCTTTTCCTATACTTTTAAACTATTAAACCATGATGTAAGTGCATGACCAAAGAACACCAAGTGCTAAGAGATGGGAGGCCTTGAGGAGAACACCATGTGAGGGTGTGCACGGATTTGAGGAGTCTGCGTGGGCTCAGTGAACAGAAGAAAGCACATAGCCTACAGGAGAATAGGGTGCCCATCTTGCGAAGGAACGGAGTTTTGGCAAAGCTCATACGTTCTCTGATGTCGGAAGAGCATGTGTCTGGGATGAAAGCAAGCAGAGCGGTATACCCTTCACTGCTGACAAAGGCTATCAAGAGAAAGGCAAGGCTGCTATAGAACATCCAGGACTTTGTGGCGTTCAGTCTTTGTCTCTTCAAATAGTGAATACTGACAGTCGGGAAAAACAGTTTCTTGACCATGGGGTCAAATTTTAGGACTACTCAAAAAGAAAATGTTAGGATGAAAAGAGAGGAAGGTGAGGAAACAAGAAGAGGGGTGGAGGAGGTGAAGGAAAGCACCGATATTTTAATGAAGCTCAGGTTGCCAGACTTGGTGGCTCAAGCCTGTAGTTCTGGCATGGAAAGTCAGGGACAGAGGACAAATGCCAAGCCATCTGAGCCAGCCTGAGCTGAGCCCAGGGATCCTAGAAGCCACTCCACTTCTGTACAAGACACCCCTTAATTGTGTTGAGGGTACCCCAGTTGTGTGCTGCTCTAATTAAAGGCCATAACTACTTCTCAGCAAGCAACAGGTGTTATTTACTCATTCTTTTTCATCAACCAATTGTATTTTTTAAGAAACCACTCACTATACTAATTTTTAGAGTTATATAGTTACATAAACTAGGTACATGTATGCTGGTATGGATCTAACCCTTTTCGAAATAATCGGAAAGAAAAGAAAAATCCATTTAGTTAACGGTGAACTTAGGCAAGATGTGAGGATATAGAATGCTTGCATTAAACGAATGATGAAAGCTTCTGAGAGCCTTGGGTGATGGAGGATGTTTAATCAGAATGACCCAGGTTTCTAGGGCAATCAAACCCCTGGGCAATTTGTCTTGTCTCGTGTAATTCACGTTGGCCCTCACTTCACTATTTAGGGATGCCCTTAAACCAATCCTCCTGTCTCCACTTTCAAGTGTTGGGATTAAGGCATGACCCAGCATGTTTGGCTTTCTTTCTTTCTTTCTTTTTTTCTTTCTTTCTTTCCTTTTTTTTTTTATCAACGCATAATTTTACTTAATTACAAAGTATAATATGACATTTCAGTTCACATTTCCAGTGAGCAATAAGCATGTGAGGGTTTTAGCATGATTCTTTTTAAACATGCATGGTGTCTTTATAGGGAAACATTGAAAGCCCTCTCTTCTCACAAGTTAGTACACTATATCTGCAAGCTTTATCTCGAACTCCCAGAGCACTCTGAAGAACTGCAGAACACTTTTCCTTCATGGACTGTAAGCTCAATAAAAACAAAAGCAAAAACAAAAAACCCCTGTTTATGCAAAGCTTATCTAGGCACAGTCCCTGGAGATGGGCCTCAAGCATATTTGCATTTTGGGAGACTGGGTGGTATTGATTGGTGGACAGTCGCTCAGCTGGAAACCTGTCTTTATAAAACTTTCCATCTTTATCTTAATAATTGTCAGGAGGAAGTGACATGACTTCAGATCTTAAACATGCCATCCATTTAAGACAAACTGCACCCCTGCCAGCCACAGAAGAGGTCAAACGGACAGCACCGGAGTCAGGCTGCCAACTTCCCCCACTGCTTGAATATTTAGGCCATTATTTTTAATTGCATCTCTAGATAGAAAGAGGGTCAACATGCCATGTTTTCAAAGCGGTGCTTAACACTTAAAAGGATGTGCTGAGTGAACCATGCACAATTTATCAGGTCTAAACTCAGAGCAACATACAGCTTTTTATAAATACATATTTTTCAGCAGGAAAGAATGTGGCAATAATAAGAAATGGCCGATCTCCAAACCCAGTGGTCACTGGGAGCATGTAAATGGACTTTACGTAAAGTATTTTAAGATTGCTTGTGAAAGTGCACAAAAGTATACTTAAGGAAGAAAAAATTTAAGTTTATAATAAACATGTTCGTGTTGCATTTTATTACATGCCTCTATAAGGTAAGACACACCCTAGAAACGATTTGTTCTGCATACTAAAAATATTGCACATAGGGCTGGAGAGATGGCTCAGTGGTTAAGAGTGCTGCCTGCTCTTCCAAAGGTCCTGAGTTCAATTCCCAGCAACCACATGGTGGCTCACAACCATCTATACTGAGATCTGATGCCCTCTCTGGCCTGCAGGTGTGCATGCAGGCAGAATACTGTATACATAATAATAAATAAATCTTTAAAAATTATTGCACATATTTGAAAATCAATATTCAGTACTTGTTACTAAAAGCACTGCTTTTATAAAGTATTGTTTTTAAAGATAGTATAGATGGGCTGGACAGACGGCTGGGGCTTAAGAGTGCCTCCTGCTTGTAAAGAGGACAGAGTTCCATCCCCATGACCGATGTCAGTGGCTCACAACCACCTGAACTCCCGGTCCCGGGGATCTGACGCCCTCTTCTGACATCTGTGAGTGCTGTGCTCAGGTGCACATATCCATGTACAGACATGTATACACATAAATAAACATTTTTAAAAGTAATAAAATTTCAAAAGCACAGAAACCAACAAGTATCATATGGACCCAAACAAACACCCAGAAGGACAAAAACATAGTGAGCTTTTTCTTTCCTTTAAGGTGTGTGTGTGTGTGTGTGTGTGTGTGTGAGAGAGAGAGAGAGAGAGAGAGAGAGAGAGCATGTTGCCTGTGTGCCTGTGTGTGTGTACGAAAGTGTGTGCGCGCAAGTGTGTGCGCATGCGTGTGCGTAAGAGATGCATGTGAGTTCCCAAGGAGGCCAGAAAGGCCAGAAGAGGACGTCGGATCCTCAGTGCCATCTCTCCAGCCTCAACATAAATGCTAATGTTTGACGACAGTGGGCTTGCAGCAGAACAACTGGGCATGAGAAGCAGCATCGGGTTAACTGGAAAAATAGTTTAATCCCCATTCGTTGACTCCACGGAGTAAATTTTGTGGATAATTTTATACAGCGCAGACTTGGCTAAGCTGAACTATCCCCCAGAATTCCTTCTTTGCTGGTAGTTAAGTCTGGGCACAAGGATTATGAAGAGAAGGAAAGCCACCTTGGCATATCACTGCCGGAAGCCAGAAGAAACCTCCAGTCAGGCCTGTCACTGGCCCATCTCTGCCCTTCCTGCAACCACTGACCAGCTTTAGGAACCCTGTGGAGTGGGCCCTCCCCCTCAGCACTGGAACACTGTGGAGCAGTGACATCCAAACGCACAAGGCTGGGGCTTGGAGACCTAGCGAAGCCTGTGCTGACGCAGTGAACAATGACCATAGATGGCAGGTCCTTCTTTACAGCCCAGACTTTCACCTGTCCCTCCCTCCCTTCGCCTGCTTCTCCTCCCTCCCTCCCTCCCTCCCTTTCTCCCCTCCCCTGCCTTCCTCCATGGTTGTCCTGACTTTAGACTCAGCATCAGATGTAGTGTATTTTTTCAGACCCCACAATGACACAGGTAAGAACCCTCCATGAACCCTTTTCCCCACCTCATTCTTGATGACATTGCTTCTCTGGTTACTCCAACTGATATATACAACCTTAACCTGAGAGCCGACGCCTTCAACCGTACAGAGGGTTATAGGCAGGATGTCAGGGTTTCAGAGAGAGAAAATTTCTTAAATGATACAAAGCCAGGGAACAGCTGTAGATAAATTTAATAGCTTTATCACTTAAAAACTTTTATGAGTCAAAAGAAAACATTTAAAGATGAGAAGCCTGTTTCAGACCTGGAAGACATGTTTACAAAAAAATATAACAGAAAACAAATTATTACCAAAATATTTTTTTAAGCCCACACCAACATATCACTAGAGAGTCCAACAAAACCACCCGGGTACTGTTGAGTTGGTAAAAATAAACACATAAAATTTCTAAGATAAGTAGGAAATGGGTACTTAGTCAATAGTACCATTTAAAACAATATTTATATTTCCTGGTTATTTAAGGAGCGGTACATAGACTGGAATGTGTATGTACGAAAATGATGTTTTAAGTCCAAGATAGAGACTGTCATGGTAGTAGACAGAGTGGGTGGAAAGGTCATGGATGCACCATGGGGGAACCACACAGGGGACACTAATGCCATCCTTACCTGGGACTAACCTCAGCTGAGAGTGAAACTCCTGGCTGAGGACCCTGAATGATGTCAGCACATATCACAGAGATGCTGCCTCCACCAAGGTGTCGTCACCACACCAGGGCACTGGCCCTAGGCAGCCACTCCAGACACACAATGCCTTAGTGCAGGTGCAAGGTATCATGGGTATCCAAAGTGCTAAGGTCAGGAGGTCAGGTCATCACCACAGTAGCTGAGTCCTGTATGCTGCAGCTTCAGCTACAACCTCTTCCAGCAAGGGCCTAACCTGTGCTGTTTCCTCACGCCTGGCCTATTGTGCTTGGTATAAGAATGTTCCGTACCCACACACCCCCACCCCCCACCCCCACTCTCACCCCCCACCCCCACACCCCTAACCCCACCCCACCCACACCCCACCCCACCCACACCCCACACCCCACCCCCACACCCCCAACCCCACCCTGACCCCCAACCCCCAACCCCCACCCCCGCATGGGCTCATCTGTTTGATAACTTAATTCCCAGTTGGTAGGATGTTTGAGAAGAATTAGGAGGTGTGGCTTTATTGGAGGAGGGGTGTCACTCAGGGAGGGTACTTAGAGCCTTGCAAAAACTTACACCGTGGCTAGTGATTTCCACAGGCAGCCTTCAGTTGAGATGTGCGCTCTTAGCTGCCCTGTTGCCTTAACTTCATTTTGCTGTGATGGGCTTAACCCACCAGGACCAACTAACCACTTGCCTTGGTCACGGTATTTTATCACAGCGATAGAAAAGTAACTAAGACAGAACGGAAGCATCACACAGTGCAGCTGGCGGGTCCCGCCCTGAAAGGAAGGCTACAGAATGCACTTGTGTTTTTCTTTTGAGAAAATTGAGGCTAGGGAATTCTCTTACTGACTGACCTGCAGTGTCTCGCCCTGGCTTCTGATTCTGTTTAAAGCTCTTAAAGTCACAGCTATTATGTTTCTGACCGATGGCTGAACCCTTGCTGTGCTACCGTTTTCAATGAACAAGTTATAGTGCCTGTAGAATATCAAATGTGTGAGTTCTGTTCTCAGCTCTGCAGTATGGAAGCCTTTTTTTTTTTTTCTAGATTTGTGATCAGCTGACGGCTTGTCTCTACAACCCAGTAAACCAAATAGCCATCAGTACAGATCACATTTTACTACCCACTGCATTTAAATCCACCCCTCAGTATCTAGATGAAGGACACCGTGGTCAAAAACACTTACTGCTCTTGTGGAGAACCATGGTTCTGCTCTCAATACCCACTCACCCATTCACATGGCTTTTAGACTCCTATGGTTGCAGTTGCAGGTTCCTTCCTGATTTCCTCTAACTGACCCAGTCATCCATACGCATCTGATGCACATAAACTCACACACACACAGGCACCCATGTATACAGACAACAAGCAAACAATGACAAAAAAACTTTTTTTAAGCCTCTGGATTAACTGAAAACCACTTCTCCTCTATTTGCCTTGCAAGTCTTTGAGCTCACGTTTCGTCAGAACCTTTTCTAAGTCACTGATTTTGTTTGTGAGTGAGAACGAGACAAAGCCCGGTGTTTCTTTGGATCCTCGCCGTGTAAAATAACTTTGCATGCAAGAACTGGGGGCTGAGCAGTATGGTGTTTTCTGTGAGACCCGGGTCTTTAGTGGTGAATCAATATCCTGTCTGATTTATTTTTTTAATACACTAGAAGATGATTACAGAACAGCTAGGAATCCGGCTGGATATGGTGGAACCCCGAGTTTTGAGGGGGTCTGCCTGTGTAAGGCCAGCAAGACAGAAAACAAGCATCATTTCCTGTCTGTTATTTTATGCTACTAGGGCGCACTGCAGCTTTAACGGCTCCATGCTTAGGGGCAGAACAAAAGGCTGACCTAAAAGCCCAAGCTACAGGATAGAATGAATCAACAACAAAACCAAAAGTAATTGTTTAGAAAAAAAAAAGTCAGCACTGAGTTGTATGGCAACTCTTAAAATCCGAATGTTGAGGAGTCAGTTCTTAGGATGCAGAGAGTTGGGGTGGTAGGGTGGCTGAGAAGCTGGATCCTCAGAGATGGAGCCTCTGCCTCTGTGCATCCCGGTGTGGACGTATGGCTTCAAGTGACCTCACAATAATGAACTGCAGTCATTTAAGGGAGGCTAAAAGTAAGGAACCCACCCCGTTTCACTGTCTTTCCCACAGAGCCCAGTGCCAGAAGCATTCTGCACAGAGAAAAGCCACACTGCTTAGAATGCCACTGAGTTCCTAAGGAATTGTGTTATAGAGGCTTCTCCACATTTGTGCAACAGTTAGCACCGTGGTCAGAGGTGAGAAACAAGCCTTGCCATCCTGGCTGTGTTGCCCCCTTTTTAGCATCAGCTGGCATGTAGCTAGGGAATGTTGCACCCTCCCTCTACTGTAACAGACGTTGGGTTTTCTCCACTACACATTCTAAACAGGCATCGAGAGTGCACTGCGGCCACCACCGAGCGCTGGGTAAGACAGTCACTATTGTGGCTGATGCTGGTGTCTTAGTATCAGGACAACAGTTTTTAGACTCTGACTCCATTCCTGTCGCCTGTCGATATGGTTGTCCTCAGCCAGGTGAGTTCTCAGCAAAGATAGAAAAGAAAGGAACAGAATAGTGCTGAGGGCTGGAGAGGTGTCCCTGCAGGGCTGAGCATGCTGGGAGGCTGGGCAGCCACAAGCAAACAAATGTGGAAGTCTTCTAGAGTTGTCAGTGGTGAGAATTAAATCTATTTTCTTTTGTCAAAAGTGAAAATATGTTTATGATAAAGTATTTCAGCAGGAAAAGCAGACAGAAGGAAGTTATAATCTCACACAATTTTGACAGGAAAATTACTTTACTTATAGCTTTTGGCATAGAACAAACGGATGATTTTCCTTTTGTTTGCTTGCTTTTGTTTTTATTTGTTTGTTGTCGTTTTATGAGACAGGGCTTCTGTGTAGCCCTGGCTGGCCTGGACTCTCTTTGTAGATGAGGCTGGCCTCAAACTTATTGAGATCCACCAGCCTCTGCCTCCCAAGTACTGGGATTACAGGCGTGCGTGCCACACCGCCCCCAGTTGGTTGGTTGGTTGGTTGGTTGGTTTAACCAAGTTCTGTTCATGGTGTGAGGCCTCAGCAAGCACTTGAAGAGTAAAAAAGTTAAATGAAATGGTCCTAGTACATACAACTCCAGCACTAAGGGTGTCCTTCTGAAAAGCTAGGGGGAAAGGGAGCAGGGGTTTAGGTGCAGGGCGTGGCTGGCATGGCCTGCCCTCACCTAGGGGCGGGGCTTTCCCTTTCCAAGAGATTCACTGTATAAACCAGACATTTTTGTTCCAGGATTTCTCTCTGTCTCTGTCTCTGTCTCTGTCTCTCTCTCTCTGTCTCTCTCTCTCTCTGTCTCTCTCTCTCTCTCTCTCTCTCTCTCTCTCTCTCTCTCTCTCCCCTCCCCCGCCCTTCCCCCCACACCTTCCTACCCTCTCTCCTTCCTTTCCCCCACGCCCACCTCATTGTGCACTCCCCCTTCCCTTCCCCCTCCCGTGCTGCTTCTAATAAGCCTGAATTTATATTATAACTTCGTCGCCAGTTGGCTCATTCTGTTTATTTAATCAATCAATGGGAACTTTGAAAAAGTGAGAACTGTGTTAAATACATATAAAAGGTCACTTTCTGCCTTTTCCCCATTTTACCCTTGAGGTCCGGCCACAGCCACATCCCAGCCCCTCCTTTGATGACCTGACCCAGGCACGAGAGCATGGTAACCCTGAAGTTTAACACTCATGAGCTCCTGGGCCTACCAGTCTGGGCATCATCCCAAGATCCTTCCTTAAAACATGACATAAGGGTCTGGAGAGACAGGCCAGCTGATAGGAGCATATCTTGCTCTTGCAAACTACCTGCATTTGTTCCCCAACACCCAGCCTGGGCAGCATACTGCCTGTGACTACAGTTCCAAGGTAACTGGTGCCCTCCTCAGAATTCTGCCAGTACTGCTCCCATGTGCAGGCATAAACAAACACAGACATGCATTGCTAAAAAATAAAAATAAATCTGTTAGATATCTTAAAAATAAGTAAAAAGACAAGAACAGGAAAGGAAGAAAAGTAGAGAGGAGAGGAAAGCAAATAAAAGGAAAAAAGAAACTGCAGAAAAACATTTTACAGAATTTCACGTTAAAATACCTTCTTTGCCTGCTTTTTTAAAATCACTTCCCTGCCCCCTCCCCCACCCCCACCCCGCAAAACTGCCTTGCCAGGTCATGGAGGCAGGAGGGAGGAGAGGGTGGAGGAAGGGGAAGGGGTGAGGGGGCGGGGAGGCGGGAAAGGACACTCAGTACTGATGCCACCTGATGACCTGAGGTGGGGGAGCTCCCCTTTTCTGAGGAATAGAGGAGGGGGAAATTGGGCAAAGGGAGGGGGTGAGACTGGGAAAGAAGGGAGGGGCTTATGACTGGGATGTAAAGTGAATAAATAAATAAATAATAATTTTAAAATCTGGCATTTTTCTAAGAATTCATTCCACTGTGCCTCCATGAGCTGGAGAATGGAAAGAGCTCTTATCAGAAATGGGAAATCCTTGCGGACACTGAGATCAGCTCAGTTTTAGTGAGAGCAATTAGGATGCCAGTGACTAATAGAAAGAGCGCCTTCCCTTTCCTTGTTATAAACAGGAAATGTTTCGCCTAATTCTGTGTATCTCCTTGGGTCTTCACTTGCTTATGAATCTCTTATTTTAAAACGCTCTAAAGAGCCCACTGGGCCTTAACCCTACAGTTAGAGACTGACCACTCTGCCCATGGTTTTACAATCACCAGTTACTTTATATTTTCTTCTCATTCAGGAGAGAAACTTCTAAACTTTTTGGTCCACTCTCTCAAGCCTTTCTCCTGTGTCTTTGGGGTCATTTGTTTTAGATTTGCTTACATTGTACTGGTGATAGTATCTATATATTTTAGTAATTAATAGATTAAGATGTCTCCTTTGTGTTTGAAAACAAAGCTTTAATTTTAAAGAAGAAGAAGAAGAAGAAGAAGAAGAAGAAGAAGAAGAAGAAGAAGAAAGAAAGAAAGAAAGAAAGAAAACGATAATAAGTTCTGCTCTAGTGCCCTTTGAAAACTAGCTAAAACATCATTTGCAAGGAAAGTGAAGTGCCTCATAGGCTGCACTAGGGAAATCACTTGCAGTCTTTTCCTCTGTTTTCCACAGAGAACAACAAGAGGTACACTTTTTCCTCAGCCCACTTGGCTTGCCTCCCTACTGTGTGCCTGGCAGACAGGAAACTCGCAGCTGGAGGTTGTTCCCTGAAGTCTGAGGAAAATGAGAGAGTGAGGTTTCTGTGGATGTTACAGGAGTAACATGGGCAAGTCCCCAGATCCCTCCCTAAGTTTGTTATAAGCACAGCAGGTCCATGCAGGGCTCAGAAAAAGAACAAAGGAGAAGAAGCTGAGCCCTTTCCCCAAATAGGAGCCCATAGCAGAATGGCCAAACATTGGGCAACAGCACCCGGCATGTGGCCAGCCAGGATCATCACCCAGGGAGGTCCTGCCTGGCACCAGTCTCCTCTGGACACTTTGAGTCCCCAGCTGGCCTGATAGTGCCCACATCTGGAATTGTCAGACATGGTTCCATTACAGCCCTAAGGCAGGAACATCTCAGCCATCTCATGCACCGCATGGTAGCGTTGCCTGCACTTATCTGTCTATTGCGCACCTGTTCCCCTGAGAGCCCCATGCAGTTGCCTCAGACAATTTCGAGAACAGGATGGATGGCTGGGATGTGCCACTTCATCCCTGCCCCTGGTTAATCACTGTGCTCATTTCTTCAGGTTGGCCCAGGATGCTAAGAGTAGGCCCCCTTTATGGGCAACTCGGACGAGCAACTGCACAGCCAGTATCCTCATGAGTGATGGTTTCTGATACCCAGAGGGTTTCTCCAAGTACTATGTAGGAGCATGGACCAGCAATTCACCTTCTTCTAGTCTTACCTGACCCACAAGCTCAGTGAGTGGTGACCCCACTGTTAGGATTTCCCTCCAATGTGCAATATCTCTGAGAGACAATCTCCTAACTCCACAAAACATAAAGTACCAGATCTCTCCCTCTTCTGCTTTACCCCACATTTCCCCTACATTTTTTCCACCTTCTGCAGTCCTCAACTTTTCATACCCCTTAACTACATTCTACTGGCTTCTGTTCTTAGCCACCCAGGATTAACTCTTCATCTACCGCTCCGCTCGCTGCTTTCTAGCCTTGTGCTATTTCACACAACAGGGCAACCTGCTCCAGGAACCTGCTTCCAAATGTAACTCTCCCATGTTCCTTGATCTGGCTTCCCGCATCCCTCAATAGTCTATCTAAATAGCAGAGCAGTGCTGGGTCCTTGGCCTCTCTCCCTCCCTGTCTCTACTGCCAAAATGACCAGCTGTGGCCATTCACATCTCCTCATTCTCTACTGCTCCAGCGTCCACCTATCCAGCATAGTTGAGATGCTCTGGGTCTCTCCAATGGCCCCAGTGCTGTTCCAGGCACTGGCCTCCCAGTCTCTGGCCCACACTTGACTCTAACTGCAGTTTCCTCTACCTCTTCTTAATCTAAATCTTTTGATTACTTGAGCCGAGGATATAGTAGTCTGAGTACCTCACAGTTCTGGGAGAAGGTGCCTCTGCAGGCATTGTTGGGATAACACCAAGCCTTCCTGCCTCTGCTGCTTGGCTCTCTTGCCACCCTTGACCCATTTGAGTCCACCACTTTGCATGTGGTTTCTGCCAAAGATGTGCTGACCAGCATCTGCTCCTCCTTAGCTCTGTGAGGCAGCCTCTCTCCAGAGTCTATCAGCTGCCTCCAGAATGATCCCTGATTGCAGAACTTATAAACTTTATTGTGGGGTTTCTGAGGTACAGGCAAACCCAGGATGGGAAATAACATCTGTGTGGGTCTCCCAAGAACCTGTTGCACTAAGGAAGAATCTGCCCAGGGTAATTGGAGAACTACAACAGGTATTTCCAGGGCTCGAGTCTTCCAGGGGGCTCTAGGGGGGAACTATTCAGCAGTCACAGATGCCCCCACTAATGCCATAGGACAAAGGAAATTGATTCCAAAGCTTCTTTCTAGGTCATCTGCTGTGAGCAACGCTCTCCTATTCTGAAGTGGCTTCTTTATAAGAGAACCTTTCTTACCTCCCTCAGCATTCTTCAGTAACATTAAACATACGGAAGCTCATTAAAATTCAAGAGCAAGATCAAGAGAGGCCCAGAGAGAAGCAGGAGTTTGTCCTCCAGTTCTTCCCAGGTCTGTACTTGAGATGACAGACACTTTTGCACATGTTTGTACATGTTCTTTAGGAGACTAGAGGACCACAGAGGTGTCATCAGATCCAGAGGGCAACAAAACTTAGAATCCACTCCAAAAAATAGAAACAGAAGGAACGTTGATTGCCCAGTTCATTCTCTGAGGCCACAATTACCCTGATACCCAAACCACACGAAGACCCAACAAAGAAAGAAATTTACAGATCAATTCTGTTTATGAACATAGGTGAAAAAATACATAATAAAATACTTGCAAACTGAAAACAAGAGCACAACAGAAAGATTCACCATGGTCAGGTAAGCATTATCCCAGAGATGCAGGGATGGTTTAATATCTGAAAATCAGTAAATGTAATCCACCATATAAACAAACTAAGAGAAAAACATGATCATCACATTAGATACAGAAAAGGCTTTTAACAAAATCCAATGTCCCTTCATGATAAAAGTCCTAGAGAAATTAAGGATACAAGGGACGTACCTAACCGTAATAAAGGCAGTTTGCAGCAAGCCCATACCCAACATCAACTTAAATGAAGAAAAACTCAAAACAATCCCACTAAAATCAGGAATTGAAATTCAATCTTTTCATAGCTATTCAATATAATACTTGAAGTCTTCGATAAAGCAATAAGGTACCTGAAGGAGATCAAAGAGATACAGATAAGAAAGGAAGAATTCAAAGTATCTTTATTTGCAGATGATATGATAACTAAGTGATCCTAAAAATTCTACCAGGGAACTCCTACAGCTCATAAACACTTTCAGCAAAGTATCTGAATACAAAATTAACTCAGAAAAATATGTAATCCTCCTATATACAAATGACAGACTGAGAAAGACATCAAGGAAATCACACCTTTCAAATAATATAAAATATCTTGGAGTGACTCTAACCAAGCAAGTAAAAGACTTGTATGACAAGGGCTTGAAGTCTTTGAAGAAAAAAGTTGAAGAAGATATCAGAAGATGGAAAGATTACCCACCCTATTGTATCTGTAAGATTAATATAGTAAAAATGGCCATCCTACCAAAAGCAATCTACAGATTCAGTGTAATCCCCATCAAAAGTTCAACCCAATTCTTTATAGATCTTGAAAGAACAATTATCTACTTCATATGTAAATACACACACACACACACACACACACACACACACACACACACACATACACCTCAGGATAGCTTAAATATCCTGAGCAATAAAAGAACTGTGAGAAATATCACCATTCCTGATCTAAATTATATTACAACCTATAGTAATAAAAACAGCATGGTACTGACAAAAAATACAGACATGACACATTGATTAATGGAATCTAATTGAAGACATAGACATAAACTCCCACACCTACAAACACCTGATCTTTATAAAGAAGCTAGAAATAAATAGTGGAAAAAAGAAAATATTTTCAAGAGGCAATACTGGCCAAACTTGATATCTGTATGCAGAGGAATCTAAGTAGAGCCATACCTACCACCCTGCACAAAACTTAACTCACACAAAACCGTGTACACTAAACTTCATAGAAAGAAAGTGGGTAATAGTTTTGAACTCATTGACATAGGAGTTTCAGAACAGAACATTGATAGCATAAGAAATTGAAAAGTCAGCAATTGATAAATGGGACCTCATGACTCTAGAAACCTCCTAAATGACAAAGCACACTGTCATTCAAACAAAGCAGCCATCTACAAAATGTGAAAAGATTTTCTACCAACTACACATCTAATATAAGGTTAATATCCAAAATGTATAAAGAACTCAAGAAAATGATATCAAAAAACAAATAACCCAATTTAAAAAATGGAGCACAGAAATAGAACACTCAATATAGAAAATTCAAATTGCTGAAAACACTCAAAGAAACGTTCAACAGCCTTAGCCATCAGGGAAATGCAAATCAAAACTACTTTGAGATTTTATTTTACACTTGTCAGAATGGCTAAGCTCAGTAACACAAATGATAACTCATGCTGGTGAGGATGTGGAGTAAGGGGAACTGTCAACCATGTTGGTAGGAATGCAAACTCGTACGGCCACTATGGACATCGGTGTGGAAGCTCCTCAGAAAGATGGAATTGATCTACCTCAGGACTCTGCTATACCACCCTTGGCCATAGACCCAAAGGACACATCCACAAAATATTTGTTCAACACTTGCCCTGTTCTATTTATTGCTGTTGCTCTATTCATAATAACCAGAAATTGAAAACAACCTAGATGTCCCTCAGTCAAAAACTAGACAAAGAAAATCTGGTATATTTACACAATAAAGTATTACGCCTCTCTCTCTCTCTCTCTCTCTCTCTCTCTCTCTCTCTCTCATGACATCATGGATTTTGCAGGTAAATAGAGGGAACTACAAAACATCATCTCGAGTGAAGTAACCCAGAAAGCTAATATATATAGTAGTATGTGTTTGCTTATATATGTATATTAGCCACTAAATAAACGATATGAATATAGCAAAGTATTATTAGAAGTCATCTTACTATTACTTTTTCTTTTTTTGACCTGTAGTGTTTGGTTTTACCCTAAGTCTCTGGCTAGCTAGATTCTGGTTCTTGGTCACCCAAGCAATGTCAGGTGTGTGGGTTCCATCACAGAGCTAAGATCTGTAAACCCAGAGAGGTTAGGCATACATAAAGGAAGAGACTAGGAGGGGCACGTGAACCTCCCTGGCAGGGGATAGGCCAGATTTTACAGGAGGAATGTAGTGGGGGGGTGATGAGAATGGGAGGATATAGTGGGCAGGGTACGGGGACAAAACTGAAAGTAGAAATGAGGTGAGAGATACAGAACTGAAGGGCATTTGAGGGGCGTATGGAAACCTAATGCAGTTGATACTTCTTATATGATGGTGATCCAAATGAAGTCTCCAAATAATGAGGAAGAAGAACCCCAACTGGCCATCTCTTGTCACCAAATGAGGCTTCTAGTACCAGAACAGGGTTTTATCCAATTGAGTCCTTGGCCAAAAGGTCCCATACAAATCCCCAAATGACCCAGGCTACTGCCAAGACAAAAGGCTGCTCTCCAAAAACTAACAGCAAGGTCCCGTTGCTGAAGACATCACCCACACACTCAAACATGAGAGGCCAGGCTGGTGCCAACATAGAACCTTCACCCTCATATTATAGTGTCTTTGCGACTACCAAAAGAAAAACATAAAGACCAACCCAGCCACAAAACCTTTGATCCACAATCTGTCTGTCCTGCCTGCAAAATATGCTAGGGCAACAATGGTACAAATCTAGTGGGAGTAGCCAACCAATGTCTGATTTGACAAAAGGCCCCCTCTATGAGATGGAACCCATGTCTGACATTGCTTGGGTGAACAAGAACAGGAGACTAGATAGCCAGAGAGACCTAGGGTGAAAACTAAACACTACAGATCAAAAAAGAGAAAAAGTCACAGTAAGATGACTCCTAATAATATTCAGTGTCTTACTCAGTTTTCACCAGAGAGATTCCTCCAGCAGCCGACAAGAACAGATATGGAGACCCACAGGCAGATGTATGTGTGTGTGTGAGAGAGAGAGAGAGAGAGAGAGAGAGAGAGAGAGAGAGAGAGAGAGAGAGAGAGAGAGAGAGAGAGAGAGAGAGAGAACTCTAACTGAACTGTCTTCATCGGATCGTTCCCTTCAGAGCTCAGAGAACCCCCATGGAAAAGGAGGCAGAAGGATGAGGAGAGACAGAAAGGACAAAGGAGACCAGAAGAACAAAGACCCTGTAAAATAACGGAACAAAGCTTGAGTGAGCTCACAGAGACTGAAGCAGTCTGTACAAGGTCCTCTGCTCCTCTGCGTATATACTGTGGATTTCAGTTTAGTACTTTTATGGGACTCCTGAGTGCGTAAACAAGTGGGTCTCTGATCTTTGTGCTTCTATGGGGGCTCTTTTATTTTTATGTTGGCTTTGTTCTCTGTTATTACATGCTATTTTGTTATGTTCCGTTGTTATCTCTTAGAAGCCTGCTCTTTTCTGAAGAGAGACAGACAGGGAGTGGATCTGGATGGGAGAGGAGATAGGGAGCGACTGGGCGGAGCGAAGGGAGGGGAAACTATTCAGATGGTACTGTGTGAGAAAGGAATCTGTGTTTAACAGAGGGAAAATTAAAATCTATGGCAACAGAACTGCCCGAGAGTCAACACTCCGGGCCTGCTTGGCAAAGGTGCTGCTGGAAAAACCCCAACTCCTAAGCAGAGCAAACTCTTCCCCCACCAAGCTGCCCTTGCCCTCCATCTGCCCAACTGCTTGAAACCGGGCCCCCTCTCCCCACCGCCCCCTTCTAGGTTTGGAGCCTCTGAACACCAGCCCTCTGCACCCAGGATCCTCCTCGCCTTTTCCAGGATAAATGTGTACCTGCCACTTCCTTTCCCAGTGTCTCTCAGCAAAATCCTTATCTTTGTTCCCTATGCTTTCACTTTCCAGCTGAAGGAATTCAACCGGAAGTGACTAAGTTACATTTTAGCAGTTTGCCTGGAACACTGGATTACGCAGGTGTGGAGTGGTGTCAGTCAATGCTTAAAGAATAAAAGACTGAACATTCTAGTGTTTCCCCAGCCAACTCCAGTATTCCTCTTGACGTTCACTCTTAAATTCAAAAAATGACTAATCACTCTGCCATCAGATTTTAAAGTCTGAAGACACTGCCCCCTGACTAGCAATGTCTTGGACTTTGCAAAGGCAAGCTGATCCTTGCACCTGCAGGAATCACAGTGGTGCTTCCCTAGACCAAGTGACGCAGGTTGGCTTCTGTTTCTAGAAAGTATGGCTATGGGTGACAGTCAGAGATCAACATGGGGAGATGAGGAGGAACAGATCCATGGTAGAAGGAAAACCTGAGACCCGCTGACCTGACACAGCTTCTCAGATTTGCCCGTTGAGGGTGACCTAAATCCTGGGTGCGCCATGAGAGGGTGGAGCCCCTGATCAGGTGACTCTCTGTAGCCTGCCCCTTCTCCAGAAGCTCAGCCACCACATCAGGAGGTGGCCTTCTGTGGGGGACCTGAGTAGATCCGCTGGTGACAGGATGGAACCTTCACACTATTCCCATCCTATCCTTGGAGCTGTGGTCATTCCCTGTGGCTTCTGACGTAGGGGAAGTGTGTATGGTTACGTTTCAGAACCTCTGTAGGTATAGAAAACGGTGCCTTTTATTTATTTGAGGTGTTTGTTTATCCTTAGGTAAGCTTTTCCTATTATCAGAGACACTGGCTGTGCCTTGTTTCCCCTAATGGCAACAGAATTAATACTTATTCTTTAATGTAAACTCTATCCTTCCTCTTGTTCCTGCCACATAGGCTACGCCTCCCTCCTGGTCTAACCTCCTTCCCTGCCGTTGTCTCTCTCCCCACAGGCTACGCCTCCCTCCTGGTCTAACCTCCTTCCCTGCCGTTGTCTCTATCCCCATAGGCTACGCCTCCCTCCTGGTCTAACCTCCTTCCCTGCCGTTGTCTCTATCCCCACAGGCTACGCCTCCCTCCTGGTCTAACCTCCTTCCCTTTCCTTGTCTCTCCCCAACAAACTTTGTTTCTCTTGTAGTCTAATATTCTTTCCTCTCCTTCTCTCTCTTACCTTCTGTCCTAGAGATTTTGTTTCTCTTGTGGTCTAACCTCGTTTTCTTCCCTTCTCTTTCTTCCCCTCTTTTCCAAACCTTCCTTCTAACATTTTGGTCAAAATTAACATCATTAAGAGCTGACCCCTCATCTACACACTTATGTAAGAAAACATTCAACCAAAATAATTAAACAATATAAGAGAGCCCAGGCGGAAAAGAAAAGGGGGAGGGAGTCTACGGAAGACGTAGCAGGTAGACACGCAAGCCTGGAAACCTGAATTTGATGCCTAGAATCCACAAGAACCAACCGAACAAGCCCTTTGACCCCACACACATAAGCAGTGTCATGTGTGCCCCCAAACACACTCACACATACAAACAATAATAAACTATATTAAAAAAAAGCTTTTCTTTCTACATTGTATTGAGTGCTGGGCTAGGAGCTAAGCTGCACAGTCTTAGGTCCTCGTGTGTTTCAAAAAGCCCAGGATGACAGGATTCTGGTATAAACTGCCCCAGTCACAGCTCCCACTGCTGCCCTGGTCAGCATCGGGGCTGGTAGCATCCCTCCTTGCCCACGGGCTAGGAATGAGAGTTACTGAGATCTGCTCAGCTCTGAGCTCTGTGATGTAACACAGCAGGCACTGGCGCAGAAGTCACCTAGAACAGAGCTAGCGACACTGTGACGCTGCAATACAGCGTTGGCATCGCTTGCTCTGTGCTCCCTGTACCGACCTGGAGGAACTTTTAGGAAATCCAGAGGAAGAACTACAAATGTATCCAAACAACTCACAGAGGTGAATGGAGTAAGGATGTCAGTGCAAGGTGTGAAAGGAGAAGCAGCTAAAGCTGAGCAGAAACAGTGCTTGAACTGAGAACTCAATAAGCCAAACACAAACCTTGGCAGGAAGCTACCCCAGTAGAAGGGCCTTGTGAAGAGCAGGGTACATGGCCAGGAGGACAAAGTGAGGGCATGATAAAAATCTCTAAAGTGCTGAATAGAGGATAGTAAAGGCTGCAACCAAGATCTGTCAAGTGGTCAAGTCACCTTTAAAGGTAGGCATATTAAAGTGACACCTGACTGTTTCACAGAAACTTTTAAAGCCAGATGGGCTCAGGGATATCACAATCATGACCAAGACTATTATACTCAGCAAAACTATCTTTTAATTGAGGAAAAATGAAAACTTTCCAAGGTAAAACTCAATTGAAGGTATTTATAACCATCAGTCTGAGGAGAAGGATGAACAAGCCCATAAGTGAAGGAGAGAAACCTGTTCTTTAGGATCCCAAATGTGGGATCAGAATGGTCTAGTGAGAGAACAGGTGATGTTAATTCACTAGAAGAGCAACCACCTCACGCAGGAGCTTAATTGCTACCAGATGAAAAAGACCCCATGAACAGATGCTGGGAGGAGATATATAAATGAGCCCAGAACTGGCGGCGACACGGATTGGAGACTTGGGATAGATTTGGCTGTTCATCGCTGCCCTTCAAGACGCTCCTAGAGAAAATCGCTTGAGGGAAGGCTTCAGAGCTCCAGCTCCTGCTGAGGCTCTGGGGTCTGGTTACCCCCAGTTCCAGTGGAAGAAATCCTGCAGCTCCTGACCAGAGAATCATTCCTCGGGACTGATATCCTTGAGGTTTGGTTGTTGTGTCAATTAATCCTCATTTCCTACTGTTTTGGTTAATCGGGTTATAATTGATGTAGGCTCAGTCAATAAGTTGTTAATAAAATATTTTGGTTAAGAAAATTGAGTCTACACATAAGGTCACAGAGAACAAATAATGCCATAAGCCCACCAAAAGAACTATAAGAAACTACCACAAAATTTATAAAAATTATGGGAATTAATGCATAACTTAAATTAAACTCAATATTAATGGGCCAGGTTCTCAATAAAAAAATCTCAGGCTAATAGAATGGACCAGAAAACAGAATTAATCTTTTTTCTGCTTCCAAGAATTATACCATCAACAGTAGATCCCTTCTCAGAGTAAAGGGATGGAAAAGTATCTTCCAACCAAGTAAAGCTAGCGAGAAAGCAGAAGTAGCCGTTCTGATAGCTAACAAAATGACATCAAGCTAAAAACAGCACAAGAGGCGAGAAATAATCACTTCATGCTCACTGTAGGAATAATATACCAAGAGGCTATGTATCAAATACAGGCACACCAACCTCACTCATCTACTAGAGGGAAAAGCACACAGGCAACCCCCACTATGGTTACAATAGGCTCCTCTAGCACCCTGTTCTCTCCAATAGACAAGTCACCTGGAAAAAAACTAAACGGAAACGCCGGAGTCACGTGATGTCCTACAGCAAGTAGACCCAGCAGACATGCGCAGGACTTCCCACACACGCTCTGAAGCGTGTGCGTCCTTCTCATATCCCAAGGAACTTTCTCTGGAATTGAGCACATATTAGGACATAGAGCAATTTTCTCCACAAATATGGAAACGTTGAAAGACCATCCCGTATTCTATCTGGCCACCGTGGCATAAAGCAGATACTAACATCGATTTTAAAAAACCTACAGGAAGAACACACATGCATGAAAGAAATCAGGAGGGGAAAATTAAATTGCTGGAATTGATGGAAGTGGATACGATGTATGGAAGTCTACAAGCACAATGAAGGCAACGGAAGAAGAAAATTTACAAAGCCAAGTAAAGGAAAGTGGGGGTGGGGGTGGGAGGGATTACAGCAGATACCAGTGAAATGCAGAAAATCTTAAGGACATTTTTTAAAGTTGTGTTCTGTGAAACTGGGAAATCTAACAGAGATGGAGACATTTTCAGATGTATACGATGTGCCAAAATTAAGCCAAGATGAATTAAACAATTGAAAGAGTTCCGCTGCCAGCAATGAGACTACAGCTGTAACGAAAGGTCTCCCAGCTAAGTAAGAACAAAGCCCAGGATGAGACAGACAGCATCCCACAGGCGCTTCAAGGGTTAACATCAATACTTCCACATTATCTCAGTGGGTAGAAGGAGAAGGAAAGCCCACAAACTTGTTTCATGAAGGCAGTAAATATACAAATGTAATTAAAAAAAAGATTCCAATTCTTACTGTTATGGTCATAAGACTTCACTTAAACCAGTCAGTATGTAAAATAAGAATTAGGTGGACAAGCTTTCTTTCCTGGGAATTGTGATTACTTATTCATGATTCCCAAAATTACTGTCTGTAATAAATCTGAAACAGTAAGTCAGTAAGATACTTTTGGTTATGAGCAACATCCCTGTATCAGTAACATTAGGCTGTGGAAAGCTCAGTTCTGGGATCACATGAAGTCACCACAGCACAAGGTAGTCCCTCCACGCCTTTCAGGTCTGAAGTCGTCAGTGAGGCGTCTTAGTGCCCAGAGTGCTCTCTCTTCCTTCTGTCTCCTTCCTCCTTGGCAAATATAGATCTTGTTAATTTATTTCTTGTTCTATTTCCATCTTGTCTACTTCAGTCATAACAGAACATAACTTGGAGTTTTTTTTTTTTAAGTTGTGTTTTAGCTAAGTGCAAATAATTGAAAAACATCCTTTTCTCTTGTTCTGTTGTCATTTTTCTTCAAAACAGCAGATGGAATAAAAGTATCCAACTATCAAGAAAGTATTTTTGTCTGCTCACTTTTCAGAACTATCCAGTATAAGCATTAGGGCTGGGAAAAGGTGGAAAATCAGGGTTATAGCTGGCTTTAATGCAAATGCAGACAGACAGATGCATTCATATGTGTGCTACACACACATGTGCATATAACACAGGTATACGTACATAGAGGTGCATACATATATACATATACTCACACATATGCACATGTACATACATATATGCACACATATAAAAAGATACACACATTTGCACATACCTATATATGCACACACATATGCACACATATACTTGCATGCACACATGCACACACATAAACACACACACATTCCACTAATACACATATTCCTGTATTGTTTCTCCAGCAGGAGGCCCCGCAGAACAGTCCTTTTGCTTACCAGTGTTTTCTGGGAGCTGAGTGGCCATGGACCAGGGGTCACTAGAAAGGATATTTCCAGCAAATCCATCTCCACTTCAGAGGCTCCTTAATCCCCTCTTTTGTTGTCCTGGTTTGTGTGTGTGTGTGTGTGTGTGTGAGAGAGAGAGAGAGAGAGAGAGAGAGAGAGAGAGAGAGAGAGAGAGAGAGAGAGATGTATGAATTGAACCCAGGGCCTACACCAGGCTTAGCTACTGCTGGGATGGGGAACAGCCCATCAGAAAGCGCAGCACTGAGCAGTTACAGGCTTTCAGGGCCTGCATCACCTGCTCCAGCCATCAGTACCTGGGACCCAGAGATGGCTGCCCTGACTCCAGGCTCTTAGTTGTTCTTCTCCTGGCGCTGCCTCTTGTGCACCTTTGCAGATGTAGGACAGGTCGCCCAGATTCACTTGTTACCTTCTCTCACGTGAGGGGTCTGGCCATACATGGAAACCATGTTAGAGACTCAAGGGTCCTGGGACTGGCAATCACTCTGAAAGACAGCAGCTGGATCGAATGGCCTAACTGGTAGGTTGGCAGCTTGCAAAAACTCTGTCAGCTGACATAGCACTGGAGAGTGGCTCTTTCAGAAAATGTGCATTTAGACATTAACATTTCAGGGGCATATATTCCCAGAGACAAGCGTGTGCCTTGAATCACATATCCCTGGGCCATGTCCCTGATGCCTCCTCCGCACTGGGTTTCAAATGCTGCCAGTGAAGGACTGAGGGTCAGGCTCAAGGTCACTGAGGAGGCTCTGGTTATATTACTGTGCTCGCTGGATGTGCAGCAGAAATGTAATTAAAGGCCTTAATGCGTACCTACTAAATAAAACCATGCAGACTATGGGGAAAGTTATTTATTCACCGGTCATAGAAATGAATAACATAACATGTATCTCTGGGAATGGTGTGAGCTCGGCTTGCTCAGTGTGAGCTGTGAGGCAGCCACGGGAGCCTGTGATTCTGAGGGGAGGGTCATTTCTCTGATGGCAGCTCTTCGTAATTTTATGATGCACTTAGCGAATAATTTTCCTTATTCTTTATTTTATTGCTGCCCTGGATTGCTCTGCTCACTGGAGTTTCCTCAGGAGACATCTGTTCCCTCTTTTCCTTACAGAGGTCACTGGGGGTAGACCTGGTTGAAACTGAAATTTACAACTCTCCCTACGTCTCCCCACCCCACCCTCCGCTGAGACGCAGGTGATATTTCACCTTAACCTGGGGGACATGAGTTGCGCCAGGAATGGCTGTTCCAATTTCTCCTGTAGTTTGCTTAGCCCAACTACCTCCTATACCTCACTAAACCGCCTAGAGGCTCACACAGAAGGCAAGCCACGGCTCTGCTCCTCTTATGCCTAATGAAAGCTGCAGGAGCAATTGGCTCAAATGCCCCTGAAATCTCCAAACACCTCACCACCCAACAACCACGTTCTAGAAAAGAGTAAACAGCTAACGTTACTGTATTCTCACACATTTCTGAGGGGCAATGTGTTAAAAACCCTAGGGATCTCCTCAGAAATCACCCAGCCTAAGCCCCATCATCCCCTGTTGCAGCGTGATTCTGGCACCCTGGCCCTGTGAGGGGCCCTCTCCAGCCCTTGGTTTACATATCTGATGGAAGTTTCTGGAGCTGGGTGTGGTTGGTGTTAAAGTAGCAAGGGAAAGGATGTGGAGTGGAAGCGCCCAGGCCCTGGGCCTATCAAACCTCCTTGTTTTCCATAAGCATCTAAACATGCTTTTGTTTGTGTTGTAATCCGCAGGGCCGACGTGAAAACAGTGGAAACAGGGCAAGCGGTCATGCAGCTGGAGGAAGCAAGATTCTTCGAGCGAAGGTAAGGGGGCACACGCTGGTGTGTAAAGGATTGTAGGAGCCATCCTGAATAAAACCAGGCTTCTTCAGAGAGCCACCCTGGCCTGAGTGAGCATAGCAGCGGCTCTCAACCTGTGCTTGCTCCCCCTTTGAAGGCTTTGTATCCAATACCCTGCACATCAGATGTTAGGATTCATTACAGTAACAAAATTCATAACAGTAACAAAATTACAGTTACAAAGTAGCAATGAAACAAAGTCATAGTTGGGGGGGGGTCAGGTCACCACAGCAAGAGGGCACAGCATTAGGAAGGGTGTGAACCGCTGGGACAGGGCAAGCACGGTGAGAGGACAAAAGACATGGGAACTGAGGTCTCCACTGCTTAGTGATTAGCTTTGGCCAAAGCGCTTCTGCCATCCAGACATCGTGTCCCCCCTGCCCTGGTACCCCGCACACACTCACACACACACACCCGTGCATGGGGCTGGGTGCGCTTCTCAGTAGCAGAGCCCTCCCTGGCACAAGTGCAAAACAAAAAACCCTCTTGGTAGGGTTTGTTTGTTTGTTTGTTTGTTTGGTACATAAAAGTAAATAACTGACTTTGACATGAACTCTGGTGCTCCATAGTTGACCACTTCCCCTTGGTGGGGAGGCCTGGTGGCACTCAAAGAAAGAATAAGCAGGCTACCAAGATGAGACTTGATAGCCTATGACCATATAGAGGGGGAGGAGGCCCCCCTGGGTCATAGACCTAGGGGAGGGGAATAGGGTGAAAGCAGGAGGGAGGGAGGAATGGGAGGATACAAGTGATGGGATAACAATTGAGTTGTAATCTGAATAAATTAATAAAATTATTTTAAAAAGAAGAAAAACAACAACAAAACTAGAATCAAATGGACAAACAAACAAAAAAAAGAAAAGTAAATAACTTCATGTTGCTTAATGAGTCCCTTGTGTTGTATGGATGGGTGACCAACAAGATGCTGTAAACGTCCCCCAAACACATTTTGATTCACTCTTAATGCTTCTTTCATGTCATTTTGTAATTATTAAATAATGTTCCATCATTATAGCCTAGATTTAAAGCATTAAGCAAATATTTGTATGTGTGGCTGCTATCTTTGCTTATTTTAAAAATATACTTATTCCTGTATCTTTCTCTATATTTTTTTAAAGTTTTACTTCTGTTATCTATGTGTATTTGTGTCTGCGTATGTGTGCATGACATGGCAGGTGCCTATGGGAGCTAGAGGAGGGCATCAGATCCCCTAGAACTGGAGTTACAGGAGAATGTACACCACCATGTGAATGTTTGGAACTAAACCTGGGTCCTCTGCAGAAGCAGCAAGCATCCTTAACTGCTGGGCAGCCTCTTCCTATGTTTTCATTTTCTCTGTAACATGCTGTTCCTGCCGTGCACACTTGTAAATGGAAAGGGGAAACTTGCTCATTCTTCTCACTGCAGACACAACCCACAGACGGAACAGGAGGAAGAAATCGCCCTTTCTCCTTCAGCCTTGTGGTGCTGGGAAATTACTATTTGTTATTTTGAAATGCATGCTGCTCTCAAAGAAGTAAAAATGTCCAGAAATCACAAAACATCCTCTCAGCACAGAGCCACCCGGGGAAGAGCGTGGGGATTGGTGAGGGCATTGGGAACTTTCATTGCACTGTTAGCCACAAGCTGGTCCTCCGGGACAAGAGCTGTGGAAGGCACCATCTTGGCTGTCTTTTCTTCCTCTGCAGTTTGCTGCTCTCTGCTCCCAGTTTAGCCTGAGTTCTGCAGAAATGTCTCTTAAGCAGATGTCTTCTTCATTTTCTGTCATTCTAATAATAACCAAAGACACTGTGGGTCCTCTGTACTTAGAGAAAGACAAGTTGTTAAGTGTATATTAAATATAGACTAAAAATGTTGTGATTCCATGTAGTCAATCTTTAAGACACTGACATAATTTATAAAGCAAGATTTGCATTTCAGATTTCGAACCGATATTCTTGAGGTCTTATTAAATGCAAAGGAATTCATTTAGAATTGCTGGAGAATTAAAAAAAAATTTTTTTAAACAAGACTTGACTCAGCCTCTGATCTCAAGGTGTTTATAGTCTCAGAAGAAATTTGATAAGTCAGGTTCACCTTAAAAGTTGGCCAGAATCAAATTAGGGCTCAAAGAGAGAGATAAACACTTGAAAGGAAAGAGACACGATTCCCAAAAAGCCACCACCGGAAAGGTGTCTTCTGAGGGAGCCTTAGAAAATGGCGTCTGGGTCTGATCTCACTACAAGGGAAAGACATCATGCAGAAGCTCACAGCCCAAGTGCAAGGGGTGCATTAGGGAGCAGCGAGCTAGTTGTCGGCACGTGGCGGTTGCCAGGCCAAAAGTGTCAGAGCAGAAACTAAAAGCTACAGTGGACTGTTCACTGCTTCATTCACTTAAGTGCAGACGTGACGCAGTGTGATACAAAACTTCCATCTGCACCACAGCATTAGAAACGATATCTATGGCTAAGCATGGGACGCTCACTCTGCACATCGCCATGTAAAGCCGCTGCCTGTGAGCATGCGCGTGCTTTTGTATGTTCTGGTGCTCAGACCCACAGTGGGCCTTGGTGATCTGTGTGAAGGTGGGAAAGCCAGATGTGCAAGCCGTGAACACCACGGTGATGGTGACCTGGGAAGCCACATTCTTTAACTGGCTCCGTTCTGAAAAGGCATTCTCACGCCTACTGCGATCAAACGCTGTGGGTGCCTGCTGCTCACGGGAACCGGCGGCATCAGCAAGAAGAACCATAGATCCAGAGGAGTCCTCTGAGTGACGTGATACCTCGATCGGGGACAACCCGTGAGGCCACATGGGCGACAGTCAGCCCCTGTGTTGTCGGAGTCTGCTGCATCCTGCCTTACCAGAATCCTCTGCATCTCACGGAGTTGAGTGCAGCAGGCTTGTGTGTCTGCTGAACCCTGGCTGAGGATTAGAGGGTGGCATGAGACCGAAGCAGGATAGCTCTTCTTCGTCTCTTTTCAGAAGAAGCATCAGTCTTAGCCAGGACTCACCCAGAAATATTGGTTATGGTTCTGAGGTAATTCAGAATCTGGGCTCCTCTCTATCTTGTGTGCACCTGACTATACAATCCACAAAGTTCTAGAGACGTTTCCTGTGGCTCTCTGGCCCTTTGATTGCACTGACTCCCTGCACAATTCACTCTTGTAATTTTGTACTTTGCAGTGGTTTCTCTTTTGGGTCCAACCTTTTTAATATAAAGGGGATTTTTACATCCTACTTAATCCTTACAAGCTCCCTGCAAGATAGTAATCATTACTTCTGTTTTACAGATTAGAAAAGAAAAAAAAACCCAAAAGTCAGCGAATTTAAGGTCTTTTCTCAAAGTCACAGGACTAATAAGTAGTCAAACTACAGTTCAAATTCAGTTCCAAAGTCACCTTTAGAAGGCTCTGCCTTGCAGGAGACTTTGAGGTCATGGAAACAGGAGTGCAGGTGAGGTGAGAGTCAATCTGACACACTCAGTCTGTGGCTGCCTGCCCCATGCCTTTGTGTCAGGAATAGGAACACAGCCCAGGGAGAAATCAGACAGCCCAAACCCAGGGCCAGGTGAGAACTGGATGTGTCTGCAAGTGGCTGTCTGCTCAGTTTTCCACCTAAAAGTTCCACATCATACTTTCTGGCTCCAGTGGACAGAGGAAGGGACAACCTTTCCCTTTAATGCTGATCATTAACACCATATATTTGTGCATTTAGTTGATTTCTGGTTTTTTTTTTCAAAGTGTTGCATTAATGAGCGTTCTGCTTATGTTGCTGAATTCTGAAAGGTGCCTTATAATAAGACAGTAAGAGAAGTTTGGAGGATCCTTTTTGGATCACTATAGTGATTTATGCCCGACACCCATGGGTCCTCGGGAACTCTTCGAACTGCAAACCCATTGGTTATCATTCCGATCAGCCGGTGCTGTTCTATTATTAATCAGTTTTGTAAACATTCATCTGAATAAATGTGAGCCAATCACAAGGACGAGTGTATGATCTCAACCCTGGCGCGTTGAGGCAGCCAGCTGAAAAGGAACAAGGGTCCTTAAAACACCAACAAACATAGAAAAGTACAGCAGCCTCTCCCTGGGGTTTTAGATGCTGTGTTTTCCACCATCTCTCAGTTCCTCTGAAGCAGCAGCCACTGCTCTCTGTCTTCTCTCAGCCACGTGTGAACTGAGGACAATCAACCCCACAATTACTTCATTCCCTTCCACTAAAATAATATGAAGCCAAGGAGCTTTTTCTAACCTGTTATCTGCCAAGTCAACTAAACAGGTAAAGCCTAGAAGGCCAGTGTGGCAACTGGAACCCTTAAAGTCAAATAAATCAAGTGGCTTCATGAGGCAGGTCAACAAAGAACTACCAAGTGCTTTGTCTCTTCTCCTGGTGCCAGCACGAATCCGGGCAGAAGCCTTAAGCATGGTGACATTTGTTCACAGGCATGTGTTTGCTATTGAATGCTTTCAAAGAGCAAAATAGCACTGCCAGAATTATCAAGTTCATTCCCTGAAATGCCATAGAAATGCAGTGTTTATTTTCAACCCCAAAGGTGAAAGAATTCAAATCCAAAAAGAATCCAATCTTTAAAAACACAAGCCAAAATCTTCACTTATAAGACTTTTCCAAGAGGCTGTCACTGTCTGGCAATTTCTTCTTTATACTATTTGGGCAGTCTGTAATTATCATTTTCAACCAAATTATTTATGTAAATGCACAAAAATTCTTTATTAAGTCAATAGAGAAGTCTAAAAAAAAATCTCTTTATAATCCACTTGTCATTCAACAAGCAGTGACCTCACTTTGCATTAAAAACTGTTGGCAAGCACTGGAGCAGGGAGATACTAAGGGTTTGTGCGATCCTGGAATTGAAAGTGCATCTCCTTAAATGTAGGAGACACCCCACAATATGTGAACAGAATGGTGGGTGCTGACAGAGGACCAGCTCTTGTCCCGGAACACCAGCGAACAGAGGACTCAAATCTTGACGCTGAGTTTTACTCAAAAAGACAGAGATGTGGTAAGGTGAACTGTTAACACACTGTGAAAAACAAACCTCCTTATGTCTCATGTCCTGCCAAAGTGTTATGCAGAAAAGGGCTCAAAGGCAGCCAATCATGGTCACAGTATAGTGTCTCTCTCCTTATCACTGCTGCGCACATGCACACACACACACATACACACAGACATGCACAGATACACACACAGACACATGAGAGACACACAGACACACAGACACACATACATAGACACACATACATAGACTTGCACAGATACACACAAACACACACATACACAGAGATACAGACATGCATAGACACACGAGAGACACACAGACACACACACATAGACGTACATACACACACACACAGACATGCACAGACAAACACACAGACACATACACACAGACATGCAGACACACACACAGGCACAGGCACACATACACACACACACACAGAGACATGCACAGATACACACACAGACACACGAGTGACACATAGACACACGGACACACACACATAGACACACATACATAGACATGCACAGATACACACAAACACACACATACACAGAGATACAGACATGCATAGACACACGAGAGACACACAGACACACACACATAGACGTACATACACACACACACACAGACATGCACAGACAAACACACAGACACATACACACAGACATGCAGACACACACACACACACACGCACAGGCACAGGCACAGGCACACATACACACACACACACACACACACACACACACACACACACACACACACCTCAAGTCCGTTTCTCTGGACTCAGTCTTGTCAGAATTACCTGGGCTGCAAAGCTAACTCAGAGCAAACGAGCTGCTGCTGTTACACATAAAGCTGTTAGCAAGAGATGCTGGAGGTTCTGTCCTTCAATGTGTACTCAGAGCAGCCCTATCAAACACATGAAAACAAGTGTGTGCACTTAAAACTGGAAGGAGGCCACCAACTCTCCTCTAAGCTGGATTTTCAGTGTTGTGCCTGTGAGTGTTTGTACATGTGCCCACAGAGGCTAGAACAGGACGTTGGATCCCCTTAAGAGCAGGATACCTGTATCATGGAGAAAATCTCTCTTTCCCACTGAAAGCTACAGCTGATGTCTGAGTGGAGGCCACAGCCTTCTAACCACCTGAAAGTAAACCCTCATAGAAATTTTAAACAAATCTCCTGAAAGGAGAGTTTGTAAAACTGGGAGTGAGCGTGCGTTTCCTCTGAGAGCAGCAGGAAGAACTGGGATCCAGAGCCCGAGGCTGACAGAACCTTTTAGGCTAGCATCAAATCGAGATTAACCGGCCACAGGTACTGATGGGAAACACCACACTGCCAAAACCAACTCTCACCAGGACTGACGGGTGGGGAGGCAAGGAGGAAACTCCATGACCAGGCTCAGTCCGGAGCCAGGGCTGGGAGGAAAAGCTTAGACGTAGACGTGGACTCCTCATCTGTCTTGTTTCCTGTGACAAGGGTCTTGTGCTTCTTGAGTTTTTCAGCAAGATAAGTGAAGCTTCAACCACCTCCCTTCTGTAAAGCAGAAGACAGGCCAGATTCTGTCAGCTTGAATAGTGCCAAGCCCTGTAAGGGAAAGCTAACAACCAGAGCGCCTCCAGCAGTCACACTTCTCATCCGTGCAGGTGATGGTGTAGCAGGATCCCCGTGTCCATGTATTGTCAAAGAAAAGGAGGAACAACAACAAAAAGAAAAAATAAATAAATAAATAAATAAATAAATAAATAAATAAAAAGCACCCATATAAAGTAAACAAGTCCGAAAGGCTCATTTTTCATTTGTTAACGAGCCTCTGCACAGCTGTTGGCTGTGACAGCGGATGATTTAATGAGTCCAATTTAAAATGGGTTCATCTGGGTAAGATCGATGTCTTAGGAAATACTGCTAAACTCTTGCAGCTATAGCAAATGCAGCCTCAATAAAGCCTGAGAAAAAATATAGCAAATGCAGCCTCAATAAAGCCTGAGAAAAAATATCACCACACTTCTATTTTCTGAATATTCTATAGGCCAAGTGTCAAGTGCCCATCCCCCACCCCCCAATCCCCCTGAATGTTCCCTAACAGCAATGGCTGGCCAGGTGTTTCTGGGAGACCGTGTTGGAGACTGACCAGTCAACTAGCGTCTCTGGATCTGTGAAGGGCTGAATGAGAATGGCCCCTCCAGGCTCATATATTTGAATATTTGGACCCCAGTTGATAGAACTGTTTGAGAAGGATTAGGAAGTATGGCCTTGTTGGAAAAGGTAAGTTACTCTCTAAGGTTTCAAAAGCCCACACCAGACCCTCTCTCTCTCTCTCTCTCTCTCTCTCTCTCTCTCTCTCTCTCTCTCCTCTCCTGTTCTCCAGTGTCTCTCCTTGCTGATAAGATGTGAGCTGTCAGCTACAATGTCCAGTCTGTCTGCTTCCCACCCTGGTGGTCACAGACTAGCCCTATGAACCTGTAAGCAAGCATCCAATTCAACCCTTCTTAAAACAAACTGCTTTGGTCATTGGTGTCTCCTCACACAGTAGGAAAGTAACTGAAACAGGACTTTGGGCTCTTCTGTGCCGGTCACTTAAACCACCCTTTAGACGAAGCTTTTCAGAGCCTGTGAGAAGGCCCAGCTTGTGAAGCCCTTCATCTGATGAGCTGCAATCCGTCTTCCAGGATCTGCAGGTGAAGCGAGAAAGCTTCTGAAAGTTGTCTTCTCATCTCGACACACATATGCTCATGCCACACAAAACGCATAAACACGAGTGAATCAGATGTGTCCTAACAAGGTGGGGGTGATGGAGGATGCTGTACAATGGGGGAAGAGATGCCTGATCTCCCAGGGTGGTGCCGCCCCGATGAGAGCACCTGAATGTGAGTGATCGGACAGATGAAAGCTTCTAAAATCCATTTTCTAAGTTCACACACTGATGGCTGTTTTTCCTCCCAAAACCTCTGCAGGACTGTGAGAGCAATGAGCAGGAACCACCCCTCAGCACATGCGAGGCCTCCCTTCACTTTGGAGAGTCTCATAGGCGACCGAGTCCCAGGTTCCTTGAGTGACCTGACTTGGCTCTGAAAATGACTGGCCTGTTTGATTCTTACAAGAGTCTAAGTTTGATTGTCTTAACTGAAGATTAATTTGAAGATTCAGATGCAGCAACTATCTAGAATGGGCCTTGACAATCAGGCTAAGTAAGTCACTTCCATAATATTTCAATTTACCAAAAAAAAATAAAATGTAGTAATCCATGAACAGAAAACACAAGCACCAGGAGCCATACAGAAATCTGGAGAAGAGCCATCATGTAGAGCCATCCTAGTGAAGAAATGATTCAGGAAATCAAAACAATGAGAAAAACAATGTCAAAATATGTCCCCATTATATGAGTAGGTGACACACACAGACAGGCAGGTGCAGCCAAAACACTGAGACCTGCTCAAGCCAAGTTTCCGTTTAAAATAGTTTCTGCCAATTAAAAAAAATGTAAATTATTTCTCCTAAATATACATGTGTGCCTTGACATTTGTAGCAATCTAAAGGAAATGAGAGGAAGGCGTGGGAGGAAGAAAAAGGCCGCCGTCCTGGCTCAGGCCACAGGCATAACACATCATGATCTTTGCTCACTATTGGAACCTCAGAGTGCTGACCGGGCAGCTCACTGTTTGTGTAAAATCAACAGAAACCAAACCCCAAACTGTCAAATGCTTCAAGTTTCCACTCTCCGTGCTTGTTTCTTCAGTCTTGGATGACTTAAAATGAAAAAAATAAAAGTAAAAATAATAATTAAAAAGACAAAGGGAGCTTATTCCTCTGAAAATTGAATCTGCATCTGGGAACCACAAGGAATGAATCAAAGGGTCAAAGGACACAAAATATCTCCTAATTTGTCTTCATGAGATAGTCAAATATTTTGTTTTGTTTTGTTTTTTGAAGACAGGATTTCTTTGTGTAGCCTTGGCTGTCCTGGACTCGCTTTGTAGACCAGGCTAGCCTCGAACTCACCAGAGACTTGCCTGCTTCTGCCTCCCAGAGTATGCCCCCAGCTGAGATAGTCCATTTGTCATACTACAAACATAAAAGTATTAAATATGAGTTTTTATGTTTTAAAGTATAACCGTGAATTAACCCCCAGAATTTGTTTACACAAAACCAATATGCTATTAAAGTGCAATATTCACTATGTGTAATCACTAATAATGGGAAGTTACTTTAATTCACCTGCTGTCTTGCACATGTGTCTTTTCAGGGACTTTGGAGCTACCCAATGTTGCTCTCTCTAGTGCAGATGGCTCCAGTCCATCGGCTGGCAACTTTAGTTGTTCGAATGACGGGATTTAGAGTCTGGCTTTGACCCAGTTCTACTGCTTTGTCCTCTTCTCTGTTGTCTTTTATTTAACTTAATTGCATTCTTAAATGGCCTCACTTAGGTGAGCCTCTCACTGCTTTGTTGATGGTTTTATCGTCATTCGTTTTCCTAACCATCCAGACTACATCTCACAGAGTGCTGGTCACTCTCGGACTCCTTTCTTGGGACCTGATGTCAGTTGTCACTCTTCCATGCTTCCTGCGGTCCAGGGGCCATGTCATGAATGATGCACATGGTGGCATGGCAGCAAGTATGAGCCACCTAATAAGTTAGTAACAGTCAGTCACTAATAATAGCAGCATTGTTGGGAGGAAGGAAATCATTAGCGGCTAGTAATTGTCTATAATCTCAGCATCCTTCTGTCCTAAAACATGTTAAATGTCCCACACTAGAGATGAATTCACTTAACTACAGAAAAATGTGCCATTTCCCTTGGGAACAGTCTCAGGAATCAGGTTTGTTCTTTAAAAATCAGCGTTGGACAGCTCCTATCCAATGGCAGCTCACCCTTTGCCCCGGCAGCAACAGAAGCCTTGACACCAAACTGCGTTCATTGGTGGCCAGGATAAAGACTACACCCGCATTTTATAGACTACATTTGCACAACACATTCGCAGTTGCCTGCAGTCAGCAAGGTATGCGTGTAAAAGCTTCCAGGAACTTTCTGTAGCACAGAGCATGAAGGCTTTTCCTCCACAACACATAGAAGTGTGAGCATCGTCTCCTTCCCAAGGAGGCCAGCCGGAAAACATACATACATACATGCCCCCATCCTAACCCTCCCTAGATCTGAGATCCGCAGAGAGCTACTTAATACAAACTCATCTATTCCATAGAGAACCGGAGCACCCAGCTCCCATGATCATCGGTTGTATGCATCAGTTTGATTACATCATAGGGCACCCAGATGTTTGTTCAGATATTATGAAGAAAGTTTTGCATAACGTTAAAATTAGAAGCCAGGCCGTGGTGGTGCCCACCTGTAATTCCAGTGTTTGGAAAGGCAAAGGCAGGTGGATCTCTGTGAGTTCAAGGCCAGCCTGGACTACAACTCAAGTCCAGGACAGCCAAGGCTTCACAGAGATACTGTGTCTTGAAAAACCAAAAACCAAAAGCCAGGAGACAGGTTGGCAAAGGTGCAGAGTGAGACACATCTGTAACTGGAGCCATTTTGTACACACTGCAGTTCAGACATCTACACAGACATGGACGGCAGGGCAGGAGTCTTCTGAGCAGTACCGGAAGATGGCCAGGACACCAAGAAAGGCAGAGGGAGATCCAGTCACCGGCATCAGCATCTCAGCCCAGTCAGGTAGCCTCAAGGAGATTTGGGAAGTGGACTTTTCTTTAACATTTCAAGGCCAAGATGACCCTCAAAGTAATTGATGGTTATAAAGTAAACCCAAGAAAAAGTTTGGGGGTTTTCTCTCAAGTCTACTCTCTTCCTGTCACACTCTTACTTTCATCATCTGAACTTTCTTACCATTGACGGACAGAAAGGAGCTGGGAGGTGTGTGACTTTTCAAAGGTGCCACATACAAGCCATCATAGCCCCCTCCTTTATGGGTCTGCAACACACAAATACTGAACTGTTGTAGTTTTGAGCATATATTTCCGTACTCTGCTAGGTTCTGGGGTAGGCAGAGGGACGATAAAAGCCCAGCCAGCTCTCTGGGCTGCACAGTGTGGAAGGACTTGTGTCATCCAGAACTACAGCTCTGCGGCCAGGCAAACAAAGCATGATAGCGCACTGGTCAGTTCCATGTCAACCTGACACCGGCTAGAGTCACTAAGGAACCAGAAAGCCAACTAAGAAAAATGCCTTTATTAGACTGACAGATTTGGGAGGGCCCAGGTCACTGTGGAAGGGGTGGAGCACCACCCTAGGCTGGTAGTCTCAGATTCTATAAGAAGGCAGGCTGAGCAAGCCAGGGGAAGCAAGCCAGTAAGCTGTACCCCTCGGTGGACTCTGTGTCAACTCCTGTGTCCCATAATGCACTACTGCATGGGAGAGAAATAAACCTTTTCCCTTCCTGAGGTGTTTCGTCCCAGCTATAGAAACCCCTGGCTAGGACAGACATTGTGGCTCAGAGTGTGGCCTCAGCATAGGCTCCCTTTGATTGACACCTCTTGTCTCTTGTGTCTGCCTAGTATCTTTGCATTTGTCGTGTGAATTAATAAGATAACAAACATGAAAGTTTTCATTACATGCCAAGTGACTCTCAGCCACCATCAACCAGCCCCTCACCTTCTCTGATACTGGCTGCTTTTATATTGCTGTTTGTCCACTGTCTGCCCCAGAAGGTGCGATAATTACCGTCATAACTACCACCTGAAATCTGGCCTTGCTGCAATACACGCCTTCTTTCTGTGGGATTTTTTCTATCCTAAGCTTCTTCTGAGGCAGAAGAGGTCTCTGTGAAGTCACTCATAGGAAATCTATTGCTTGATAGTCAGCTATGGCTGACTTCACCACTTCTAAAGGCCAATTGATGGAAATTGTCGTTTAACCACTTGTCCCACAGCCCATCCCTGCATTCTCTCAGATGGCCGGTTGCCCCCTCATAGAGTCCGGGTACAGATTCTCTGTGACCCTTAGCAAGTTCAGGGGCATCCTTGACCGGGAGGCCACCGTCTCAGTGTCCCATCACACCCAATCTGTGTGATCTTTGAGCTTGCAAAACCAACAATCTCACACTATCAAGAGGTGACACACTACCCCTCACAGGGGACTGCTTTCTACAAAAACACCAAGCTATTGCTTTCTCTATTTCCTCATCTTGAAATACAATCCCAACATGAGAAATAAACAAAGAAAAGGATTCTGCTTCCACTGTGAGCTCTAGTGTTAATATACTAAAATGAAGAGAACGGTGGGGGGGGGGGGGAACCCCAGCCTTGTCCTATCTATAATTTACTAATGTGGAAACGCTGTGGGTCTCATCATAAAGTTTGAGAGATCACTCTTATGCTCCACAATATGCTCTGCAGATTTTTCTTTTTTAAAAAAGGGGAATTATTTCCTAGACACAAAATTATCAAATATAGAAAGTTGGGCAAAGAATAGTATAGATTTTTTTAGAGTAAACATATAATTTGTAAACCAAGCAGGTGACTCAAGGAGGTGAAGAGCAGCCCCACCTGTCTATGTAAGACAAGGCTGGGAGAGGGTAGAAGGCCAGGCTAGTGGCATAGCAGGACACACGCACACCACTTAGACTGGATTTCATCAGCCCAGTGTTGGAAAGCCTTATGGAGACTGGGGTGGGAGGAGGGGGCAGCAGCTAACCCCAGTTCATCCTTTCTGAGGGCCTGGAGGAGGAGGGCGAAGGCTAATCTCAGTCCATCCTCCCCAGCACAGGGAGGAAATGGTCCTGACGTCATAGCCGTGATCCCTATCGTGTTTCTCATTCAGCTGCTCTTCCGCAGCAGAAGGTAAAGGCAAAGGAAACACAAGGGCCATTGCGGGGATGCCATTACTCTGCTGTGGTCTAGGCTTTACCTCCGAAAGTAGCAAACATTAAGTCATCTAGATTTGAAGGACTGGAACAGGCTCCACCCTCAGATCTTAGGCTGCTCTTGTTGCTACAAGTCCTTCTTCGGAACACTCGAGAGTAAGTTAATGGCTGTGTAAGGACTTCCTGAGGACGTCTTCTTATCACAAAAGCCCCTCTTCATAGGCAGTCTTGACTTGTGGAATGCACATCCTCCTGACAAAACTCTACTTTTTTTCTACCCTTATCTTACTAACAGCAATAGCAACCACCCTCAACCCAGACCCTAAACTTGATTTAATTTTCTCTAAAGCTATAAAGAAGTTGCTGTTGTTGATAAAGCCAACCCTGCTTTGGGAGCATTTGTTTTGGTTGAGTAACGTTCCAGACAAGCAACTAGGTTGGCAAACACCACACTTCCTTCCTGCAGAAAAATAGATGATAAACACAAAGTGCCCGGTTATCTGGAGCCCAGCATCTGTGAGACAGAGGCAGCATGGGAGCCCAAGCCAGCCTGACCCATACAGTCAGTTTCTGGCCAGACTGGGCTATTTGAGGCCCCACCGAAGCAAACAAGCAAACAAACAAAATAATTCTAAGTGAAATGAACACCACCTTTAAAGGGACACACGGGGTGACCCGCAGATAGAAGCCCGGGGAGTACTGCTGAAGTTGAACAAGAAGGTCTTTGTGATTAAAAATCATTTGAATAACATTGGCACGAATGAAGGGTCTGGCTTGTTAGATTCAGAAAGCGTCTATCTGAAGTCGGGGGAAAGGGGGCTGATGAGGTCTTAGCTTTAAGCTGTCATATGTACATGGTCCCCCAAGCTGCAGGTTCCCTGTGCTAGAATTCAGTCCACCTAACACAAATACGGGAGGTGAGGGGAGGGCGCATATTTTGTACTAAACATGTATAGAGTGTCCAGATGTGTTCTGATCATTATTCCATAAACAATATGGCATAATAAATATTTATGTACCATGCATATTACATTAGGCACTTTTATAGCATGTACATTGTATTAACTTCTATAAATAATGCAGATAAGATTTAAAGTGTGCAAGAGGACATGCAGATTACAGGCGGATAGTGTGCCATTTTCTGTGACGTTTGAACACCTGCAGATTTGGGTACCCAGGGGTTCTGGAGCCATCCGTGTGGGCTCGCAGGGTGGCTGCGGTTTGAATGCCATGCACAGAGCAATAGAAAGCTTATTGACAATTAACCAAATAACAACATAAGAAAATGAGGCTTTTCGATGTGAATTAACTCAGGGAAGGTCAGCGAAGCAGCAGGGAAGGCAGTGGGGTGCGAACTCTGATGCGTTCCTCATCTTACTGTTCAGCTGATGAGAAAGCAAGGGCCCTGAGTTTCAGGGGAGCCACGATCAGGACCAGTAAGCACAGGCCTGGCACCTGAGCTCAGGTTCTGATTACCCTAGAGCCTGTTAAGTGTTTAGCAAACAGCAGAACGCCAACAATGTATCACATAATGAGGAATTTTTCCATTCTATGAAAGATCTATAAGCTAATAAACACATGCTGCTGCTTCGAAAGGGAGTCAAAAGTATGTAACATGGAAACTATGCTGTCAAGATTCTAAAAACAACATGAAGTGAAAATTACACACTAGTGAAATTCACATATAACCGTATAAAAGGTAGATTTCTCCCCCCTTTCTCCCAACAAACACCAATTTTACTCTTGTCCCTGTAGCTATGACAGGACCAAAAGAATAAAAATATCATTAAAAGTGATAAGACAGGAACTTAACAATTTTTGTATCACAAGATTATCTTTCAGCAAGAGATAAAAGTTTCATCAAAGAGTCCCAAGGAGGGATAAATCCAGAAAGGTGCTGTGTGAGGAAGCACAGACGAGGAAAAGTTGACGAGGAACTGGAGAGTGACCGACAGTCCCTTAAGAGGAAGTGAGCTGTGCACTGCTGTGCAAGAGGCGTGTGAGGTAGGTGCGGCCAGGCTCCTTAGAACACTGGTGAACTTAAGAAGCAGTAAGAAGTTCTGTTTGAGAGAGATTATGACGACTGATATCGTCCGAACCAGCTCACGGCTGTCCTGACCGAGGCAGAGGCCTTTGGATTCTGGGGAATTTGAGAGAGGGGTGCTGTGACCCTGGAGATCCCCTGTCAGAATGGAGGTGCTCATTTGCTCTTGATGGGACAACACCAGGGACAACAACCCCTCCCTCATGGAAGGCTTAAGAGCCGGATGAAAGAATGAGTGAATGGATTTCTGTAAGAAAAACCCATATGCCCTCATGTAGTGCATGTCAAGGGGCAGAAGTACCCACAAAGGGGCCGTAAGGATTTCTGAAAGTCGTGCTTGCCACCTTGGTTTTTTGTTTGTTTTGGGTTTGGGTTTGGGTTTTTGTTTTGTTTTGTTTTTTTTGGTTTTTTTTTTTTTTGGTCTTTTTGTTATTTTGTTCCCCCACCCCCACCCCCCAGAGCTGAGGACCAAACCCAGGACCTTGAGCTTGCTAGGCAAGCGCTCTACCACTGAGCGAAATCCCCAACCCTAATGAAAAGGAAGCATAAATTATCTCCTGGAGGGAGAGGAAAACCCGTAACACTCAGGAAGCTAAAATCAAGACTAAATGCAAGAGGGCAGTTTCTAGGGGTGAAGAGTACAGCAGGCTGAGAACTGGGCTGCTGGGCGACAGCTTTGTGACTTTTGATCCAGTTGGTCCAGTTACCGACACTCCTGAAAGCGACTGTGACAATCTTCTTGATCTGACATGCTAGACTGGAGTGCCAGCATTTCTTGGTCTCTCCTTGGTCCCTTGTCTTGGGTAAATAGGTATTTGTTCACCTCTTCCCCAGAAAGCATCATGCAGCATTTTCCCCACCAAATTAATGAAACTAAAGTAGGCAGTCATGTGTCAAGGGTGAGGTGGGACACATATTTCAGTCTTGGGGAGTATTGGTAAACTGTTAAACTGCAGGCCTGTCAGTGACAAGATGGCCTCAGAGAGTCCATCCATCCATCATCTGAGTGCTGAAAGGACAAGGCACAGAGCATGCCATGTCACTGTGCCCCTTTATACTGGCATAACTGCTACAGCTCAGCTCGACTTACAAACCTGTATTTACTGAGCAGCTACGTGTCAGATGGACTGAATGGAGCTGTAAAGACTGCCCCCGTCATTCTCTCCTGCTCCGTGACCATGCTGCACAGGCTTTTTATCAAGCTCTTTGCTGCACTCAAAAAACAAAGCACTCAGTTCATACTTGCCAGTCTACCAGGTGCATCCCAGGAGTCTGCAAATGCTTTTGCATATAAAGTCCTAATTATTTCCTACACTGAGGACAGCAGCACTGTAGGGAACTCAGCAGGATTGCCTCAATTGCAGAATTATGTTCATTTTGTGAATTTCATGGCAGTTCCTGGGTTTTTTTTTTTCTTTCTCTCAGATAAGCATCCTGGTTCCTATAATATTGAAGGAAACTGGGCTTTTTTTTAAAAGCTGCAATGTAAGTTTATAATTAACAATAGTTATGTATTTTTGCTTATATGGTATGTATTCAACTTGATGAAGGAAATTTCAGTTTCTTTCCGATTTCTCTGGTGTGAGGCTGGAGTAAGGTGTAAAGCATATTTTCTAAGTTTGGCAGAGGCTAGCTAACCTGAAAGGGGTGGGCAGTGACATGGGAAAGATTATTGGACAAATTATTCAGAGTTGCAGTCCACTTGCAAGCAGCTGACAGCCACGTAGAACACTTGTGTCATTCCCCCAAACACTGACCTATTTCCTAGGTTATCTTCAGTTGATTATATTGTATTTACTCCCTGTGTGAGGGACAGTTCCCAGGAGTTGGCTCCCACTCCACTGCGTGGGTTCTAGGATTCTAACTCATGAGCTCTCATAGCCCCAGACACTGATTTCTTATCCACAGAAGTGTCGCTGCTGGTTACACCTGTATTTTAGGAAGACTCTGTGAATGAAGACAAAGCCATGATTTAATGCCAAAAAGTATTCATTCCAATGTGTGGAGTTACTAATTTCACAGATTAAATAAAATTCCTAAACAAGTCAGAAACGCATGTAAAGCATCCAAAGTGTGTCTCTCTCAGTATGAGCCAAAGAGCACAGAGCAAGTACAGGCTGCGAGCTCAGAAAGAGGTCTGAGTTGTATGTAGGAGGCCCTGCCATGCTCGCTGCTGGCTTTAGTACTGTTGTTGATGGGAGCAAGTTCGGAGCTGCTCCTTGCAAAGGTCTGCTGTCCTGACAAGAGGTCTGAGGAAAGCACAACACAAGCCATGTGCCTTGCATGTGTGTCCTCTGTGTACGTCAGACACTATCGGTGAGCGGTCCCTGGACAGCCTTTTGTCTGATGGACAGTGTGGTCTCTGTCTGATGGAACGTTTTGGAAGAATCTCTTCCCTTTAAAGGGAAGTTTAGCAGAAAGAGAAGATGTATGTAGAGTCCAGAACTCAAGAATGAGGCCGATTCAGAGAGACAAACTATACACACTTCCCATGAAGGTGGCGTCTAGACTTAAATTTGCATACACACACATGCACAGGCACACACACACACACGCGTGCACACAACATAATAGTAGAAAGAAGGGAGGAAGAGGTCTCAGCAGGAGGAGATTGACAGAGAGTACAGAATGATGGGACATATTTCATGAAAGCAGAAGGGGCCAGGACTATTGAGGAGGGATCCGCGTTAAGGGGAGGGGCCAGAGTGAGGGGAGGGGCCAGCATAAGGGGAGGGGTCAGCATGAGAGAGACAAAGCTTAAAAGATAGGCAGCTACAGAGTTCTCTAAGCTCTGCCCTCCTCCGTACTGACCACAGTTTAAAGATTACGACAGTGTGTGGCTAAGAAGTTGCAGTCAGAATTGGCCAGGCTGGATCATAGCCTCAATCTGGGTCTGAGTGGGATGGCTGGTACTGAGGCAGTCAGTCACTGTTTGGAAGGAAAGGGGCAACATTCCGTTTTGGTCAGGGAGTAATTACCATTAATGTTCCTTTACCCCAACTTTGAGATGAGCTGGGCAGACGAAATGGCTTAAAGGCAAAGCATGCCTGGAGAACTAAATGGGCTTGGGGTGATGGTGAAAGGGACCCCCTTTACTCTCAAGGGGAGAGTCATTTGCTAAAGGCGTCGCTTAACCATTGTCAGAGTTCTTCAAGCTTTTTAAAGAGTTTACTCTCAATACTTTAAAGGAAACTTAGACGATAAAATATGGTGCATCTTACATACTCCCCAATCAAGAGGCTATATTTTCTCACTTGTTTTGCTGAAACACTCCAAAATGCCTTCAACAGCATGGATAAAACGCATGGGCTTCCTCAGCTGTTTAGATAAGCTTGTTACATAAACTTTTAGAAAAGAAGTTGATTTTAAAAACTATCAAGTAAGGCTCAAACCGCTTTATAATAGCAGAAATTCTTGCTACATTGAGACTTCTTAGTAAACACACACATATATAAAGTGTTAAAACATCTCCTTGCTTAAGACACTGCATCTATGAAGTAAAGAACACATGACAGTTGGAACCGAAACCCTCAGCAATTTCAGACCCGGTCACAAAGCTTTGTCTTCATCTTATTACCTCTGATGAGGATGAAACTGAGCACAGGACACTGGCTGCTTCCTAGGAGCCTCCTACAGCCTCAGCCACAAAGCACTCCTGACTGGTTTCTACACGCATCCACTGTTTTAAACTGGAAAAATAACAGAACTTTGTCCTCTTCCTTCTCCTCCTCCTCCTCCTCCTCATCTTCCTCCTCCTCCTCCTCCTCCCCCCTCTTCTGATTTTCCAGGACCGGGCAGGGGTAAATCCAGACTTACACATGCTAGCTTGAGTTCTGTTTCTAAGCTGCAACCCCAGTTTCACAGGCATTTTCCATGTGTAAAAAGAGCGTTTTAAAGTTATTCAGATTGGAGTTTATTACTTTTGTTTTATATTCAGTTCTGAAACACATGGCATTTTGTGGGTTTTTTATGTTTACTACCTCATTTTCATACATATTTTTTATAATCACTAATAATTAATGGATTGTGTTGGGTGTGTGACATCTACTTTTTCCATTTTGACATTTTCCCCAACTGTTAATTCAAAAACAGAATTGAATTTATCAAATTGAAGACACCCAGTCTTCCTGCTTCTTCTGACAGGGTGCGTTCCACTTTAAAATGTGTTGATCCCGGTACTATCCTGTTTATCTGTTATTCAAGATAAGCCAGGGGCAATGTGATTCATTTACCTGTGATCCAAGTAAACACAGATTCCGTGTGCTCGGCAAAGTCCCTGGATTCTGATTCTACACATCTAGCCTGGAAGGTCTTTTCTCTACAAGCCTCGCTCACCTATGTCTCCTTAAAAGCAACTTAGACAGAAGTTTAGACAGAGGACTTCACAGCTTATAGTTCCTGATGCTTAATGGTGAATTTCAGGTGCCAGCACCCCCATTAGGCAGTTAACAGAACCTGCATCTTCAGCTCCTGGGGATCTTTGCCTACTGCTGGCCTGCATAGGCACCTGCACACATGCATGTAAACTTTACACGTGTGCATGTGCGTGTGCATATGTGTGTGTGTGTGTGTGTGTGTAACTTAAACACAACAACTGATGTAACCTCTTCTTGTGGGAAGAACAAGCAACCTGGGCCCATAGCCATCCAGCCATTGTTTGCAAACTATCAGCTTGGGAAACACTTGATTCCATTTCATCTCTGATTTTCTAGTAAGTTCTAGGAAATGGTCTTGAAACATATTTTTATTCTATTACACAGTGTTGAGTAAAATAATTCTTCTATGGAACAGACCATAATGAGAGCTTATTAGATGGGGTTCCTGTGCCAAAGTAAAGGATGGTGATCGCAAAATCACAACCAGAAAAATCTATTCTTCTTTGGTATTTGTCTGACTTGCAGTTGTTGGATGCTTTAGTGTGATGTTGTTTCGTGTCATTTCTCTCCCTGTTGTCTAGAGCAGGGTCTTTTCACACAGCAAGGGGCTGGACTGAAACTTTCAGTCTTCCCGCCTTGTCCCCCCAAGGGTGAAATGTCCTTGTCAGCACCTGGATTTTCACAGTATGACTTCTTTCCTTTCTCCATGATCTTTACTCTGGACTTCCTGATCCTATTAGAATAAAATTGTCAAAATGTTGATGTTGCAGCCATCTTCCTTATTTCTGCTTATGTTTCTGGCTTCTACTAAGCCCCACTCCTATTACATTAGAATGTCATTTTCAAATGGTGACTCTATAGCTCTATGCTAAAAATAAATTATGTAAACCAATGTTCCTTATAATGGAGATGTCTCATTATTGGTAAATAGTCATGAAATTCTGTCACCAAAACCATTGTTTGTCCCTGATGACTAAAAGAGCTTTCCATAGACCAGCTGCTTGACTCTGGCAGTATCTGTTCAGCTGGCTGGTGGAGAACACCACCCATGACATAGCACTTCCAGCCTGTCCCGGAGTAGGGCATTGGCTCTGTGGGGTATCGGTGCTCCTAAGAGGCAAGGGCAGCTTACAGTAATGTTAAAGCATTAAACCCAACTCACACACATATTGACTTAAACTTCCTCCTGCCTCCACATGCCCACAGGCTCCTCAGTGCTGTGCAGCAAAGGGGATATGGAGGTGGGGTATGGTGAATAGCTGCTTCATTTCCAGAAACTAAGACAAATAAAAGGTCTTGCAAGGTTTTCCTAGATGTTTTCCCAAGCCTCTGATGAGCATTTGTGCAGAAATACCTTACTGCTTAAGTCGGCCTCCATGTAAATCTCTGTGGTCTGCTTGGCTTTTTTACAGAAACACTGGAGCATAATTGGGCCACCATCCCCATCCCAGTGCCTTCTTCTGAGATCCCAGGTAGCTCAGATCCTGACGTCAAATAGATCTAGTCTTTTTCAACTTGGCTTCATGTCCGCGGTGGCCATATTGGCCCAGTGCACTGTTCCAACAGTTCCTCACTGCCTCTGTGCATCCAGCATTCTCCACACAACACCCAGAGAAGTGTCCCTACCATATCTAAGACCCCTCAGTGAGTTTCATTGCTCTTAGGAAAAAAAAATCATTTACAATCTTACACAATCTTTCCCCTTCATAGTACCTGTTGCTGCTTACAAATATTATTTTATCAATTTATTTGTAAACTATCCATTTTCCCACTAGATTCAAGCTCAGTACAGATGAACAATCATTCGTTGTACACTAGTATCAAAAGTCTTTCCATAACACACAGTAGGCTCACGTTGGTTATATTTATGCCATTATGATTAAGTAGCTGTGAACATCACCTTAGAAGGACGAAAGGTTCATATTCACTGTTTATAGGCTTCAGTTCAACTCAGTGAGTCAGGAAACCATTACGTTTTGTTCCCTGGTGGCAAAGATGGCAAGTGTGTGGCAGGACCGACTCCAACACATGCCCAGAAAGAAAGAAACAGTGAGAGGAAAAGGCCGGGGTCACCAAGTCACCTTCCAGGGTTCAACCCCAATGACAAGGACATCCCACTAGGCCCTTGATGTCCACAGCACCTTCAAATGGTGATGTGCTATAGATGTCATAGCATCTACACCTGAAGGAATCATCCAGTGTGTGAGGGATATTCACTAACTGATCTCACAATCCAGTCCAAAGCCCGTGAAAACCACAATATGTAACGGTCGAGACAGCACAGCCCCCAAGAGCGGCACCTCCGCTGGGTTCCTCTTATGTTGATTCTGGTTCTTGCTAACACCTCCCTTGCACCATCCCTTTTCTCTTCTAATATGGCACTTGTCTTTGCTTACATCTTAACCATTTCTATAAGTCCACGAAGGAGGCAGGCCCAGGGCCTGTATGTCTCCAGTCTTAGGAAACAATACATGCTCCAATAGTTATGACCTTCTTTACAATTCTAACTTGGGGTGGGGAGAAAGAGAGAGTGAGCAAAAGAGTGAGAGAGAGGGAGAGGGAGAGAGAGAGACAGAGAGAGAGAGAGAGAGAGAGAGAGAGAGAGAGAGAGAGAGAGAGAGAGGAGAACTTGTTGGAGCCAAACTGTACACATCCTTAGGAAAAATATTTGTTCTCAGTGACAACATGGCCTCCAGCCTTTAAGAAAAGCCTCTCTTCCCCTGAATTATGCAAATCACATCATTATGTAGAGCAGAGCACAGGCCTGTGAAGATTTCCTCTTTTCACTAATGTAAAAGAAAAAAGACGCATCATGATCGTCGCTCCAGCATGGGCTATGTGAAATATTTAGCACTGGAGATGCACTTTCTAGCGAGAGCAGGTTTGATCAATGTGATTTAATGGCCATGACAACCCAAAGGCTCACTTTCAGCTCTTGTCTCCAACACAAGAAAACTAAGGTATAAGAAAGGATCTTCCCCTGCTGCCCAGGTGCAAGCAGCATCTCCATCAGACCATGGGTTCTTACCCAACAATGCACAGGGCCCCCTTTAGAGATGACCATTTTTGGAATGTCCCAGAGTATATGCCTGACATAGCTGCTAGTAAAAATTATATAAGCCTGTAATTAAATGACAGAGGTTAGCTCGGCTGGTAGGAGTGTTTGTGCCCAGAACCAACTTTAAAAGTTAAAGGTCTGTGATGCACAGGAAAAGTGCATTGTTATCTAGGTATCTAGGCAGGCTGTATTGCTGCCAGAGCTTTTGAGTCTGTTTCTTCTCCTTGGCAAGAGAACGCCATAATAGTGAAGGTGTTTTCCCACTCTGCTCACTGGCATTGTGTTTGCTTCAGGACACTAGCAATCAGCCCTCACCCGCACAAGCTGGTTATTAAGGGCTGCCCCACTTCTTGTTATGTCATCCTACCCTTAGATGGTGCCGTTTCTCACTGGGAGTGTCACACCACAGTTCCTGGGATGTGAATGCTCTATTCACTACCATGTAACCTTCCACCTCTTCAGTCGAAGGATTCACACATCCTTACATGTCATATTCTTGGGTAAATAAGCATGCTTTCTATGGCTTCCTACAGACTTCCAGGAACCTAAATAAACTAAATGTGTGGCTTAATAGAGATCAGTGCAGTGAGAGGTTGCTGTGCCTCTAAAATGGGCCTTTCTGAGCTTTTGCACTGTGACCATAGCCTGACATAGGGAGCTTGGGGGAAGCGTATATTTTCACCCCTTGGTTTCCTCCAGGCAGGAGACACTGTAGAGCTCATGGCAGTGGACCAAGTAGTGAAAGATTTTCACAACATGGGAGACAGAAAGCAGAAAGCAGATCTGAACTGAGGACTTACAACCTTCATGGCCAGCCCCTAAAAATCCATTTTCTCCTTCTAGGACCTGCCCCCCCCAAAAGGTTCCACAGTCTCCCAAGATAGTGCTACCTGCCAGGAACCAAGCATTTGAAATATGAGTCTATGGAGTACACTTCAGATTCAAAATCAAAATCGGGCAACTTAATAAAATTTCTAGTTTGGGCTACAGACTGCAAAAGAGACTGCCACGTGTGCCATCTGCCTCTCCGTGGTTCATGTTGAACCTCAGCCACCAATACAAAGGTAATGAGCACGTGAGAGATAAACTTAGGCAAACAGAATATAAATCCTCAACGTGCATCATGTAATTTCCTGCCTTTAAAAGATGCTTTTGGGATATATATATGATAGAGCAGGGTGGGTTGCATTATTTAAGGGAGGAAATGAAATAGGGTAAAATAAGAAATATTTTTTAAAAATTGTAATGTTTTAGGAGCCAAGTGCCAGGAATCCTAGCATTTTGCAAGTTCAGGCTAGAGGGTTGTAAGTTAAAAGCCAACCTAGGAACCAGAGTGAGACTTTGTCTCAAGGGAAGGGGCATTTAGAAGTGTGTTCTCTCTCTCTCTCTCTCTCTCTCTCTCTCTCTCTCTCTCTCTCTCTCTCTCTCTCTCTCTCTCTGTTTTCTGCTCTGTTGGGAAACAGTGACAACCCCCAAAGAGTACAGCATTCTACATGCCGAGCTGTGAGCAGGCACAGAATCCTTACTATATACAGGGTTTGCTCACACCTAGATTCCAAAACTGTAAGAAAATAATTCATGATACTCATACATCACTCAGTCTCAAGCAACAGTTACAGCAGCTCAAAAGAGACTAAGATGAAATATGCAGAAGGTTTTAAACCAAGTCTGTTCCCAGAGGATTCGGGCATTAAGATGCAACCAGCAAAACCAGAGCCAAGCCTTCTCTGACTGCCTCCTCACATCTGCTTTATGAACTTAGTTGCAAAGGTTTGTCCTCTGCTCCTACCTGACCTGAGTGCTCACATCTAACCTGAGTGCTCCCAAGTGACCTGAGAGCTCCCAAGTGACCTGAGTGTTCCTGTGTGACCTGAGTGCTCCCACCTGATCTGAGGGCTCCCACCTGACCTAAGGGCTCCCACCTAACCTGAGGGCTCCCAACTGACCTGACAGCTTTTACTCTGTGCAGGTGAGCCACACACCCGTGTATGCCCAGTTGGATGGGAGTGACTTATCCTCTGCTATTTTGACAATGCTGTTTTGCAAAGATATTTATGAAAACATAAATTTTCATAACTGGACACATATGAAGCATGCCAGCAGACAAGTCTTTATTAATATATTGGCGTGCTCCTTTATTTTTTTAAGATTTATGTTATTTATTACATATACAGTGTTCTGCCTGCATGTATGCTTGCACAGATCTCATTTTAGATGGTTGTGAGCCATCATGTGGTAGCTGGGAATTGAACTCATAACCTCTGGGAGACCAGACAGTGCTCTTAACCGCTGAGCCATCTCTCCAGCCTGAAGCATACTCCTTTAAATTATAGGTTTCTGCCAGGCATGGTGGCACGCACATGTAATCCCAGCAAACAGGGAGGCAAAGGCAAGTAGGTCTCTGTGAGTTCGAGGCCAGCCTGGTCTACAAAGCAAGCCAGGATATCCAAGGCTGCACAGAGGAACTCTGCTTCAGAAAAAAATTTTACAGGTTTCCTACATAAAAAAAAAAAAAAAACAATGAGGAATTAGGACAGTGGTGTATTGACAGTAAATATCTGACTCGATTTCTCTCCAGCAAACATGCATGCAAAGTATAGAATAAGAAATGCAAATTTTTAAACAAGGCTATATTTTTAGTTGGCCATCTTTGATGACAGGTCAAATTCTGAACATTTCATAGATACATAAAATCAGGAATACCGACAAGAGGAATCACCTATCTTTCCTCCTTAAGCAGGAGTATGTGGATCGTGGCATTTCCCGAAGTTCATAGTGGGTTTTAACTTCATAAATAAACAAATAAATGAATAAAGGCATCAGTTACAGAAGCTTGAAAAATACTGGCTTTAAAAAAAATCCTTCAGTGTTAGACATCTCAGAACCTCTACTGTACAGGTGTCTGCTGTGAGCTTTGAGGGGATTTCTCTGTGGTATTTATATCAAACCAGGAATTTGCTGTGTTTCTAAGAATGCTGATAAAGAAAAGTTGAACATCAACCTTCGGTGACACTGCTCCTGTACCTTTTTTTGTGGTTTTGTTTCATCCTGCTGTGGTCTCCTATCTAAATGCCACTGCTGGGCCCCACTGGATGATCTGTCAAATGTTCCTGAGAAGAGACTTTCTGCCAGCCAAGCGGCATGAGTATGCTTTGTAACATTGTCAGAATGATTCTGCCTCTACGAATCCAATCACGAAAAACTGGAAAAACCACTAAGAGCTTTTGTTTGCATGCCCATTTCTTCTCTGCTGTTCTTTTATTTAATTTTGCAATGGATTCAGTTCTCAGCAGGCTGGAGACTGGAGAGCTGGCCCCTCTCCAGCAGAGTGGACAAGGACTTCTCCAGATCAAATCTGTGAGGGAGTCTGTAGCTCTGTGATATCTCTGTCCTAAAATAAACAGCCATGGCAGGAACTGACTTGAGGAAAGTCAGAGGGTAGAAGAGGGCAGGTTGCTGAAACCAGTTGCGGTCACGTGATCCTGGACACCCACCCGAGGTCCCCAGGAATGTCATCCTCCTCTTGACCCTTTACCTCTTTAATTGTATAGCCTGCTGTTGCTGTCCTCTACGGAGGCTTTCTCCTAAGCCTGTCCAAGCCCTCACAGACGTAAAACTCTTTAAATCTTAACCTTCTAAGTGGACCACTTATTCCCTGCCAGCCACTGATCAACAGTTAGACGCACGCCATTTCTCTAGAGTGGACAGAGCCCAGGCTGGCCCATGAAAGAAAGGAGATTTTCTCTGGCCTGGATCACTTTTTTAAAACTAAACAAAAGCTCAGGGATCCATTCCGAAATATCCACAAGCACTTATTGACTACCCCCCAATGGGTAGTCATCACAGGATGAACCAGAAGGGCCTCGAATAAGTGACTCTTCAGCCAAGCAATAGGGGCCACTCCTTGGAGATTGGAGAGGCTGGGATTCAGCCACAACTTCCTGCACTCCCAGGAATCAGCCACCAGGGGCGCTAGGCTGGCAGGACGATGACATCACCACATGCTCTTTATGCCTTTTCTCCCCTTCCCACTGCACAGGCTTCTATCTGTTCTTGGAACAAAAATAAAAAATAAATAAAGTATCTGCCTAAATGTCTTTTGCTTTACACGTGGCCCCTTCTCGCAGCTCTCATTTTCATAAGATAATGAAAATGGGAATAATGGGGAAATCTCCCAAAGTGTCAGAGAAGAAATAAAATAAAACACAAACTGGTAGGAGCCTGTGGGTGCATTCCCATGTTTATTCTTTTGGCCACATAAATTTTGATGGGTTCTACTTACCAATACTGGAGATAGCACGTGTGTTTATTTCTCTTTTCTTTCCAAAGTGCCCTTGAAATAATGCTGTAAATGGCGAATTTATATAGGCTTTGAAAATACAATAAGCTAAAGGTTTACAAAAGTAAAAAGCAAAGGCAGGTAAATCAATCAAACCCGTGAAGAAATATAATGGGGACATCGGAGAGGATGGTAGCAGGGGTGAGGACTCTTTGTATGAAAGGCCTCTGTGTCTCACTAAACGGACAGGCAGAAATCAACACTGTGACGGGTAAGCTTCTCAACCTGGTTGGTCTTAAACTCACTGAGAGACTGGCCTCTGAGCACGTCTCTGTGTGTGTGTGTGTGTGTGTGTGTGTGTGTGTGTGTGTGTGTGTGTGTGCGCGCGCGCGCGCGCGCGCACGCGCACGCATTATGGGTGGGGGCTCTACATTTGATTAACTGAGGAGGGAGACCGTCTCTACCCTGGCCTGGGACCAGGACTGAGCATCGAGGAAGAGAGCTAATTACTTTCATCTCCTGCTCTATGACACCAGATCCTCAGACTCCTGACCCCAGGACTTCCCTGCCATGGCAGACTACACCCTGGAGCTATGAGCCATGAGGAACCCTTTCTCCCTTAAGTTGCTTTTATCAGAGGGTTTTCAACAGTAAGGTGAACTAATGAAGATAAATAGGGAAGAAACGCTATCAGAAAGATCAGCGCCCTGGCTACCTGGGAAGATACCTGAGACTGAGCTGAGCCCTTTGCCTGAGAGAAGAAAGACAAATCCACAGTTAACCCTGAATCTCCCAAAGTCCTCCAAAGAGCTCAATCAACTTCATTGCAAATGCTTAGCATCCGGGCATGAATTCCTAGAGCAAGGACTTAAGGGACTGTAAGATACGAAGCTCCAGGGGAGGACAAAGGGCAGTAGCCTGAAGAGTTGCCACCAGTCAGGTGACTCCCCAGGGGTGAGGGGATCCTTCGCCTGCCTGATGACCTTGCTGCACTCAGGGCATCACTTTGCCCATTTGTGTGTGGTGATGGTGTCCTTCCTGCGTGTCACACAAATATTTCACAGCCATCCAGCTTGACTGTGCAGGTTGATGGCAGAAAAGGCAATGACTAGAAACAAATTTCTGGTGACAGTAGTCCCTGGCTTGGCTCTGACAATCAGAGCCCTTCAGTCTTGGTTTTTCTCATGCCTGAAGTAGGAATCCTAATTCTTTTATTGTTTTTTTAATGAAGTTTCAGTGAGTTGATATATACAAAATCTCATAATGCATGAAAATTTTGTTAAATTTTTATATTGTTGGTTTCTGGTTATGTGTTATATGTTATGTGTTTGGGGGCCTAAGGATTGAACCCAGAATGTGCATGTCCTGAGAAAGAAATCCACTGAACCAAATCCCCACACCTATTATATTTGTTTTATGACAAGAGTAAAAAAACTGCACAATACTAGAGGGTAGACTTTTTTAAAGGTTAAATATGATTTTTTTAACACCACATTTAGCTCACAGCACCTACTATACACACACACACACACACACACACACACACACACACACACACTCTTCAGGTTCAGGTTCAGCCTTGACCCGCTAGCTGTAATTTGTCAAGCTGTAAGAGAACAAACATCCATACACTTCCTATTAAAAAGTGGCATCTTCAGCACTGAAATCTAAATTACACCTAAAAATAAATAAAATAGTAAAATTATCCTCCCAAGATTTGTAGACTGTGAATAGAGACTGCACTGCCAGCTTCCTTCTCTTGGCTGAGCCTAGTCTAAGACAGTCATCCCTGGAAAGTTTATCCCTGTGGAGATAATATTTACCCCCAGCAGATGAGTGACATTGTCAACATTGTAATCCGATGCTGTTAGGACTCTGCTTTATTCTATAAATAAATTTATAGATATCAATTTCTCAGGCTATTTCTAAACATCTTCCTCCTCAAACTGAATGGGGAAGTGCTTCAGCCAATATTGTTGAGCAAAAGGGAATGCACAGAGTTGACAACTGTCAAGTCAGAAAAATCTTGGGAAAGGTAACCCTGGGAGAAACAAGAACAGGCTCCGTGGACACAGCAGGGTCTGAGTGGGCAGCTGGGCCACAGCCCAAGAAACCCAGTCTCTTGTGGAAGCAACACTTGAGGGCTCTGTGTGTCCTAGCCCAGGAGGCCAGAGTCTTCCTGAGGGCACCCTCATGCTAATCCAGCTCTGAACATGGCTGAAGCTTCAAAGGGGTCTGTGGCAGACAGACGGGAAGCATTTAAATAATTAGGAGTCTTTTGGTAGAGGGGACTCAAATAAAACACAGAATCATCAGGACAAATTTCTAGCCAGAATCAAAATCAACTAGACATGATTTTGGTCAAAACTATATTCAGAATGGAAAGATCCTTTGGAGCTCAATCTGTCCCTTGCTTCAAGTACCTTTCAGTTCTGTACCTAGGAGCCTCCCTGGCCAGCACTCCAGAGTCCGGGTTGTCCGGAGGGCAGTTGAAATCCTACCTTTTTGCTAGCAAGTTAGAGCAGATGGCGTTCTATGTAATTAGAAGTTTTCAGGATTTTATCTAAAGACCAACCTTTCGTTTCTCACTTCTCCAAGTGTTTTTCAGTATTTGTCATTTCTCTCTGACAGGATGGGCAATAAATTGTGATGGGCATGTGTGGATACTCATTGGCTCACTATTCCTGCATCGTCTGGTTTCTCAGTTAGGGTTAGATGAAGTGTTCGAGAAGACCACAAGGCTTTATAGTCCACCAAGTCCAGATGGAGCAACGTCTACAGTTTACAATGCCCTGTTCTACCCGGAATGGTTCAAAATAGGTAATAGGACATTGGATTTGTTAGCAATCGTCAGTGCAATATTATATTTACACTTTATTTAAATATTCCGCTATCAGGGCTGGAGAGATAGTTCCGTGGAAAGCACTTGTCTGCTCTTCCAGAGGTCCTGAGTTCAATTCCCAGCAACCACATGGCAGCTCACAACCATCTATACTGGAATTTGATGCCCTCTTCTGACAGGCAGCTGTACATACAAATAGAGCACCCATGTACATGTAAAATAAATAATTAAATCCTTAAAATAGATGATAAACAGATAGATAGATAGATAGATAGATAGATAGATAGATAGGTAGATATTCCACTATCACATTTACAATAATTACAGACTGTTTGCTGTTCTTTTCTTATTTTTATATGAGACAGGCAAATTCATCAGGCACAACAACAGTCTCACCCAAACATGTCTATGACAAACATTGGAAGTAGCTGCTGTGCAGGACAAAGTCTTTCTTCAAAGGCCTTTCACCACCAGTGTTCCTCACATGGCTGTCTGCTAACTGTGAGCATGGAAGAGACCCCTCTACTCTCAGAACTCAGCTCATAATTTACCTCCCTTGGGGAAACTTCTATCCCTCTTGGCTTCACACAGGGACACAGATGCCCTCTATTCAAACGCTGTTATGTGGAGCAACCAAAACAAAGCCAGAAACCCCTGCCAAAAGCCCGCCAAGGAGCTGCTGAGGTTGTCATCTGCTAGAGTCAGGGACTCAGAGCTGGGGGTGGTTCAAGAAGAGAAAGTAACATCTCAAAGATACCCATGTTAGCAGTCTCTGGCAAACATCTTTCTGGGGTTCGGGAATATCTGCGTTTAGAGATCTCATCACGCTAAGCCAAGAAATCTAATTTCTTGTCCACTCTCCTCTCAGTGTGTCACTTTCAGTTTAAGTCCGTTTCTGTCTTTGCCATCCATATGTTCTTTATGCAACAGGGAGGCATTCTGCACAGGTGACGTAGGAAGCTGGGCCCAATGTCAAACAACACTTGCAAGGAAAAGCCCACAAGCAGAGGTGCTTTTGCTTTCCATCATGACGATGCCCTAGGCACTGTCACTGGAAAGGTAACATTTTAGGGAAAAGCGTGCCGAAAATGCATATGAAAATATCCAAGGATTCAGCCATTCTTTCAAGGAGTATTTACTGGAGACAAGCACAAAGTGTATGCTACACAGGTGAAAGGCAGACAATACACAAGTATGGGTCCTTCATGGTGACGGCACTGGTTGGCTTTCTGCCAGCTTGACACAAGCCAGAGTCATCTGGGCAGAGGAAACCTCACCTGGGAAAATCACCCTGTCAGTTGTCCTGTAGAAAGTCTGAGAAGCATGTCATGATTAGTGATGGATGTGGAAGGGCCCGACAGACTTTTCTGGAGTATATAAGAAAGCAAAATGAGGGGCTGGGGAGGTGTCTCAGAAGCTTAGAGCACTGGCTACTCTTCCAGAAGATGTACCTTCAACTCCTACATCCGCACGACAGAGCACAACCGTCTGTAACTACAGTTCCAGAGGATTCAACACCCTTTTCTGGCCTTCCCAGGTACTAGGCACATGTATGTCATACATACATGCAGGTGGACCACTCATGCACATAATTTTTTTAATTGAAGAAAAAGGAGGAGGAGAAAGAGGAGGAGAAGGAGGAAGAGGAGGAGGAGGAGGAGGAAGAGGAGGAGGAGAAAGACTTACATAAAAGAGAATAAGCTTGTATGCAGCATCTTCCATGACCTCCACTTCAGTTCATGTCTTTAGGTTCCTGCCTTGAATTCCGGCCCTGATTTTCCTTCGTGAGTGACTGCAGACTATAAAATGCGGTAAACCTTTTCGTTCTCAAGAGGTTTCTTCTTGTCGTTGCCTTAGTTGCTGTCTTGTTGTGAAGAGACACCATGGCCAAGGCAATTCTTTCAAAGAGAACATTTAACTGGGGGCTTGCTCATAGGTTCAGAGGGTCACTCCATCACCATCACAGCAGGAAGCAGACAAGCACTGAGCTGGAGCAGTAGCTGAGAGCTGAGAGGGACAGACTGGTGTGAGCTTTGGAAACCTTAAAGCTCACCCTCATTGACACATCTCCCCAACAAGGCCACACTTCCTGTTCCTTCCCAAATGGTTCACCAGCTAGGGTCTAAGCATGCAGCTGTGTGATCTAGTATCCTTCAAACCACCACAGCCACTGTTTATCACAGGGTTAGAGAACAGACTGAGATAGTGGGTTTGGATCTGTTCTTGAGGACAGATGAGGAAAACTCGTGCCTCCATGCTTGCTTGCAATTCCAAGAGTTTGAGGGAACTGTGGGCGTGTGTGGTGGAAAGTGTCCTGAGGGGGCGGACTTTGAGTGACACTTAGAAGGTAGGACAGGTTTCTGACAGAGGCAAAGCAGCACACACATGAAAGCTTTGAAATAGGGAAGATGTGGTACCAAACTGTAAGGTGTCCTTGAAAATGCAGTTTGTAGAGCCCCAAGCGTTTAGATCAGAGGAAGGGAAAACTGGGTGCCGCTGAACGATTTCTGGCTTCTCTGAGGAGGAAGGCAAAGACTGAGTATGTACAATCCTGACAACTGTCTGCTCCTAATGTTCCAGTCTCTCAGATTCATTCAGACTATTGACACAAGAATGTGACCCTGATGCCCTAAGACAGAGATTCCCCAGGTACCGGAAGCCTCCTCTTCCCATCCCTCTTCCTCCCACCTCTTGCCTAAAAGTCTGTCTTAATTGCTTCTGGATTACTTCTCTGTCCCTACTCTGAAGTTTCCTGGCAAGGGCAGCTGGGAAGGGTGGTTGGGCTCACAGTTTGAGGTTCTAGACTACCACTGAGGAGAAGCTACAGCAGAGAGAGCCTCGGCCACTGGTCACACCATGTCTTTAATCAGAAGCAGACAGATGGTGACCTTAGCTCACTTCCTGCTTTTTATACAATCTAGGATCCCACCAGGTAACAGGGCAACCCATAGAGCATGGGTCTTCCCACCCCAGTTAACCTAATGACACCCACAGAATGCTCACAGCTCAGGTAATTCTAGATCTCACTCAATCTTTACCTGGCATGTCACCTGGTTCATAACCTTACCACATGCTTATAATATAGGAATCTTGCTTTGAACCCATGTAAGAGTGAGGGCTTTGCTACCAGCCTGCGGTTTCACCTGATGATTCCCTATCATGGCCACTGTGATACATGCATCTAGAATGAAGGCACGGGGCACAGACAACTGAGGTGAGCTGCATGCTGTCTTCTGAGCCTACATATCTGAGGAGGCCTATGAGGTCTCAAGCTACATCCAGGTTAGAGACCCCTTCCCCCGACCCTTCCATGCCAGTCTCATTCCTGACTGGTCTACCCAGGGCACAGCCAGCAGTCCTCTGAGCCCCATACCTCACATTCCTGAAGAGGCCTGTAAGGTCCCAGGTATATCCATGCCTGCATGGCTCCAGGAACTTCCAGGCTAGACACTCCTACCCCATGCTGTCAGTACCCTCTGCACTGGGTCTATCTAGGCACAGCCAGCATAGGTGAACTGCACACTGTCCTCTGAGCCCTATAGGCAACATTCCAGAGGTAACCTGAAGAGCTCCAGAAACATCCAGGTCCATTTCTGGGGCACAATTCTAGTGCTGCTCCACCAAGAACACACAGCCCAAGGCTACCCACTGATGGCCCATGAACCAGGAACATCCAGGTTAGGTCCACCTTCATGACACCTCCACAGGAACATCTGGGACAACCAGATGGCTAAAGGCCAGCCTAAGAACACAAACAAGAGCCAGGGCAATATGGCACAACCAGAGCCCAGCTATCCTACTGCAGCAAGCCCTGGATCTCTTAACACAACCAAACCATAAGAAAATAAACTTAAAGTAAGTCTTATAAAAATGATAGAGGACTTTAAAGAGGAAATAAAAAACTTCTCTTAATGAAATACAGGAAAATACAATCAAACAAAAGGAGGCCTTTAAAGAGGAAACTAATAAATCCCTTGAAGAAATACAGAAAAAACATAATTAAACAGGTAAAGGAGATGAATAAAACTGTTCAACACCTGAAAAATAAAGATGCTCTAGAATTCAATGAAAACAAAGGCACAACATATGCAAACTTATGGGACACAATGGAAACAGCGCTAAGAAGAAATTTCAGAGCACTAAGTGTCTTCATAAAGAAATTGGAAGATATCGTACTAGCAACTCAAAAGCACAACTAAAAGCTCTAGAACAAAGAAAAGCAAACATGCCCAAGAGGCGTAGGCAGCAGGAAATAATCAAACCCAAGGGGTAAATCAATAAATTAGAAACAATAAGAATAATGCAAAGAATCAACAAAGCCAAGAGCTGATTCTTTGAAAAATCAAGAAGATAAAGGAACCTTTAGTCAAACTAACAAAAAGGGACAGAGACAGTATCCAAAGTAACAGAATCAGAAATGGAAAAAAAAAAGGGAACCTAACAACAGACACTGATGAAACTGAATCATCAGGTCTACTTCAGAAGTGTATGCTCCACAAAATTGGAAAATCTAAGTGAAATGGATGATATTTTTTATAGACACCACTTGCCAACATTAAATTAAGATCAGGTAAACAATTTAAATAAACTGTAACCCCTAAAGATATACAAGGAATAATTAAAAGTCTACGAGCCAAAAACAAAACAAAACAAAACAAAACAAAACAAAAAACACCTTGGGCTGCACGGTGTTAGTGTAGAATTCTACCAGACTTTCCAAGAACAACTAATACCAATAAGACATGAACATCAAGTCTTTGAAAAAAAAACCGAAGAGGATATGACAAGATGGAAAGGTGTCCCATGCTCATGAATAAGTAAGATTAATACAGTAAAAATGGCCATTGTACCAAAAGCAATCTACATATTCAATGAAATTCGAATCAAAATACCAACAGAATTCTGTACAGACCTCAAAAAGTAATTCTTAACTTCATATAGGAAAATTAATCCCTCAAACTATTCCATAAAATATAAGCAGAAAGAACATTGCCAAATTCATTCTATGAGGCCATAGTCAGCTTGATATCTAAGCCACACAAAGACTCAAGAAAGAAAGATAACTTCTGACCAATCTCCCTTTATGAGCATTGATGCAAAATACTCAATACTCACAAACCAAATCCAAGAACACATCAGAAATATCATTCACTATGACCACGTTGACTTCATTCTAGGCATGCAGGGGTGGTTCAATATAGGGAAATCCACCAATGTAGTCCACTATGTAAGCAAACTGAAAGAAAAAAATTACATGATTATCTCCTTAGATGCAGAAAAAGCATTTGACAAAATCCAACACCCATTCGTGTTTAAAGTCTTGTAGAGATGGGGGAAACAAGGAACATACCTAGCCTTAGCAAAGGCTATATACAGTAAGCTGATAGTCAGCATCAAACTGAATGGAGAGAAACTTAAATCAATTCCACTGAAATCAGAGACAAGACAATGCTGCCTACTCTCTCTGTGTCTCTTCAATATAGTACTTGATAGTCCTATCTAGAGCAATAAGATAACTAAAGGAGATCAAGGGAATACAAATTGGAAAGGAAGAAGTCCAAGTATCACTATTCACAAATGATATGATAGTATACACAAGTGACCAAAAATCCTACCAGAGAACTCCTACAGCTGATATACACCTTCAGCAAATGTAGGCTCAATTTTCTTAGTAAATATATTTTATTAAGAATTTATTTTTTATATCATATTACACTTTTTATTAATTTATTCATATTACATCTCAATGGTTATCCCATCCTTTATACCCTCCCATTCCTCCCTCCCTCCCATTTTCCCCTTACTCCCCTCCCCTATGACTGTGACTGAGGGGGACTTCCTCCCCTTTTATATGCTCATAAGGTATCAAGTCTCAGATCTAGCCAATGGACAGGACATTGTCCACAGTTGAATGGAGAGTGGGGTCTGACTTTCACACGTGCTCTGGTGCCTCATATTTGACCATGTCCCCTGGATGGGGAGACCTGGTGGCACTCAGAGGAAGAATAGCAGGCTACCAAGAAGAGACTTTATACCCTATTAAGACTTTATTAACTGAGAGTACCTCACTTATAACCTGACTAACCTAAACAATAGGAGAGGAAGATTAAATAATTCAATAATGAAACCTAAGGATACCAGTTCTGAGGAATGATTCTCCTGGCATAATCAGCAGGATTTCTTCCGCTGGAACCTGGAGCAACCAGGACCCAGAGCCTCAGCTGAAGCAGGGAGCCCAGAAGCCTTCCCTCTAGGAGTTCTCTCTAGGAGTGTCTGGAAATACAGTGATGAACAGCCAAAACTATCCCAAGTCTCCAAAGGCCTCGCCTCCTGTTTTTGGCTCTCATTTATACCTCCTCTCAGAATTTGTTCAAGGATGTTTTTCAGTTGATAAATAACCAATCTCCTCCACATGGTGGTTCGACTTCTAAGGGAATAAACATCACCTGCTCTTTCACAAGTCTTTTCTCATCCCCCTCTTGTGATCTAAACAAAAAACATGTTTATCTCTCCTTCAAGCAAAGCTTCTGTATACAAAAGTACCCCCCCCCCAAAAATTCAGCAGCCCTCCTGTATATAAATGGCAAACGGGCTGAGAAATAAATTAGAGAAACAACACCCTTCACAATAGCCACAAATAATGTAAAATATCTTGGTGTAACTCTAAACAACAAAGTGAAAGACTTATATGACAAGAACTTCAAGTCTTTGAAGAAAGAAATTGGAGATATCAGGAAATGGAAAGATCTCGAATGGTCATGGGTCAGTAGGATTAATATATTAAAAATGGTCATCTCGCCAAAAGCAATTCACAGATTCAATGCAATTCCCATCAAAATACCAACACATTTTTTACAGGCCTTGAAAGAGTAATCATTAACTTTACATGGAAAATTAAAAGAAAAAACAGGATAGCTAAAATAATTCTGTACAATAAATGAACCTCTGGAGCTATCATCATCCTTAATTTCAAGCTGTACTACAGAGCAATAGTAATAAAAACTGCATGGTATTGGCATAGACACAGGCAGGCTGGTCAATGGAATTGATGTGAAGACCCAGAAATAAACCCACACATCTATAGACATGGGATTTTGACAAAGAAGCCAAAACAATACAATGAAAAAAAAAGCATCTTCAATGACTGGTGCTGGTCTAATTGGATGCCTGCATGTAGAAGAATAAAAATAGATCCATATTTATCACCTGAACAAAACTCAAGTCCAAGTGGATGAAAGAATTCACCATAAAACCAGATAAAAGAAATCTAATAGAAGAGAAATGAGGAATAGCATTGAACTTATTGGTACAGGAGACAACTTATTGAACAGAAGACCAACAGCTCAATCACTAAGAGCAATAATAAATGGACCCTCATAAAACTGAAAAGCTTCTGTAAGACAAAGGACACTGTCAATAGGACAAAGCAACATCCTACAGACTGGGAAAAGATCTTCACCAACCCTACATCCCACAGAGGGCTAATATACTATCCAAAATATATAAAGAACTCAAGAAATTAAACACCACCAAATCAAATAACCCAATTTAAAAATGGCATAGAGAATTCACAACAAAAGAATTTTAAATGGCCAAGAAGCACCTAAAGAAGTGCTCAACGTCCTTAGTCATCAGGGAAATGCAAATCAAAACAACTCTGAGACTCCATCTTACACCCATCAGAATAGCTAAGATCAAAAACTCAAGTGAAAGCACATGCTGGTAAGGATGTGGAGAAAGGGAACACTCCTCCATTGCTGGTGGGAGTGCAAACTAGTACAACCACTTTTGAAATCAATCTGGAGCTTTCTCGAAAATTGGAAATAGTTCTACCTCAAGCTCCAGCTTCTGGGTATATACCAAGATGTTCCACCATATCAAAAGGACACTTGTTCAACTATGTTCATAACAGATTTATTCTTAATAGCCAGAAACTGGAAACAACCAAAATATCCCTCAACTGAAGAGTGGATAAAGAAACTGTGGTACATTCACACAATGGAATATTACTCAGCCATTAAAAACAAGGAAATCATGTAATTTGCAGGCAAATGGATAGAACTAGAAAAGATCATCCTGAGTGAGGTAACCCAGACCCAAAAAAACCACACCTATTATGTACTCACTTATAAGTGGATATTGGCTGTAAAGAACTGGATAACCATGCTATAATCCACAAATTCAAAGAAGCCGGGGGGTGGGGGGGGACAAGGCAGGATGCTTGAATTTCACTCAGAAAGGGAAATAAAACAGATGCCTGAAATAGAGAGAACTGTGTGGGAGAGAGGTGGGGATCAGGTGTGGGAAATGAGGGAGAGGACTGGGAAGGAGAATGGAAATTGGTGGGGGGGGTGCATCTCTGGGACAGGGAACGCTCCTGGGAATTTATGGGGGTAACTCTATTGGAGACTGCCAGCAGTGGGGGATATGGATCTTGGAGTAGCCACCTCGTATAGCAAGCTGGGACTCCCAATGGAGCAGAGATTCAAAGAATGACAATCCAATGACTGGCCCAAATTGAGACCCACCCCATGAGAGAGAGCCAGCCTCTGACACTGTTAATGATACTCTGCTGTGCTTGCAGATAGGAGCTCAGCATAACTGTCTTCTGAGAGGCTTCATCCAGCAGCTGATGGAAACAGATGCAGAGTCTCACAGCCAAACAATAGACTGAGCTTGTAGAGTTTTGTGGAAGAGTGGGAGGAAGGATTGAGGAAGCTGGAAAGGTCAAGGACAACACAAGAAGACCAGCAAGGTCAACTAACCTGGGCCCATGGGGGCTCACAGAGACTGAGCTACCAACCAAAGAACACATGCATGACTTGGACTTAGGCCCTCTACACATGTATGAAGCAGATGTGCAGCGTGGTCATCCTGTGGGCCCCCTAATAATGAGAGTAGAGGAAGCTGTCTGTGATTCTGTTGCCTGCTACTGGATCCCTTTACCCTAGCTGGGCTGTCTTGTCAGGCCTCAGCTGGAGGGGATAAGCTTAGTCCTGCTGTGACTTGTGGTGTCTGGGTGAGTTGGTACCCCTTGAGGCCTCTCTAAGGAGAGAGAGAGAAAACAAGGGGAGGGGTTGATGTGAGTGAGACTAGGAGAAGAGGAGGGAGGGGGCTGGGATCAGGCTGTAAAGTGATTTCACTAATTAATTAATCAATAAAAAGAATGAAGAGTGGATTGTTTCTTCCCCCCTGGAATGCCCACAGCACTTACTTTCCCTGCTTCCCCCCATTACTCCAGTGATCCTCTCAAGAATCTTCCCCTTAAAAATCTAGTTTCCCTACACCGACTGGGCCGCGCTGAAGTAAGCAAGGTCTTCCTACAGATTTGTCTCAGTATTTCCTTGTTTCACACCCTTCAATGGCCTAGTGTCTCTTACAGTAAACACCACATACATAATACCCAGAACTCGGTAGCCAGGCTCTGTTTACCCATAATTCCCTCCATTGCTCAGCACCTTTCAGAACTGCACTGGGGGATCAAGACCAGCTGGAGTGCTAACTCGCTTCTCCACTTGCTTCTATCTGACAAACTTCAATTTGTCATTGCCTCTGGAAAAGAAACCAGCACCCACAAAGTCAATAAAAAATATCCTACTGGCCCCCACAAAATGTGTTCAGTTGTTATTTCAGCAAAACAAACCCAGAATAACTATTAAAGCCGACATTAAGCTGGATTTTAAGACCAAATAACATGTGGCGTGGTGCTGTTTATCAGTGGCCAGTAATTTGTTTCATTATCAATTGTGCACTTTTAATGCACCTGCCAAAAACTTCTCTAGTTGTAAATGCAGGCACGCTGAAGAATGGGAGGAAAACCGGGAGCGTTTTTTGTTGAATAGCTCCACAGTCGCCCCAGCTTTGACCCAGCTGAGGCGAATTACTAACTGAATGTGTTTTGCATATAATTTTTCGTAATAGAAAAGTCAATTCCCCCCCCCCCGGCCCACAGAAATAAATATTGAGCAAGTCATTTTTCTTAAATATCCATCCCAAGGGGTGACAGAATATTAGCATGCCTCCAGGGCGCTCGTCTCCAGCGCCCTCGTGCCAGCCCCCACTTTTGTGGGCTTTTTCTTCTAGAAGTCAGCTGTACCTCTCTCTTCTCTACTTATCTTAAATAACACTCATTTGAAGAGACTCCCCGCAGCTGAATATAAGGCGCTCCCTCTTGCTCTTGCTCTCTTTCTCTCCCTCTCCCCCTCTGCTCTCTCCTGTCTGTCTGTCTGTCTGTCTGTCTGTCTGTCTCTCTCTCTCTCTCTCTCTCTCTCTCTCTCTCTCTCTCTCTCTCTCTCCTGTCTGTCTGTCTGTCTCTCTCTCTCTCTGTGCACCTGTTTTTATTGCATCTTTAGGCCCCACCCAGGTAACCCTGCCCCTTTTTGTGAAGTTGTGTATCTAGGCATCTGCACTACTTAGAGCACAAAAGGTCCCCTACAGTCATTAGATAAATGAATAAATAAGCTACAAACAAAGAGTGCTGGACTTCCGTCTCCTTCTGGAACGTTCCCCTGCTACTTGTGGCCATGGCATCTGGTTGCCGTATTGTGCTTGAGTCTTGGACTATGACCTCAGTTAAGGCACCCCAACTGCTGTGGGCACAAGGCTGTGCTCACACAAAGGCCTTAGATAGCATGCATTTGCGGCCTCCTTGTGATGTTCACTTTGGTCAAACATGCCACATTTCCTGCCTAGTTCACAGGGAGCCCTGCAGACACTAGGAAACTGTCTGATTAATGATGTTCGGGATCCTTACTCGGAAGGAGACACAGCTGATACAGCGTTAGCTGGTTGGTAGGAGCACTCCACAAATGCGCCACATGATCTTTGTGTGCCTGGAGCTGCTGTCATCCACAAACATCTTTTAAAACATGAAAATCTCACACAAAAGTAGATGCAGCTATGATAGCCCATTCCATGCATGAGAGACCCCAGGGCGGGGAAGGCAAACAAATTGTCCGAGTGCCCCCTTAGGGATTTAGAGGCATACAATCACACGTGGGTCCAACTTCAGTCTTTGCCTTCCCCGGTGATCAGATTTAAAAGAAGTGAAAGGTCATTTTCAAACCAAAACAAGTTAATAGAAAACAGGTCATCTTTCTATCTGTGATATTTTAATTATTCAATTTGGGTTCTTTCCTACCATCTGTTTTACAATCTACTTTCGTGTGAATAAGATTTCTTTAAAGAAAAGTTTGCCTCATCCTGCTCATGTCTGAAATTAACTAAGATTGGCTGGGAAACAGTCGAGGAAACAACTTCAAATGTATCCTATGGAACATTTGAAACAGCATTTTGGGAAGACATATTTTTTAAAAAATTAATCACCATTCATAATTGTTTAATTTTTTAAATCTATGCAGTGGCTGAATATAAGTAAATCAAGAACAGAGGAGTTCCCTGGAGGAAGAGGTTACCTTCTTAGTTAAAGACAAAATGAACAGAACGTGTGGGAAATTATCAGAAGAAAAGAAAGATGGGGCATCCACCCACAACAGACCACTCTGCAATGTGGGCTGTGCACCCCGTTTTGGAAATCTTGGAAAACACAGGTGTGGGCCCTGGCTGCCACTCCTGAAACAAGTTCCACCCTTGGAGTTCACACAGAGAAGGAGAGGGCAGATGGTTTGGGCTGTCCTCAGACACGCAGCAGTGCCCATGACACTCACAACAGTAAATAAATGATTTTTTTTGTTTTTTGTGGGGGGTTTTGTTTTTGTTCTTGTTGTTTTTTGTTTTGCTTTGTTTTTGTTTTTGTTTTTGAGACAGTGTTGCTCTGTGTAGCCTTGGCTGTCCTGGACTCACTTTGTAAACCAGGCTGGCTTCGAACTCACAGCGATCCGCTTGCCTCTGCCTCCTGAGTGCTGGGAATAAATGTTTAAAAAAAAAAATAGTTCAAACAGTTATTAAACACCCTGTAGAACATTGAGACAAACAAAGATATAGAATTTATTAGATCTCCAGCGCTTAATATGTGTTATAAGAAGTTGAAAAAAAATCTTTGCTGTGGTGCCAAAGGGTCTAAAAGTGAACGTTAAATGGTTCACAAGAAGGATCTGTGTGCGTTTGTGGGGCTCAGACAAAGTGGGCAGGGATTCGGCGAACTTGACTAGAACAAAACTGTAGTGAGCAAAGCTTCTGGGGTCAAAGCAGCTGCTAAATGTAGACCTCACCAGCCTGAGATTAGCAGCACAGTCTGTGGTTCTGCGGAGTGGAAGGGGGCTGTGGCCTTAGCAGACACATCTGCATAGCTCTGGGGAAATGCTAGTCTCACAGGGGCATCTGTCCAGGGTGCTGAAGTTTTCCTGTGTGGTGATGCTTCCTTGTAGACCAAGGCCACAGAAAACTAACCACCTACTGTGTGCTGGGCAGTGACCCAGGTGAAGGTCATTCTGGTCTACACGGCACGTTCCAGGCCAGCAGGGACTACACAGTAGGACCTTGTCTGAACAAAATTTAATTTGGAAAGTCAACAGGAAGGAGAGAAGATGGGGAGAAATCGTTTGTCTTCGGGGGACTCTGCCCATGCAGCTCTGACACTCAGAAACCTGGATCACAGAAGCAAAGGCTACATTTAGTGTTTGCAGTGAATAAATATGCAGGAAAATCAGAAGTGGAATATTTCCTAAAAGAAAAATGTACATTCTTTTACAGAAATCTTAAGACTGTATCAAACGCAGAATCTCAGTTTCCTAATTTCTGCTCAGAAGATAGACATAACAGAAAAGGGGAAAAAAACCAATCATTGCCAACAAATGTAATTTTCATGGTAGAAAAAAAGCATCTCTCCAAAACTGAGGGGCTTAAGGGTAGGCATTGTCATGATAAAGTGGCGATACGCCATTTATCCTGGTACCAAACAGAGATGTTCCCAAGATAAGTCTCATCCTTCCGAACTTAAAGAGCACCATCCAAAAAGTTGAGTGCCTTGATCCCAGCTGCTCATTACTGACCTTAAAACAAGTAGCCAGTAAAATGCACACCCTTTGCCATCGTCTGAGCCGTCCCTATTCACATATCCCCTTATGCATCTCCCTTATCTCCTCAGCATCCAAAGCCGGAAGCTTCTCAGGGCTGCTTGCTCCAAGGGCTTCTTCAGAGAAGTGGGGTTGCTGGGTCACTTTGTGTTATTTGGTATTGAATTTACTCAAGTTAAACCTGGCACATGACAGTCTTCATGTCATAGGCTGAGGGACTTCAGCTTATAGAGGACAAAAGCCATACCTGTGACCATCTTCCCACTATCACATGCTAAGGGACAAACTGCGAAATGTCATCTCACCAGTAACACCAACATTCTAAAGGCTGAGATGCGAGAGTCTCCATGAGTTATCACCACAGGGTTTCTATGTGGAGCCCTGGCTGTCCTGAAACTCACTCTGTAGACCACATTGGCCTCAAACTCAGAGATCTGCCTGCTCCTGTGCCCCCACCACCAAAATGCTAGAATTAAAGGTGTCTGTTATATACATATATATATATATATTTCTCTGTATTCCCATAAGTTCTACTAAGCAGAGACAGAAAATATATTTTAAGGAGTGTTTGTACTAACTAAGTAAGCACAGACACTGTCTTGTCACTGTTTCCTAAACAGTACAGTCTGACAACTATTCATGTTGTGCTGACATTGTCTTCAGGATTATAAATAAACCAAAGATGACTGACAGCATACAGAACATGTGTGTAGGTTGGAAGCAGATACTGTCTTGCTCCGTACACGGGAAGGGGGCAGGGAGAGGGCTCTTGGGCTGCGGGATGATTGAATGAACATTGCAAAGAACCTCACTGTTTGCAAATTTCTTGTGTTTTCAATATCACAATGATAGGATGAGAGGAAGAAATGAGACTCAACATTTTCAACACATTTATGTAGCATGAAAATAACATATAGGTAGAGCAGACAACAAGGCATCAACCTGTAAGTACTGGGAGTGCTTACCTGGGGACACTATGCTGATCTTTCCCTGAAAACAGAAGCAGGGGCTATGACAGGTGTGCTTATGTTAGACGATGAAAAGGATTAAACTGGAGTTTCAAACACACAACAGTTAGGACAATTGGTATTAGTGTGATCCGGCTAGATCCATGTCTGGCTTCTCTGTACTGCTGAATTTTATCTCTGGGAATAAAATTCTGGTAACAGTTCTGTGAATGCAGTTTTTTACATCATTTAATCCTCACAATTAAAATTCTCACTTCACAAAAGAGGTGACGTGGATTCAGAGACGTGGAGTGAGAAGGCAGGACAGCATCTGGATGCAGGTGGCTCCTCCCCAAGCCCGGGCTCTTACTCACCCCAAGGCTCTTTATGGACCTGTCTCTCAGCACCAAACCCCAGTGCTTGACTTTCCTCCACTGGACCAGGGGCCTGAGACTCCCCAAGATCAGATAGACAGTGATGAGCACCCTCTTTTTCCATAGCTCATTCTAAGTGTAATGAGCTAGTGATTCATGTACCTTGTAAAATCACCTTTGGCCCACCATTGTGTTGTGGTAGGAATTGTCTCTATGGGTTGAGGCACGTTTCTGCAGAAATGTCGTTACCGCTAACATAAATAGCACCCTGTTATTTTTTTAATGGATTATTTTTCCATCTGTTTAAACATGTGCTATTTATTACCCTGAAGCAGCAATATTATCTAATTCCCAGCCTTAAAGTTTTTGACATAGCGTGCTCTTGGCCTTGTATTAAGTGAACTGAATCTATTTTATATTTCTTAACATACATTGCTTGACTTTCTCTCTCTATCTCTCTCTCTCTCTCTCTCTCTCTCTCTCTCTCTCTCTCTCTCACACACACACACACACACACACACACACAGTAAATCAAGATTCATTAGACTGCTGGGCAGATTTCCTTGCACCGCCATCACTCTCTGCAATACAGATGATCACCATGGTAAAGGCCTGCTGACAGCAAATGCCAGAGAAGGAGTTGTCTTCCTAAAGACGAACCAGCACTGAGAGCAGGCAGCCTCTGGATGCACAGGCAGAGCTTCCATTACTCTTAATGGGCACCGTACACACACAGCGCCCATTACCACTAATGGGAGCTAAGTGCAAACACGAGAGAGGCTGGTGAAAGCGACCCAAGAGACAAGCAAAACTCTGTTGCCTGCTTGAGAATGTTTAAATTAAAAGTGGAACAGAACTGAACTTGGGACCCCGGGGGAACCGTTTAAACTTCAGTGTGGTGGGGACCATTTCCTCTCCTCTTTCTGCTCTGTGCCTCAATTTCCTCAGCCTTGCATCTCGGATGAGAGCCAGTGACCTTGTGGCCTCTTCAAGAAATGACCTGGAAATGAACTTCACACTTCCGTTGACTCAAATGGTGAGCTTGAGGAAGCTTTGTCTGGGGAAGGGATCGGCGCCTCGGTGGTTGTGTCACAGCGTGAGCAAAGCACGCGGCAGGCGCTGTGCTTAATGGTACTTAGTGGCCCGGGATGGAATGGTAAGGCAGTGTTATCATAGCAATTTGGTCTGTTATTTCCCAGTCCTGGAAAACATCTGTTCTCTCACAATGTTGTTGCAGAGGGTGGTGAAAGGAAAAAAGGAACACAGTTCCCACCCACCAGAGGGCTGGTGCTGGCTTTGTAGACATGGAAGGTGGATTCAGTGCCTCGGGGCCATGTCTTCTTCATCCAGGCTCTTTTCATAGGAGTAAGCTTATCTCTGAGAAACAATTTTTCATCCGGGGCCTGAGGGTGTGCAGTCTTGGACTCAGAATGCAGACACTTTCTCCAGCTCTGAGTCCAGAGCTTTAGTCTTCCAAAGGACAAAGGCCCCCTGAGGTGAAACTCCCTCTCCTGGCTCTGCACTGGCATCTGAGGACCAAATGCACAGACGCAGAAGCGAGCTGCTAGCTCCAGGGGAGATGACTCCAGGACTCTGGAGATATGGAAGCTGTGTGTTATTCAAGCTCTTGCCTGCACCAGTGATTTCCAAAATTAGTTTCAAACACAAAATCCCAACAAATGCTTATTTTTAAAGAGATGCAGAGTGTGGATATGGAAATAGAAGGTGCCTGATGTTTCACATATGCTAATTTATTATTTACAGTAATGTCGCCCCCCCCCAACCCGCATGCTTCCATAAGTTAGACACCTGTTGAGTCAAGCCATGCAGTATGGTAAAGCAGAAAATCACGAAGGAGAGGACAAAGGTGGACTAGGGGTGGATAACACAGTGTGGATGGTGAAGGCGAACAGAAAAAAGGGAAATGGGGGAGGAAAGGAAGGTTGGTGGAAAATGGGTAGAAACCCTCAGGCCAGACCATTTGGGAGGCCCTGTGTGGAACTGCTGTGGGGTGGAAGAGCAAGGGGTTGGGAGCCTGAGAGAGGTTTGCTTTCAGCTCAGCCATCCTCTCTGTATAGGTTTGAGTGAACTAAATAAAGCTTTCTCCCATTTCTCTGTCTGTTGGGAGGAAAGAAGGCTGCCCATCCTATTTTCCCTGCTAGCCAACTTAGGCAATGCACAAAAATACCTGATAGAGTCTAAATCCCAATCTTATGACAGATAAAGCACCCAATTAAAGACAAAAATCAAACTGAAGGGATCACCTCTGTCCAGGCACCACAATGCTCCCTGCTGTGCTGATCCAGCACACCAAAGCCCTGAGTGTTCATCCACTAAGCGGCATCCCTAGCCCTCATAGCCTGTTTTGCAGGGAGCACCTTCATCCAATACTATCTTCATCCTATTTAAAAAGCAAATAAAGAGAAATAAAACTTGCTATAAAACAATTATTTCATTTCGTAACAGTTCAAAGGTGAGCAATCTGACAAGTCTTTCAGAAGTTGTTACATAACCAAAATTTTCCTGATTTAAAAGCAGGGCAGCCTCAGCTTGATTTAGAGTCATCTTTACTTTCACCACAGAACACTCGCTCTAAGCAACAGAGACAGGAATACAGGCAGGGAAGCATTCAGAGGCCACACCTCACACAGTGACTCTTCCCTGTTACGGACCTGACAAATCCTCACTGACTCCTGCAGCCACCTCCAGAAGCAGATCTCCACCAAACCCAAGGCTCTGGAGCCCTGAGGAGACGTGAGTGTCTTACTCTATGGCAGACATCGTGCATGGGCCAGCGTCCACTCTACTTCTGTGCATTACGTAATGGCACGCCTCGTGAGCCAGCTTCCAATATACTTTTGCACATTACATAACATTTTTATCTATCTATTTTTTTTCCTTTGATAAACTGCAGTCACTTTAAATGTGTTTCATTTCCAGCTGAGCATGGCAGAAAAACTCAGTTAGAGGCTTGGCTAATAATTGACTTTTTTATATATGTATTTACTTACTTGCCTTCTGACATATTTAAACAGCCATACAGATACAAGTTATTTTACAAAAGTGCAAGCCAGCATATAGTTTATGTACTAAAGTAGTTACATAACTGCTTGCATAATTAATTAATTCCTCTTTGTATAAATAGGTGCCCACTGAGCCAAGTATAACACTTGATGCCGTAATAAGCATGAAAACCTGCCAAGCTGAGCTAGGACACCTCATGCTCATGTTCCTGATACTGTCTTGTAGCTCTTAGAAAAGACAAAGAAATCATAGCTTGGTCTGTGGACACACTAGGGGACTGTGTCCTCTGTAATAAAATGCTGAGATAATTGTATACGTCTAAGGAATACTGCTTCTTCCAGCTCCATTTAATACTTTGTTTTTCTCTGATTTGGATTGACAGTTTTCTTTCAATGATGTCAGCATTTGCATAACATGCAATCATTTATCTACTTCAGTGCTGCGGACAGTCTCAGTCAGGTATAGGTCCTTGGGAATGGGGGTTCTTGAAGCATCCGTGGACAAAGACAGGTGAGTGACAAACAGAGACAAACCAAGTGTAGTGTTTGAATCTGAGTGTATTTTGTAGGCAAGTAAGTTAGGTTTTTATACACATTTTTTGGAAACAGGGAGTGTTTGTGTGGTTACATTATTTTTCATTCAAGGAAGTTAGCGAGGCATACACAATTCAAAAATACAGGATGCAGAGTAATAATGCTGTCATCAATCCTGAATCACCGTTCTTAAGTCATTAGCTTGGTATCAGTATGTATGTGCCCTCTTTATCAGAGGGCAATGATCTCTCATTATGCCAAACATCTGTGTGTCAAGACAGTTTTTTCTTAGCTCTTCCATCACTATCTGGAGCTTTCTTAAACACTTTATTTGTAAGTCATAATATAAACTATGATTAATCCTTAGCCATGTTTTTATTAACAAGTGGGGCAGAACTTGGTGGTAAAACTCTGAATGGCCCTTGGCTGCAGTCCCAAGTTAGGGGGTCTCCTAGCAACACAGTTACATTTGAAAAGTTCTGATAAGAAAGTAAAAACAAAGGCAGAATGTTTCAAAACAAATGAGAAAAAAGAGAAAAGGAGGGAGGCTGCAATTAGTTACCCCTGGGAGGAACGTGAGACCCACTCCAGGAGGCTCTCCCTGGTGGGGGGGGGGGCATCGCCTCAGGTTGTGTAGTAGTTGTCACACAGACTCCACTGGAGGGGTCGTGACACTTCAAGGCTATCAAACCACTTCCTGCAGGAAGATGACACTATGCCTTCGCTCAGCTAATTCTTGGGAGTTTGGTGGACAGGATGAACTTCAGAAATTATCCTCTGTACATACGTGACTTGGCGATCTGCTAATATCACGAATCGACTTATCACTGTAGTTTTTGCAAGACTTAAATGTGAAGAAGTCTGACATGAGCATCATATGTACATCACATATACCAAAGAAGAAGTCCATTTGCCATGGTTACAATAGACGCCATGTGCTTGTACTCACTACAACTAGGGGTGGAGCGTCTGCTCCAACTATGTAGTGTGGGTGCTGGTGTCCCCATCAAGGACCTGAGGAAAGGAGGCTCCAGCCTCAAATATCAAGAACAGGAAGAAGTCAGAACTTTAAATCCCAATGACGTAAAATAGAAATAGTCCCCTGGCATTGAGATGGGCAGTCAGGAGCTTGAGGCCCACGTGTTGTCCTACATGCCTCCTCTTTCCATCTCCCTTCTTGGAGCCCGCCATATGTCTCATCCTCGGGGAGCCCCGACTTTGGCACCAGCCATAGGTGCAATCTTCATTGTGCTGTCTCTCAGCTCTTAAGGTTTGCTTCATGACCTCCAAGGACACAAAGGATCTCTGTGATGTGGACGCCCATCTGATCTCTGACTTCCTAAGTGTTGTGAAAGACATGTACAGATGCAAGCAATATCTCAGGTGGCAAGAGGTCATGGTCAGATCCGTGGGTGAGAAGTGACACACATTTTGAGTCAGACTGCATGTCATCCGATGAAAAGTGCCACAATATAAAGATAAGATTCCTTGATGTTACTTTTAAGGACAAACATTTCCTATGGGAGTGGATGACTGTTTATAAGTTCTTTCTCCCCAGGTTGTCTGATAAGGTCCACCTTACCTGTCAGGAGACATGATGGGATGACTTGAGGAGACAAACCAAGAGATAAAACAAAGAGTTTCTTCAGACGGGGAAGAAGAACCTTCCATCTGTGTAAATCTTCATCAAAACCTGCTTCAAGTTAGAGAAGACTTCATTGTGGAAAAATGTAATGGTAATTAATACTGTCAAAGAGGCACGATGCTATCCATTAATATTAACTAGTTATGAAAATAGCCACCAGTCACAGTCATAGGGAGGGGAGTAAAGGGAAAATAGAAGGGAGGGAGGAATGGGAGGATACAAGGCATGGGATAACAATTGAGATGTAATATGAATAAATTAATAAAATATGTTTAAAAAGAACAACAACAACAACAAAAAGAAAAAAAATAGCCAGAAACAAATATGACACTTCAGAACAAGAAATATCATAAAAGACCAAAGAACCTAGGGACGAGTGCAGAGGACAATACTCACATGCCCCAAAGACTAACTCCGTGTGCAGAGAGTGTCAGTGCAGGCTTTCAGCAGGGTGAGTCCTCGAATGCTGGGAAGCAGACAGACCACATTACCTTGCAATCTCAGTCCTGTGTAATGTCTGTGCAGAGGAATTAGATTGTTACCTAAAGGAAGTAGTTCCCACACCATGCTCATTATAATATTGTTCGCAATAGTAAAAACAGTCTAAGTGGGTAAAGGAAATATCACAAATAAATGCGTGCCTGAGCAGTAGAATGTCTCTTAGCTTTAGAAAAGAAAAGGAAAACCTGTTACGTGACAACGTGGGTGAGCCCAGAGGGCATTGTGATGAGTGAAAACGTGAGCAGAAAGGTGTGAGATCTGAAGATGTCAAACTCAAGACAAGAGGGAAGGTGTTATAGCATTGGTACTCGGAGGCAGTGGGGAAAAGTGATCAAAGGGCCCAAACTGTCAGTTGCAGGATGGTTAACCAATGCAGATCTATGGCCGTGTACTGCATAGAGAAAGCAGAACTGCTGTAGGCTTGACTTTGGTTCAGAGAGCTGATCTTAAGCATCCTCATCACTCACAAATAAACAGGTTGTCACGTGAGCTGGTGAGCTGCAACTCTGTGATCATCCTTACACACATATACATAAAGCAGAGCGTCATTCAGTATACACTGCATGTGTACAAAATTTTATTTGTTGAGTTAACATTAACAAAGCTGAAAAAGTAGTGGGGAGAATAAAAAGATATGAAAACTGTCTACACACCATGCAACTCTGCACTAGCGGGAAAGAAACAAGTCCAATATTAATTCAAGCAGGTAAATAAATGGCTATATACACATGTAAATTTTATAAAATGTTGATTGTGTGTTTTTACACTAAAAGTGTAGACATTCTTAGAAACAGTGATGGGTACAATGAATCAGTCTGTAACACCGATGTTTGTGAAGGCACAAAAATTGTTGCATTCTTTGGCTTTTGGTCATCCTTTATAGCAATGTAACAACAAGTCATATGACACTAGATTAAGCCAATTGTGTCCTGAGTGCTGGGATTAAAGGCATGCTGCACCACCAACACCTGGCTGCATCTTTTTTTTTTTAAGCTACAATCAAAGCCAGGCTAGCCAAAGTGTGGGCATAGGCCAGGATCATCTTTTACATGCTGTTCCATAAATACCAACCATCTTCCAGGAGATCTAATCTATGGTTTGAGGTTATCAGCAGGCCTTGAGCAGGGCACCCAAGTAACCCAGGAGGATAAATTGGGAGATGCCATTAATTGGATGGAATGAGACAGAAACCCGTCCAAATGTAAGTTCAAGCTTGACACCTCTGGGCAGACACTGGTGGCTGGGCTTTGCCAAGTGTAACGTTTTAGTTGCCCACTCAACAGAAGGTCAAGCAACTGCCAAGTGCCCTCGCTGACACATGACTGAGGGAGGACAGCAAATGGGTGTTGCTACAAGGAAACTGAAAGCTGTGTTTAGCAGCACTTTGCAGATTGGAATTGTAGGGAGTCCTATTAAACCACTGCACTGCTATTGTTGTATCCAGCAGTTTCCAGCACAGAGTTGAGAATTTGAAAATCTCCATTCTGCATAATAATCCATTTAAAGCACCCTCTTGGAAACGATCTGTGATAGTACATTTCTAACAAGATGTCACTTTCCAGTGAAGCCCGACCACCTAGCAAGAAAACAAAATAGAACATCTTGGCATGGTGCTTGAAAGAAATGGTTCCAAAAGCAAGAGACTGAGATCCCCTATCCACAAATAACCCTGCAGAACTCTTTGACGATTGCCTAGTCACAATGAAGCAGGTATGAGGAACAAAGGCAACGTTAGAAAACAGATGAACTTGGTGTTTGACATATTTCCTGATTATCTTCAACACTGCTGTGACTTATGTCTGTGGGTGAGTTCCCTTGGTGCGATGGGCCCAAGCCATCCCTGCCTTTAGCAGGTAAGAAAGCTCTCGGTGTGTATGTCCCTGTGCAGCTGTAGTTATTTCTGGCAACAAATATTTACAAAGCCTCTTTTTGTGCCACTGGGGACATTCCAGCCCCTTTAGCAACTCAATGCCCAGTAGGGGAAGAGGACCAGTAATAAAGAGGGGCAGCTGCAACCAAGGCAGTGGGGTAGGAAAAAGATAAACCTGGGAAATATTCAGGACATAACTTGACAGGGCTTTGAGAATGCTTTGTGTAAGAAATGAGATTGGGTCAAGGATGAGAGTCGTGTTTCTGGCATAAGAACTAAAAATATTGGATGAGCAAACAAAGAATGGGCTAGGGAAGGTGTGGAGTCAAGGAAAACCGACTTCCAAGTAGGAATTGCTGTTGGACTTTCAAAGAGAACAAGGGAGATGTGGCTAAATGCGATAAGTATATATAGGTAAGGTGCAGGACTTTAATGTAGTGATTTCTTTTCCCTTTTTAAATTCACATTGAAAACCTTCCTTTACAGGGCAGAGAGACAAGAAGTGTGCAGGTCTGGAGGGAGAACACTTTGGGGAGGCTGCCCCAGGGCTTCTCTTAGTGTGGTGAAAATGCCACTACCAAATTAGTTGTGGAGGAAAGGATTGGTTCAGCTTACACTTCCATGTCACTGCTCAACACAAAGGAAGTCAGAACAGCAACTCAAACAGGGTAGGAACCTTAAGTCAGGAGCTGATGGACCACCAGCCCAGGAGTATCAAATTAATCACTTATTAAGATAATTACCTACAGCTAGATCTTATGGAGACATCTCACCTGAGGTTCCATCCTTTCAGATAAGTCCAGCTTGTGTCAAGTTGAATAAAACTATCGAGAACAGGTGATGAGAAATCCATAGGTGAGAAATCATCACGAGTTAGATGGCACCATCCACTGAAGCCTGGAAAGGATGGGGTTAATTGTTATTGGTGACGGGCAAACAACACTAATTTTCAGATCTGGTTTTTCCATTTGTTTAGTTTTTTTGTTTTTAATACTCAGAACCTAGGCAGAGATGAGGGAAAGAAAATGGCATCAGACTGATCTAAAGTTGAAGGTTTTCCACAAGTCTGAGGTGTTGGAAAGCAAAAGAAAGGATCTGAGGAAAACAACAAATTGTTGGGGAGCAGGGAAGGACCACGGGAGGGGCTGACAGAGGGAAGAAGAGGAAGAAAGGGTCAGACACAAAGATCTCAGGGCCAGATCTGTGGACACTTACAGAAGAAGACACAAGGTAAAGACACGTGGTCGGAATTAAGATTTCTGCTTACAGTGATGATGGGAGATGACCCCTCCAGGAGCTGAAAGGAGGACCATGCTCTGAGGAAGCAAGGCTACCTGGGCACACTGGCCTGTGTGTAGGAAGTTACCCAGAAGAAGAGGGGATGGACAGGGCTATAGAGGGTGCTGACTTCTACAGCGGATGCGAGGAATCAGCCAGCCGGTCAGGGGCTGACCCTAACCATGTGGAGTGGAAAATGGAGACAACCATAGTAAACAGAGTTCCCGTAGCAAAGGAAATTATCTGGAATGAGGATTGGCGAGTGGCGCATGGCCACTGGCACAAGCCTGGAGCTGTGTGCCCAGGATGTAGGAGGAAGTGGGCTTTTCCCCGGGAATGCATCTTACTCCCTTTCTCAGCAAGAGGGCCACCCTCTGTAGGCTTATTAAAATTTAATCGTCATTTTGAAGTGAGCTTATTTGTAATTGGTTTTGTGGATAATAAATCTCTTTTGCTTTCTCCTTTCAAAGCCGGCTGCGTTTTCATGGTATGAGTTTCTGGGCCCTTACAAGACAGCTGCCCCACATCAATCTTGCATGAACAACAACAACAACAACAAAGTGCATGTGCCAGCAGAAGGTGAGGCCCACACTGAGCCTCCCAGCCAGGCCTGGTCACCCTGATGTGTAATCAATCAACAGGAAAGGTGTGCCTTCTGCAAAGTTCCTCAGAGAGGTCACTTTCCTAGGTGAGATCAATCTCCCCCATGCTGGTCCTGTTACAGCAGTTGCCAGTCTACCCACACAGCCCTCCTCCGGGGAGCGAAGATGTGTCTGAGAACGTGCGGTGTGCTGTGTCTCCTCAGGTTAGATTACCTTGTGGCATAACTCACTGTACATTCACCTCATAACTAAAAAGCAATTGGGGATTTTTAAACACTACCAGAAAGCATTCTGGTTTTGGGGGGGGTGGAATTATGCAGGACAATTACAAATGAACCCGTTAGCATGGGGAGGGGAGGGCGGTCAGCAGTTCTTTCTTTTGAGATGGAAAGCAAGGAGAATTGTCCATGCTCTGTGCCCTGGAAGATTCTGGCTGGAAAGTATTTGGTCTCATGACCTGTGAAGGAGATGGATATTTTTACTGCATAGACGATACATGTCACCCCAATATGTCATCCATGTATCCATGGTCTCTTCTCTAAGATTCGGTACAACTTTCATCTCCCTCTGGAGAGCTCCCCCTGACTACTTCCCAAGTCAGAGAGTGCTGGGTAACCGGGCAAACTGTGTGTGTGTGCGCGCGTGTGTGTGTGTGTGTGTGTGTGTCTGTGTGTGTGTCTGTGTGTGTATGTCCATCCACTCTAGTGTGTACAAGCCAGAGCTAGTCATATGTGTCTTCCTTAATTACTCCCCACATTCTGTTTTGAGGCAGAGTCTCTCACTTAACCTGGGGATCACCAATTCTGTAAGACTGAGTAGCCAGCAGAATCCAAGGCTCTCCCTATCTCTGCCTTCCCAGAGCTGGGATTACAGGTGTGCACTGACAACCCAGCATTCCTCAGTATTTTGGGAGTTGAACTCATGTCCACATGCTTGTATACCAAGTCCTTTGCTGACTGAGCCATGTCCCCAGCTCCAGTCAAGACCCACACTTGCACTGCAGGCTCACCAGTGCAGATTTCTCTATCCATGCAGAGAGGTCAGGAGAGAGATTTTCTGGTTCCGCATCAGAAGCTGGATTGTGGGACTTGAGTGCAGACTGCAGCTCACACCATGGGACCTACTGTCCTCAGGGCTTTGGGCTTTCAGCGAGACTGTTCCACCAGCTCCAACTCTGCCACACCTCCAGTTCGGCTAAGTGCAGACTTCTCGGCCTCTGCAGTTCTGTGAGCCAGATAAGCAAGCAAGCAAGCAAAAGGCTGCCCAGAAGGCTTTGACTAACACATGGGTAAGGACGCTGAGGCCGTGCACTCTCTGTTTCTCTACCTTGCTGGACACCACCTGCTTCTGCTCTGAAGCTCCCACGTTACTCATGTTAGCATGATGAGCATAAGGAGCCATATCTCCATGATCAGATGCTTGATGATCGAGGCCTGTTTAATACTCAAGATGGAATCCTTGTCCTTCTGAGAAGTAAATGGTCATCAGATAGTTCACACAAGATGTAAAGGCGAGGTTCAAATCCAAAAACATATAATCCTAAAATCCTGCAGGATTTTCTATAGTGCGTGCCTTTGTGCCTTTCTATTTCTGTCCTCAAAAAAATTTTTCCTTAATAATTGAGTCTAGCTTTAGAAATAACTTTAATAAGTGACAAACGAAGACTCTTAGGGCCACAATGTTTGAATTCAAATCTGAACACTCACCTTCCATTACTTGTGCAACTGCAGATGGCCTGGCCTCCCAGCCTCGATGTCAGTGGGGATATCAAGTCATGTGACCTACATGAAGTCAGGAGTCACTGCTTAACCTGACTCTTAAAGTGACTGGCCTCAATGACAACCACAGGCAGTGTGAGGGCCACTGCCTTGGCCTGAGGATGGAAGTGCTTCTGACTCTATCTGCAGAGGCTGGTTCTCCTGAAGGCAGCTGTTTAGGGGCATGGAGATTCATGGAATGTCCCTCCCCCTAAAGAGCATCTTTTGTGGTGTTGGTGGGTGTCCAAGGAAACAGAAACTTTCAAGGCCTTTCTGGTTTATGTTGAGGGTCAAGACACTGGCCTTTTCACCTGCAAATCACTAACCAAGGAAAGGCAAACTTGAGTGTAGAAAACCAAGCCCATCCCACAGTGAGGCCACACCCAGGACATAATAAGGAGCCAAAGGATGTGTGTAGAGCTAAGAACTGGGCCAGTATTTCGGCTGCCATCACATCTCTAATAATAGCATTACTCATAACAGAGCCTGACACCTATTATGAAATGAAGAAAGGTTCTAAATGTTAAAATTAAGTATCTATATATTGAAGCAAGCTGAGCTCCTGGGCCCACTCTGTCTCTGTCACCAACTGTCAGCAAGACAGAAAAGTCAGAGCATCTTCTTGTCCTTTCAACACTGTTAACTTTCCTTTGCCCTTCAGTTTTTAATAAGCCACTGCTCCTTCACTTTCCTGATTGTAGTTCAAGGGACCAGGTAACACATGACAGGTGAGCATGTTTCAGAAAGAAAAAAACACAATGGCATGAAAATATAACATACATGGCTAAGTCTAGACAACCATTTGGCCAAAGTCAAGAAACCTCCACTGTTTTAAGTCTTAATAAGCCATAGAGGCGGTATTTCTAAGCATCAATCCCCATCATCACAGAAACCGAAGGAAAAGGACTGTTGCCAGAAAAGCTGCACGCAAGATGACACTGTGAGTTGGGGTGTTATGGAAACAGGTTTCTGAGCATGGGAAGACACCCCCAACAGTGCATAGACTCAAGCCTGGAAACGAGGCCAAGGCTTTAGATCACCTTCTCAACTGTGCATACTATTGTAAGACAGACACTGGGTGTTGGAGCACTTGGAGAGGTGTAGATTCTTAGAGCCTTGGAGACAATTGTCACATAATCTAAAGGTATGAGGTCACCGCCATCCTTGAGGGCAAACAAGCACCAACATGGTGTCACAGCACAGCACAGCACAGCACAGTAAGGACCAGACAGCTAGAGCCCAAGAAGAGCTCCTACACCAGAGGCTTCATAGAGGTGGCATTGCATTCCCTGAGCAGATGGCAGAGCTGAGGCCCTTGCTGAGGCCGAGTCTGCTTTAAGTGTACCACCTCCGCCTCATGGGCAGTGTCTATGTGGAATCTAGAAAGTGGTTAGAGGGCTCACTCGCCTCCCTTGAGCCCAGGTCCTGAGTCAAGAGTCAAAAGTGAAAACACAAAACATAATGACATTTACCAGAAATATCCTTCTCCATGGAAGAGCACACCAATTGATTGTCCAGTGCCAAGTGGTAGCCCTGAAAACATACATACAAGGAGTGCCATATATGCATACATATATATGCATGTAACAATAATCCTTGGAAAAAAGAGGGTAAATTTGAAAGAGAACAAGAAGGGTACATAGTAGGACTAGGGGGAAGGTGGAAATGGTGCAATTATATTATAATCTCAAAAAATAAAAGATTGGGTTTTTTTTTTTTTTTTTTTTTTTTTTTTTTACAAATGATAGGTGAAGATTGGGTTTTTTTTACAATGATAGTCAGGTGATACAAGTCAGAATGGCACAGAGTACAGAGGCCTGGAGACAAACCTGGGGATTCAAACCTCTGTCTGTCTTACGTTATTGGCTGACCATCTTCCCTCAAGATCGGTGCTAGGCTTGGCAAACTGAGACATTTGTTTTTACTCGCAGAGCTTTCCCTCCCCCCCCCCCCCCCCCCGCCGGACCCAGCCTAGCTTCCTCTATACTTTTACAGATTGCACTAATTCACAGGGTTAAAGATCTCAGAACCTTATTTTCTACAGCCAGGTGCTGACATCTTACAGAATGGGTCCCTAGAGCTTCAATGTCTGGGAACTCAGCAAGGTAACTCCTTACATACCAACCACAAGCCAGCCACTGATCTCCCCCGGAGACAGGCATTGCTGTGGTCCCTGGAACACTGTGAATGCAATTCTGCGTGGCGTGTATCACAGCATCCCAGCACATCCCACTGTTCTAATAATCCACCCAGAGTACAAATCAGCTAGCAGAATAAGTGCCTGCTGCTGACAGCCGTGCACACTGTTGGGCGGTTGTGTGAGATCTGTCTCCTCACACAGCTTAGGTTGCACTTCTAAACAACAGGCCAACAGACCCGTCATGGGGTCCTATGCTTCTGAAGTGCTCTCCCTCTGTGACTGTTGTTTCTTCATTCTCTCTGTTACTTCTACTCCACTCTGGTTAGCTTCCTCTAATGCCTGTTCACGTACAGAAGATCTGTCTGAAAATATGCAACTGCTTCCACATCTCACTGGAAATCATCACTGTTTGAATTCTTAATCCTTCTGCCACATCCTGAAGAGCAGAGTCTAAAGTTTACCTCTTGGTGGCTAATCCTTTGCACTTGTTTATTTATTGGACTTATGATGTCACAAAGAGCTTTAATTGATTGCTATTAATAGCAGAGGTGATTAGGATCCATTCCACTCCCAAGTACACAACTTTTTCTAATTACATACAAAGAGTGAACCAATGATGGTTGTATTAAGTTTGGTCTTTATATATAAAAAGAGTCACATCATATGCATACTTAAATCACATCTAATTAACTTCAGTACCCTGGAGGAACTAAACAGTGGGGTGATTCCACTCACCAGCACAGCCAAGAAGCACAGCCTAAATTAAGTGTGAAAACAAGAGCTATAGCGTTTCTTCAGTCTCAAGTCTCATGGGCATCCCAGAAATGAGTGTTGGTCCTAATGTTCAAATATAGCAATTTCTTCACATAACATTGCTCCCATATGTAAGGTGAGCACCTCGTCAAAACTCAGGGGCAGAAATAGCACCGTGTGCCTATCCTGAACATGGAAGCTGGATCTGTTGAAAAGCTGTGTCCATGTCTAAAAAGGCATCTTCCTCCTGTTTCCAAAAGGCAAATCTGCTCTATATAACATCTGCCTTATAATCTGCTGTGGGGCTTGACCTTGGTGTAAACTACACATTTATCTTGCTGCTGAATAGAGCCAAGATCTTTGAACCTCGCCTCTCTGACCCAGGGTAGCAGATGCTGTCTGTGGCCTCCCATATGCAGTCTCCATTCACTGTCCATGCGCTTCCTACCAACATCTGTTGCTGCAGCCCAGGCTTATGCATGGGGGCTGGCCAGATGTATAGGGGAATTAATGAACCACAGAGACACCTATAGCAAGAACCTACAGGAAGGAACAGATGAGAGGCTAATTCTGGGGTACATGGCTCACATGTCCCCAGAGTTTCCCAGCTACAAGGAGGAGTAACTTCCTTGCTGCTTTTGGCTCTTATACACCGGCTCTGTCTCATACCCTCTCCATCCCCTAAGAATGTTTGTGGATCCACTGAGGGTCGAATAGCCCTTGAGTCCCTGTAGGAGTTACTTCTAGGGGAACCCCAACTGTGGTGCACAGAATCACCATCCATAACATGAGGCCTAAAGCAGCAATAATGAAAATAAGCATGGGGTGCAGTGTTCCCAGTGCCCAAGTCACACACCACACATGTGGGAGAATCACAAGTGTGCTGGGGATGATCTGAGGTTTGTTCAGCCTCTGTCACAGCCCACAGTCTTTTACCTGTAACAACCTCAGACATGGTGGTATCACCAAATGTGAGCTTAACAAAGTTGGTTCCTATTTGCCGCCTGGGGCCGTGCTCTCCTGGGAAAGGAAGGCTGCTCTCTGTGCCAAGGAAGACACATATTTCTACGAGACCATGGGTGTCCACTCTGTCTCTTATATTCAAAAAATTTAAAACTTTACATTTCAAGTTTGTTGGTCCATGGGTAGGTAGGGTGTATATAGTGAATAACCTATGAATTAAATTAAGTCATGGGCTTAGGGCATCCCTTGGGGTTAAGAAACTTTATTTATTTATTTTTGCATATGCCTCACATTAACCAAATTTTAAAACCCAGCAAAATGAACCAAATTAATTACTATTAATTTCTCAGTGAGAAAAATCTATAGATCCATAAAGCTTCACTCTCAGGAGGCTATGCAGGCAGAGAAAAGCTTGAGGGCAGGTGGTTGGGGAAAACACAGGACACTGCTAAAATTTCAGGGTAAACAGAACTCCAACCATGGTCTGTGGTGCTGCTGAATGATGTTTGAGAGACTGCTCTGTGTTGGGAAGGATGAAGTGGCTAAGGGTATGTGGCACTTGATGGGCCATCTCCTGTAAAGTTGTCATCGCAGCATTCCCCATGGAATTTCACAATACTCAGCTGGGAGGGTTGACCTAAAGCAGAGGGGTGTTAGTGGATATTCACTGTTGTTCTTAGGAAGGATTTACAGAACCAAACACCCCAGCATCTGGAATCTGTTTGCTGTATTTAAGCCACGGCCTGATGCTGGGGGAAGGGGGGAGGGTCTTCCTTCACCTCCTGCGTGCTGTGACGGTTGACAAGTGACCTGCAGTATTCATCCTAGGTGTGTAATGGGTCTCATTCAAACACAGAAAACAGTCTCCGAGTGTTACACAACATGGAAGACCAGACACAGGAAAGATACAGAAGAGGCTTCTGAGTCTTACAACAGCCCTTTGGTGCTTATTACAGCACTGTCTTTGAGAGCCAGGTCTCGGGGCTGCTGTCATAATGAGCTCTTCAGAGAGAGAGAGAGAGAGAGAGAGAGAGAGAGAGAGAGAGAGAGAGAGAGAGAGAGAGAGGGCACCGAGGGGAGGAGAGGAACAGGGGTGGAGAAGCAGGGTGTTCAGGAACCAACTACACAAAAGCAGCCGTAGCATGGTGGGTGTTTCAGTGTTTGTAGTTTTCAAGACAACACATGGCAAAAAATATTTATTTAAATCCTGTTAATTTTCCTTACGACCCTCAGTAGTCTTCAGGGTTACAGAGGCACATCCGTACTGAGCTGCTATAGTCGCCGGACAGCTGTGTGGGGATCTATCACTTGCTCATTATTGTCAAGTACTGACAGGAGGTTTGCAAGAGAAATCAGGTTTTAAAAAATTAGTATTGAATAAAAAGGTATGAGGTACTTTTTGCTTTTATGATGAATATATTTCACATAAAATGTCCTTAACCCTCCTGGCCTTAACACACACACACACACACACACACACACACACACACACACACACACACACACACACCATACACCACACATAGATAGACTCACACATATATACACACCACACATGTATATACACACATATCCACACACATGCACACACAGACACACACACACACACACACACACAGACACACACACACACACACACACACACACACACACACACAATCCTGTGCACATACGTTCCTCAGTTAATGGCACTGAAGCTACTTCTGGTTAATAGTTAAATCAAACAGAATGACCCTAGAGATTATATACCAACAGCACAACAGTATCTATATGATTCTGTAGATAGCAGAAAGACAGTGACCCCTGACCCACATTCTCCTCGTGAGATTACATCCCTAACAGCCAATCATTGTAATCAGCCTCATAATCAATATCTGTCATTGAGAAAGAATGTGGGCAGCTGATCAAAATCTAGTATAAAAACTGGAATTCAGGCTCCAAGTAAGAAAATATTTGATTTCTATAATTCTTAACTCCTGAGTCTCCAATATTCTGTCAGTTTGTGGGTTTCTAACCCAGAAGAAAGTGCCCTGTTTACAGAGCAACAAGAAAGACTGGAGGAGTTCTTGAAATAATTTGTGTTGCTGCCTGGGGAGAAGGCTCATTTGGTAAAGTGCTTTCATGAAGACCTGGGTTCAGTCCTCAGAACCCACGTGAAAGTTGGGCTTTGTGGTGTACACTTGTAACCCACGTGCTGTGAGGGGGCCAACCATGGGCTCACAGCCAGCCAACCAGCCCAATCTGAGTGTCCTAGGTCACAATGAAAATACAAGGTAGGTAGGTGGCTCCATCAAAGGTTGATTTCTGGCCCACGCGAACACACACCACACAGACACACATGCACGTGTGCACTCACTCACACTCACACACACAGACACACACACACATGTACACATTGCAGAGGGATAGACAAATGGAGACTTGGATACAGGAAACTGTTTAAAGCCTATAAAAATAAGTCTGAAAAAGAAGCCACCCAAGTACATTCAGATGAGAAGTTGGTCTGTTCCTAGCGCCCGTCTCTCAAAAGATAACGAGTGCTACACACACAACCATCGCCCGTCTCTCCACCACGCCCTTCTTCCTCCACATCCAGAAGCTGAGACTGTTGGGTGTGTGCCAAAGGTGTCAATATGAATGCTTGCTACTTAAGCCAAATGCAAATATACTTGGTATTAAAACACATTTTCTTCTTTCCACGGATGTGATAAATGCAGGTCACAGAAGTCCAGGAAATATGCAATAATCTTTGTCACTGATCCTGGTACAATGAACTGGGAAAGCAGGTGATTGTCTGCTCTGGAAGCTTCCCGCACTCCTTGAGTGAGGCCTTGAGAGGCATGGCTCTTGTGATTTGGAGGAGTCCTGCGGTGGGCCTGTGCTGGTACACAGACCTGAAATGCCATCCTCAATCTCACACACAGTGATCACATATGGCAGATTAATGTCAGCAAGTCTTTGCAAAAGTGAGGTTCATCATCGGAATTCTCCTCCCCTACTGAGTTATGACCTATTGTGTTTCCCGGCAGTACCCCAAGGAGATGAAAAAGGATGGTTGGAAACGTTACATAGCGTCCATTAAAAAGGTCTCCTTTGACATCTCTCAGATAAAAGCAGGGGAAAGACTGACGAAGCTGTCATTCCTAGAAAGCAGCGCGTTGCACGATCGTAGTGATGCACCTAACTAAACTAAACATGAAGTAGATCATGCTTTGAATGTCATTTTTAAACATATTAAAATGACTGAATACACACATTGCTGATGCCTCAAATCACTTACTTTGGACAGATTGTTGCACGTTGTTAGGGCTTTGAACATGAGGAAAGATGGTAACCAAGGCTATAGTTATGGCTCTGATTTCTATATGAACTATCTAATGTGGCTCTCTTACACAGCTGAAGTCACATTCATCATGGTGACAGAGTGCATGTTACTGGTCTTGTGGTAAGACACAGTAGAATAGACCAGGCGTTCCTGTGGGTTCTGTGCACCCCAAATTGCTGGGCTTTATTAATGATTTGCTTTCTTTAGGCTACCCTCTCTCCTGAATTCTAATCCCTGAGACAAGTGTGATACAGACTCTACTAGCACCCAGTAAATATTGAAATGGGTGGTCTTCAAACTTAAGAAAAAGAAAACAAAACGTGTAAGTGCAGACCCATCCGTTTGGCTTCGGATCCAGTTTGCTAACGCTTGCAGTCCTGAAGCCTTGTTTCTGGCTCACGTGGTTCCTGGAAGAGTTTTCAAGCAAGAAATAGTTTATTATATAAGAGATATGAGGGTTCTGGATAAAGTCTGCACCCTGGGGAATACCACGGCCACTAGAGTTGTGCGAATGTCACCTGAGGTTCTCCAATTGCTTCTGTGTGTTCAATTATCCTTCCGTCTGAGGTGCTTTGTGCAAGGACAACAGCACAATTCCCCCACATCTTAACTTCTGCTCTGGTATAAGGGACCATGGAAAGCAGACCGGCACCCAGGACCCACCCCACAGTCTCACGCCAGCCTCTCTGCCTCTTTGGTTCTCAGTGTCCTCATAAGGTCCCCATATAGGCAACCACCACAGCTTCTCCTGGCTGCCATCCCACTGCTACCCAATTATGTACAGCTATACAACAATGAGTTATACAAATGACACTTCACCTGAGGTTGGTCAGCCATCCATTTGGCTTCATTGGGATGCAGATTACCAGAAGTGACTTTAATCTGCTCCAAATGATCAAGACTCTTATTACTGAGAAAAAAAGAGTGACTTTTAAAAATCCATCTTGCCAAAAGCTTTATGATTGAAATTATATCCTAAAGAGATTTTTTTAAGTCTTCAGTTTCTCTTTCTGGTGTAAGCAGATGCAACCTAAAATTACTCAAATATTTAATTTTTGTCAATGGCTTTAATTCATTTTGTCACTTAATTGTACAAAGCTATCCTCTACAAAATAGGATACTGGTATTTTAAAATAAATTGATTTTTTTTTAATGTACATGGATAAAAAAGCTACAGATGGGGTTTTACATACAGTTGTTTGCTTAGTGGATGGGATATTGAATCCCTCACCCATTAAATGCATCCTCATCACAGATTCGGCGCACCTGCTATTTCACATCTCAGGATGCTCCATGCTGAATATTGATGGTCCTCTGAAGAGCCTATGGAGTTGGTGGAATGATTAGAAGCAGCCCAATGCTGACATCTGCTGGACACACAGATGGATGCACCTGACTCAACCCCATACTCTAAACTGTAGATACTTAAAGACTCACAAAGCAAAACAGAACTTTGCTTCACTTGACAGGCACTGATTCTATTTGTCTGTAAATCCCCCATTACCTCTGCTAATGTCAGGAGGGTAGGCACTGTGGGACTCAGATACCCAAGAGGCAAGGCAGAGTAGGGGCAAAATTAATGCCATATCCTATATGTAATTTATATTCTGCAATTAATGATGGTCTGCATGAGAACTTGTCCTCTAGCTGCCCTTCTTCCCACGTTCTGGGAATGACACCTGCCAGAACTCTCCAGAAACTGCACTGGAACAATTAAATACAATTAACACCCAATGCTCCCTGGAGTTTCAGCCTCCTGGACCCAACCTGTTTAAAGGCCTGCATCCCTGAGATTCACACACCCAATGCTCCCTGGAGATCCAGCCTCCACCCAATCTGCCTGAAGGACTACATTCCTGAGACTCACGACCCCCGCTTATGGTTTTGTCCTTACTTCCCTGTGACTCCCAACCCCTAATTACAGTTTTTCCTTATAAACCCATTGCCCTTGAAGCTCCGGTATCACTCTTTTATCCTGCTGCGTCAGGAAGGATTGTGATCTGAAGCTCTGAGCCCGTAATACAGGACCCCATGTATATTGCATCGGTATCGAGTTCTGGTGGTCTTTTTTGGGGGGGGTCTTGCCATCTGGGTAAACTCAGCATAACAGCAGAGCAATCATAACGTTCTCAACGGGACTGAGCTCAGAAATAAGACCCCACACCCAAGTGATGGTGCGTGTCTAGGCCACGGATCCAACTCCACAGCAAATGCCTTATCAGTGGCTGTTCCTCTCACACGTTCTTCTGATCTGTGGAGACTCAGCTCCGTTCTAAGTGGTCTCCACACCAGTGAGGTCTACTTAGTGGGTCTGCTTGAATTCTATGGACCTATGGGTTATATCATGAGTTATAGTTTTAGTTTGTCAAGGTAAGCTCAAGTGTTGGGTTAGTTATTACCATAAGAATAATAAAGAAATATTTGGATTTGTACTATGGTCCAGACTCACATGTGTATCTCTAAGTATAAGATAATTAATTACTTCACTCAACATACGTGTTGTGTGCAGGCTCACTTACAATGAGGTCCAGCTCCTGATGTCTTAAGCTCATGGCTCAATGCTGAGAAGGAATATCTCACTCAGTCCAGCAGATCTGCACAAGCTTTTCACCTCACCTCTGAACGTCGCACCCCTTGGACAGCAGCTCTGTGCTTTCCACTGCTAGCCTCAGCTATCTCTTTCTACTTCTTGTTCCTTGATGTGGCTGTTATGATGTTTCACAGTCAGAAAATCTTACTGTATTCATCCCTCTGGGGCGGGCTTGTCGCGCTTAGCATAATGTCTTCCAAATTCATCCACCATATTGAGCATGGCAGGATTTCCCTATTTTGTTTTGTAACTGAGTGTTCTTGGAAGATTGAATATTTACATATAAAAGAATGAAATGTAATACTGCGTTTATGCCACACACAACAACATACTAAAATTTTAGACACAAGACTGGAAACAGAAATTCATCAAAGAAAATGTAAGTGAAAAGCTTCATACACAGGGCCAACAAGTACAGCTGCAGCTGAGATATAATAGAAAAGACAAGTTACGTTGGCAGGATGACTTCGAAAGAACTGGGCATGGCAGGGCTCTGCAGGATGGCTGGAAACACCGAGAACTGTGTATATGGTCAGGGATTGGTAGCTAAAACCTGTGTGGAATGCCTACAACTCAAAAGACCCAGTAAAAACATGAGCAAGCAGCCAGGCGTGGTGGCCCACAACTTTAATCCCAGCAGTCGGGAAGCAGAGGCTGGTGGATCTCTGTGAGTTTGAGGCCAGCCTGGTCTACAAAGAGAGTCCAGGGCAGCCAAGGCTACACAGAAAAGCCATGTATTGATAAAACAACAACAACAATAATAATAACAACAACAACATTAGTAAGGGCTTACGTTGTCTCTGGGAACAGTATACAAATGGCCTGTAGGTACAGGAGCAGATGCTCACACTGACACTTATGGAAGGAAGGAAAAACAAAGCTGCAGCATCACACGTGTCAGGATGGCCTTTTTTCAAAGCATGACTGTGGGTGAAGAGACAAGCAAAAGAGACTGTACACTGGTGATGTCCACATAGATGGTGCATCCACTAGGGAAATGGTAGGAAATTCCACAAAAAGTTAAGATAAAGTCAGAAACCATGATATATAAGTAACAGGCCTGTAAAAAAAAATTTAATGCCTAGACAAGGCATTGTATGTGTGCGTCCCAGAATCTATAGGAGTTTTGTGCTTTTTATTTGGCTCTTTTGTTTGTTTGCTTTGTGCTATTCTTGAGTTTTTATTATTTTATTTTATTTATTTTTAGAAGCCTGTTTGTATTCTAATGAAAGAGAAAAGAAAGGGTGGGGGAGAATGGATAAGCTCTCGGGGGTTGGGAAAAGAGAAACTGTGATGAGAATATGTTGAATGAAAAAAAAAAGTTTTTCAAAAAGGCCATCTAATTCATAGATCATCAAAAATAATTGAGACCAGCACCTTTTCCACTCACGCATGTGCTAGTAGTGTGCCAGGAGCATCTGTAGGTCAGAGAACGGCCTTGAAGGACCAGTTTTTCCCTTTCTACCATGTGGATTCCAGGGATTGAACTCAGGCCATCATGTTCAACAACAAGTGCCCTCACACACTGAGCCTGACACCCTTAAGTCAGGATCTTAAAGATACATACACACCACACACACACACACACACACACACACACACACACACACACACACACACACACTTTTTCCTGTGTTCATTGCAGATTGTTCACATTAGTCAAGATCTGAAAACTACCCAAGTGTCCTCAGATGAGGAACGGATAAAGGAAATGTAAGATATGCCTATGACGTAAACTACTTCATCAAAATTCAAATGAATACTAATTTATTGCACGATCCTGATAGGAGCCGTTCTAAATACTTTCTGTCACTGTGATAAACACAGATCAAAACCAACCTGGAGAGAAAAAGTTTTACCTCAGCTTTCCCAGGTCACAGCTCCTCATCAAGAGAAGCCAGGGCAGGAATTTAAAACAGGAATATGAAGTCTAGAACAGAAGTGGGGTGGCACGGGGCTTCAGGAATGCTCCAGCAGTTAGGAGCACTGGCTCTCTCTCTTCCAGAGAAGCCCAGTTCTGTTCCCAACATCCACATCGGGGTTCACAACCATCTGTAATCTGATGCCTCTTCTGACCTCTGTGGGCGCCAGGCATGCATGTGGTGCACCACTGTAGATACAGGCTAATCACTCATAACACATGAAATAAAACAATAATTTTAGCAAGAGCTTACAGTGAGAGCACTGAGGAAGACTGCGGCTGGGCTCCACCCAACTCACTCGGCTTGCTTTTTATACCACCTGCCCACCGGGCCCTTTCACATCAACCATTAATGAAGAAAATGCTCCCACAGACATGCACACAGGCCAGACTGTTGGAGTCGAGTCCTCAGTTGAGGTTCACTATCCCCATGTGACTCTAGTTTGTGTCAAGTGCGCAAAATCCAGGCAGCACAGGAGCAAACAGCAAAACACATATTTCCAGTTGTGAGCCTAGCTTTTAATGGCTGAACCATTTCTCCAGCCCAGCAGAACAACCAGAGCAAGGCAACCTCCTCAGCCTCAGTCATCCTTTCAGATGACTCTGGATGGTGTCAAGTTGGCGACTGAAGCTCTGAGGACGGGCATGAGGTAGTCACCTAACACCAGGCACAGATGCATAGCTGTGTCATTGACTATCAATATCGCGTGGAGGGGAGGGGAGAGAGGGCACCGGCTCCCCATAGTCAGTTCTCAGAGATAGAAGCCAACGCTGCTCTATCACAAGAGAGTAAGAACAGAATTTACTGTGTGCTGTGGAGCCAGCATCCCCACCAGCAATCTGGAGGGAGTGTTGATGCAGGGGAAAAGCACCCTTCGGTGCTGCAGTGAGAGAGACATACCACATGCAGAGATGCGCCTAGGCTCTCCTAGCACATTTGCAAAGCTCCCTGAGCTGTGTCTTATATGGGTTCAAGGCTGTTTCCTGACGTTAGCCTTAGATGTGCTGTGTTGGCCCTAAAAAAAATCTCCTGGATAAACTTCTAAAGTTCATATTGGACAGAACTATAAAATTAAACTTTATAGACAAAGTTTAGTATTCGTGGACTTGGGTTTTATTTCTAGAAACCACACAATCAAGACACACATTTCAAGACGAACAATGCTACTCCCACAGATCGGGAACCGTGAAGAGGAGAGAAGAGAGGCGGATCTGCGGTAAGGAGGATGAACAGGGGGTGAACAGCTGCTTAAGGGAAACCAACCATTGGTTGAACAGCTAGCTAAAGAAACTAGTTGCTGAGGAGGGGTTGAGGAACGGAGGAAAAGGAAATACTTGAAGACTCAGGCATATGCGGTACAAGCTGAAGGGCTTAAAGCCCAGGAGAACTTTATTTTTCTGGCTCTGTCTGGATCTCTGTGTTACTTGCTGTCTGACTGACTCCTTCTTGATGCTACCCTTACTTTTCTGTCTCTCTTCCTGCTTATTGTCACCCATCTTTTTATCGCTCTTCTTGTTTGCTGTTCCCCCACTTCTCTATCTCTCTTGCTATTACCCAGCTCACTCTAGCTTACCCTCTCATGTCTGTTACTTGCTTGCCATTCTCCTTGGGCCAACTCCAGTATTTTACTAAAATGACGTTCAATTTTTTCATTACAGATTACATCATGATCTTTCTCATATTTTACAATCAATAGGGCATTCAAAAATAAACAAAGGGGGGCTAGAGAGATGGCTCAAAGGTTAAGAGCACTGACTGCTCTTCCAGAGGTCCTGAGTTCAATTCCCAGCAACCACATGGTGGCTCACAGCCATCTTTAAGGAGATCTGCTGCCCTCTTCTGGTGATCAGGTCTATATGCAGGCAGAACACTATATACATACTAAATAAATTAAAAAAAATTTTTTTTAATCAACAAAGTAGAACACAGTCTAAGAAGAAAATACAAACAGTTCTGTATAACCTACAATAAAGCATTCAGCAAAAATCAATCAATTTCCAAGCAATGGTCAGTGTAACCTGATTATCATTTCTTAAACAATACTCAGGAAAGTTTAATCATGAATTTCCCCAGGCTAAAGCCGTTGTGTTTACAAGATGGTCATAGCAACATAGCTTGAGCTAAATGTTCTCTAATAAAGAAGAAACTTGTCCTACTTCCATTCCCAAACCAGCAGGTGTGCAATCCAAGCCTATGATAACTGTCAAGGGGTCTTCTATTGTAAAATATCTGTAAAGCATGATGCTTCGAGCCCACCTTCTATTTATCTCAAAGCAGATTCTAAAGAAACATTTCTACAGCTAACAGTATCTGTCTAGGTACTGTTATGTCAAGGTCTTAACTTTCTTTCATGCAGTTTCTGCTTGTGTGCTCACAGTCAGAGCAAAAACTCTATCATTGTCTCAAGCCTTTGGCCAGATGCCCTCATTCAACGTTCTCTGTTGGAAAAAGTTTTCCCTGTATGAATTTCCTTAGTGCTGAGAAATAAAGAGAAAAAGACCAGATTTTAGACAACATTACACCTGGACCATGCATAAGATTTAACAGTAGTGGCGATCAGCCAGAGATCTTTGGAACTTTGTCAAGCAAAGCCTCAACAGCTGTTCTGGGTGTCTAGAGATCATGCTGGACAGTCTGAGGTCTCTGGAACTTTGTCAAGCAAAGCCTCTATGGCTCATCCTCACGTCTGTGGCACCAGACATCCATGCAGAATTGAATGCAAGGACCCTCTATGTTTTATTTCTTTGGGAGATAACAATATACCATAAATTTAGTTCTGTGAAAAACTATGGGTTCAGTTTCTACTGCTGCCCTAGTTTTCTCTCAAGCCCTCATCTCACTAGTCATCAAGGTAAGATGTAAATTTAGCAACTGGTGGTTCAGAGGTGTCTCCTTTAAGTGGTGAGATGCCCGTTGTCTCTGATGGTGACTTCCAGATGATTTTCCATTCAGTCTCCTAACCATCACATCCCAACTCTATCAATCATTATGGTTGGATGGGAGGAGGTGGCTGCAGGCTGACCGCCATTGTGTCTTCTCCCTTCTGGAACCCTATAGGCCCCACAGCAGTGCCCCTTGCTTTTGTGAAATCAGCGCTCTGAAGTCAGCTGCCTGTGTTCGTGTCTTGTAAAAGTGGGCTCCATCTCCAAATGACTGGGAATCTTTGTGCTTAACCCATGTCCCAATTCCCACTCATGCCCCTTTCTCCCTGAAGCCTCTGCCCAAAGCTACCTGTTTGATTTCTAGCTGCTTTTGTGTAATCTCTTCTGCATTATCTAGGATAGTTTGCCCCTTTTATGCCATTTAGGGGAAAAGCTGATTCCCTCTGCTCAATTTCTCCCTGTATAGGTATACTATCCCAAGATTCTTTCAGCTGGCATGAACATCCTACTCTATAGCAATTTATGCCTAGTAAAAAATACTCCATCTTAGAGGGAAGCTTGTTAAGACACAGGATATTCTTCTAAAGGAAGGAGAAACAGTCCATCTTTCCAGGAAGCTCTTTAAAACTCAGGAAGCCAACAACTCCAGTGCTCCAGGAAGTTCCAAAAACTGATAAGATGCACTAGGCACCTCCCCCCCCCAAGCTTCTATTATCAATAAGTACTGTTGGAAGGCATTCTTAAACCATCCAAGCTTCCTAGAAGAGGCCTCGTCCAGCCTACTGAGCTGCCTGAAAGTCGTACAGTGAGCTTGGTGGTTCTGGCTTTTATGAGCAGTCCCCCATGCTGGGTTGGAATTTTGATGCTGCATCTTTCTTGGAGTCATTCCTGCTCCTGAAAGCAGCCCCTTCCTTGCCTTAGAGTTTTCTATTGCTGTGATAAAACACCATGACTAAAAGAATCTTAGGAATGAAAAGGTTCGTTTCACCTTACCTCTTATAAGTCCACCACTGAGGGAAGCCAGAGTAGGAACTTGGGGCAGGACTAGAAGCAGAAGGCATGGCGTGGAAGGATGCTGCTTTCTGGCTTGCTCCCCATGGCTTTCCTACACATCCCAGGACCACCAGTTCAGGGCTAGCACCACCCATGATGGTCTGGGCCTTCCTCCATCCACCATAAATTAAGAAAATGCCCCCAAAGCCTTCCACACAGACAGATATAGTGGGGGCATCTTCTCAATTGACACTCTCTGTCTTCAGAAATGACGGTAGCCTGTGTCAAGTTGGACTTGCGGTCTCTTTACTTTGGTCTGTCGTCAGCTCCTTTTGCGAGCAGATAGATGTGTGTTCACATCTCCCTAGAAATAGTACGGCACAGCATTTACACATCAAGGCTGATGAGGACCTTAGGAAACCACAGCTCCTCTTAATGTCAACGCCATCAACGGATTCTGTATTCCATGCCTGTTTATCTGCCCCCTCTGTCAAGAACGGCCTGAACCAGAAAGGTGGGGAACATGGAGAGAGATCCGTTACAGCTTACCCTTGCCTCACGCCCTCCTCCTCCATCTAGCCCACTCTTCTGAGAGTTAAACGGCCTTGTTTCCCTTTTCCTGGACCGCGGAGAAGCCATGGTACTACAAGGGTTTTCATGGTCTTAGGTTTTAAAGATAAAATTGTGTAGCTGAAAACAGGACCGTGGGGTAAAAGCACAAAGATGGACTTTTCAAATAATCTGCAGTAGCTAAGTAAGTGTCTAAAAAAACAAGTCATGTCTCAGAAACATGGAGGTGATTACTTTGATTTTAGCCACCATGTGAAGCTTTTTTTTTCCTTACACAGTCCAGAAGAGATATAATACAACTTTAAAATCCATGAGGCAGAGGAGGCGGCGGAGGGGGGTGGGGAGGATGGAGGTGAGAGGGGGGGAGACATCCCATGTTGCAGTTCGTCTCCTCAGAAAGGGCTGGGTGTGTGTGGAATACATCAATACTTTGTGGACAAGATCCTTTTATTAAGGTCCCATCTTTATCCAGAAACTTGTCTTTCCCAATATAAAAATGTGAAGTTTTTCAAAGACCCTAGACTTCCAGGCCCCACATGTTCTCAAATATATAATACACCGAGAAAACAACTAATTTCAGATCCTGCCTCTCAGCGTAACTTTGGTTGCCAATGCCTGACTGTCATATTAGGACTGTGCTAAAAGCTCAACAGACCAGCTTACAGGAGCAGTGCTCACATTCTTGTGGGTGCGCACAGGAGAGGCAGCACTCGGAGCTGTCGCTTGTGCCCACAGTCAGCACACGGCCACTACTTGGGATCAGCGCACAGTCCCTGCAGAGAACAGTCAGAAGAAGTTGGAGTGCGTGGAACATCAGCACAGAACTCTTAGCCAGTCACAAGGATGCTCACCAGGCTGAACGTTGTCATTGCACTGAACCTCTCTAGACACTTGAAGATGATCCTTCATGGCTCTGGCTTACACGTGCACCTGAGACGTAAAATGTAAGAATTAAAAAAAATAAAAAACTCCTTCCCAGTGCATTAGTCACACTCAGTTTTCCAAAATTAAAATTTTGTTTTTTTCAAAACTGAGAACATTTGTTCAGAAGTTTAAACTGTGTTTTTAAAGAGCATGAGGTGGAATGGGTAAGAAATTGTAATACAGTCACTTAATGAAACACTAGAGAACAACAACAAACTATTTAAACCACATGAAATAATACGGGTGAAATTCACAAAATGCTGGGTGAAGATCTATGACACAAACAGCATATGCTCTAAGTTCATGAAGAGAAAGAACAACAGCCAGGACGGACTCTGGGGTGGGAGCTGTCGGTCCCTGGGGAGGAGAAGAGCGGAGACTGGAAAGGAATCCAGCAGCCTCTGCAGTACCAGATTAATGTTGTGTATCCAAGGTAGGACTGCTTACACAGATTATTCCATCTGTGACAATGCATAACACTGTGCCTTTATGTATGTATAATATATATGTATATATAATATGTAATATATATGTCTCGAAGAACAGTTATTTTTATGCCTCCTTTTCAATTTATTCACTACAAAAATAACGTCAACATTATTACACTAAAAACGTCCCATGAGGATGAGATTAAATTTTACACCTTGCCTGAGACCTTGTTTTCATTAATGCACATTCTGTCTCTAGCATCGTAGAAAATGGGTGTGGTAGTACACTCCTGTAATCCCAGAACTCACGAGGAAAAGGCAGGAGGAGCAAAAGTTTAGGGTCATCTTTGTCTACATAGCAAGACTGAAGCCTGCCTGAGAGGCATGAGACTGTATCAAAAAAAGAAAACAGAGAAGGGGGGAGGAGAAAGAGAGAGAGGGAGTTACTCAAGAGCTCTGAGGCAGAAACAGCATTCCTAAGGAACTTCAAGTGCTCCTTGTTGTTGTCAGTCGGCAACCCAGCTTCCTCTTCATCTCATCCTAGCATCCAATAAGTATCTTTTCTGAGAAGTAGGGGGTGGGTGTGGAAAGAGGAGGGAGGGTGAGACCGGGAGGAGAGGAGGGAGGATCAATGATTGGGACGTAATGTGAGTAGATAATTAATTTTTAAGAAGCCACATGTACTTACACACAGATCAATGGCCACTCTCTTGGTGCCACTGTGTTAGGAAGGAGCCTTCCAGCCACTTATGCTGGAATATCCGGAACCATATTAACAGCAGAGTGTGAACTCCTCAGCGTGCTCGCCTCAATGTAGAAGCCAAAACACAGGCAGAAAAGGAAAAGGCTATAAACATTTAACGATATGTGAATTCTGAATGGTACTCTTTATATCATTATGCAAAATGGAGAGGATATTTTTTTAATCTAGAAAAATGTTATTTTTCAGAGGAAATTTTCCATTTTTCAAGAAATAGGATGGGAATAAAAAAATATGGAAGATGGGTTAATCAAAAAGAATCTCTTGCTGGGCTCAGAGTCACACACCAGTAATCCCAGCACTCTGGGATGCAAAGGGAGGGGGTCTCTGTGAGTATAAGGCTCACCTGGTGTACAAAGTGAGTCCAGGACAGCCAAGACTATGTAGAGAAACCCTTTCTTAGAAAACCAAAAACCAAAAACCAAACCAAACAAACAATAAAAAACCTCTTATGTATGTGAGAAAGGATGAGCTGGGTCTAAATCCAGTTTATTTGTTGAGCATATTCATCTCTCTGTTGGGATTCAAACTTGCGTGGGACAAGTGGCTGAGGTGCCTGTGTAACCAAAGCAGACCTGGCCTCCAGGTTCTTCCTGTGTCCCTCGGTCCCCACCTGAACTTCCCAGCTGGGGCACTACATAATCTGACATTTCTCTCTCTCTCTCTCTCTCTCTCTCTCTCTCTCTCTCTCTCTCTCTCTGTGTGTGTGTGTGTGTGTGTGTGTGTGTGTGTGTGTGTGTGTGTGTGTGCGCGCGCGCACCCACTTTCTATCTCTGCCCCCAGTTTTTCTGTTTCCCTTTGCATAGCAACTTCATTGCCCCTCCTCCTGTGAGGTCAGTGAACCTGCCTGAGAGCTGCCCCAATAAACCTGCTTTTTACTATAAATTTGACTCAATTGGATTTATTATGTCGATGGAAAAGCCATTCACTCTCAGCCAATATTCGTATCCTAGTTGGCCAGCTAATCCACTGATTCATTAGGATTCTCTACTGAACTCTAATGGGCCAAAATTAATGTAGTGGGATGGCTTTGTTTTATTATACATAAGCTATTGTGTGGAGAGTAGCCTAAAAGCATCATTCACTGTCTTCCTAGTCCACACCTGTGGGTCTCCTCTTCCCTGGGGGCTGTAGGCCCATGAAGGCAGGGGAGGGGGGAGGGGAGGGGGGAGGGGGTGGCAGAAGGCAAAGCGCAGGACTTGGAAGGCCGTGAGCAGGATGGAGAATTACCACTCCTGGTACCTCTTCAGGGACCTAGTTCAACTTTATTCAGGGTGAACAAAGGCTTTATAGTCCTTGGGGAGTGGGTGGGGGACTCTCAGGGGAGGTGTACACAATTGGTTGGAATTAGGCATTTTAATGATGCTTGATTTGCATCTGGCAGTACGATCTTATTGATCGTATCGTATGAACCGGGATACGGTACCTAATTATCCTTTAGGTGCAGGGAGGGGAGGGCTAGCTCAGAATGGCTATCCAGACTGGAAGGACTGCAAACTCAAAGAGCAGGGCCCTCCCAACACACACACCCTCTTCTGAGCAAAGCTATTTTGAACTAGATCACACTTCCACACTTCTTGGACTCCAGAACCTTCATGTAGTTCAGCATGATTGACACCCAACTACACAACAGCCTGTGTGGGCCGTGGCAGAAAGATAGATCAATCAGCCAACCTCTTTTTTTGTTTGTTGGAGGAGAGAGCAATAGGGGGAACTTGCTAGTTAAAGGAGGCAGGAAGAACCGTGAGACCAGCTAGTCACAGCAACATAAGAGCAAAGCTTCCTGAGCGCTAGCTGTTGACAGCCTTTACGATGGCCCTCCTGCTCCATCCTCTGTGTGGGGTGGCCACTGCCCTTGTCCATTCACGCAGAGCACATCTATTGAGAGCTCCTCTCCACCAAGCACGAGGAATGGGGAGCACTGAGGATTTGATGTGGTTGTTGCTCTCACAGACCCCACAGTTCAGTGGAGAGAAGGTGAGCACTCAACAGGGAAGCCTCACCTGGGCTTGCAGCTGTAGGGCGGGCCATTGGGCTCAGTGTAGCAGAACTCGGTGTGCCTGTCCTTCCAGAGTCTCACTCTCCCTGAGCCACTGGGGTAGCTCTGTTCGTGCATGTGTGTCCTGCTCCCTTACCTAATTGTCTTGTTCGTGATATGGTTTTGTTTTGTCTTTCTTCAAACTCTACAACCTCCTGCTCAGCCTCCCGAGTGCTTGGGTTACAGTTGTCTGCCCTGTGGACTGTCTCAGACTAATTTGGCAGGTGGGGTGGGAGGGTTGGAGGTGGGGAGGGTAGAAATTTTTTTCAAGTCAGGCTTTCTCTGTGTAGCCCTGGCTGTCCTGGATTTGCTTTGTAGACCAGGTTGGCCTCAAACTCAGAGGCCTGCCTCTGCCTCCTCAGTGCTGGGATTACAGGTGTGCAGCATCACACTTGGCTGTTCCATTCTAATTACAAATGTGTTGCTTAGATGTCTCACCAGGTCCATGAGAAAGCCACAGTGCCTTATCGTGTGTGTGTGTGTGTGTGTGTGTGTGTGTGTGTGTGTGTGTGTGTGTTCCTCCAGTCCACAGAGGACCTTCCACACAGCCAGTTACAGACACAGCTCAGAAGCTGCTCCTGTGCAAAGGCTTCTGAGGAAGCTGAGCTACTGGGGGAAGTTCTAGTGAAGACCAACTTTTTAAAAATGTTCACAGATGTCGTAGACTCTCTCTGCAGAGGTCATTGCAGATTGAAAGGAATTAAAGTTTCACATGAATGGTTTGCCCGAGTCTTGGGAGGTAGGACAGTGCTGCCTGATGTAGGTATTGTTAATCCAGACAGTACAAGAGTGTTGTATTTTTAAATACGGAAAAAGCTGTTCTACAAATGAAACTTCTCTGAGGCAGAAATACATTGGTTGAGATTATTTTGGTTAAAAATAACAGAACAAAACTGAAACTAATTTAGACACTCAATGTAAGCTTACTTCAAGATTTTGGAAAAAGTTGGAGCAAGGAACTGTGAGTAGTGCCTTAAAAAAAAAGACAACAGAAAAACAAAAGACAGAAATCCGGGTACCACCATGTCTGCTCTGCTTCACCTTGGCCTTGAAGTATCATTTCCTGGTGCTGAGGTTCCTCTACTTTGTAGACTTCCCCATTTCACTGCGTTATCCATGACAGGTCCCTACTGAAGTCACGTTGATATGTATCAGAAGTCAAGGATTTCTGCAGATATAAGTCATCCCCTGCATATATCTCTTAGCTTCAAATCAAAACTCTACAAGGGGGGACAGTGGCTGTGAGGAAGACATTCACACCCCCATCCCATCCCATTTATAGGGCTAAGACCATATTTTACTAACAAAATCATTTCTTCTACAAACACGTGAGTCATGCAGGAAGGGGTAGTCCTAGAGATGAAGAATCAGGTGGTTCAACAAATAGTCTGGAGTGTCTCTTAACCAGATCTACTACATTTGGCATGGCAAGATACATCCAAAGGTGCAAAAGTAGCACTAACATTGCCAGGACAACCATTGGCTTTCTGGTTGGTTTAAGGCCCAGTGCAAGGAAGAAACACATGTCTGTCAATGTAAATCTGGACAAAACCCATGTTTTGGAGGGTAGGGGGCTCACCGTACCCAGGGGTGAATATACTACTAGTATTCAGCTAGATAAACATAGCATCAAACTCCCTGTGAAAAGGATTCAAAGTGTCAGATAGAAAGGCTGTTTAGCAAATGTTTTTAAGGACTAGGGCTTACTCTGGGAAGGGAGGCATCTCAAGAAGAGCAGAGCAGTGGTGTCAAAGTATCACTGCAGTTACTCTGTTGAAAGCAGATGGCATGGGAAGGAAGGGAGGGAGGGAGGAAAGAGCTATGGAAATCATCTAGGCAAGAAAGGAGCAGAGTGGGAATGCGGAGTTGGAGAGATGGATCTGGATCCATCTAAAGGCAGAGCTGGTGAGACTTACTGCTGAGGACAAGTGCAAGGCCTGTGGCCCAGATGTTCATATGCTTGGGATGCGATGTTTCTGTATTCTGCAGTGAAATATAAACTGACCTTGGAAACTAAGGGTAGATTTAGGTCACGACAGGTGTGGGCTCCTCTCGGACGTCGGCGAGATATTGTGTAGGGAAGTAGGCATGGTCAGCCAGGTTAGGGAGGTAGGCAGGATTGGAGGTTTGCTGTTGAGTCATTTGCTATAGAGGCTTTTCAGAGGCTGAGACTAGCTGAGCTTGTGAAGAGTAGCCAACCGTGGGGAGGAGCAAAGGCTGATCTCCAGGACACTGAGGAGAGGGATATGTGCTAAAGTCCCCATTTTTCAGAAGAGGAAACAGGGGCTCAGACATAGTAAATACCGAGCCTACACACTTGGTAAGTCACAGCCCCACAAGTCAAATCAGGACTAGCTGCTGAAGACACTAACCATGTAGCACTTGCCGGTAAACCATCATGAAATCTTTCCAGTGAAACCAGCAGCCCCAGAAATCACCGTCGGAAGTCTGCAGGGCACCGTGTTCCAAATGCCTGTCCATGCAGAATGTTCCCTAGGGTGTGGTCTGTCTCAATGAGCTTCTGGTTGGTAAACCTGGTTAGAACTCATAGAAGACTCCTGCAGGCTACATCCTGAGAGAGGCCTGAAGCACAAGGGCTGGTTTGATTTCAACAGATAACTCCTAGCCAGCTGACTGACTGATACTCCCCAACTCACACTATCAAGTATTCTGGGACCCTGGAGTCTGCCCAGTACTGCTCTATGATGGTGTGAGCTGGAACCAGTCTCAGCAAACCCTGGAGCCTCCAGGCCTTCTCTGTGTGCCCTGCACAGAGGGCTGGGAGTCCTCACTGAATGTATGTGCACGTGCACCTGGAGGCTTTTGGGGTAATGTGTCGATGTGATGCATTGTTCAAGAGGCTCTCTGCATGTGAAGCTACTGACAGTACCTCCAAAATGAGATATTATTAGAAAAAAAAGTGACTGTAAAGCTATCAATTAAGGATTTGGCATCCATTATACATTGGAATACAATTTGTATCCATTGCCCGTGAGGTTTAATAAGACGCTGAGGTTAATCTTACCTGTGCTTCTCTATTTTCAATGAGTTACCTTTAAAAAAAATGTGAAAGTTGATGTGAGAGGCCTGTACTGCTCATGTCAGACAGCCATGAAGACACATAACCTCGTCGATGGTCTCACTGTGTGGTACGACTCCATGTGCCACACTCCCGGCATCCTCTGCTGGTGACTCTACAGTGAATTTCTCAGAAGATCTTCCTGTTACCACTTTATATGTCAGTCTCCACTCCGAGGCTGTACCTTGTCGACCTGCCCCATCTGGACCTGGAGTGAATGCACCTGTCAGATGTCTGCGAACAGCTAAACCCTCCGCTCTCCTTGCCCAGGGTCACACAGATGATGGATTGCACAGCCCAGACTGACTCAGGCCACTTGAGTCCTGCCCTGATGTGCTGTCCATGACAACCACATCCTAGGCCCTTTCTCTCATGATTAGCATACAAAAAAACACCAGATTGGAGTAAAACTCAAGTCAGTCTAATTTACTACTCATTAGCAGGTTTATGAAGACCGGTTGTGAAAGAGATTGAAGCACCAAGCTAATGTGACATTGTGAATTATCTCAAGTTGTCAGTTTTCTGTCCTGTGATCCGCTCTCATTAGGAACGGTAAGCGGGGGTCTAGGTTATTACTGCACCATGTCCCTCCTGCTGCTGCTGAACACTTATGGGTACGGAATGCTCACAGGGATGCCGCACTGTTATCCTTGGCACTGAAAGTTCTGCTTTCATTTTATTTCCCTGATCCGTGATTTAGCAGTGCTTTCTTCATACCACACATCAGATCAGGTGCCACTGATTCTCTCCAAAAGCATGTGTTTTAATAACAAGATGGTTACATTACGGCTCCTTTATCCCAATAAAGCACTATTCTTCCTGGTGTATTTTGCTGAAGTACCAGTCCCTGTGATGCCACCAGCTCTGCCCAGGACTGTTTAGTCACACCAGGAGGCTGTGAGTTGTGTTACCATGGTGAGATACTCTATGTACAATACAATCTGACTTTCGAAGCCCATGTTGTGTATAGTTACTTATCCTCAGAACATTAGAGAGGGAAGAGACGTCACCTTCTGTCTCGGCACGAGGAGAGTGTGCAGCCTCAGGTCCTCTTGGTCGAGTCTGGAAGTCCACTTCCTGTATTTCTTACTTTGATTGCTCTGGTCCAAGTTAATTTCACATCTCTGAGGTTGGAGAAAAATGTACCAGTGCTGCTATTTCTCATAGTGCTGGACTCTTTGGTGCCTTTTGAGGTGAAACGTGATAGATCTTCTTGCCTCTGCAGCTCTCCAATGCCATTTATTTAATGTTGGTTACATCATTAGTCATGTAATAACGCCATCATTCACTGCGCCACCTGTGAATACTGGCTTCCGGTGACTCTCTCGAACCGTGTTTCATTGATGATGGTCACAGATGAGGTTTTAACCCAGAATCCTGGGAGAGAAATGTATCATAATTCATTACCTGATAATTAAATTCATTGTTCAAAATTTTATAATATTAATGGAGAAACCATACTTCTTCAACCATGGCTTCTGTTGAGCGTATGGCACTTTCCCTATATTCTCAGTGTGCTTTCTTTGGATGCTTGCCACTTCTGCCTTCCACATACCATCAGGAGGAAGAACACTTGACAAGCCCATGAGCAAGGTGGAAGGAATGACCCCATTAATCAAAGGAACAGCTATCACGGAGCAAATGTAATCTAAGGTTGTCTAGGGAGAGCATGGGGGTGCCACCTACCAGAGTCAGAGCCACTGACTAGAGACTCCTCAGAGAAGGGAAGGGAGGTTGCCTCAGGAAGACCGCATTACCTCACTCATACTTATTAGGGTGAGTGCCCAGGTAGCTGGGGGAGGATTCCGTGTACACAGCATGAGAGATGCCCCTTGTATAATATCTGGTGCACACGCTTGGACGTGCACCACAATTAGGAGTGAGTTGGACCCAAGTCTGTCTGCAGCCAGAGCTTGACCTTATGTCATGGCCCTTAGGAGAACCATGCATATGTTGTCATGTGATCCTATAAAAAGAAACAGTATATTGGCCAGTGGGAGCATTTTTCTCCATGTCTCCACTCTGGCCTTGAATATAGTCCATAACTCTGAGAAGGTCTCATTGGCATGGTTTCCTCACTCCTCAGAGCATCTAGTTATCCAGCGAGTACATCAGAGAGGAGGATCTAACACGAGCTCAAAGAGAAAATGGGGCTGTGACTCATCCAGTCCTGTGGTACCTTACCTACATGGCACTGCCAGCTTTGGTCCCTTAGTCAGGGGAAGGATAGTTAAAAGTTTTAAAGGAGATGATATGGGTTACATATGGACAGTTCCTGATGGACCACCATGCTCAGGGCTCAGGTACCAGCCTGTTGGACGCTGCTACTAAACTTCTAGTCCTTCATGATTAGAAAGTCCTGAAGTTGGCAAAATAGAGGACTCCTTTTGTCAGTAGAGTTCCTCTTCTCCGCCTGATCTGGAGAGCCCGAATCTCCACACCCTCCACACCTAAAGAATGTCATGTAGCCCCTAGGGAAACCACAGGCCCAGCACCCTTTCTCCCAGTAGTACCTGTTCACCCAGCACCTGGGATTCCTGGAATGCCTTTCCATGCTAATGAGGCATCCCAGTACTTTAGCCCTTCAGTCAGGAACATTCACACAAGGCCCATCTCCTCCCCAAAGTTCTATCTAACCCTCATCCACCCTAAATAAAATTGATGTGTTTCCCAGGACCTGGTCCCAGATGGTTATTTCCATTCATGCTAACAGTCACTGAACCCTTAGTTTGTTGATTCTGTTTCTTTGTTCCTGACCCCAGGAAGCAGAGAGAGCCACACCAGCCCATGATGCCAATGAGAGGCGGTGAAACCAGTAGGAGGTAGGCTTAGCTGCTGCCCTGTGTTTAAGACAAGTGTTTAGGTCCTGTGTGTAGGACAGACCCTTGAGAGAGCTCCTGGGGACTCTAGGACTTCCTTCATTCTCTCTTTTTGCTTCCTGACAACCCTGAAGTGGACAGACCCGTTGACACTCCCACCACGATGCCTGTAGTGCCACGAGTGACTGTGAACCAAAACTTCTACAGTCATGAAACAATGTCTTTCCTCCTCCAAGGTTAATTATGTGAGGTGATTTTCAAGGTGACAGGGTTTGATTAGTGCAGGAGGCACCTTAAACTGTGCGGGTGCCTCTGCTGGGCTCGGGTGATACTGGCTGTGATGCATTGCATCTGATGATGAAAAGCTTCGAAATATCTTCAAGAGAAGTCTAGTAGAAAACTATATCCTCATGTAAAACTGAGGAGAGGGTCATTCTAGTAGCTGGAGTGTCTGTACCCATGTCAACTCACCAGCCCTGAAGGAGTTTTTTCTGCTGTGTTATGCCGAGATCACCTAGATCATGAGACCCCCCAAAAAGACCACCAGGGCTTGATACTGATGCAATATACACATGGGCCTGTATTACGGGCTCAGAGCTTGGGATCACCATCCTTCCTGACACAGCAGGATAGGAGAGTGATGCCGGAGCTTCAAAGGTAATGGGTTTATAAGGAAAAACTGTAATTAGGGGTTAGGGTCACAGGGAAGTAAGGAAAAAACCATAAGCGGAGGTTGTGAGTCTCAGGACTGTCGACCTTCAGGCAGTTTGGGTCCAGGAGGCTGAATCTCCAGGGAAGTTGTTTTATCTGAGAGGATCATTGGGCATTAATTGCATCTAATTGCTTTGGTGGCAGGTCTAGTTTATGGCAGTGCATGGTCTTTCCTGGAATGCAGGAAGTAGTGAAAACACCTAGAGGACAACTTCTCACAGACCACGGCATTAATTGTAGAACATACATTACATATAGGATATGGTATTAATTTTGCCCCTACAACTGCATTAGTGAAAACTTGCACATTCTGTTCCTGGAAGCTTCATATTTCTGAAGCTGAGACTGCACTACACTGGTCATTGACGGGTTATCTCCACCAATGAAATAAGCCAATCGCAGCCAGATTAAAAGTGCAAAAGGTAGGTTTGCTTGGGAACTGAGCTCCTGAAGCACCAGCCTCCAAGACCAGGTCAGAAGTCACACCACCCGGCTATGGTGGGGGGTGGGGGGTGGGGGTGGGGTGGGGGTGAGGGTGGGGTGGGGATGAGGTGGGGGTGAGGTGGGGTGTTGAAGGATTGCAGGTAAAGGAAGATGACCTGTGTGCCACCTCCTGGGTGGCTCCAGGGGAGGGCGCTGGGGCATTTCCTGCAGTGCTAAGAACATGCAGAGGCTTCCTTCCAGGGGTCAGGTTGGAGAAAGCTGTGAGATTTAACAGAACATGTGGGGAAGGGGAGGGCAACCGGAGATGCCAACCAAACAATACTGATGATGCAATCTAATAAAAGCATACAGTGTTGGGCAAGTCCTAGTGACCTTGATGCACTCTGATGCCAAAGTGTGTGCAACCTTTCTTCTTCTCTTCCAAACAGTGCAGTATGGCAGCAAATTCTTGGCTTTTGAGGCTTTTGGATCAGGGTTCAAATTCTCCTTCCATGACTGCCCTAGTCTCATTCTATTACTGTGATAAGACATTCTGACCAAACCCAACTTGTGGGAGAAAGAGTTTGTTTGGCTTCCACATCCAGGTTAGTCTGCCACTCAAGAAAGTCAGGCCAAGAGCTTAAGCCTGGAGCATGGAGGCAAGAGCGGTGAAGGACACTGCTTGCTGGCTCGCTCCCAGGCTTGTGCTCCGCTGGACCACCTGCCTGGCGCTGTTCACCGTGGCCTTGGCCCTCTCGTATTCTTTGATAATCAAGACAAGCGCCCCAGGCATGCCCGCAGGCACAGCTGAGCTAGGCTGCTTCTGGGCTGAGGTTTTCCTCTCAGAGGAATCGAGGTTGTGTCAAGCTGACATTAAAACTACCAGGACAACGACATTCATTTCATCGCTCTGCTTTGATTTTCTTTTTTGAAGAATGGGGTTAATAACAGGCACAGTAGGGTAATAACAAAGATTAAGCGGGGCGCTGCACGTAGAGCCCCCGGCAAACCCAACGCTGAGCATTCTAGATCATCCCATGCAGCTTTGCTCATTCACGTCCCAGTAAGGGTGCCCTGGTCACCCGAGGCACACACATGTGCCCTCTCAGGCCAGATTCATCTGCCTCACAGCCCTGGCATAGTCAACTCTTGAGAGCGAACTTAACAGCATTTGATCCTGTGAGGAATTATCTGTTGTTCACCGCAGTGAGAAGAGAGGGCTATTTCAGACGTGATCTGCACTCCACCCCGGGTTGGAAGCTGCATGAGGCTTCACCATTCCACACCTTCTCCTCCTGCCTCTACACAACTTCCTTCAACACCTCACATCTAAGTTTACATACGAAAGTCTCCTTCTATCCTTCAGAATGTCACCTAAGGCGTCGGAACAGGCACTCGAAGAGAACAAATAAGGCTTTTGTTTCACCCACCTAACCCTTCTGTACTGACCAGGGTGACTTACATCAAAGAAGCACGGATTGTATCTTTACCCCTCCCCCCCCCCCAAATAATAATACTAAACACTAACTCCAAGTCTCCCAGATTCTTCTCGCTGTTCATTCATATTGATATAATCTCTACAGTCCACACGCCATGTCTCCATCCTAACCCTTCCCCAAACAGCTCCACTCTCTGGTGACTAAGTATCAAGTATAGGAATCTGTGGGGGTCACTCTCATTCAGAGCACCACACCTTCTTCCTCTCTGAAGATCCAGATTTTCTAAGCTGCTGGTAAATCCTTTCCATTTAGAGTACATGCCCCTGGGTATGCAGGAAACCATGTTGGAAGATTAGTCAGCAAGCGTTGCCTGTACAGAATAAGGATAATGTGAGGTCGGGAACACATCAGAAGCCGTGATGACTGGACACGTCCTTTCTGCTTTTCCACACATCCCCGGAAACACTGTGAGCAGCGGTGGCTGCGCCCTTGGACATGACACTAACATGCGAGCCGCTTGGCTTCATTGTGCTAATTCTCAGACTCTACTCAAGGCACAGCCAGGACCTGAGGTAAATTCTTATTCAGGGCTCATCTCATTAAACCAGGTTTGTTTGTTGTTGTTGTTTTTTTAACCTTTTGAAACTTTTGAAATTATAACGTGTAGTGGATGTAAATATGTTTTGGTTTTGATACCAAGTGTGAGATGTGAAACAGATCTGTGTGAGGCTGTGTGGTTGTTTGTTTGATAGAAACAGGCTTGTGGACAACATGTGGTGTTTGTCCACTAGAAGAGGAACTGCCTCTTGTGGGGGCCATGGTCTTCACCACCTGATAAACATCCTAGTACAGACTCTGAGGGTAGAGAAAAAAAATATATATATATATGATCCCAAAACAAGATGCTTGTCTTTTGGTTTTGGTATTGCTTCTGATCATTTGGCTGTTCATCACTCCACTTCGAGATGCTCCTAGGGAGAAACACTCCAGAGAACACTTTGGTGTTCTGGGTTCCAGCTACTGCTCTGGTTCTGGCTGCTGCAGTTGCAGTCACCTTTGCTGAATTGCTGGTTTGCTATTTAACAGGTCTGCTGAAATCCTGAGGACGAAGAGTGGAATCACTCCAAAGACTGAGTCTAAAAAGGCCTACTTCTCCTGTTCCCATTAACCTTTTTTCTCTCCTATCTAGGGCAGTTGGGTTGGAAGGCAGGTGTAAGCATTAAAGAACCACAAATAAAGTAGGTTTGAAAAGCTCAAAGCCTACCATAACACAATTACAACATTTCTCCTTACCCTACCCTTTTCCTCCCCGCAAACTCTCCCACATACCCCTCCCTCCTCTCCTATAAGTTCGTGGCCTCTTCTTTTATTAATCGTTAGGGTGTTCACAATATGTGTATGCACATATACTCATGAGTGTAACCCGCTCAGTCTGTACAGTGTTGCTTGTATGTATGTGTTCAGGGCTGGCCATTTGGTGCTAGACAACTGATTGGCTAGCCTAGTTCTCAAACACGCCCATGGAAATTGCTGTTCCCAGTCGTTCTATCCTTTAAAAAACAGGAGCGCATACTCTGAGATGTATGTTCTTCACATTTTAAAGGAACTCTTGGGAATGAGGAGATGGTTCCATTGATAAAGTGCCAAGCAAACGTGAGGATCTATCTGAGTTCTGTCTTGTGAAATTGGTGAGCTCTGGGTTCAGCGAGAGTCCTCCTCCTCAAAAAAAAAAAAAAAAAAAAAAAAAAAAAAAAAACCAGAAACCAAGAAGACAACTGCCCCCCACCTCTGGCCTGTGTACACACACACACACACACACACACACACACAACACACATACACACACATGAACAAGCACACATGTACATACCACATTCAGGAAAATTAAGCTAAAGGACATCCTATAAGATCCATTGACTATGAACATTTCCATTTTAACATATTTCAAATCTATAAAACTAGCAGTCATTTAACTCAGCTGTTATATTTCACTCAGCTCTTGGGCCCCTGACACTCGGTAAGCCATGTTAACCTGCCCTGCCCTCTGTGCTTTCTTTCCATCTTGGTTTTGGAACTCAATGTTTTTCTTCTGATTCATGCAGGAGGCATGGCTATCCTGGACTTCTTCTCACCCTGTGCTCAGGAGACTGGACCATACTCCCTTCTTAGTACTCAACATGCTCCTGGCTTCTTGACTCTCCTTAGCACAAACACTGTCTTTCCTTAATCTGTGTGAGCCTGGCTTCCTCAACTGGCTTGGCTGTGGGCCTTGCTACAGCTGCATGCAATAAAGTACCTTCTGAAATGCACTTTGTTTCTTATTTAAATACACATGAAAATTAAAGCCCACAAAATTATAATATTTTTCTAAGGTTGAAAAAGGTTCTGCATAATATAAAATTATTTCAGTATTTATATGCATCATAACTAATTGACTCTAAGTGGCTTTGATTTCCAAGTGTGAGGCAACAGTCTGATGAATCACTAATCGTTTTACGGGTCAATTCATGGCATCTTTTGATGAGCTACCTAAGGATATGGTGGGTGAATGAGCCTCAGAAGTGGGGATTTAAGTGATGGGCTTTGTGAAAATAGCTTTTATAGTCACATTGACAGGAGATGGAAAAATCAAACCACAGAAATAGTTTTTATAATGGAGCTGATTTGCCCTAATAAAATCTAAGGGGCTGGTATGAGGCAAAAATGGTGACATTCTTAACAGCTGAAGACAGCTGTGTGAGTGCTAAAGACTTGCAATGAAGATGAGGGAAGTTAGGGTGTTTAGTGACTGCATTCATATCCGTGCAGCTGCTCTCCCACGTACATCTCTTAGCAAAGCTCCAGCCGCAATTGCTAGAGTTGTAGTGAGAGTGGAGACGCAGTGAGAGGAAGGTTTCATGTGAGCAATGGCTGCCACATGGTGCTCAACCATCCCTGGCTGGTGGGTGTCACAGAATCCTTCAACTGAAGGAGGAAGAGTTGACTGTGGTTCACGGTTTGAGGTCATCACTCATCATGGCAGAGAAGACCAGGAAGCAGAACACGAGGCAGCTGGTGGCTCATGTCTGCAGTCAGGAAGTAGGAGCTCAGACGCTGGTGCTCAGCTCACTTTGTTCTCTCTGGTCAGTCAGGGATCCTTAGCCTGTAGAATCTCCTGCACAGATGTGCCTGCAAGCATGTTCCTTCAGTGACTCCAGGTCCTGTCACACTGACTGCAGAGGCCAATTCTGGTACCCTCAAAGCCTCTGTTTGAACCCTGCACTTACCTATTCCTTAACATGTTCCTTGTTGGCTCACCAAGCTTTGTGTTTGGTTCCCCAGTCCATTAGCACATGACTGTATGAGTTTAGACTCAGCACATGACTACATGTGCTTTAGAACCTGGTCCCCATCAGCATATGATTGTATAAGAGCTTAGACACGGCCCCCACTCCATCAGGGCATGAGCTGTGTGAGTTTGAACTTGGTCAACTCTGCTTACCATTACCCACTCAGTGCCTTAAATAGTTCAGATCACACAGTAGAAACTTTGCTGAACTAACTGAGTGAACCTATCTTATCTATGAATCAGGACTCCCCAGATAAAAGCTAAACTTTAGGCTGGGGCTATGGCTCAGTTGATAACGTGCCTCTCGATTGTGAGGACCTGAGCTCCAGCCCCATAGCACACAAGACAGCTAGCAGAATGGTGAGTGCCACAAGCCCAAGATGGCAAGACGGCAAGCAGAGGTCCATCCAGCCTAGCCTTCCTAGTGAGGTCCCAGGCCAATGAAAGGACTTGGCTCAAACAAAATGTGAAAAGTCCCTGAGGAACACCACCAGGGTTGACCTCTGACCTCCACATGCATGTATATGCAAATGTACACACTCACTTATGTACAAGAGAGCACACATAAACATGCACACATACATACATACATACACACACACACACACACACACACACACACAACTAGATTTTATCTATATATAGGAAAAATCCTTTGGCCTTCAGAATAATAGTGTTACCCACCATCAGCACAGTGAGCCAAATTAGTGCAGTTACTCTATCAGTTTAAAAAATAAAAACAAATAATGGAAGGACAGCAGGCTAGAGACACACCAATGAGAGGATAAATTTTCCTTTGATCCTTTGATCAAGCAACACTGTTTCAAACACAATTGAAGTTTTCTTTTAGAGTAGACTCATCTAAACTGATGCTATCCTAAATGAGGAGTTAATGGGAATGGGACGACCACACCCTGCACACACTCCCAGCTCCTCCTGCAAAGATCGAACAGGAAGGAGTTGTTAGCCAGTCAGAAGAAGGAGACAGTACGGCTCTTGGTGTCAGAGAGGAGACCCACACTGCTGCCAGGCAAGGCAAAGTCCATCCTAAGGACAGTGGCACTGCAGACACACCGTACATGGTTGTAAGACAGCTAGAACCAATTGTCACTAGGCCTGAGGTTTTATTCAGAGGCTGCCCTGAAAGTGCCAACTACCATTTCCCTTTTAAGGTGTGTCCTATCACAGGCAACTTTTCTCCCCTGACATATCATTATGAAGAAGGATCTCCTCCCAAGTTACTGTTCGCAGTTTTATGTAAAAGATTAAAATGGCATAGATGTAAGTGGTAAAGAAACATAGACAGGCATGATGAAGAAGCCTGACTGGTCACGGTGGAGAAGTGTAGGTGTGTGACACAGAAGCACGCTCACTCGGCCATCATGGTGGAGAAGCATAGGTGTGTGACACAGAAGCACGCTCACTCGGCCGTCACGGTGGAGAAGTGTAGGTGTGTGACACAGAAGCATCCTCACTCGGCCGTCACGGTGGAGAAGCATAGGTGTGTGAGACACAGAAGCACCCTCACTTGGCCAGGTTTTTTATGGAATTTATTTGCAAAAAGTAAATGTCAACTTTAAGATCTCAAAATGGAATATAAGATGATACTACCCTGTTTACTTCACAATAGCATTCAAAATGCTGCGATGAGACACATTAGCAAACTGCGAATGATTCCAGGTTATGTACATGTGTATGGATCTCGCCAATGGTGTTTAAGTGCTAAGAGTCAATAGGTTAAAACAAATACACTCTACATGACATTAATTCAAGTTAAAAGTTTTAAAATGGTAAGTGTTCTTCTAAACAGCGGTGCTGTTCCCTACCACACTGTCACATCTCGCCCCTGTCAGGTGAAATAAGCAGGATAACAAAAGACCTGCCCTAGTGTGCCTGAGAGTCAGTGCAGCATATTAACTAATCCACAACGCTGTTCCAGTCAGTCACCACCCCTCCCTCCTTCCTTCCCTCCCTCCCTCCCTCCCTCCTCTAGGCAACATATCTGAGGAGATTCTTTACACAGCTCCTGCACACACACATACACACACACACACACACACACACACACACACACACACACACACGGACACACATGGACACAAGGTCATGCTGCCTCCACTATGCTAAGATGTCCAAGATGCCCTTTAAATGCTTCAAGACAACACTGTTCTAAGGACTTGACCTCCTCAGAATGAACACGTCCTAACTAGGCTGAGACTCCTTTGCTCATTGTAATATCAATAATTTAGGAGTACAGTCCGTATCACAAACTTCGATGGAGCGTATAGTCAGCGTGGGATATTCCAACCATCCATTGCTTTTGCTGATCCAGCCTACAAGTGCAGACCTTCCCGAAAGTCTCAATTCTTCCTTCCACCATCTCAGGAACACTCCCTCCTCACAGAATACTTCCCAAAGCTAAAATGGTATCAGAGCTGATGTGTGATGATCCGATGATCCCCCACGAAGGGATCCTGTGAAAGCTTCAGCGTGGCCAGGTGCTCTGCAAAGGATAGATGGGTGTGCACATATTCGAGGAGGGACTTTCATTCCCAGCAGTAATGAAGGCTGCGGATGACTCCAATCTTGCCTGGGGGTTGGCTTCACAGCTTGGATCTCCGCAAGCCATGAAGTCCCTGAGCACCAGGCACAGTGATGCAACCATGGCAACCAGGATGATGGTATGGGTGATATGAGAAAACTCACATGGAACTGGACATTCATATTTAAGCTCTGCCATTTTAAACCAAGCGTTTCCTCTGCCTCGGCTGTTTACGTCTGTGAGACCATGAAGGTAGTGTAGCCGTGCTAGCTCACAACATTGTAGTGTTGTTATTTATTTGACAAATCAGTTATTATTCTTTTCTAAGTACTCTTTCTGGAATAGTTCATGGTGATGAACATGGTGGAGGTGGGGGGGAAGGAAGAGGACACTGAGGAAGAAGAGGAAGAAGAAACTAAGGAGGAGGAGGAAGGGAACTAGGCATTGTAAACCATTAATTCATAATGATTAGAGCAAGCATGCAGACAGGCACCTGGATGGCAAGCCATTAGGACACACCTGACACCTGGGACCACCAAGCCATCCTCAAGAGATGTGAAAACATCACCAACATCATGGCTACCACAGAGAACCTGGAGAGAATCTTAAAGGTGAAAATTCAGAATTGACTGATGTGACATTTGAGCTGACTAAGTGTAGTCAGAGTGTGCTTAATCCTCCTGCAATTGAATAAACACATTGAAATAGAGATTAAGCAATATTTTGGATCGAGGTCTCTGAAGACTAGGTTGAGCCAAGGCGTCCAATGCACTTAACCTCAAGTGAAGCTCCACAAAAAGTGTGTCAACCTAGACCTCAGTGTCCTGAGCCCGGGGTGCTCACTGACGTTCAGCCATTGGCTGAGGGCCACCAGAGATGAAAGCTGTTCCCAGGCATCTCCTGGAGAGGTCTCTGAGATTCTGGGCATAATAACTCAGTCTCCTGAGGGCACCCTCTGAAAACAGTGTCAGGTGCCAGTAAGCGCAACACACTCAAATGGACAGCAGTACTATGGCAGATGTGGCTAGTACGGGAAAGAAGGTCCACATTCCCCAGTGGAAGTGGGTTCTGAAAGCCCAAACTATGTCATTCACTCTGTCTGGGGCTGTGTCCTTAGGCATCAGTGGCTAAAAAACACAAAGAGGTATCACAGTGAAGGCATGAGGAAAGGATTTGCAGGAATTCCTTAAGGAAGCAGGGGCCCACGGTTCTGCTCACCAGCCTCCTTTGAGGAGCCTTTGGACTCTCTGGAGTGCCTGCACAACTGATTGGGTCTGGAGTCCAGGCTCCATTCTGTGTGGGGATTACATAACATCCCTAAAGACACACTCAGAGCTAAAACTCCATCCAAAAATTAGCAAAGAAAGTTCAGGCCATAGAGTCTAAAGTTGGAGAGTTTGAAGTGATAACAAAAACATATGTGCAAGGAGCCTGAGAGGGCTACACATTCATTTGACAGGGGATCCGGGCTGCTGGCCAGGAGGAACAGAGTTGTTCCAGCCCAACACAAATGGTCAAAGGTTAGTGTCAGGAAGTTCGGTTTTAGCCACAAGTCATGTCAAGGTCAGGCAGTCATGAAATTTGTGGATTTTCAGAAATAAAAGAAACATACATCACAAGCGAAAGAGAAAAACACATTGTGGAGATGTGTGCCTTGGGAATTTGAGCTTAGGAACCCTGATTAGATAGAAGATAGAGTCTGAGAGGTCATTTTCTGGTGACTTGCCAAACACCCTGAGTCATCAGATGTTCGATTAATCAAGTGACAACAGACCTTTGCTCCCATTTGTAGGAGGATGGTACAGAAGGTGAGTTAGAGTGGAAAAGACAGATTCAGGGGCTGCTGCAGGGTTATAGAGGGAGGAAATAGACAAAATAGCTAACACATTTCCTGGAGAGATTACACAGTAAAGGGAACTAGCTCCAAGAAAAAGGCGCTGGTCCCGTAAGTAAGCCCATCTTCTGTTTGTGCATAGGCAATGGCTCAATGAGGAAGTGGTACACCCATCTATTCTTCAAACCCTCAAGAAGCTTGATCCTCAAAGACATGATTCGTGTGAACCATTACTGAGGTGAGATGGGAGCAGAACTCTCTCCTAGCAAGAAGGCAGAGCTGGCTTCTGAGATAAATCTCCCAGCATGGGATGTATTGGAGAAGGATTGGGACGCAGTGATGAATACCTTGAGCTGCAGAGAATATTCCCAATGTGAACTAGTTCTAGTGGTCAAGTGATAGTATTTAGCAAGTAAAAAAATCATTCATGGATAATAGAACAGAAAACCTACAGGTACCTGACAGATGGGCTTGGCTAAAGCTCTGATGGAGAGAGACAATCTGCCCACAGCACTGGGAGCCACTTGCTGACAGAATCAGGAGTACTTGTTGCCAGACAGTACATACAAGAGAACAGGACAGTCCCCCTGAGCTACGGGGATCAAAACTGAAGGAGGAGGGCCAGAGCTCAGCACAAAGCCTAGAGATGGAGGAGAAAGAGGCAGCGTGTGGAGGAGAGGGGGACCTAATAAGAATATCAGCCTTGTACATGTTCAGCATCAAAGAGGCGCCTGGAAACAAAGCTACATGCGTATTTGATTCAGGGAAAAAGTCAGCTCTGGAGACAAAGCTGTAAGATCCACCATGGCGTAGAGTGAGCCTCACCCTAGAACGGGGGTGAGGGAAGGGTTTGGAGAAGCAACATGTGAGTGCCTCATGAGTAGAGCCTTAGGCTGCTCCAGTATTCTAGAACTATCTCAGCTAAAGAAAAAGAATAAGCCAGGCCAAGAAGAGGCCAGAAGGGAGGGGAATGAGGCCCACCACCTGTCACTTAACCACCCAGGGTACACTACTCTGAGAACAGCATCTTTGGGAGTGTCATAGCAGATACGGGCCATCCTATATATGACACATCCTGTATATGACACATCCTGTATATGGTTACAGACCTCTCACTCAGTGTAGCCTCATGTACTGGATGATTATGCAGATGGCTGCAGCCCCTTTTCCTTGATCCCCTTTTATCTTTAAGTTTGGTTTGAACTTTGGTTCAGTGAATTAAAACCTAGCACTTTGCCTCCCCGCTGTTATTATGACCAAGCACTCTTGGCTATTGGATTTCTCTTAAGTTTGGGACTCCCGGTGTTTTATTTTAGCTAAGTGCCTGCTACCCTGCACTTTCTCAAGCCTGGGGTGTCGTAGCAAAGAGGTGGAGAGCAAAGAGCTCTGTCCCCATAGAGGAAGGTGAGAACCTGGGCTCCCTCTGCCCTGCTCAAGAACATGTAGGCGAGCCACATCCGCCTTGCTGCGATTCTCAGCCCTCTGCATGTCCGGCCAGCCCTCCTCAGCTGGCCTCCAGCTGAGCACAGAAGAGCTATGCAACTAGGCTGAGAAAAAAAACTCTACCACTAGATTCTCAGCTGGCCCCCCTGCCGTCAGAGCCCACAAGCAAGGGGCACTGCAGTATATAAAGAATTAATGGGGCTGTAACATGGATAAGACAACCGAGGCCTACGTGGAGGATGGATTCGGAACGGCAAGCTCAAGTTTGGGGTTATCATCACAGAAGCAAAAGAAAGAGCTCTCATTATTAACAATATTAGGTGTCTGAAATACCACTGGGTTTATTTTGGAAGCACAGATGGCCAGGCAGATGTACGCTGCGTGGGAGTGTGTGAACAGCGAGAGACACAAACAGTAGCTGTGGTATTCATCTTGAACTATACATCTTTCTTTCTGATTATGACATTTGATGAAAAATGGAGACAGCTCTACAGAATACAAATCTTTATTTATGAGCTCTATCGTGTATAAGTATCAAATTACAGGATTTCATGACCAATCCTTGCAAGCTTCTAGAGTTCACTCTTACTGAGAGTGTATTTTGTGCTTCCCACAAGAGCCGGTCAGCAGCCCATGGCAACAGCTATTACTGGCACCTCTAGCTTCCAAACATGGAAGCTGAGATCCTTGTTTTGGTTGCAAACCTAGTGAATAGCATCGCCAACACCAGCCCACATGGCTGACCCCACAGGCCCACCCCTGGCTGCTGTGCTTCCCTGGGAGGGAAGGAACCTGTGCTGTTTTACAGCCATCTGCCATGGTGTGTTAGGAAGGAAATCGTCCAAGGACTGAAGACATACCCTCTGCACCTCAAATATGGCTGTCATCAGAGACAGACCTTTTAGAGAAGTGATTGGCCCTAACCCAGTCTGACCAGCACCTTGTAACAACTGCACGTGAGAACACATGGAGAAAGTAGAGGTGTGCGTGCCCAGAGGGAAAGCTAAGAGCTGGAGTGGTAGAACATGCCTGCAGTCCCCGCCAGAGGAGGTTGAACTGGAAGACTTGCTTCAGTTTCGAGGGCTAGCCATGGCTACACAGAAAAACTCTGTCTCAAAATACCAACCAAACAACAAGAAAAAAAAATCTCTTTTTAAACAGCAAAAACGTCACCCATGTGAGAAAACAATTTTTCTGAAGCAATGAGTAATTTCCTTTTTTTTTTTTTGTATGCCATTCTTTTTTTTTTTTTTTTTTTTTAATTTATTCTTGTTACATCTCAATGGTTATCCCTTCCCTTGTATCCTCCCGTTCTTCCCTCCCTCCCATTTTCCCCTTACTCCCCACCCCTATGACTGTTCCTGAGGGGGATTACCTCCCCCTCTATATGTTCATAGGGTATCAAGTCTCTTCTTGGTAACCTGCTGTCCTTCCTCTGAGTGCCACCAGGTCTCCCCGTCCAGGGGACATGGTCAAAGGTGAGGCACCAGAGTATGTGAGAAAGTAATATCCCACTCTCCACTCTACTGTGGAGAGTGTTCCGTCCATTGGCTAGATCTGGGTAGGGGTTTAAGGTTTACCGCCTGTATTGTCCTTGGCTGGTGCCTTAGTTTGAGCGGGACCCCTGTGCCCAAATCTGCCTATCATAATGTTCTACTTGTAGGCTTAGGAATCTCTGAAGTAAGAAAGAATGTGAGTAACATTTAATAGTAATAGGGCCAAGACTACAGAGAGAAACAGGGAGTCAGGTGTAGTGGTGCACACCTTTAATCCAAGCACTCCAAGAGGCAGAGCCAGGTGGATCTCTTGAGTTCAAGGTTAGCCTGGTCTATGGTCTACAAATCAAGTTCCAGGACAGCCAGGGCTGTGCAGTTAAAATCTGTCTGGGGCATGGGGGATGGTGGTGAAAGGGAAGGAGAGAGAGAGAGAGAAGGAAGGAGGGAAGGAGAGAGGGAGAAGGAAGGAGGGAAGGAGAGAGGGAGAAGGAAGGAGGGAAGGAGAGAGGGAAGAATGGTCACATCTTAGATGGTGGGTAGAGTTTCAGCCATGTCTTACAGGTGTGTGGGCATCCACTGGGCTACACAGACCCACTTCACACTTCTTGTAGAAGTCTGTAATTATTCTGTTCTATAAAACAACAGTAAAGTGAAGTTCTCCTTTATACATTGTATTTCCAGTGTTTCCAAATTATCTGTGGTAAGTATCCCTTTATTAAAACAGCATCAGGGAAGAGCTACCCACCTGGGAAAGAACTGCCTGGTCTTAAAGCTATAGTTGAATTGATTCTGGCAAGTGTACGAAGCGGGTGACCCTGACCACACTCAGGCTGTAGAACATTCCATCTCCCCAGGGCTCCCTGGTGCTTTTGGCCCCACAGTTCCGCTGATCAAGAAACTGCTCCAAATTTACCTTCTCTAAAAGTGAGATGTAAGTGAGACTGCATAGCACTGATTCCTGCCTGGCTCCTTGGACCCAGCAGGAAGCTCTAAGATGGCCTGCCGCCCTTCCTTGCTGTCGCCTGGTACGGTTGGCTGCATGGATGTAGTGAGGGGTTTTCACTCAGCAGTAATGGGGATTTATTTGCATAATTTTCTTCAGTTGTCTCCCTTCTCCCACTCCCTCCACATCCTCTTCCCCAATCACTTTCTCTCCTTTTTCTTCAATCATTAACAATGGTAAGAACTTTGGGGTGCACTTTCTTCCTTTTAGGTGGAAAAGTGGGAGCAGAACTTCTCAGTAGGATGGCACGCACTCATTAGCATTGCCACGCTGCTCTCCAAACCTGAGCTAGTCCATCTGCATCCCCACCAGCGATGTCGTCTGAGCACTCTGGGCTTTCAGTGATTTCCATTTTTATAATAATACAAGTATGTTCATCCACACTAATGACTCATCATGATTTTAATATGCATTCTCTTTAGGATTGGTAATGTCAGTGGTAGATCTTTCTGGACAAGAAAGTCATGAAACATATCGTCTATTGTCTCATTGGGTTGTGTTTCTCTTATTGAGTTGAAAGACTTCTTAATGTGATCTAGCTGCAAGTCCTCTTCAAATAGGTTACCTTCTCATCTTACGAAAGATGTCTCTCCCTGAGCATTTTTATTCACTTTGATGAAATTCATCCATCTTGTTTCACAGCTTGTTTTCTGTAAAACCTGTAGAGAGGGACGAACTGACAAAAACAGGTTGGATTGAGGAGGAACCAGGGAAACAACGCAGAGATGGGAGCCATTTGTGTGACCGTTCCTGGGAGAGAAGTTAGAAGGCAGAGTGTGTGACTGCCCATTCACTGTAGCTCTATCACGTGGCTGGAGGCTGCCTTCTGCAGACCAGCCAGCCTGTGACAGAAGGTAGATGTGCTCATCTTAGTTCAACCAGCACATCCAGTCAGGCAAGAGTAAAAGGTAAAGGAAATTCTCTGCTTTGTGAAGAAAAGGGTAGGGCAATAAAAGAACGCTCTAGGAAATGGATCATCAAAACTATTACATTGCATTTCAGATGAAAAAGAAAAACATGGCAATAATAAAATGATAGCAAAAACTCATCCAGTGGGCAACCAAGTGGGGGATCTATGAAATAAGCAAAAACTTCACTACTGTCAAATGGAGAGGCCTGGGAATGGAAGGCAGATGTGCTCATCCTAGTTCAACCACTTTCTAAATAAAAGCCAATGCAGGAGGAAGCACACCCAGTTTCTCATTATAAATTGTAATCTCTTTACTATATCATTATTGGCCAGCATGCTGATATTCCACACCCTTCCTACTACACATAGCAAGACAAGTATACCTCTGTCAGTCTCGACGTATGCTGTAGAACTCACAGATACGGAAACTGAAAAGCCTCAGGACATTATTAGCCCCTGAAATCTAATTAAAAACAAAATGAAAAGCTGATCTGAATCCTGAATATTTTTGAAAGTATCGCATTTAATCACAGCATTCACCAATTACCAAATCTAAAGATAAGATATAAAATGACTTTTCTTCAAAACTATAGCTCTGACACAGAGCTGAGGTCTTTTCTCTCAATCAAGCAACTGTTCAAGGATAACTTATTCATCTATAGGAAGAAGGAAATCTCTGTGTTTAACATATATTGTCATGTTATTTCTATAGAGTGGGTAGGCTGTAAATGAAATGCATAAAAACTCAATATATGATATTTTTGATAAAATTGCAATGCAGATAGAGATCACGTTTCAAAGATGCTTTTCCAACATACTGAGAGCTTGATTTTTTTCTTGAGACAGAAAAAGCTTTCCTAAATTAGATTTTCTTTTAATTCCTCAGGATACTATAATAAAATAAAATAAATAAGAAGACATTGTGCTTTCAGTAAGGATTTTTCTTTTAAATGTGACAGGAAGAGATCCAATTTTCCTGACTAAATGGATTGGCAAGGTCCTAAATAATTCAGGCTCCATTTACAGTTTGGGAGAGTGTGTTATGTATGAACTCTGGGCACTGACTCACCTTGAACTCCTCTCAATCATTCAAGGCACACTTCTAAGCAGGAGTTGCACATGACTGCATAGACTTTTATAGCAGGTAGCATTCCTCATAATTGCATGCATGTTTTTATTACTCCACTGCAAAAGGAAACAGTTTTCTCCAGACCTCCAATGTACCACCCAGAGCATGTCAGCTACACACCACATACAAGCTGAAGTTGTTGGTTCTCTCCTTCTACCATGCAGGGCCCGAGGGTCTAAGTCCTGTCGTCAGGCTCAGTGAATAGAGCTTTATCCACTGAGCCATCTCACAAAACAACTATCTACATATTTTATATGTTGCATTTCTACTAAGCTACTGTTGCAGCACCTGCCAGAGCAACTCAGCCTTGAGTCCACTGGAATTTGGAGCCACAAAGGATGGCTATAGCCTGGGACTTGGTTACCAGGTCTTCAAGGGTGAACCACAGGGACTTTCCTGGCCTACGGAGGATCCAACCTGGGTCAGTGAGAGTTGGTGTAGCTTAAGGGAGCCCAGGTCTGCATAGGAAAGCCTGAAGCCTAGGGTGTAAGGGCCAAGGTGCTGCATGCTGGGTCTTGCATCGATAGGGATCAGCCCACATTTCCACAGGGAGGACTCCCTTATAGCACCAGGTGAGGCTTTGGTGATGGAGTTTCATGTGATTTTGGAAGGCTTCTCTGCCTTCAGTGGGATGTGTAAATTTGGGCAGAAGTGTGTGGGAATGTGGACTATGCTTCCTGCTCTCTTCCTTGGTCTCCCATCTCTGCATTTTGCCAGGCTGCTGTCCCTGTCCTGGCTTCCTTGTGAAAGTATTCTTGTACATGGGTCACTGCTCAGATCAGAGTTTCTTTTTTTTATTTTCTTTTTTTTATTAATTTATTCATATTACATCTCAATTGTTGGCCCATCCCTTGTATCTTCCCATTCCTCCCTCCCTCCTGCTTCCCCCCTACTCCTTTCCCCTATGTCTGTGACTGAGGGGGACCTCCTCCCCCTGTATATGCTCATAGGGTATCGAGTCTCTTCTTGGTGACCTATTATCCTTCCTCTGAGTGCCACCAGGCCTCCCCATTGAAGGGACATGGTCCAATATGGGGCACCAGAGTTTGTGTGAAAGTCAGATCTCCTTCTCCACTTAATGGTGGAGAATGTCCTGTCCATCAGCTAGACTGGGTAGGGGCTCGAAGTTTACTGCCTATATTTTCCTTGGCTGGTGCCATAGTTTGAGGAGGACCCCAGGGCCCAGACCCGCCTGTAGTTTTCCAGGACCCTCTGGATCCTTCTATTTCCTCATTCTCGAAGGCTTCTCACACCTAAAGTCTCAATAGGATGTCCTCCCCTCTGACCTACTTTCCTGGTAGGTAAAGTTTTTCATGGGGACTGGGTCATGAAAGAAATAAGGGAAGAAATAAAAAGACTTCCTGAAATTCAATGAAAATGATGGAACAACATATCCAAATTTGTGGGACACATTGAAAGCAGTGCTAAGAGGAAAATTCATAGCACTAAGTGCCTTTAAAAAGATCAGAGTTTCTTAGAACTGAAAACTCACCTCCTCACAACACTGCATCACTGGCCAGTCTCAGGTGCGGGCACAGGCAGTCTTCCACAGATGAAAACTAAGTCCCAGCTGTGCACCTGCAAAGCTCTGCCACTCCTGTTCTAACTGATGTCTCCAGCCTTGAATTGGAGTCAAGGTGGTCGGCAGCCATTCTGGCAGATTCCATTTCATTTAAATCCATATCTACCCCAAAACGTGAGCATATAATAAACTTGTATTGTGTATTGTTATTAATTATGAGCCAGACAGGTGAGGGTACAAAGTGATAGGAATTGAGGAATCCAGTCACAGTTATATATATATGAGTATAAGAAAGATTTTTTTTCCCATACACTAGCTTCTGGCTCCGCATGTTTCAAACTGTTTCTGTTGCCTACACCGGCACCTTTAATGCTCAGTGCCTGAAGACATACTCATGTCACACCCTTGCATCGCTTTGGCTGTATCCCAGTGAGTAATTGCACTAATCGTGTAAGCCATATGAATGTGCCTGGGAGTGTTGCTGTGGCACAGTGAGAAGGTATTAACTTAAACACATGGCAGGGATGATGAGAAATACACAGATGTGCCTCCGCTGAACTCAAATAAGATGTATCTTATATCTATGCTTCCTTAGCTACACCTACGGAGGTCCCACGGGACTGAAAAGTGAAAGAGAAATACAGTGGATGGGAAGCCAAAGTGGAAAAAGCAGGAGAAGTTGCTTATGGCAGTAAATAACCTTGCCCAGATTCCATCATTGTTAGTCTCCCTGCAGGCTTTCTTCGTGTGGTTTTCCATCAGCTTAGGAGCCTGATCCACTTCTCTCTTGCTTCATTTCCTTTAATAGTCTCAAAAACGCCAGGAAGCTCTTCCACCTCCTCTGCAGCCCTTGCTTTTCCTACTTCTCTTTCCGTTTCTGGTCACACGTGTGGCTCATCATCACCATCACCATTATTAGTGTTATTTACTTTTTCTTTGCTTCCACAACTCAGGCCTGAATTTTGTGGCTGCTGACGTCACAAGCCATCAGAAGAGATAATTACTTGAGTGTGATGTGGTGACTGACAGCTTCATCTCCAAACTACTTATCAGTTCACACTACACATAGGGAGTTAAGAGAGCACATCACTCCCCGTGGTAAAACAAAAAATCTCAAGACAGCATCTCTGCTGCATTTTTCACCCGGCACTCACCGCATTAGCAGTCAGCTAAAATAACTCCATTCACTATTGCAAAACAAAACAAAACAAAAAAATCCTGATGTACTAGGCGTGGTAGATGAAATCACACACATGCCAAAAAAAACCAAAAAACAAAAACAAAACCTAGAACTGCACCTTTTCTGGGGTTCTCACTCCTTTCAAGACAACCTGTCATCATTCATTACAACAGTTCTAAATTTGTTTCCAATAACAAGTCAATCACGTGTGTGTGTGTGTGTGTGTGTGTGTGTGTGTGTGTGTGTGTGTGTGATTCTTCCCAGAAGAGAATGAACATCAGGATTCCTAACCCTCCACACAGGAACGCAGAGTGTGAAGCCAACTTCCAAAAGCTGTGAGTCTACTCACAAAGCACAAACTCAGGTTTCCCAAAATGTGTCTAAAACAAAGGCCATCCTTCCTCTTAACACCCCTTTCCTCCCCAGGACACTTCTCAGTCTTCAGAGGGCAGTACTGATTGGTGACCAAGGATATAAGCTGGCCTAGAAAGTCAAGTACAGCGTATTTCATTGTGCATCTGCCAGGACCAGCGTGGGGGGAGGCGGACGGGCTCCCTAAGCCCACAGAGCCTCGGTTATCTGGCCTATGGGCTACAGATAATAACATGTGTTCCTCACAGAGCAGGTGAATGAGGCTGCAGCACAGCATTCTATGAGAACAAACAATCCTTCCGGTGACTTTGTCACTTTGTTATGGAAAGCTGCCTAGGAGACCGACCTGATCATGGGGGAGAGCCTTCCTAGCATGCAGCCTGTCACCCTGCCTCAGTGCCTGGGCTGAGTGTCTCCAAATCAAGTCCCTCTTGGTTGGATACCCTGTCAACTCAGAAATCATTTCCTGGGATGCTTCTGATGTGAGGGCAAGGAGGGTATTTAAGTCCCATCAAGATGCATTAAAAACAGTAACCAATTCCCCCCTCCCCCCCCCCCCGGAATGAAAAGTATTAAGAAACCTTTTCAAAACAAGGACCTGAAGGCAGTTTTCATTTTTTAAAATGATGTTGGTAAGTCTCACGGTGATCCCCAGAGGTATCTTCCACGTACCAGGCAACTTCATCACCAGGCTGTCCTGAGCCCTGATGCAGTGGCTCCTGGGAATACAGAATACACTGCACAGTGAGCACACCTGGCCAGAAGACACTAGATCATGCAAGGTGAAGCCACAGAACAGGCAGAGCTCATCTTAGTGATGAAAAGACAGCCATTTCTAAGTGGGGACATTCTCTAGATGGTGGGTGGAAGGAAGGACTGTTCTCTGTTGACACCCGAACCCTGGAAGCCTGGCCTTTCCAACTGTCCATAGGCACCACTTCATTGGTGGCCAGCAGGGTTTCCTAGGAGATTCCTGAGCCCAGCCTCTGGTCAGGCTCTTGTTTCTGAACTGGGTCACAGTAGAGTGTGGAAAGAGGTGAAGGCACAAGCACGCGGCCTCATCCCCTGGTCAGATGCCTTGGCTTCAATAAGGATTAAAGAGGCTTGTTTGTGGGGCGTGTGGACGGCGCCACCACCAGAGGAATTGGCATGGGATGGGGGGAGGGGCGGTGCAGCATGTTCAAACCCCACAAATCTCAAACTTGAGATTTAGCACCTCACCCTGAGACAGGCAGGAGCGGGACAGTCCCCTCCCTGTTTCTGTGCCTGCCTTGGAGGAGACAAACCTGAAGAGTCCCGACCAGGTGGTCAGTGGTTGTCAGTCATTTAGCTTGTCACCTGGAATTCTTCCCCGCGCAAACAGAGCATCCTAGTCCCAGCCAGTGAAACCTCTTCCCACTGCCCAAGGTGTACAAAGTCCTTGTTCACATGGAATAAACCCATACCATCTGTTTCACCGGACGCCACCTGAGACTGGCTGTCTCTGTACAGCTCTAACACTTAGGAAAGGAGGGATCCCTTCTCCCCAGACTTGCCTGTCCGCCAGGCTCTCGTCCAGACCTCTGCATCACCTCTCTACTCCCTCACCTAACCCACTCCCATCTAGTTACCACAGCTACCGTGGTAGCGGCCTTTGCAGCTAGCTGAGGCAAGCTTCTGCTATTGGTCTCGCAGCAAGCCGCCACCACCACCATCTTCGGCACGGCTCGGCAAGCCACAGTGCTCATCTGCGGGCTGCGGGCTGTTCTAGAAGCAACTGCCCTACTTGCCTGAGTCGGGTCGGGCTTAGGCCGCTGCCCGGCCCTGTTCTGGAGCCCTGATCTCCCCAGCAGCCCACATAAAAGAGCCGAGACACGGTGCTGTATTGCAAAGAGGGTCTTTCTCTCCTGTGTGCTTATCAGAGACTTGTAACACTTGGCTGAGGAGAGGATCTTCTCCCACAGCCCTGGCCAGATTGGAAACCCTGTAGCACAGACCTAGCTCTGCGCTCCATCCCTCTAAACCCAGAGTCCAGCGGCTCCTGGGTGGTCCAGGGAGAAGCACCTGTTTCCTCTCTGCCGGCTTGGTGCCCGATGGCATCCAGGCTGTGCTGTGGTGCCCCAGTTAGTTCTCTTTTGTATATTTGGGCAGCTTGACAATAAGGCCCCAGCGGCTGGTAAGTGTGACTTAGCTGTCCTCCCTGGCCAGTGTTCGCACACACACCTTCTGGGGAACGCTGAATGGAAGAGTGGCCACTACAGGGCAAAGCACAGGCACCACCAGCCTTGGGCTTGACCCCACCTGCTCATCACACTGATGTCAACTCTTAACAGCTTTCCTTCCTTGGCTATGGGCAGTTCTGCCCAGAAGCCATAGGAATAAGAAATGGGATTGAAACGGCCAGTAAAAGGGAGCCCTGAAATTGAAAGGGAGTGTGTGTGTGTGTGTGTGTGTGTGTGTGTGTGTGTGTGTGAGAGAGAGAGAGAGAGAGAGAGAGAGATGAGGTTGAAGGGAGAAAAGAGAAAAATTAATCTGATTATAATCTCAAAATTATGTAAATAAATAAAAGTGAGTACCCCCTTTGCCTTTTCAAAGCACAAGCCTCTCACCGAAAGGTGGTGGACTAGGTTCCCTCAGGGAGGACTGCGGGGGACCCACACAGACACTCTTGTTTTCTAAGATTGTTTTCTAAGATAGTCAAACAGGATTTTATTAACCATCTCTTTGAGTAATGAAAACATAAATTCAGGTCGGGCATGGTGGTGCACACCTTTAATCCCAGCACTCAGGAGGCAGAGGCAGGTGGATTGCTGTGATTTCGAGGCCAGTCTACAAAGTGAGTCCAGGACAGCCAAGGTTACACAGAGAAACCCTGTCTCAAAAACAAAACAAAACAAAACAAAAACATAGATTCATGTGAAAAAAGATCATATTTACTTTAATAAGCAAGTATAAGAAAGGAAAGTATGGACGGGTCACCATGGTGTGTATATGTATAATCCCAGAACTCAGGAAGTAGAGGTGGAAGAATCTGTGTGCTCAAGATCAGCCTGGGCTACTGAGAAACCCTGCCTCAAATAAACAAAAAGAAGGCCAAAGGGAAAACATGCCCTGGGGCAGAAGGAGCACCCGTGGTATTCTGACAGCCTAGGCCTGAGTCCCGTTTAACAACCTATTAAATCGATACGCTTGCTCTAACTCCTGCAAATGTCAATAAAAACAGCCTGTTTGAGAAAAGTGTTGTGAATGCTAACATAATCAATGAAATATCATCACCAGTAGCATTTTCTCCACAGTTGGAAAAGTATCAAACCTACGTGACACACACAATACAGACTTTACTCTCAAAGTCTCCCTTACTATATTAAGAAAAAAAACAACAACAACTAAATACAAGATGTTTAGAGATGTGTCTCACTTGGAAGAACTGCCACGTAGACATGTGCCTCCATGGGAAGTAAGCCTCACAAGTCGGTTGCTGCCTTTTTCCTTTAAGAGCTCTGCTTGGCGAGGTGTCATTTGGCTCCCTGAAGCTTTCTCAGCCTCCTGGAATCTCCTCTATCACAGTGTGGCCAGCAGGAGCCTGCGCACTGACGGCTTCCTACAGGCTTCCTTGCCAGCCGCTTCCCATGGGGCTCTGCCGTGGGGGTCAGGACAGTGTGCGCATGGTACTGTGGGCGTCAGTGTGTGTGAGTGTGTATTTGTGTGTGTGACTGTGTAAATGTGTGTGCATGTGCCTTATGACTGATGTAAAAGATGATAGAAAATGCAGTTTGCAGGTTCCTCTCAGGTAGCATGGCTCCATTCCAGTGTGTTTGAGTGTGCATTAAGTGTTTGTATTTGTGTGTGAGTGTATGTGTATAGTAAGGTAAGTGCATGTGTATATGTGAGTTTTGTGTATGTGAATATGTGAGTGTGAGTGAGCATGTACATAGGAATGTTTTGTATGAGTGTATGTATAAGTGTGAACATGTATGAGTGTGTATCTGTCAGTATATGAGTGTGTGGGGTATAGCAGTATGTGTGCTTGTGACTGTGTGGCTGAGTGTGTGAGTTAGCGTGAGTGTGTGGGAGTGTGGGTGTGGGCACGCACATGCATTTGCACATGTGCTCTGCTTCAGGTAGTGTGCAGAAGCACTGTCAAGCCGCAGTTCCTCCTTGGTCAGCTGGCTTCACAAGGATGGCAACCTGGTGCGTCCTGCTCCTGAGGCTCTGACCCCAGCAGCAGCAAAGAGAGCCCCAGAGCAGGACATGCTGTGCATCTCTGTGTCAGTGCTGGATCCGCTTTCCTAGGAAGGAATGTGAGAGCTGTGGGAGAGGAAGCGCTGTGCAGCACAGTCCTGACTGGCCCGGCTGACCTGTGTGAGCAGAGAAGCTAATGGTGCCCTTTGCCCTTGTGTGCCACCACAACTCTTTAAATGTGGTCCTGTTTTCCTCATCAGACACTAATCCACCACTACTTTCTCTTTGTTAAAGATTTGTGTGTGTGTGTGTGTGTGTGTGTGTGTGTGTGTGTGTGTGTGTAAGTGGGGGGGAGTGGGTGTCGGTGTGTGTGTGTGTGTGTGTGTGTGTGTGTGTGTAAGTGGGGGGGAGTGGGTGTATGTGTGTGTGTGTGTGTGTGTGTGTGTGTGTGTGTGTGTCAGAGGGAGTAGATGCGGGTGTGGGTGTATGTGTGTGTGTGTGTGTGTGTGTGTGTGTGTGTGTGTGTCAGAGGGAGCAGATGCGGGTGTGGGTGTATGTGGGGGGTGTGGGTGTGCCTGCGAAGCCTGGAGGAAGGCACTGTCCCCCCCCCTGAAGCTGGAGTTACAGGAGGTGTCAGCTACCGTGTGGGAGCTGGGAACTGAACTCAGGTCCTCTGACAGAGCGGTAACTCTCTTGATTACTGAGTCATCTCTCCAACCATTCCCTAAGATTCGGGAATCACGACACAAGAATAAAGATGGATGTTTCTGTCAATTCTTCACATACCCTCTGACCACTTCAAAAATCTTATGATTGAGAAAGTAATTTCCGGAGATACAATTCACGGAACGGCACACACTGAAAGGTTTCCGGATGTGTTAAACATGATTGAACACATGTAATCCTGGAATGCCACGAGCGTAAGCATAAGAATGAGCAGTGTACAGAGTCAAGCAAAGGATAGGAGAGGGGTTGAGGCAGTGGAGATCGGACAGGAGGCACCGACACTGCGGGAAGCCGCAACCAAGCGCTCAAGTGGAGAACACCCAAGCCACCTCAGGAAGGCCCGGAGCTGGGTGGCTGTCCAGTCACGCCGCCAGCCGGTGCCAGAGAGGAGCCTGAGGCTCCACACCCCACAACAATAGAGTGGCTGGCTTTAGGAAAGAAGCTTGTCCCGGAAGTGTCGAGAGGTATTTCATCCTCTGCACTGGCATAACCACATTATTTGGCTGAACAGAGCTGGGTTCTGCCCTCCAGGAAATGATGAAGAGTCTCCAACAGGAAGAGTTAATGGCCTAAGAGGAAATAGCCCCAGAAACAGATGGCTCTGCAGTCACCCACAAGCCAGAGCACAGAGAGCTGCACATTTTTATTCATCTTTCTACCTAAAACAGGTTTAAATGGCTAATCATGAAGAGATAGGAAGAATAAGTTTCTAGATTTAAATAGGGAAATCAGAATAAAGAATAAGAATGAAAAAATCAGAGCAAACAAGGTAATCAGAAATTCTCTAAAATATAAATATTTTTAGGGGGATAAGAGAAACAAGTGTATCCATGGCATTGAAAACAGAATGATTTTTAAAGAACACAAGGAGGAGGAAAACATTTTTTTTACTTTATTAATTTATTCTTGTTACATCTCAATGGTTATCCCATCCCTTGTATCCTCCCATTCTTCCCTCCCTCCCATTTTCCCCTTATTCCCCTCCCCTATGACTGTTCCTGAGGGGGATTACCTCCCCCTGTATATGTTCATAGGGTATCAGGTCTCTTCTTGGTAACCTGCTGTCCTTCCTCTGAGTGCCACCAGGTCTCCCCCTCCAGAGGACATGGTCAAAGGTGAGGCACCAGAGTATGTGAGAAAGTAATATCCCACTCTCCACTCTACTGTGGAGAGTGTTCTGTCCATTGTCTAGATCTGGGTAGGGGTTTAAGGTTTACCGCCTGTATTGTCCTTGGCTGGTGCCTTAGTTTGAGCGGGACCCCTGTGCCCAAATCTGCCTATCATAATGTTCTACTTGTAGGCTTCTAGGACCCTCTGGATCCTTCTACTTTGCCATTCTCCCATGCTTCTCTCATCTAGAGTCCCACTAGAATGTCCTCCCCTCTGTCTCAGTTTCCTGGTAAGTGAAGGCTTTCGTGGGACATGCCCCTTGGGCTAATATGCAGATATAAGAGAGTATACATTTTGAAAAAGAAATATCTATGGAATTATTTAAATAATTGAAAATATTCAATAAAAATGTAGGTGATAAATTAAGGATCTTCTTCTGAAAATGTAACGGAAAGGGGACAGAAAGTAGAAAATAACTATATTTTTTAATCAGGCAATTGGTAATTATTGTTGGAGGCTCAACATCCAATGGAAGTTTACTAGAAAGAAAAAGTTACATTTAACAAAATTAAGTGTTTTCAGAAACAATAAAAATACCTTTCCATACTGAAAGTTTACTACTGCAGTCTAATACAGTACCTAATTAAAAGACCAACATCAAAGCTCCTTGTGAAACTTCAAAACACGGAGGATAAGACACAAAAAAAGTTCCATAAATAGAAACCAATCATCAAACGTCCAAGATAGCATCACAGTGAACAACTGCAAGAGGAAATGGGCAAAGCTGGGTGTCCTGGTTTTATTTTGTTGCTGTGACAAACGCCATGAAGAAAAGCAGCTTACATGAGGGAAGGTTACACTTCCGGGAAGTCAGGACAGGGAAGCAAGCAGGAACCATGGAGGAATGGCACTTGTTAGCTCCCTCAAAGCTTCATGGGTAGCTAGCTTTCTTCTACAGCTCAGAACTACCTGCTTAAGGACTGTTGCCACCCGTAGTGTCCCTCAGCCACGTCCAAGGTCCACCGTTCCTTAATCTAGGCTCTCCTAGACTCTGGGTGTGTAGCGCTGACAGACAAAGCTGAGGCAAGGCTTTCTAACCGGGGAGGAGGTACCCAGTCTTACTGCAACTTGATGCGTCATGGCTGGTTAGTGTCCTTGAGAGGCCTGCCCTTTGCTGAAGAGAACAAGAGGAGGGGTGGATGAGGGAAAGGACGAGAGAAGGTGGAAGGGAGGGACTGGGAGGACAGGAGGAAAGGAAACTGTGGTCAGGATGTAAAAAATAATGAATTTAAAAAATTGAATAAAAGAAATAAGGCTTTCTAGATTCCAGTTTCTAATGTAGAACTCTCTCGCCAGCTACGTTTTAACTAAGTTGTGAAAGTAGAATTAATCAGATCTCACTGGTATCAATCACCTTGCACCAAAACTAACTCTAAGTTAATCAGAGATCTAAACGTAAAACCTGAAACCTTTAGAAAAAATATAGGCAGTGCCCTATAAGAAACAGCTGCAGGAAAAGACCTGAAGAGGACTCCATTTGCCCAGGAATTAAGGCCGACAATTGACAAATGGGACCTCATAAACTAAAACTCTTTTGCACAGCTGGAGGGACAATCAACAGGGTGAAGAGAAATCCCACAGGACGGGAGAGAATCTATGCCTGCTTTACATCATCTGACAGAGGATTAATAACCAAAATATATAAAGAAACAAAGAGTCAAAATTGACCCATTTTAAAAATTGGGGAAATGCAATCAAAACAATTTTAAGATTAATTTAAATGCCTAAAATCAACAACAAAACAACCAACAACAAGTGACGATGAGGATGCTGGAATAATAGAACCCTCACTCGCTGTTAATAGGATTACAAGCGTGGGCAGCCACTGTGAAGCACATGAAGGTAAATGGATGGAACCAGAAAACTCCATATCGAGTGAGGACACCGAGACCCAGAAAGACAAGCGTGGGAGTTCTCTCTCATCTGTGGCTCCCAGCTCCAAATCTTCCCATGTGAGGACACAACCTGGAAGAAAACCAGGAAAGTAAAAGGGACGATGGGGAGAATGGTAGAGAAGGAATCACAGGAGTTAAGTGATATAAAGAAGAAAATGGGGAGGGGGGACTTTTAATTAAGAAGAGGGGACTTTTAATTAAGAAGGGGGACTTTTAATTAAGAAGGGGGAAGGGAGGGTCAATATAGGAGAGGAAGGAGAGAAAAATAATACTGAAGGATGTTTGAAAAAAAAAAAACAGCCATAAGGAGTCATATTGTTTTTATTTACCTAAAACCAAATATGCTACACATAAATGTGTGTAAATGTATTTTGATAAAGTTATGCCACTGGGTTTATGGCACTCCCTCCCAAGAACTATTGACCATCTAATGAAAACCCCAGAACCAGTCAAGAGAAATACACTTTTATTGGCTGGTCAGGGCAGTCCAGGGGATTCCGAAACATACAGAGTTTCACTGTAGCTCAAAGGTAGTGTCTAAACTTTACAAGCAAAACAACAAAACCCCACTGAACACATACTAACCATGTCAGAAACAGAGAGTCCATGCTGGCATGAGGCTAAAACCACTGGGAACAGTGTTGGGGAGAGGGCACTAGGGCTGCTACCTTTTTTTCACCTGCTTACTTAACTATTTGGCTTCCAAAATAAAGCACAGGTATTGCTTTTAAAAATTAAAATAAAAGGTAAATGACATTAAACTTAAGAAGCTTAGATAATTCTATGCAGGTTTGAGACCCTTTATAATATAAGTGGAGGGTACGGAGGTGTGACTCCATGACAGAAGTTCTATCTACCAGGAGTGATGACCTAGAATACATTCTCAGAATCAATAAAATAATTGTTGCAGGATATTTGACCTCAATGTGATCCCTGAGACTGTGAACTGTGAAAACCTGTCTTTGGTCCCACTGTGATCCCTGATACTGAACTGTAAATCCCTGTTTCTTGTGGTTGAGTCCTAACACACCGTTAGTCCAAGAACTTTGTGTTTATTGTAGACAAGTGATTAAGGTGTGGTCCAGCCAGCCTTACACACACCTGTAATCCAAGAGCTATATATACACAGGGTTTAATAAAGTTAATCCTGGGTCAAGAGGTGGAGCAAGAAACCAGCTGACCGGGATTAAAGAGTAGGAGGGACTTTGAGTTGAGGGACATTTAAGACAGCCTGCAGAAGTAGAAAGGGTCTTTGGTCTTTGGTGTTTCTTTAGCTTGGGATTTAGCTTGGCTCTTAACTCTCTAGCTCTTGAGCTCCTCAGCTCCTTGGCCTTTGGCTTTTGGGGCTTTGAGCTAGCAAGTCTTTTTTTTTTTTAATAATTTATTCAGATTACATCCTGATTGTTATCCCCTCACTTGAATCATCCCCTTCCCCCCTCCCTCCCTCTCTCACCCTGTTCTCCTCCCCTAGACCTGTGACAGAAGGAAGGGGTCCTCCTCCCCCACCATGTGATCACAGAGCTAGCAAGCCTTTGGCCTTTTCTTCTGGGCTGTCAGCTGAACTAGTGAGTCTTTGGGCCTTCTCCATTGGGACATCAGTGGAACAGGAAGTTCAGCTGGGTGCTTTCTCTGCCTCTCTGAGCTAGCTGGTTTTTCACCCCAGCACCTGGCTCCTGAATCTTTATTGGTAAATATAGAATGATCAGGGATTTTCAATTGAAAAAACAAATAATGACAATAATAAACTGAAATTGGTTAAGAACAAGCTGTAGTTTCTTTAGAAATGAACAATCAGCCAATGTGCTCACATGGATTACAACTGTACCTCACAATTTATATGACGTTCAAAATATAAATTTGAATACAGTTGATACTGAATTATTTTGGTTACTGTTTATTCTGTTAAGTCTAGTCTTTGTTATAATTAAGCAATAAAACATGCTAAAATGTAGTATCTTACCGTCTGGTCATTTTATGATCATCTACTTTAGTTCTGAGGCCCTGGCTCAGGTTCATTCAGAGGGCTGTGGGGACCCACGACACGTTGTTGAGGCCCCTGTTGTGTTGGGTCTCAAAGGAGACAGTCACTCGACCCGTCCGCATCCTTTCTTTGCAAACTGGCTTTCATGCAGTGTGCCTTCCAAACTGGACAAAACTGTCCTTTAATGACGCAGGCTCATAAGCCAGTCACATGACATCACATCCTCACAGACACAGCCCACACCCAAGTCCAAAGCAGGGAAGTATAGGCTGTGCTTTCCAACAGCAAGGCCTCCAACGCTGCGTGCTGAGGAGCCTGGGAAAGGGACCTGTGTTGCGCTGTGGGAAAACTTGCATTCACATAGTGCTGAGTAATTATCTTCTAAGGAGCTAAACTCAGACCAGCATAATTCAAAATGGAATGTGTGTGCCATGGGCGTGTAAGTAATTTTGAAAGAAACAACTTCTATAATCTAAACTTATAATTCTTTCCTTAGAACACTCATGCGGGCTGCTCCTGCCTTTGTCATGCTTAAAGAAAATCGGGGAGAACAGAGCCTGCCGTTCGCTTGACCATTTTACTACGGACTTTGACAGCAGACGGAAAAACCTCTAGCTGCAAACAGTAGCACAGCTCAAAATATTGGAACTGTGCTGAGAAAGAAAACGACCCTAATAACTGAATAATGATTCTGAAATTGGTTTCAATTCTTTGTCTTTAATAACATTGAAAGAAGTCCTAATTGAGCTGACAGCTGGTAGATCATTAAAAATAATTTTGATGATAGATAGTGATGTGATTGTGGCATGTAACTTGGAAGGAGTTCAACTGTTTGAGTGCTCGGCTAAACCAATGCTCCACTCCTATCTACTTATTTATGGAAATGCATCTTCTCAGATCCTACATGCACAAAAAAAGAAATAGAATAGATTGATGCTGTCATTGTCTCCTTCTAGCGATAAGTAATATTCAGAGGCATATGTTTATTGAACAGAAATAGCCCAACTGTCAGAACAATGGATGCATGTTTAGAATAAACGTTTATGTTTATTTGAATGCGGAAGTATTTATGTGGTTTAGATTGTGTGTTATTTAAGTATACTGAGGCTTTAATTCACAATGAATGTTAGCATCTACATTCTCATGGTCACAAATTTTAATTGTTTTTTCATGTACAAACATTTTCAATGGCAGGAAGGAGAAGATTCCTAAGGGAGTTTTAGGCAGAGGGAATGTACAAGCCTGTCACTGGTGACTCGGTCAAAACGGTTTAATCTGAACTTTCATGGAAACCAGACAGACACCTTTTAAGAGATAAACAAGTTTATTGTTAAGACTGAGAAGAATCTGTAAAGTAAGTATTTTATATATTTTATAATTATATAAGCTTAGAATATAAATTTTAGAGGTTACCAAGAGGGATATAAGGGGTATCTCCAGATTTAAGATGATTTATTTATACTAAAACAACCTTTTTTAAGCTTTAATCATCCACTTAATATTTTCCACTGTTGTGGAGTACGAGCTTTTGAGGTAAGACCTAGTAATTCTTTGGATTTCCTCAGTGTCTGTTGTTATGTGCTCCTTTTCATTTCTGATTTTGTGGATTTGGATACTGTCTCTGCCTTTTGGTTAGTTTGGCTAATGGTTTGTTTATCTTGTTGATTTTCTCAAAGAACCAGATCCTAGTTTCGTTGATTCTTTGTACTGAAACCACTTACCAATGTTTTACTAGACATTTGAATGGCTACGTCAGCTTGCTTCCTGGGTCCATTTGCTTGGAAAACCTTTTTCCAGCCCTTGACTCTGAGGTGATGTTTATCTTTGTTGCTGAGGTGTGTTTCTTGTATGTGGCAGAATGATGGGTCCTGTTTTTGCATCCATGCTGTCAGCCTGCATCTTCTTATTGGGTAATTGAGCCATTGATGTTGAGAGATGCTAATGACCAATAATTGTTTATTCCTATTATTCTGATGTTGTTGTTGTTGGTGGTGGTGGTGGTGGTGTGTGTGTGTGCTTCCTTTCTTTCATTTTTGCTTGTGTAGAATTATTTATTGCTTGTGTTTCTTGGATGTAGTTAGCCCCCTTGGTTTGGACTTTTCCTTCTAGTATTTTCTGTAGTCCTATATTTGTGGTTAGATTTTGTTTAAATTTGGTTTTATCTTGGAATATCTTCTTTTCTCCGACTCTGGTGATTAAGAGTGTTGCTAGGTATAGTAGTCTGGGCTGGCATCTGTGTTCTCTTAGAGGCTGCAAGACATCTGTCCAGTCCCTTCTAGCTTTTAGAGTCTCTGTTGAGAAGTCAGGTGTAATTCTGATAGGTCTGCCTTTGTAAGTTACTTGGCCTTTTTCCATTGCAGCTTTTAATATTCTCTCTTTGCCTTGTACGTTTAGTGTTTTGATTATTATGTGGCGGGAGAGTTTTCTTTTCTGGTCCAATTAACTGGTGTTCTGTAGGCTTCTTTCTCTTGAATTTTGTTGGTGATGCCTGTGTCTGTTCCTGTTCTCTCCCCTAGGTTTTCCATCTCTAGGATTCCCTCTGTGTTTTCTTTATTGCTTTACTTCCATTTCCAGTTCCTGAATATTTTTTTTTTCATTTCCTTCACCTGTTTAATCACATTTTCCTGTGTGTGCTTAGGAATTTATTCCTTTCTTCTTTAAAAGCCTCTGCTTGATTGATTGCATTTTCCTGTATTTCTTTAATGGGTTTATTCATTTCTTTTTTGAAGGCCTCTATAATCTTCACAATACTGGACTTAAGTTTATTTTCTTGTGCTTCAGCTGTGTAAAGGTATCCTCGGCCTGTTGTAGTAGGATAGCTGGGTCCTGGCAGTGCCATATTGCCCTGGTTTTTCTTGTTTGTGTTCTTACACAAATCTTTAGTTTCTGGTATTGGCAGGCCTCAGGCCGAGCTGTGTGCCAGAGAATGGTCTTCATTCGGAGTAGGGGCTGTCTCCACCTCTGTTGCTTGCCTTTGAATCCCTTTCCCCTAGCTGGGCTGCCTTGTCAGGCCCTGGTGGGAGAGAAGTGCTTAGTTCTGCTGGGACTTGAGCAGCCATAGTAGGTTCAAACTTGTTGGGGGCCTCTCCTTCTCTGAGAAGAGAGAGGGGAGAACGGGGGAGGGGCTTTTGGGTGGCACTAGGAGGAGAGGGGAAAGGGGGCTGGGATAAGGTTGTAAAGTGATTAAACAAACAAACAAAATCTAAATGTAAGTTTTCTGCCTTACTGCCCTCCTCAAACATTGTCTCTCCAGTGCTCACAGTGTAGATCTTAATGTCTGTGGGTTAGTTGCTGAAGGAAGGAAGGATTGGGAATCACACTTCTGGTGAGTCACTCAGCAATCCTCTCCACTTTCAACAATTCTCAGTAAAGTACTAATTTATATTTGAGTCCTAGTGTCTGAACAGTAGTTTCAGGTCAGCGAGGACTCTGACTGCATCTGCCTAGAGTGTGCTGTAATTTAGCTTCATGTGCCCACCCTACACTTCTAAACTGCACACTTAAGAAGCATAGGAGTCCTCACTCCTAAAAATGTTCCCCAGTTGATTGGCATGCACAGAGCTGATGAAGAATGAGCTTGGAAAATAAGAAAAATAGGGACAACTCGCTCAAATCATATGAAAGCAAGAAATACAGTCGGGATGGGTGAGTCGAATCAGCACCCTTGCTGGTGATGGCCCCAGGACCTTGAGGCTGTTACTCTAGAAATAAGTGAGGGCAACTGCTCTAAGAGCATAGAGCAGAGACTCTGGCTATCACACCACAGAAGACAGAGAAGTTTCCCATCCAAGAACAGCAGGACCACCTTTATTTTGAGTCTGTGACTCTTATTACCAAATTAATCCCCAAAATCATCATTTTAGCTACTTAAGGGTCTGTTGAATATTGTGTAGAACCCTCTAGAGAAATTAACTAAATTCATTTGTGACTTTGTTACTATTAAACACTTTAAACTGTGTCAGATGACAACACACTAGGAAACGTCTATTTAAGGAAAGATCGGCAATTATCTGCCTGGCTTGGGCCTCCCAGGCAGCCACCTCCAGGGTTCAATGTCTACCTGCTTGACTTTTCTGCCTCTTGTCCTCTAGCACTCTGAAGGAGGAGGTGGTGCAGTGATCAACTGCTCACCTGAGGAATGGTGTGGCTTGCTGGATTCCTGGTGTAGCCAACCTAGCACCAGGTAGGTACTTAAGTTTATCTTTGTCACTCCAGGTGTTGGCTCCCAGCCGCCCAGGGTCCAGGGAAGCACTGGCCCTTCTGGCACTCTCCTTGGCCCCATAAAGGGTGCCCCTTTCTCCACTTGGTTAATGTTGGCTGGATCATTCTGCAAACACTATACGAGTAGGAAAGTTTACTTTCATTCATAAATTTAGGAATCAATGTTGAATTTAAAGATGCTTCGACTTAGCCAAGAAGTAAATGTTGGCAAAACACCCAAACAAGTGGAGACCTGCAAGCTCACGCCATGACTGAAGAGCACGGTGTGCACGTCTACCCTTTCCTCCATGTCACCGTTTTTTCAGATGGACACAGCAGTGCTTGAGGAAGGTCATATCATTACCCAACACCCTTTTCTGAATCTGAGTGTTGCCTAAAAATATCCTTCCACTAGGAGAGTCTCAACAGCACCCAAGAGGAAGTCAATGGTCCATTACATTGTCCTTAATCAAAAGCCTCTGAAGGGTGACAGAGGCACATACTACTGATAAAATGTTAGACATTACACATTTTTACTTGTACCTTGGTCTTTATTGGTATCTTATGTCTTTGGTTTGTTTATAGTCATCAATATATTTACTAATGGGCAGCATCTTCAAAACCTCATGCAATATCATGATCTACAAAACAAACACAACAGAGTAATTGCCGTTCACTCAAGAACACTGTCACAAGTGCAGCGGGTGGGTGTGCCTCTGACTCTTTTGCCTGCTCCTGGGATTTTTTCCTACGGTTGGGTTTCCTTGTCTAACATCATCTTGAGGGTGTTTGCCCTGCCTTATATTTTGCTTTGTCATAGTAGGTGTTGTCTCTTGAGGCCTGCTCTTTTCTGAAGGGAGACTGAGGGGGAGCGGATCTGGGCATGAGCAGTGTTGGGAGTGAGCAAGAAGGACTTGGGTGAGGGGAAACTGCAGTTGGAATGTAGTGTATGAGAAAAGAGTCTGTTTTCAGGGTTTTTTAAATTTGTTCATTTTATATCCCAATTGTAGCCCCTCTCATTGCCTCCCAATCCCCCCGTCCTTTTTGTAAGCCCTCTCCCTCCCTCCCCTTGTCCTCAGAAAGGGGGAGCCCTCCTCCCTTAACATCTGACCTCAGCCTATAAAGTCTCATCTGGACTGCCTGTATTCTCTTCCTCTGTGGCCTGGCAAGGCTGCCCCACCAGGCAGGAGTTCCCCCCATATTATGGGACCCACAAGGAGACTATGATCCCTATCTACAACACCAGAGCAGAGCATCTAGGTCCTTACCATGCATGGTCCTTGGTTGCTGCATCAGTCTCTGCAGCAACCCCCTCCTCCACCCTGACTTGTTGGCTCCACTGGACTCCTTGTGGAGCTCCTGACCCCATCCAGGTACCTCTATTTCCCCAACTTTTCCATCAGACTCCCTGTGTTCCACCCTGGAGTTTGGTTGTGTGTTTCGGGATCTGCTTGAATCTCCTGCTGGGTGGAGTCTTTCGGAGGACCTCGATGGTAGGCTCCCTTCCTGCTCCTTCTCTTCAACTGCTTTCAGTGTCTATTCTATTTGCCATTCTGAATGGAAATTAATCATTCTCCCTAGGGTCTTCCTTGTTATTTAGTGTCTTTAGGTCTGTGTATTATCGTGTGGTTATCCTGTGTTATTTGGCTAATATCCAGTTATAAGTGAGTATATATCATGTGTGTCTTCCTGAGTCTGGGTTACCTTGCTCATGATGATCTTTTCTAATTCCATCCATTTGCCTGCAAATTTCAAGGTTACCTTGTTTTTAATAGCTGAGTAGTATTCTATTGTGTAAATGCACCACCATTTAGGTTTTTTCCAGATTTTGGCTATTACAAATAAAGATGCTATGAACATATTGAGCAAATATCCTTCTTTTATGGTAGAACATCTTTTGGTTATATGCCTAGGAGTGGTATAGCTGGGTCTTAAGGTAGAGTTATTCCCAATTTTCTGAGAAAGCGCCAGATTGATTTTCAGAGTGGTTGTAAGATTAGACAGAGAACTATTATGTATGTGCTGGCTCCATCCTTAGACTAGGATGAAGACCAACTCTTGAATGACATAGTCTGCCATAGTTTCAGCTATTATCAGTGCCATAGGAGCAGTTACCTGCCCTCAGAGACACCGCTCAAACACTCCAAATCCTACTGCCCAGGGAGCCGCCCTGGTGCTGCCTAAGGATTACAGAAGCCAATGGAAAGAGAATGATAAGAGGTAAAGCTTATGCCAGAAGATGAACTCCTGAACATGTGGCTGTTTTCAGTTAGTAAATTAACCTGTTAATTCTGAGAATTGGTGCTGTTGTCGAATGTTGTGTACTCGCTATACACATAATCCTTACCTGGCAAGAATACAATTCTGATTAAACAGTGAAGGGATAATAGGAAAACCGGCATCCAGATACAAAGGCAATCAGGGCACAGCCACTGCCAAATGGCACTGAGCCTCACATTAGGAAATCGGATTTGATCTCCCTCCACAAATCAGTAGCTGTGACACTGTGTATGTCCTTGAGCCTGCGTTTCTTGATCTGTGAAACAAAGTAATAGCACCTCACTCATGAAGCAATGGAGGATAATAGATGTAAAAAATGCTTTGTAAATTTTAAAGTAGCTAGAAATATAAAATACTATTAATTCTGCTTCTTGTTAGTGTCACTCGTGAGCTATGAAGGCATAGTCACAATCCTGGAAAGTACAAATTTAAGACTAAGCATTTGTCAAAGCCATCCCATTGGAAGAAGCAATATAAACAGTTTAATGAGTAGTCATATGTTTCCAGATACAGTGGCAGATGACATATCACTAAAGATATTAAACCAAGCCTCTATCTTAAAAAAAAAAAAAAAAGGCTGTACTGAAATGCGCCTAAGTCCCGCATGATGATTCCACAGACTCCTTCAAACAAGCCCAGCAGCCTACAAACCAAGCAGTCAGAGCAACAGCACTCCTGTGTTGTGCTGTGATTCGGGTGAGGGGTGGGTGCTGGATCTGGACAGATCTGTGTTATCCCCACCCCGACCCCAAACACTCCCATCCTTGTCTCTAAACACTGAGCGCTCGGCAAAAACAGAAGCTACAGTTCCTGTCAGCATAAGAAGAAAGCACGCAGAGCAGAGCCATATCCACAATGCATCACTGAGGATCCCCGGAACCCCAAGCCAGGGTGTCCTCGCCCAGTCACTCCTCGCCCTGTGGCGGCTGGGCCTAGCGCCCCGAGGGCTTCTCTGTGGGTCTCACTGAAGCAGAGGGGGCTTAAGTGCCCAGCACTGCCTTGCTTCTTTCTTCCCAGAAAGACACCGCGTATTCCAAGAATGATCCAACAACAATGAAAATAAGATTTGGGAAAAAGGGAGAGTCACAAATTCAAAGGCTGGTGAGTGGTTTAATAAACCGTGCAATGGCTTTTAGAAATGAAATAGCCACGGTGAGCTTTCTTACACCTTCTCAGTTCAACTAAGATTTTATCCCCAGCCACTATCCAAGTGCAAGCATGAAGGCCACCTTGGCTCCACACTGCTCTTTGACCGCCTTGCTGCCTGTAGGGACATGCTATCAAGGTAAAGTCTCAGCTCCACCATCCCTAGCCCCTCTGTTTAATTCTAGTCTGTTGCCACATTGTTCTTATGAACTTGCCCCTGACCTCCTGCCTCAGATCAGTCCTCTGTGCCAATGCAGCACCTGCCAGGCTCCAACTCAGATTCCAGTGCTGGACACAGGTCTGGTGCAGTTCTCCTGGCCTTAAAATTAAAGTCCTAAAAACACAATATGCTGAAGATTTGTAGGGCAGTAAGAATTCATGTGAACTGCTGGTGCAGATATATGGATAAGATATTTCTGAAAAGTGAATTTGGGTATCTACGGTGTGCTTATCTTATAATCCCCAAATACATATACAAACACACACACACACACACACACACACACACACACGCACGCACGCACGCACACACAAACGTTTGACTAAGTAAACTGTGATATGACTGGTATCATAACATCCTAAAGCATGAAAATAAGTGAACTTACAGATTCATCAGGAACATGTAGAAATCTGATCCGCACAACACCATGTTAGTTGTTACTACTTTGCCAAAACAAGCTAGGGAGGGAGGGTTTGTTGTAGCTCAAAGCCTTGGAGGTGTCTGTGCTCTGAGCTCGGTGTGCTAGGTCAAGGCAGTCCAAACCATGACTGATACGGAGCAGCAAAGTTGGCTTGTGCTGTACCAGCCTCCTGACCTTCCCAGCCTGGTAGATGGTAGTCTGCTCACTCAGAGGTGCCTTGTTGCTGGTTCGTCATGTGTGGAAATGCACTGTTACTCACACTGACCTCCTGCACCTTTCAGTCCAATAACATTAACAACCACGGTGAACCATCAATGACACAAAATAGCATGTCCCAAAAACCCTGTCCTACCAGAGACACTTGCTTATCCATGTTCATTGCTGCTGTCTTCACAATAGCCAGGAAATGCATCATCAACCTGCATGTCCATCAACAGACTGGATAAGAAAAGTACATTATATGCACATGGGATTTTTTTCAACTACAAGGAAAGTAAAATTACAAAGAGCTCAGGAAAACAATGGGTAGAACTTGAAAATATTTCATTAGCTGCGGCAAAGCAGGCTCGGAAAGACAAGTGCCATGTGTCCTTTCTCAGATGCAGATTACAGCTTCTAATGACACAGACTATCTACTGACAAGAACACAGAAGCCAGAACACGTGGTGCTAACTGAGGCAGCACTTCCCTATAGCGTCACACAGCTCTGAGGGACCCTGGCTGATTCCATCCCAGGCCGAGGTGCATGGACGTCCTCCTCCAGTGTCCTCTTGGTTCTGACCTGTGCTGCTCTGGCTCAGTGGTGGAAAGATATATAACACTTTTTATCTTGCTGATCCTGTGACTGACAGAAGAAAACACAGAAAGCCTGGGCCGGGGAGCATACAAAGGACAAGACAAAATTATGAATTTGGCTGGTTTTTTTTTCTTGTTCAATTTCCCTGTGTCTCTCTCTGCCATCGTTCCTGCCCCATCTCCCTTCTTTCTTCCTTTCACTTTCAGGGGTTATTAATGGCATTTATTGATTTTTATGTGTTTTTAAAGATTCTTCAAGAAAAAAATTAGAACCTACAAGAATATATATATATATATATATATACATATATACATACATACACAACTCACATGCACATGTGACATATATATATGCATATATATAGTGAAATGTTCCATGAGAAGTCTCAAGATAGCCAGACAGCCAGAGAGCCAGTGAGGAGTTCCAGTCTGAGTCTGGAAATCAGGATCAGGCTTGCTCCCCAAAACTGAGGTTTCAATTATGGTCCAAAGACAGAAGGAGTTTATGTCCCCACTGAACTCTTTAGCTGAAAAGAGTACCTTCCTAGTAGCATGGCGTCAGCCTTTTATCCCATTGGGGACCAGCCTCCTGTATCAGTGATGCTCATATCAGAGAGCAATCTACTTTATTATTACCCCAGTTCAAAGGTAAACTATTACTAAACATCCTCCCAGACACATCAAGATTGACATGTGATCAGATATTCAGATACCCATGGTACAGTTAAGCTGATAAAAAAAAAATTAGCCAGCACAGTACCCTTGGGACTGAAAGGAAGAGTCTAAAATAGTCTGGATGTTCTGGTATCATGGACCACAGTGCTTGGCACATAAGCTGACAAGAAGCTAAAGTTCACAGGTGAAAGTAGCCGTGGGTGACACACACTAACACAGTGGCACACGCAGTTTCCACGCACTGCTTGGGCAATGTTCTCGAATATCTTACATTTTAAGCATTACAGTAACCCTTTGAGACACCCACTTAAAAGAAAAGGGAAACTCTGACTTGGCTGCTTTTGTACCAGAAGCTCAGATGCCTGGAGCTGTTCTGTCCTTTATGCTCAGATGGAAAGTCAGCCTGTGAGGGGCAGCAGCCCAGGGGAACCTGTGGATATCACCTGAGCTCAGAATCAAACAGCACATGGATCCAGGCTCACCTGTTGATTTCTCAGGGTCATGAACCAGTAAATCCCTTTTGATTCAAGGTTCGTTAATGCCATTTGCAACAGTAAAGCTCAAAACTGATGTAAAACGTGATGCTAGTAATACGCCCTGAGATGTGGTGCTCAGAGAGTTCAGACAAGCAGAGAGAAAAAGTACAGTCCTCTGCTCAGAGTGGGTGTGTGGTGTGCACAGAGCCCAAGGTAAACTGCTGGAATGTGTGGCTTCTGTGAAAAAATAATGTTGACCCCATCAAAGGCATAAAATATCCAGGCATGGTGGTGCACATGCCTTTAATCCCAGCACTTGGGAGGCAGAGGCAGGCGGATTGCTGTGAGTTCGAGGCCAGTTTGGTCTACAAAGTGAGTCCAGGACAGCCAAGGCTACACAGAGAAACCCTCTAATGAAAAACAAAACAATAAATAAGTAAATAAAATAAAATAAAACACAAAGGCATAAAATAAATGTGAAAGCACATGAAGGGAGGCTGGCTAGGCTGACCACAACCCAAAGGACGCTCAGCCAGGACACTGATCCCAGTAATACATTTGGAAGCCTGACACTGAACCTGTCTGTCTAGATCCAATCTGGAACTAAGCCACACTGAGAGACAAACAAGGAGAGCTTCACACAACACATTCTCAACAATAATAAAAGAATAACCGTGAAATATAAGAAGACTTTATTGGTGCCCTTGGATTGAAGAAGAGTGCCTCAGCAAGAACAAACAGTGCGCGCGCGTGCGCGCGCGCACACACACACACACACACACACACACACACACACACACACACACAGCCGTGTTTAAGACCCCTTAGAATGTGGCCCTAGAAGGACTGATTTTCCCAAGCCAAGCTTCCATGCAGTGTAGAGCAAGGCTCCAGTGCAGGTGCAAAGTGGGCAGTCACCAACAGGATAGTGAACAGCAAAGCAAGGCCTTTCTCACTGTAGACAGCACACAGGGCCTACAGAAGGCTTGGTAAGAAAGCTCCAGGGCACATGTAGGTTACAGAGATCTACGAAGGGATGGAGCTGGTGAAGCCTGGGAGCCTTTGGAGTGGCAGTTTCCACACTGGGAGCACAGCTAGGCAAGCATGCTGAGGGACCAGTTCTGAGCACACAGCAGGACAGAGCTTCAGCACTGCACCTAGGGAGCTGCAGCCAGACACTGCAGTGCTCCCCCTACTGGGCATCCCGTAGCTCCCTCTCCTGCAAACATTTTTTCAGAAGCCTCACTTCAAAGGAGAATCACTAAAGGAATCCTCTACCAGGAAGGGTGGGTGATGGTAGCAGGAGGCAAGAAATGAAAGCCTGTCTCGGGGCTGTGAGTGCTGAGAACAACAGTTATCATTTACTTTTAGATATTTCATCTGGATATTCTGAATACACAACTGAAAGGTTTTAGTGTTCAATTCTCACATCTATACCTTAGCCACCTTCACAGAGATATGTGTTTTCTGACAATGTTTTTACCCCTTTCCACCAAAATCCTACTTATTGTCTCATATATTTAGCTAGGATGCCATTTCTTATTGATAGACACACACATACTATATTATATAATATATAAAATACACTGTTATATATAGCATGTAACAAAATTACATAATATATAAAATAGTGTATATATACCTATATTAGAAACCTATGAATACATAGTTTATTGTAATGAGATTACTCAAAAATCCAGGTACTTTAAAAGAACATGACAGAGTTTACAGGTACTTAATGATTAAGTGAAGTGTAGCTTAAGGCAAACAGTAACTTTGGATGCCCCTCAAAGCAACGCTATTATCCCTCATCAGAGAAGCTTCTTGTTATTGTGGAGGGATTTAATACAGAAGCTCCAGCATAGTTGAAATGCTGAGAAAACGGGACAGTGGAGTGCTCGGCCCACTTGCAAGGCTTGGGGAATACTGCACAAGAAAGGCCATAAGAGCTGGAGGTAGGGGTGCTGTAAAGTTGGTCTCCTGGGTGTGAACATGGCCCCTGCTCTCATGAACTTACTGCAGCTTGGTTACCAGGCAAGATGAAATCCCTCAACCCGTCACCACAGAAGGGCAGGCTCATGAGGTACCATCCTTGCCTGGGGACCGGTGACAATTAATGGTGGCTGAGGGAAACCAGGTGAATTTCCTCAGTGGTGGAGCCCTGAGAACACCGAGAAGGTGCTCATGCTCCAGTGAACGGCCTCCTGCCCACGCGCACACGGACAACTCTAATTAAACTAACTGACTAATGAGTGAAACATAATTAAACTCAGTGGGTCACACACACCAAGACATGAAGGGGGTGGCTTCTCTGGAAGACAATATGGACAGCAGCAGTGGGTGGAGAGAATGTAAAGGGGATGAAAGTGACTAAATTCATTGCATGTATCTGTAAAGTTGTCAAACTATGGAAATACATTTCAAAAGAAGAAGCAAAGACCTACCAGAAAAACTTTATCAAATTGCAAGCATAAAAAATTTCAAATGAAGCTTTAACTACAATATAAAATATCCCAGTATTTCTACTGAATTGAAATTGCCCTTAAATTTGCCTGGTCACTCAAGAATTCTACATTATCAACAAAATAAGGCCTGAAAAGGAAATTATAAGCAAATAATCCTTGTTTAATGGCTCTCAGAATATAAACATATTTTATGTCAAAATTGTTATTGCTTTCAACTGCTTGGCTGTGTGAGAAATCTGTCAGGCCCTGGTGACTGATAAAACAGGGTACAGTGAAGTTTTGCTGCTGAGGGGTGTAACAACACACTCAGTTACACCAACTCAGTGTGTGATGGTCTGATGCTGCCCCGGGAGGCACTGCCGGCTTCTGTCCTGGGATCGGGACAATCCTAACTCCTGGACGTTTTGGCAATCCTCATAACATGATGCTTGGTCCTTGTGGTTGTATCTTAGGAATACTTGGCTTTTTGTCTATTTTTCTTTTTTATATAGTCAAAACTTGCTGAAGATGCTGCTGCACTGGGCAGCTCAGCTTTTTTTTTTTTTTTTTTTTCCTGCCTCCCTAACCTTAACTGTTAAAGAAAATAAGCGCGGAGTGCTAACTAAAATTTCAGGCAACTCCTCAAAGCAATCAATTGTTGGTGCATTGTCATTTTACTTGAGAAATAGTCTCAAGCCTTTTTCATATCTTTGAATATAGAAAATACACATATGTGCTTCGAAATAATGGAGTGTTAGTGCAATAGAAGATCCCAGAAAACTTCAATGTGGTATATGCTAACTTTTACACACATACCACACACACACACATACACACACACACACTCCTGACAATAAAGATATATAACGCTTAAGATACAGAGCTTCCTATCTTTCTAAGATGATCCTGAGCACCATTCCCTCCGAGGACCTGAGGGTGTACGTTACTACGCTGCCACCTGCTGGACTGCTCGCCCAGCACATCTTATCTGCTACAGATTTCTCTCCTCAACGAATGCATTAAAAATCCACACACAAGTCTTTGTTAACATCTCTCCCACTCCCGCCACTCTTCTTCCAGCAACGTGTGCTCCTGAAGAACAGTTAAAAAGTGTTTCAAACAATTATAGTCTTACCAGAGCCTTTCACATCATTTAAGACTTTGACCAATAGAGCCATGAAGACAAGTCAGTTTGAGACAAGGAAAGGCTTGCACTGTGCAGAGCGCCAGCTGTCTCCAAAGGGGACACTTATTAGAATTCTTCAGGTGTAAGTCATGAAGTAAAGCGTAAGTAATGACATCCTGAGCTCCTTTCCCACCCTGTGATTGACAGCACCTTCCTGCAGCTCCCGTAGAGTGTGTGCCGGGGAATGCCACCAAAAGTCTTGAAAGAATAACCTATTCTTCTATCATTCCTTACAGAGAGCAAGGCAACATATCTGTGATCAGAATCAAAAGAATTAAGAAGTATTGCATATTTCTTGACCAAGCTGCCTTTAGAAGAAATCCAGACAATAATTTAATCCATTGAATGGCATTTACTTAACTAACAATGTTTAAAATGTATCACTGGTAAAATTCCACCTGACCTTCTCTGTCCTATAACCACACGCAAATGAGGTCAATACTCATGGGCAACCCCAAGGCATCATAAAACTCTGAGTTGTCCCCTGAATCATAAAAATAGAAAAGGCGGCTGGCATGTGTCAAGTACCCACCACTTACTAGCTATGTTCATGAGTTCTATCACATCTTATCTACATTGCAGCCTGGACAGGCAGATGTAGCCACTTTCAGCACTGGCAGTGGTTGAGGCTCAGAGCGATACTGACAGCTCAGGCTTATTGGCTGGGTGCTGCTCGCCTGCTGTTGCCTTTATTACTTTAGGGGACCTCAGTAACTAAACCTCAAACCACATTAGGAAGTGGATGCTATCATTATTCTCGTTTTATTACAGGTGATCCTAGACGTTATACAACCCGCTCAGGATCAATCACTCAAACAAATGCAGCCTGGGTTAGAGTGGTACCTCTTAACGCAAACACTACAGGGGCTATGACTGTGTGCGTGCTGAATTGTGTGCAGCTGTCAGGCATTTTTACAAGAACGTCTCATTTAAAATTTGCACAGTCATATAGTGATGAGCATGTGGTCCCGGATAGCAATGATGACAGGCATAGCAAGCACTTGCTTGGCCCTTAGCCGTGTCCAGATGCTCCCCACTCAGCTGCTCTGCACACAGCGCTCACTACCTACAGCTGGATCCATCTATTCCTGTAGCCAGGCGAGGAGGCCGGGAGGTGGTGCTTGGACCTGAACTGAGGTTGCAAAGCTCTCAGGAGGCAGAGTGGGGTCTCTAGCGGCAGGATTTTAACCGCTCACCAAACTGTGGGACAATGGGAGCCAGCTGTAAATGCTGTAAGTGCAGCAACTTGCCTCATGCCAAGCAAAATAGCACACGTGTGGAAAACAGTTTCACACACAGTAGATCCACACTGCTCAGTGATAGTAAACAATAAAATTCTTCTTCTCTTTGTTCCAAAAGCACTGAGTATCGACCATGCTCCAGGTGCTGCAGCTTTGGAGGTAAAGTCCATCCCCTAGAGATACTCACATAGATAATTAAAACCTAAAAAAGTAATTGTTAGAGTTTTGCTTCCCAAATCAAAGCCAAATTTATAAAACATCCTATGTTACCTGGTTACACAGCCCCAAATGAGTTCACACTAAGGTAAAGCTAGCAAAAGAATACGGAAGAATATTCCTTCATAAGTAGATAGGGTAAGATGCTTAAAATATTACCATAATGTCTGCAATCTTATTTAAAATTCAATAATAGGTATGTGTGATTAGATCTGATATGTATTCATGGTTGGAGGGAAGATTCACAATATGTAAACCCTCACTCTGAGATCCATCCCTGCCTAGCACACTACTGAATCCTGAGTCCTCAGACCTTCCCAGTGCAGCCAGTTTGAAATGCTGTTGTAACATTAATCAGAATTTGTGGCCTCTGGTTACAGAATCCTGTGCAATTGGGTTTAAACCAAAATAAAATGCTCTAATTTGGTTCATGTGACTAGAATGTCCAATGAACAGACGTGACTTATGCAAAGCTAAAGTCGGAAATTCAAATGCTATATTCAAACCTCCCTCTCCCCCTCCCTTCCTCCTCCTCTCTCTTGATTTCATCTATCAGCTCTTACAGTCTCTGCATAACTTCTGTAGGTAAGCGCTCTATAAAGTAGGTTTCATATATTCATATACATCAGTTTAGGAACTCTACTGAAGACAGAACTCTCCCAGTGTCCCTAAACAAATCCTAGGGAATGCTACATTCTAACTGATATTTCCTGGATTAGCCTTCAAACCAGTCCTAAAGAACGAAGTTTGGCCTCAAACTTCACTAATCATTTCAGGAGTGCAGGCAGTCAAGAGACAGAGACAGAGCAGAGAAAGTTCTGAAACATTGCAGGTGGCTTCCAGGCCCTAGCTTTCTATGATCTATAATAACATACAAATTTTCAATATAATTTTTTCATGCTATTTCACAAAGTGGGAGCATGTGATTTCTGAAACATCTCCATTTTACACATCAGAGTTGGACAGTGGTATGACATCCCATAACATCCTCCAGGGTAACCATGTTCTATAAGACAACAGATTCCAAACTTACTAAAATTAACACTTGCCCCAGGGAAGTGTTCTGGATTAAAGAAAAAAAATCATGCAATTTGCAGGCAAATAGATGGAACTAGAGAAGATCCTCCTGAGTGACGTAACCCAGACTCAGAAAGACATGCATGGTATGTACTCACTTGTAAGTGGACGTTAGCCATAATGTACAGGTTAGGCATGCTGCAATCCACAGATACAAAGAAGCCAAGGAGGGCCCAAGTGAGGATCCCCAAATCTCACTCAAAAGAGGAAAATAAAATAGACATCTGAAGTAGATGAAGGGAGGGAGCTATGTGGAGAGAGGGAAGGGGGGCAGCAGGGGTGAGGGTCAGGTGTGGGGAGAGCAGGATGAAGGGAGGGAAGGAGAGAGAGAGAGAGAGCAGAAATAGGTAAGGGAGCTTCTCTGGGACAGGAAGACTCCTGGGAAGCTATGGGAGTGACCTTATCTGAGGGATATGGAGTCTGAAGTCACCACCTCCTGTAGCCAGGCAGGACTTCCAGTGGAGAAAGGGGACACCAATCCACCCATAAAACCTTTGACTCAAACTTTTTCTGCCTATAAGAAATGTAGGGATAGAGATGGAATAGAAATTGAGGGAATGTCAAACCAATGACGAACCCAATTTGAGACTCACCCCATGGGAAAGAGCCAACTCCTGACACTATTGATGACACTCGTCTGCTAGACAGGAGCCTAGCATAACTGTCTTCTGAGAGACTTCATTCTGAGCTGATGGGAATAGATGCGGGGTCTCACAGCCAAACAATAAACTGAGCTGGGGAAGTTTTGTGGAAGAGTGGGAGGAAGGATTGAGATATTCAGAGGGGTCAAGGACAACACAAGAAGACCTACAGAGTAAACTAACCTGGGCCAATAGGGGCTCGTAGAGACTGAACCACCAACCAAAGAGCTTGTATGGGCTGGACCTAGACCCCCACACAGATGTAGCAGATGTGCAGCACGGTCATCATGTGGCTCCTCTGACAACAAGAGTAGGGCTGATGCTGTTGCCGGCCACTGGATCCCTTTCTCCTAGCTGGGCTACCTTGTGGAGTTTCAGTGGGAGAGGATTACTTAGTCCTCCTGAGACTTGAGGTGCTATCCAGCGTGGGTTGGTACCCCTTGGGGCCCCACTTCTCTGAAAAGAAGTAGAGGAAGGATAGAGAGAGGGGAGCATGAGGGTGGGACTGGGCAGAGGAGGGGAACAGGTTGGTATAAGGATGCAAAGCGATTTTTAAAAAAATCCCTCCTGATTAGGTATCGAGGTAGTATTAGGGGAGACAATTGGAACCGGAACTGGGGGATGGGGTGCATTTAAGGAGTAAGGTTAAAACCTAGTGCAATGGAAAATCCCAGGAATCTATGATGGTGACCCTAGCAAAGACTCCTAGTGATGGGGAATATGTGGCCTGAACTGGGCATCTTCTGAAGTCAGGCAAGGCGTCCAGTCGAGGGACTAGGACGCCAACCCAACCACAAAACCTGTGACCTGCAGTTTGTCCTCCCTGCAAGATGCGCAAGCTGGAGCAGGTGGTAAAGGCATACGTGGGAGTGGCCAACCAATGATTGGTCAAGCTTGAGACCCTTGGCACAAGAAGGAGCCCAGGAAGGACAGGAACCAGAGGCTGGATAGACATAAATAAAGTTAACAAAATAATTCCTATAAACTCATAGACAGGAGCCTAGAATAATCCTCATCAGAAAAGCTTCATCTAGCAACTAACAGGAGCAGATACAGAGACCCACAGGCAAAAATTAGGTGGAGCTCAGGGAATCCTGCAGAAGAGGGGGAGGAAGGATTGTAGGAGCCAGAGGGTCAAGGACAGCACAAGAAAACCCACAGAATTAACTAACCAGGGCTCTTAGGGGCTCACAGTGACTGACTTGACAATCAGGGAGCCCAGATGATGGTTTTATGCATAAATGATGTGTTGTGTATCTTGGTCTTGTTGTGGGAATCCTAACAGTGGGGGCTGTTTTTGAGTCTTTTGCATGTTTTGGGGACCCTTTTCCTCCTACCGGGTTGCCTTGTCCAGCCTTAATATGAGGTTATAGGTGTAGTCTTGTTGAACTTGACACGTCATGTTTGGTGATGTCCCTTGGAGGTTGGTATCTTACCCTCTTCTTAAGGAAACAGAGGAAGAGAGGATTTGGGGGAGAGGGAAGGTGGGGGTCAGAGGAGAGGACTGAGGGGAAACTGCAGTGGGGATGTAATTTTAAAAGGTTAGAAATGGGGAGCAACAGCCCAGCATTATTACACACAGAGTTTTGGCTTCCTGGGCTCCCAAGGGATCCGGGCATGCGCATTGCTGAGTTGCATGTTGAGACTATGTCTCTATCTGCATTCCAGCCTTATTGCCTTGGAAGAATGCTCTTCCAAGAAAGGAACCTGGATTCCTTCATCTGGAAAAGGAGAATAACAATACTTCCTTCCTAAGGTTGCAATGAGAATCAAATCTCCTAAAACAAGAACAACAAAACCAACCAAACAACAAACCAAACAAAAAGGCCTGTTTTCCCGTGTAGCTGTGTTTTCTGCTGACCAGCAGATCTAACGGGGTTGCCAGTTTGCCTTTCTTTCCCTTGGGGTGCCCTTCGAGGAAAGGAAGTATATGGCCTAGGGCAGCTGCTCCTCCTCTTTCTCATCCGGAGACTCGACCCTATGGCTGTGCTGCATAGGACAGGAATGCAGAGCTGTGCCCGAGGTGACAGGCAGATGTGAGAAGCACCTGGCGTGGGACGTGCTGGAGTGGGCCCGGTCCCAGGGGAAGCTGACCTCTCTGCTCCCATGCCAACAAGAAGCTGACCACTCTGCTCCAGTGCTGCCAAGAAGCTCTGGGGCACCAATGGTGTGAATCCCTACAGATCACCTGTTCCCCTCTAGTTTCAGGCTGTGACGTCTCCAACTGTTCTGCTGCTCTCGGACTACACAGGGGCCCTGGAGACAGTGAGCCAAGGGGATGCTGGCCAGGGCTGCCCCACCACGCTCAGGTGAAGAAGAGCATTGCTCACCTACTGGGTCTTCCACTGTCTCCTGCTCTTAGGTCCACTTCTCTGCTAAACTCCACCACAAAATTCTAAACACAACTGAACTGTACAGGCAGGAAATGGGAGCAACTTCTGGCCTGAGGTAATAATACAGCTGTCACCCTTTCTTTGGCTAAAACAGCATTTATTGTCAAGTTTTCCTGCCCTCAACGAGTTTCTCAGTCTCTCTCATTCCCTGATGTCTTACTTGGGCCTTCAGTCATTTGCTTACGCCACTCCCTGGCCTTGGGAAAATTTGAGGTTTTTGACCCCCGATTCTAATATTTTATTTCTGGTAAATAAAATAACCCACGTATAAGAATATGAATGTTAAACTAGATTATTTACGTCAGTGTTTTCTCAAAGGTATTTTATAAAACAAAAAGTTTTGAGGAGACTAGGGAAAGTGTGACAGGCTGGGAGTTCTGGTGGGATAGGACTCAGCAATCCTGGAGATTCATTCTCAGGCAATGCCTCCAAGATCAGAGCCTGAGGCTCACACCTGCTCTGCGCTCCCTTTAAGGATAGAGTCTATTTAATCAAGTTCTGACACACGTGATACACTAATGTCAATGCATTTACCTTCCCTACCGTTGAGTCTGCCTAAAACCCAAATTCTTGCCCTTACACAGATGTGCTTTCACCTCTGCACACCTGTAGGAGACTGTGATACAATTCTCTTACCTAGAGCAATCTGTATTCCTGAGCAACTTGATGAACAACTGTGCTTTCAGCACCTCACACCCAGCTCTTACACTGCAATGAAATGTCTGAGATGGGCTTTGTCAGCTAAAACGTTTTTAAATTCTGTCTGTTCATTCACTTATGATGGACAACTTCAATCATTTTCACCAAAATTATGATTTTAACTGTAAATTTTTATTTGTCCTTTCTGTTGTTCCACTGCACAGCCTTCCCCCATGTACTCAAGAAAGCACAACAGGGGATCTGCAGCTGACACCTTTGCCTGCCTTGCTTTTCAGTCTCCAGCAGGGCCAGCCTCCTTGACCTAATTAGATTTTTCCACCTCCGCATGGCTAGTAAATACTATAATTAATTTATAAAGGACTCTGAAACACCAGCTGGCAAATAAGTTCCAGTGATTCCTACAGAATGGGGGAAAGGGCAGTTAAGCTGGTGAGTTAAGAAGTGTGAGCACATGTGAGTGCACCCCAGTCTCCTACCCACTGACTTTCCGAAATGTCAGTTATAAAGTATACTAAGTGCACAGTTGGATCACTTTTACATCATATTTATTTTAAATTCTAAAGAACAGACCATGTGATATAATATGCTCAGAGGTGTATCTTGAAGTCTGTGAGACATATGAGTGTCCGTGTAGATTCATACTTTCTAAGCACACTAATAAACTAGTGGCTGAGTTCTCAAGAGAATATCAAAGAAAAAAAGTGGACAATCAGTTTAAGAGGGGTTTCACATACTGGCAGCAGTTACCATTCAAGAGCCATGGTTGGCAAGACCTAAAAATGGCTCCTACGATTCCTGATGCCCTGGATTATAACCTCGCCCTGAGTCTAGAAAGGGTTTGGGAGTATAATGGTATGACCCTCCTTTTATTGGGTACGCAATGTACCAAAACGGTGGAATCATTTCGCCTACGGCGTCACATGGAATATAAGACTCGAGCGACAACAATAGCTGTTGTGAGCAGCTGTAGCAGCAGCAGCAGCAGGATCGGGAGAAGCTCTCCTGTGGGCTTCGGAGCAATAAGCTCCATGGTGTTCGAGGGCCACGGACTGCACGTCTGATGTCTGTCTCTAGGAGCTGTGAGAAAGACCTGGCCAGTATCTGCAAAGAAAACGATGACCTCAATACTCGTGGGCTGAGCTCCATAGAACCAGCAAGCAGAATAGCTCACAAGATGACACCAAGCTTCAGCTGGGATTACAAACAGAAATCTACACCTTGGTACATGCCCAGTGAGACACTGAGAAGCAACTGCAACTAAGCCCCCCAGCCTTCTCAGCCACAGAAGCTAAGAGATATAAATGTGCTGTCTGTGCCGCTAATTTCGTGTTGAATTGATACTCAGTGTACACGCACACACACGCGCACACACGCACATGCATGTGCACAGCCAACACAAGCTACCTTTCCCTTTGTGGTTTTCCCACATGGCTTGTGCACAGGGAAATGGACCAGCACTCTAGAACTTTGGAATATAAAGGTACAGCTAAGCTATAATACTGGGATCTGCAGAAAAAGGAGTGCAGACTGCCAAGCAGAAGTACCTTCCCCAAAACATTTTGAGGTGAATAGAGAGGACATCTCTCTAGCAACAATTTGAATATAAAAGTACACCTGAGGTGTAGCAACTTGCTGAAAAGTATTTGGGGTGAGAATATGGGCTGTATGGCTATTTATTGTCCAGCTGACGCACAAGAAAACATTCCCTGTTCGCAGGAGGGACCTGTTTGTGTTTTTGTCACAAATGCCATTCTTGGCTAATCTCATAGACCTCACTTCAAGGAAAGGGTGGTGACACTGTCGGTCACTGTAACTTACTCTCTGCAGTCTGCTTTAGTCAAATGCTTTGCCTCTTTAGCTCCCTGATGCCATCTGTTCAGAGCCTTTTGCGTCACTACTCATAACCCAGAGCATCCACTGTGCAGTCTGCGAGCCACAGTCCAGTGGCCCTCATGACATTGCCAGTGTGTTTGTGGAAGAGGACCCAGGAAACATGTCATGCTTTGCTGCACAAACACATAAATGCTTGTTGGCATATTGCAACATTATAGAATCATAGCATTTACAACGCACCCATCTTCTCTCCACATAGCTTCTAACCCTTCTGGGCCCCCCTCATGGCGTCTCTGGAATCTGAACACTGAAAAGCCAGCTGGGAGCCTGCCTCTCCCCCATAGTCACCAGCAGCAAGGGCAGGTGAGGGGCCCTGGGTGAGTCATGAAGCAGTCTCCTTAGGGTAAGCAATGCCCATCATTTGAACAAAACTTTCAATGACCCAGGAAAGCAGGCTGAAGCTGTGCCAATTAAAAGCAGGAAAAGATATGGTGTAAAGGGGAAAGCTGGTTTTGCGCTGCCACAAGAAAAGCCCTGGCAAGGGGCAAGAGTAACCATAGCAATTGCTACCTAACATGCCATTTGGAGCCCTGGATGGCAAAAACAATAGATGCAGGGGCAAACTGAAGGAACCTAGAACTACCTGGTCCTCTCTGGGGAACAGGGAGAGTCCACACACAGCTCCACAAGGGTGATCAGCAGTGTAGAGTGGGCAGGCCAGAACCCTGGACCCATCCTGGGCTATCATAAGCCACTCTTAAGTTGTGCGTATTCCATCTCAGGCGCACTGTAGAGAACTTTTCTGTTGACTTGAGTCTCCTAGTAGCTTCTCCAGCTGCAGTCACTCCTTTATTACAGTAATTGCATGCCACTCACTAGCTCCCATCACTAGCTCCTCCCCAGCCTCAATGATAACCACTGTATGAGATTAATTCTGAAGTTATTAAACTTAACATAAATAATATAGACTTTTCCACTTTGTGTCTGGATTCTTCAATTCAATATTGTGTTTGTGGGTGACACATGCATGTTGTCCACGCAGCTTTGATGTTACTCTTAGTGTTGCATGCTGTATTCCGCTAAACAACTGTGTGATTATCTGTTTACTCAGGCTACCATTGATAAAGTCAGGAAACTTCCCACTGGGAGCATCATGAGGAGCCAAGTTATGAACACCGCTGTACATGTCTTCAGTAGAAGCACTCACAGGGCTTAGGAAACACCCTGAGGAGTTTCAGGGGTATAGTGTACGCATGCATTTGTTCTGACTGAGTAGAGCCCGACAAGTGTTTTCCAGAGGAAAACAATACTACTTGCCTTGTTTTGGAACCACATAAAGATCACTGGATTCAAAACACTGTAAGACAAACCTACTCTAAGCTGAAAACAAATATAACATAGTCTTGCAAAGCTGTGCACTATAGAGTGTAAGCTCTTCCTGCTCATCTTAGCTCACTGTTACTATCCAGAATCGCAAGCATACCAAATAGCATTAGATTAAGAAAAGTTCACAGTTCAGCTATGATGTCCCCTGGGTGGTATACTCACAGCATGCTGAAACCAAAATACCATCAGTGAGACCATGTCAGGCTGAGGACACACGCCTGCAATTGATGTGGACTTCAGCCGTCCTCTAACTTCTACTTGTCTAAGCTTCTCTTTGTTCACTTTGATGCATAGGCAGTAGCACTACATGTGGTTTTAATTTGCACTTCCCTAACTTGCAGCAACAGAGGATGGGGGCTGGCTCACTGCTGCTTTGCTTTCCCATTCACCACAAGGAAAACTTGGATAAAACACAGCCTTATCTATGGGCAAACTGCAGCAGAAAGCCAAAGCTTAGTGGTGTGAGTTTGTTAATGGTTGCTTCACTTAGCTTTGCTATTTCCTGTTGTAGCTGGCAGTGAAGCTGGTAAATCTGTAACATCAGCACAATTAGTAGTAACTGAATTAATAAAAGAAAAACCACTTTGTTTCAAGCCATAGGATCTGAGGAAACACACATCTATGAGCTACCAGTTTGGGAGGAAATACTTAATCACCACTCCTTCCCAACCAGAATGAGAGCAGAGAAACTATACGTCTGTATAACACAGAGCAAAGTAAGTCTCTGTAGCCTTGGGGGTAAAAAAACAACCCACACCTTTCTCTTTTCTCACATCACTTCACCATGTTAGGGCCCTAGTCAAATGCTACAGCTATGATACGCTGCTAACACTCCAAGGGAACCTCATATTACCACACAAAGGGAACAGTACAAGACAAGAGTATGTGAGAGGAATCTAAGGGGGAAAGTGGATGGAAAAGTGTGTCCTCCAAATCTAGTACGAACCCACACAATTTCTGGGCTTATGCATCAGCTGATCAGGTGCAGAACAAAATCAAAGCAGGATGGAAATAGTTCATGTAATGGACTACAGTTAAAAGAACTGCTACGGTATGCTCCAAGTGTTTGTGTATAGGACAGACTCGAATAGCACAGCAGGGGCTGGAGAGCTGGCTCTAGTGGTTAAGATTACTCACTGACTACTCTTCCAGAGGTGCTGGGTTCAAATCCCAGCATCCACATGGTGGCTCACAATTATCTGTAACCCCAGTTCCAGGGGACCCACACCTTCTCCTGGACTCTGAGGGCATCCAGCATGCATGTGGGACACAAATATACATGCAGACAAAACACCCATATACAATGTTTTTAAAAGCACAACAAATATTGAGGAGCTAACTGATATAGAACCAGTACTCACATGCAAGACTGAGCCTGTGGTGCCAGCCCAAGGATTACTTGCTAAAAGAAAAGAAAAATTCCACATTACCCAAGATAAGAATCCAAGGGGTGAGGGAGGAATCAGTGATTACAGAATACAAAATAACTGGGAAGGCACTGACAACTATCAAAGTACAACCAAGAGCTTCCAACTGAGATGGCCAGGCTGTTATAATTACCAAAGGTTAGACATTAAAACTAAAACATAGCTTAACATTTTTTTTCTCCTAGATATGAGCTATATGCTAGAAAACTTTTCTCATGAAAATGGCAGAACCACTCTTTCACATGAGTATTGATCACAATGGCAAAACACAGAGTTTGAGGGCTAACTGTAAGAATGTTTGCATGAGTATTGTGATAAACTGCAGGTTTGGGGCTTAACTGTCACAATAAAGAATTTTTAACTGTGTAACTGAAATATAGGTGAGCTACATGCAGTTACCTGCAAATTCAGAAACAATGTTGAACTAAAAACAATCCTCTATAGCAACAAATTACCCCTATTTCTCACTTTAAAAACTACACTGTAACACATACAGTACATGAAATAAATCTTTTATAAACCATGAGAATAAAGTCAAAGGGCCAGGGTCTTATCTGGGGAAAGGCAGAGGATTGGGATCAGATGACACCAGTAATTGCGTCAATATTGACGTCCTATTTCTAAAATGTTTGGATGGTTCTCATGTGTTCAGGGCTTAACTCTTACACGTATATTTAAAAAGCTAAGTTTTTAAACAACATCCCCAAAAGGAGAGTTCTCCTCCTTTATCAATACGACTTTTCCATCCAAATACTAAGCGGCCTGGCAACACAAGGATTTCTAAGCCAAGTGGAGCTAAAAGTGAGACCATGTTCTCCTGGGGGGGGGGGGGCGCGGAAAAGCCTGGTGTTTTTTTCAGTATTGGTGTTTCTGAGGTTCGAAGTTGGTCTGGACGAAACACCAATGTCCGGGGCAACATGGGCTAAGCCTCATATTCTGTCCAAAAATAAGTAAATAAATAAAATAAAAACTAAGTATCTTCTCCAAAGACTCGAACCGCCCACCTTATAGCTCGCCCCAGTAAACCCTAGGTAACAAGCAGGCTCAGGCTTCTGAGTCCCGATCGAGTCACTTCCGCCTCCGCGCTCCTTAGCCCCGCCCCGGAAGCGGAAGTGCCTTCTTCTGGGTCCTTCAACCTATAAAGGCCTCTGCTGCGCCTGCGGCGCCATGATGGCCGCCGGGCCGGGCTGTCCGTAGGGCGCCTGCGCGGGAACGCGGTGAGGCCTCATCGGGGCACAGCCACAGTTCGGGCGGCGGGTTCTCGGGCGTCGTCTCCGCACGGCGGCTCCAGGCTCGCGGCCAGGAGGCCTGCGTCACCCCCTCTTTTCCTCCCACCCCCACCCCACAGCGGAGGGCGGGTCTGGCGGCGCGCGGGCAGCCCGGCGCGAGGCCCCGCGGCTCCGGTGGGGACGTCGCTGCGGGCGGTCGTGCTCCCGGAGTCCAAGATGTCGACCAAGAATTTCCGAGTCAGTGACGGGGACTGGATCTGCCCTGACAAGAAGTGAGCGCGGCGGCGGGGCGGCGTGGGGCCCGGGGGCGGCGGGGCGACCCCGGTGAGGGCGGCGGCGGGGCCGCGGCCTTTGTGGGGACGGCGGGGCGGCCGCCGCCGGCCCTGAGCGGTCGCGGGCGGCCCGCACGTGACCCCGCGCGGAGCTCCGCTCTCGGCCCCGTCGCTCCTGCTCCGCGCTCGGACGCGGCCGCTCGCTGTGCGCTGCGAGCCTCCCCGCGGCCCCCGTGCTTTCGGGAGCCTGCTGGCCCTCCCCGGTGACTTGGCTTTTCTCACCCTCCAGGAAGCCCGAGCGCGTACGTGGCCCGTGAAGCCGGTGTGCTCGGCTTATGGCCCCGGGAATCGCCCCGAATAGGTGTCCCTATTTAAAAGGAAAACAAAAACAAAAAAGCAAAAAACCAACCCTGTGGTGCACCAGCTCGTGTTCTTAGAGAGCCAGCGCCGGAGGAAGCCCCGGTTGATTGCCAGCTCTAGCCGCTGCAGAGTATAAACTTGAAATGCCTTTGCTAGGAAATAGAGTTAACACCTAGTAGCATACTGTGTAGGGAGCAGGGGAAGCGATGTCACTCATCCTGACGCCTGGCTCGGTCGGTGTGATCAGGCGTAAGCTCAGAGCAGAACCCAGGCCCTCTTGGGCTGTCACTGAAGGGAACTGACACTTTGCAACCCTTCAGAGATTTAGAAAGACGCCAGCCTCTGCCTTCCATGTGGCTCGCAGAAAAATGCGTTGTCTGTGTTCTTACCGAAAATACACACAGATACTTCGAGAGGACTCTTCGATGGTGGTCACCTACCTAAAGGCAGAAATAAAGTGTTATTTCTACTGAATAAATAAATCCAGGAGACCGTTTTTCAGAGTACATTCTCAGTGTTACTTGGGTCGTGTCTTTTTTTTTTTTTAACAGACAAAAGCAACCTTTTAGGTTGGATGGAGTTATTCAGTGTAGTGTTAAACTTCTGTTTACTTGTTTATCTCATTTTTTTTTTAATCCGGTGGTATCTGGTTTTCGGTTTTTTAACTTAACCGTTGTTATCACCCGTCGAAGGGAACATTCGTGAATCCCCTGAATACTTCTGTACTTGTTCTTTCCTGGCAGATCCATCCCCAGGATCTTGGGGAGGGGGCAGCAGTTACTGGCTTTTGGGTTCTTAAGACAGCTTCCAAGTGTAGCTGTGGTTGTCCCGAAACTCACAGTTAGCTGCCTGCCTCTCCCTCCTCAGTGATGGGATTAAAGGTGTGGGCCACCACACCCAGCTTGGATACTGTGTTTCTAAAATTCATCACATTTATTTCTTGTACTGAGAGTTAATTAAAAAAAAAACAACTCTGGTATCTTGTCTAATTGTTGAAGAAGATTCTGATGACACCTTGGAACAAGGGAATTTAATATAACTTTGAGACATGCTCATCTGAAGATAGCAAGATTTGGGTCCTGACATGGTTAAGGTAGTTGTGAGTACAAGGTTGAGCTTTTCACTCAGCTCTTGTTTCATCTTAGACATCTAGAAATTACTATTTTAAGTGTTTCTTGTTTTTATTTTCAGGTGTGGAAATGTAAACTTCGCTAGGAGAACCAGCTGTAACAGATGTGGTCGGGGTGAGTGCTCATGGACAGGTCTCTTACTACTGTATAAGCAGCTGGTTTCCTCCCAGGATTTAGATTGCATTTTTTTGTCTGTTTTCAGAGAAGACAACTGAGGCCAAGATGATGAAAGCCGGGGGAACAGAAATAGGAAAGACACTGGCAGAGAAGAGCCGGGGCCTATTTAGTGCAAATGACTGGCAGTGCAAAACGTATGTGCTTCATTCAGACTGCTGTCTGTTACTGTAGCAAAATATTGCCACTTACCAGACATTAAGATGTTGAACTTTTTCTAATTATGTGACAAGATACTGTGTCCTTTTAAGCCAAACATTTATTGATCTTACTGTAAGAATGTTGAAAGGGAAATTTTAAGTTGTATCTTTCCAGGGGTGTTCCCAGCTGTTGCTGTGGTAGAGTGTTTATGAGCTGATAACCAGAGATGGGCAGCATTGAAAGCTCTGTGGTCTATCTACTTCTTGCTACTAAGTAATTGCATAGTTTTACTTGGGGTTTTTGTTTGTCTCTTATAATATGAAAGTACCTTGGAAAGCATAAGTTGCTTTCTATAATAAATTATTTCATGTTAGATTTCTTAATATTGTTGCCTTTCAAGTTTAGTTTATTTTGTATTGATTTTTTCCAATCTCCACATTTTGTGCTGTGTAAATAAATCATACATATATGAAATAACACTGCATCAGAAAAGTGTCTTGTATAAAACTGTGGACACCTGTAGATAGACCTTGAGTCTGTAAGGTAAAATTGTCTACCAATAAACATAGGTCAAAGGATTTCTTAGAGGGCACTAAGAACAGTATTTTTTTTTAAATTTAGATTATTCATTAATGAGCATTACTTCATACTAATTTTTTACCAAAAATCTTCAATTAATATTTTTTTCAATGTTTGGGGCCTTCTAAATTGATGTTTTTTACAATTGTAGTTGCAGTAATGTGAATTGGGCCAGAAGATCAGAGTGTAACATGTGTAATACTCCAAAGTATGCTAAATTAGAAGAAAGAACAGGTAAGACACAGCCGCATTCTAATGCCTCAGTTATTACACTACCTTCTCAAGAGAGCACAGGAAAGAAGGAAACCTGTATTTTCTCCTTCAGTTTGTGTGTGTGTGAATGTTCTGTTTATGTAAGCCATACATGGCCTCAAACTCAGTGTATAATGAAGGATAGCTTTCACCTCTCTACTTCTGCCTCATCCTCCTGTGTGCTGCTGTGATAAGCATGTCCCAGCACATCTTATGTTATTTACAGGGTTTTTCCCCCTTAACACTCAATTTTTTTTCTTTATAATTTCATTTTACGAAATAGTGTTAGGCAGCCCTTCACTAGCATTTGGGGTTCTAGGATACTTTGATAGGGCCTTTCTGCCCACCTGGGTGGGTGGGTGCTAGTTGGTAAGGGTACTGCAGCAGTGTGCACCGAGTATGACAGAAAGGTATAGGATACTCCCCCTCCTCCCCTAGACATGGGCTCTCAGTGCAGCCTGGCTGTCCTGGACTTGCTTTGTAGACCAGGGTGGCCTCACAATCACAGAGATCCCGCCTGCTTCTGCCTCCCTGATTGCTAGGAGTACACACGTGCACTGCCACGCCTGTGGGTAAAGGATACTTTTAAAGGCATCCTGTTAAGCCTAAAATATATTCTTAACCTTATCCACATTTTAGAATTATTAGTGAAACTTCAAAAACACTGTGTTATGGAAATAACTATGTTCTGATTAGATTTAAAGCTCTTTAAAGAAGACAGACTCAAACATGGTACCATGAACACGGCAAGCACAGTCCATGGCTGGGTAGGTTACAGACCTAGGGCAAGCCTGATACAGTGGTTCTGTTGTTTCTGTATGTCAGTGGCAAACCTGTGGCAGAAAACAGTTTTCCCACTGCCAGCAATTAACCCAACCATTGATTATGTCACAAGTATGCAGCATGCCAGGCTCTTGAGTAGGTAAAACGACTTTCCTCATTGGCCTCTTTTCCCTAAGTGCACACCACTGTCCCTGTTTGGTTTCTGGAGATCAATCAGAGGTCTAGTGGCAGATAGAACTCTTGGATCAAGTCCTTCCAGGCTATTCTTTCTCCACTTGATCTATCAGTCCATCTATCTGTCTCTGTCTACACGTGTTTATTTTTAATTCTTGATGTGTGAGAGCCTTATTACCTAACATCCTAGGTGTTCTTATCATGGCTTGGATTCCACCTATAACTCCCACAAGCAGCTTTGCCTCCTGCAAGTGCTGCCTGTTACTTCCTCCTTCCTGTCAGTGCTCTGGGCTTCTCCCTGTTAGTCTGTATTCCATCTCCACTGGGTATGTGGACTCTTCAGAGGCCTTCCTTAGGCCTCTCTTAGATTGCTGTGTATTTCCTTCTAAAACCAAAATTTTAAAGTAACAAGAGATACACTGTAATACCCAGACTCGTGTGTCCAGATCAGATTTCTTTGTTCTACCTACACAGCTACTTGTCTTACAGTGTCGTGTAATTGTTGAACCCATCACATCCTAACTGAATCTGTGAGCCCCTCCTACGGCCTTACTTCTTGAAGAGCTCTGTGACTTGTGCTTAATGCTGCCCTCAGGAAGATTGCTCCTTGGGTCCATGCGCCCTAGCCCTTTGTTCATCCTAATCCTACCTTCAGTATATGTACTATCTGATAAATATATAAATTTAACTCCTGGTTCTTATAAACCAAGAGCTAGAAGAAATTACAAGGGAGAAAAAATTTCTTTTAAAACTTTGTCATAGCAGAAGATAAAGATGTTCTGCACGTGTATTTCATAAAGGACCTATCAAAGAAAAATTTTTAAGTTATAAAGATCTCTAAGTACTGCTGTGGCTTTACAACTAAAATAGATCTGACTTATTCGCTATCAGTTTTACTTGTAAAAGACAAGTAATTATTAGTTACAGAAATAACCGCCATTAATTAGTTTTTCATTTTCTGTTAGCTGGGAAAAATGTGATCACAATCATTTTGTTATTTGAGTTGTTACAGCAATCTATGCTCCTCTTTTTAAAGGATATGGAGGTGGTTTTAACGAAAGAGAAAATGTTGAATATATAGAAAGAGAAGAATCCGATGGGGAATATGATGAGGTAAGCTCTCAGTGGGTATTTGCAGACTAAATGTTAAGTTAGAGAAATTTAATAAATACCTAGAGTTCAGAAAAACTCTTCAGTGTGTGCATGGGATGCATACAGTAGAGGGAGTGCATGTGCCCGTGTGTGTGTGCCTGTAGAGACTGTAGGTTGAAACTGGTGTCTTCTTGTTTTAGGAGTTAGTGTCTCCTTTGCTTCATTGAACCTATAACTCATCGACCATTGGCTGGACTAGCTGACCAATGGGCATCCTCCATCTCCACCTGCAAGTGCAGGGATTACAGGCTCAAATTCCCACATCTGCCTTTCTAGATGGAAATGAATAGTTTTGAAAATAAAATAATTACCATGTTTTTAACCTATGGAAATCTTTTGAAATTTTTTTCTCTAGTTCGGACGTAAAAAGAAAAAATACAGGGGGAAGGCAGTTGGTCCTGCGTCCATATTAAAGGAAGTTGAAGATAAAGAATCAGAGGGAGAAGAAGAGGATGAGGATGAAGATCTGTCTAAATATAAGCTGGATGAGGTGATGTCCCCTGTCCATTCTTCCCTAATCTTACTTGAACTTTTCTGGAGCACAAGATGCTTTTGACACCTCACTCTCCTGCTCCCACCCAGCAGGGGAGTGAGGAGGACAGCTGTCACCTCGGTGTGAGTTTACAGTCCAGACACGGGGCACTTTGAAGTCTGATCTTAGAAGTCTTGGAATGCAAGTGTTTTTAAAAAACAAATGACATGTATTTACCTCGTAATTACTTATTTTTAATCCTCTAAGCCAAGCTCATAGAAGAGCTAGGTGCCTGATAATCAGTGTGATAAGTGGCACATTGAAGTGCTAGGTGCACACAACCAAGCAAGTGGTTTATTGTAATACAGAGAAAACAGTATTCTAAACTAAGGCTGGTGGTAATGGACCACGGACTCCGGACAGAGCTGAAACTTGCTGACGGTCTGTTTGGAGCATGTTGTGAGAACCAGGGGGTTCTGACCTTGCGTGGTTCTCCAGCCTCTTCTGTCAGACAGAGGGTCAACTCCCAAGTGGAAAATGAGCCTGCACGGAAATGTTTAGTGACAGACTTACCTGAAAATGTTCATGTATGATAAATATTCATCCTTTTGGTAGGCATTATTAATATGTAAATGTCTAAATAGAAAAAATTTTTATTAGGACGAGGATGAAGATGATGCTGATCTCTCAAAATATAATCTTGATGCAAGTGAAGAAGAAGATAGTAACAAAAAGAAAACCAACAGACGGAGTCGCTCAAAGTCCCGGTCGACTCACTCCAGGTCTTCATCACGCTCATCCTCCCCCTCCAGTTCAAGGTCCAGGTCCAGGTAAAGGGTGCAGGCCAAGGGTAACGCCAGTCAAAATGTCAGTATCTAACTTTTTACTTACAAACTTTATTTTACTATTTAATTTAAATAAGCTTTTTGTTTCAAGTATTTTAATCAAGTCTCCTTAGCTAGACTTTATCTTTGTACTCTGCATAGAAGTTGCTTGTTCTGTGTCACCCTCTTAGCTTTGTCTAGAGTAACTTAAATACAAAAAGCACTGTGTAAGAGATGTTTATCTATGTACTGTGTGTTCAGATATTGTCAAGTAAAATGGAGATTATTTCAGTATGTTAGAGGATTAGCTCTTAACATTTTTCTGGCTATTAATGATATTTGCACAACTTTTGATTATTTTGTGATTAATCTTCTGAATAAAGAAACAAATCCAGCCTTAGATGCTTACACATCTATAGAGTCTGGCATATTTAGTTGTTGTAAACATGTATTTGATAACATGACTAAAAGTAAGCAACACAAGCCGGGCGTGGTGGTGCACACCTTTAATCCCAGCCCTCAGGAAATAGAGGTAGGCAGATCTCTGTGAGTTTGAAAACAGCCAGGGCTGTTACACAGAAACCCTGTCTCAAACAAAACAAAACAAAAAAGCAACAATGCTTTGTACAGATCACAACTAATGGCCAATTATTTTTAGTCATATTTAGAATAAATGTGTTGCCAGCCATTTTTAGAGTAGTTCTGAGGACTGGGGAAATCTACCCCAGTGATAGAGCCTTATCCAGCATGTAAGGAGCCTTAGCTCAAGACTGAGTTTCTGTTCCTCCCCTACAAAAATAAAAATGTGATAGTCTCTCTTTGTGAGGACAAAGTGAAAATGGTGTCAGAGATGTCGTTTGTGGTTTTCAGAGCGTAAGTGTTGTGTTTCCCTCGGCTCCACAGTAGTGAAACTAATGGAGAGCACTAGGCTGTGTCTTTAGTTCTCTAGGACAAGCAAGTCAAGAGTGGGCATCGTAAGGAGTGTGGCAGTCAGGGAAGTAGTTGTCCACAGTGGAGAATTAAAATGTAAGCTGCAGCCCTGCATGGTGACCTGGTAGTGCTCTCTTCCTACAACCCAGAGACCTTTTGGTAATTTAATCGGGCTTGGAAAGTGGTCACTGAGTTTTTTCAAACCTAGTTTAAGCCTATAGTAAGAAGCTTTGTTTGAGTATTATTGCTTGGAAAATATGATTCTTGCATGGACACCTTTTTATGGGAAAAGTGCACTCTTAATAATTGTCTTTCTTTCAGTGTTCATATCACAAAGCTGAAAAATGTGGTCCTAGGGGAAAAAATGCTTCCATGTTGTTCCAGGTCCCGTTCAAGAAGCTCTTCCAGCTCGCAGTCAAGGTCTCACTCCGGTTCCAGAGAACATTCCAGATCCCGTGGTTCGAAATCAAGGTGAATGAGGTAGCACCTCTCTGTAAAGCAGAGAGGAACATCCTTACAGGCTGCAGGAGGCCCTGCCGCTTTCCCTCATGACTTGGCTTCTGTTTGTCAGCTGTGTGCGAGTGCTAGGGAGCTAACTCACTTGCCTCAGCTTATCTCACCACACAATGCTCCCATGGCGCAGTGCACCAAGACGCTCCCGTGGCTAAAGATGGGGCGGCTGTGCATCCATAGCAGAGATGTGTGTACTGTAGGAAGGTGAAGCCAAGCTACGCCATCGGATAGCCACTGTATTGATGTTACGTTTGCAGTTGTTAACTTAAACTTGACACAAATGAAAAGTTACTGCAGAAGACCAGCCAGCCTATTGTACAGCTTCAAAACATTTTGTTTTACAAGTAGATGTTTACAGAAACAGCTTTGCCAATTTTATCTCGGCTTCTAACGAGTGCTGTGTGTGTCTAGTCAATCTCCTTGACTTTAAAGTTATCTGTGTAACAAACATCCCTCTTAAAAGTAAGTCAAGTAGGATGTTAGCTAGGGTTTGATATAAGCAATGCCATGAACATTTCACTTGTGTTTAGTCAGATAGCAAAGGAAAATGGTAAAGAAGCATTTGAAACGCTAGTTTTTTACTTTCTTGAAAAAAATCTTCTGTACTTCATCAAAATATGCTGCCTTTATGTTAAGTCACTGTATTGTTGTCTACTGCAGGCGCGCAGCATTAATACGAAAGCCTCTAAAATCCCCCTGTGGGAATTCACATTGAAGTTTCCTAACAGCTCTGGAGAAAGGTTCATTGACTTGAGCCCATTCTAGCGTTTGAGGGCAGCTACCGTTGAGTCCCACTGAGGAGAAGAGTGATGGTACACTCACTGAGCCAGTGCACAGTAGCGCAAAGGTGCTTTCTTATGTGTATTAACGTGTTGGTGCTCACTTCAAACCCTTGCGTCTTGGTGTGGGCCCTTTGGGAACTGAAGGACTGAGGCTCACGGAGCAGCCTTCATATCCTTCCCAAACATTGTAATTGCTTACAACTTTCCAAAGAAGTCTCCTTTTGGGCTTTCTCATTTTATTTTAAGCCCAAAGATGATTTTTTGGGAAGTTTGAGCTAACTTACTTAAACTAAAAATGTAGATGAAGATAAATTTGCATTTTAAATTGCACATTACTTCCACCTAAAACATGAATATTACCACTTCATAGCACAAGTCTAAGCACAAGTCAAGTTTTAAAGTTGGCATTTTCCTTAACTACTTCGCAGTGTGGTGTTCTTTTTATGGTCCATGTCCTTCAGCTCTCTGTAGCACCTTACCTGTAAGAAGTTAAGTTCATTGTCCTCAGCAAGCTTTACATAAATAACATGGATTTACCCCACAAACGGAAGGACCTATTTTCTGACTATGAAGTCACAGAATTGAAGTTACCTCTTGATTTCACTATTTATATACTTTAAATTGGAAAGCTATAAGCAGTTATAAAAATATTCTGTCTTAATTCAGTAAACTTCTTTTTAATTGCCATGGGGTAAATAGAGTTTTCTTAAACATGAAATTAAAATGCTTATGCGTAAATAGAACATGTTCATGGTTGACCCAGAAGCCTTCTGCTGAGTAAGCAGTAAGTATTCCCTCTTATAAAATCCTCATAGTCACAACCCTGTTTGCTTTGGGGAACTGAGCAGTCTTCACTTCTGCCTTTAATGAAACGTCTGCTTTGTCTCTCAATCAATGAAGATCCAGCTCCAGGTCCCACAGGGGCTCTTCCTCCCCACGAAAAAGATCTTACTCGAGTTCTTCATCATCTCCTGAGAGAGACAGGAAGAGGAGTCGCTCTAGACCTTCTTCACCCGCTGTTCGCAAAAAAAGACGAACGAGATCACGGTCACCCGAAAGGTTTGGGTTTCTGTAGAATAAGGATGGGTGTTCTTACGTGTGTTTCATAGGTGGACTTTCTAGGCAAGGGCTAGAGTTCTTTCTCCTTTGTTCCTTTAATTATATTTTTTATCTTTAAATGTCAGAATTCAGATTACTTTGTTTAGCTTGCTTATTAGCTTTAGAAAAAATTAACAGGACAGACTATTCTCTGATCATTTTATTGTTTGATTTTTATTACCATGTATATTATTATAGCCAACTCTCGGTTATTTTGGTGCTTTTAAAGACTGAAACCCAAAAGCTGTATGTTGAAATAATTTACCTGTGTTTGTTTGTTTGTTTTTTTTTAAATTAAATATTAGAAATGGTAGGGATCCTAGGGTACCTGATTAGGAATAACTTGCAGAATTGTTGGGATCTGTCCTCATGTAAATACGTGCACGGGCGTTTCCTTAGTAACTGACTTACATCGAAATTTCCTTTACATGGAAATTAAGTTTGTAGTTAGCACTTTTTTATCTTACATTCCAGATCCACTTCTCTCTTTTGAGGAGGACCTTCTCTGGGTCCTTGTGTCTAGAGTACATCCTCTGCAACAGACTTGATTATTTGGTTTCACTAATTGTTCTTGGTTCTCAATGTCATAAGTAATGATTTGTGACTTCATTTGTAACCTTGGCCAATTTTCCGTATCCTCTCAGCTTGTGAAAGAAAAGAGTAACAGTTAGAGTCTGGTGACAGCTAGGTTCAGAGGGTAGACTGCTATTCCTACTCTCTCAGGTTAGATGATGCCCAGTCTTCTGCCTGTGCACTGTGTATAGGAAGGTTACTCTGTCCTGAGTGAATTCATTGTTGACTCCTTAACCACTTCTGCAGATTCTTATCTTAGCCACATATAACCCCCTAGTTTGTTGTCATCTCAACTTAATGCACATGTTCTTTATTCCATAAGCCAGGTGATTGGTGAAAACATTAAACAACCCTGAGCCCAGGGCCAACCCCTACGGAACACCTCCACTTTGCCCAGGTTGATACTGACTTACTCATATTGGCTGCATGACTCTAGCACTTTAACTAACTGTACAGTCACCTTATGTGATCTAGACTTCCAAAACTACATTGCTTTGAATGTACTTTCTCATGCACTCAGAAGCCTTGCTGTGTTACATAGAGACCTGGTGTGCTCTCTGTGGTACAGCTGACATTGATTTTATTACACACCTTCTTTGTACATGTATATGATTATGGGCTTTTCCCTCATTTACCTTGAATAATTGAGAGGTGGCTATATTTGAAATGAGTGTGTATTCTTAAATTGTAGAGAGTGTTGAGTTAAAATCACACCAATTCTGGGCTCACATCCAAAAGTATGTGTAAGCTACCTTAGGTTTTATACTCCTGTAAGCATCAAGGTCCCTAGTGTTTGCTCTGCTGTTCTTGGTGTTTGCAGTCTTAGGAACAGAAGCTTCGTTTAGTGCTGTTGACAGACCGTGCTGCCCTCTTATGTCTTACAGGCACCACAGGTCGTCTTCCGGATCAACCCATTCTGGTTCCCGTTCAAGTTCAAAAAAGAAATGATGTATTAAAATTAACATCTTTAAAAAACACATTGAGTACAGTGCATGAAGCATATTTTTTAGGACATTGATGTCTCATTTGGTCAGAAGTGCTCCATCTGCTAGTAGAGGTGCATGCCTTTATTGCTTTTCAAAAGAATACAACTGTTTGTGAAATTGAAAGTACATTGCATTTTAAGCCATACTGTTCCCCCAGTATGATGAATTCTCTGTTCATTATTTACAACCATCTGCTTCGTTTAAAGCCATCATAGCTGTAACAGAGTACATTGTTTCCTAAGTTAGATCCTTGTCCTTTTCATTCCTAAATGTCTTATTGACAGAGACGGGTTGCCTGGCCTTGCCTGGACTTCAGACACATGGCAAGGCCAGTTAAACTAGTTGGAGGAACCAATTCTTGTTCCTGTGGGAGGAGTAGGCAACCCGGTCATGTTGATCACCTGTGCCAGTAGGTTCTTACCAGAAGTTAACTACAAAGCTGCAAAGCTGACAACTGGGAACTGTAGTTTCTCTGTGCTGAAGGTGCCTTAGACTCCGTGTCTCTCCTGTCAGCTTCACACCACGACTAATGCAGGAACATCGCGGGGGGAGGGAAAGGTCATCCGCATCTTACTTCAGATGTCTGAGAGACAAGTCTTAAGAAATGTGGGTATCCTTTAAATCTAGTTACCAAATATTGTACTTGATTGACAAAGGTTTTAAAAAGGACGAATCATAGTTAATGAGCAAATGGAAGAAAGCTTTTGAAACCTATTCTCAGTGACAGGCTGACAGAGACATGAATTTAAGTGAACATTTGCCTTGAGATGTCTGATTTTCAACGCTGTAGATATTGAAGTAACAAGAATTCTTATATTTGCATGATTTAAGCAAAATCATTTTCTCCTCACCTGAAAAAACATATGGCTTAAAATGCTTCCAGAGTTTTATTTCTCAAATTAAAATCTGGTCACTTGAGATCCATTTTGTTCTCTGGTTTAGAAGTTCAAAGGTTTCTCTTAACAATCTCTTCCGCAGCAAAGCAAGGTAAGTATCTAAGGGACCGACAGTTGTGCTGGGCTCCTTGTTAGGGAGTTATTTTTCCTGTTTCTCCTCCTTTAGTATTTGTCTTCTGCAGTTTAAATAAGTAAAGCATTCTAAGATGTCTAGTAGACAGATCAAACAAAATGTTTTTATTTTAAAGTGAGTGTTTTTCTCCTCAACTGAACTAAAGATGAAAACAAAATACCGTACGTAGAAATATTTTGGTAATATTTTTACAAGCTTTCCTGTGTTTTGTTTTTGTCTTATTTTCCTTGCTACATTTACTGTAGGTTGCACATGAACTCTTATTCTCTTGTAATTGTGCCTCAGACTTCTCAAAAGTCGACTTTCTGAGTTGCCCAGCTCTTCTAGATCCAACGTGTTAGCCTTGGTTTGTTCTTGTGCTTTCTGTATTTAAAACTTGGGCTGTACTAGGCAAATACAAGATTATAAATTTAGTTAATAGGAGTTTACAAACAGTTCAGATGATTATGATTTGATTTGGTTTAATTGAGCTGTAGACAAATGTAAATAAAATCTGTGAGTCAAGCATCAAGTGTTGTTTATTAGAAGTAAACTAGAAAGTTTTAAGCTCTGATCGAATGTTCTAAACTCATAATGTCTTTTTTTTTTTTTTTTTTACTGTTCACTTTGTTGTGCTCCCTTTCAGACATAACAAACAAGGTGACAGCTTGGAGTGCTTGAGCTTTTCATGTGTGTGCTTGCTGCCGGGAACATCCCATACCTCACTCCCTAGGGTCAGTTAGGAGAGTCACAGTGGTCTTTAAGTTCCTTATGATTCCAGTGGCATCCAGAACAACTGTCAGTACAAGGCAGCTGGAAAGATGATTGGGCATTTGCTGCCATTCTGTGTCCCTTTGCTGCCTGGTGCTCAGGCCACCTACTAGGGCCTAAGAAGGGCTCTGTGGCCTACTTTTGGGTTTTGTTGCTGTTGTTTATTTTGTTTTTTTCTAAGATAAGAATGCCATCATGGCTTTCTTAACCTGGAAGTTGTATTATTTTGGGAAAATAGAGAACACTTTTTCTTGAGTTGGTTTTATTTGTTGTTGGTGTATGTGATATGTGGGGTGGGATACACATGCCATGTGTGGAAGTGGAGGTCAGGGAGCACCTTTGTGAGGTTCATTCACTCCACCTGCGTGGCGGCTCCAGGGCATCAGTCTCACATTGTTGGGTGGCCAGCACTTGTACCCACTGAATCATCTCCAGGCAGACTACACAGGTCATGCAAGGTTAAAGCACAACACAATGAAAAGCTTGTTTGCAGGAATCAGAGGAGCCAAGTCTGTAATGACAGATTTTGGTATTAGGTCTTATTTTAAAGAAGAACAACAAAAAAAAAGTCAGCAACAACAACAAAAAAACCAAAGCAAAACAGATCAACTTCTACATTTGGTAAACCAATTGTTCAAATATTTTTTAGCATAGTAACTTGATGAAGAAGCTGTGGGTGGGCGCTTTTGGGATAGCTGTTTATACAAATGTTGCAAAGGTTATATATACTTAAACTGCCTCCCCATTTCCAGTATTTGTTAACATTGTGGATCCATGCATTTCTTAAAACTAAGGAATAATGCTGGTATGGTGTTTATGTCTTGTTGTTGTTGTTTGCTTTTTTCCGACAGTGTTCATACATATATGTAAGGGTCTTCGTCATACCCACAAGGCCCTTGGGACCCTGGTGACATGAGCCACTCCCACCTTCATATCCTCTTTTTAACCCAGAGTCCAGTCAGTGCTGCCTGCATGAGCATGGGCAGCCTACCAGCCACTAAACACTGAAGAAGATGACTCCCTGTTCTAGTCTCTACTGATTTCTTTTGTTGTGCTAAAACAATCTGAACAAAAGCAACTTAAAGGATAAGGACTCTATTCCATCTTATACTTCCAGGCCATGTTTCATCAGTGAAGGAGGGAGGCCAGGAACCTGAAGGCAGCACTGCTTGCTCATGCTTGCAGCATTAATAACTCAAAGCCAGGGAAACACAGCCGGAGTCATGGAGGCTACCACTTGCTACGTGTCTTGCCAACTGGTCCCATGCTCCGCTAGCTTTCTTATACAGGCCAGGCCTACCTGTCTAGAGATAGTACCCTCCACAGTGGCCTCTCACCTCAGCCATTAAGACAGGCTCTCACAGACATTGCAGTTGTCAGTACAGATCTGGGCAATTGTTCAGTTGAGATGATCTCTTACCAGGTGACTCAGTGTATCAAGGTGACAAGAAAAAATAACCAGGACTTCACTCCCCTGGCTACCATGAAATTCTGGCTTTTCATTTGTCCCCGAACCTAGTCTAGATACACTAAAAATAATACCTTCTTAATCTCCAGTGTCATAGTTTGTCACTCTTGTCTTTGATAACTTGGCAGCCTTGAAGGAGTCTGCCCAGGTCATACAGTTGTTATCTCTGAAGAGACCAGGACTAGGGCAAAGAAAACCATTTAATTGGGACTGACTTACAGGTTCAGAGGTTTACCCCATTATGATGGGAAGTGTGGCAGTACACAGACAGGGTGCTGGAAAAGAAACCAAGACTTTACATCTGGATCAACAGGCAGCAGGAAGAGAGACAGTGTTCCTCTCTTAAGCATCAAAACTGCAACATCCAGCCCCGGTGACTCTAACAAGGCTATAGCCCCAATCATGCCACTCCTGTAAGTCTAAGAGGGCCATTTTTATTAAAGCCACCCCACGTAGCTATTTGCTACCCCACTGGGATTCCTTAGCGAGGAGCCCCTGGCCTGGGGAATGCAGGACTGGAGGTTGGGGGGGGGTGGAGTATGTCCTGTAGCTGGTAAGGACTGGGGGTGCTAGGAGAGCCTAGAGGCCAGGTCTGCATGTTAAGAAGTGCCTCTGGCTTGGCAAGGGTCTGAAACTCAACCTTAGCCTCAGCTTTTAGTTAGGGCAGTTTGATTTTTAATATCCTAATAAGTGTAGGATATTAAAGTAAAGGAATGGGAAATACAAAATCCGCTCTCGAATTCTTCCTAGGAAAGACTTGTTTTTCCATTTGGTCTTTGCTTCATTTGCCCACACTTGTTACTTATTTTGCTGCTTACATGGATTTATATCACTGAGCACTTCTACAGGTTGCCTGTGTTTCCACTGAAAGGCCTCCCTTTTCCAACGGAAAGTAGATGGAAGATTAGATGGTGTGGTGCAAGGCAGGCCATGTGTATGCCATGAAAATACAAATCAGAAGTGTAGGTGGGGTACCAACTATTAGAGAGCTAAAAAATTCACCACTGGGTCTGACCAAAGACTTAAATATCCTTTTGTCATTGAGTTTTAATGGCATAGGGCAACATGCTCATGAATATGCTTAATGTTTAATTTACAAGCATAATCTGGTGGGGCTTGTATGTGCTAGTAAAGTTCCTAACTGCCATGCTGCTGAAGAGAGAAGCTAAAGCACACTTGTGCAAAATGCTTGTATGGTGTAGTGTGTCTCGTCTTGAAGGTAAGCTAGTTTATACACTGAACCCAAAACAGACATTAAATGGAATAAAAAGTTAATGAGCCTGTGAAAGGGATGTGTACTCCACTGAAAAGAAACACAGTGAAGTTATTAAAGCCAAACAGTATCAATAGAGGTAATGAACAAACACCACAGGTAGAACTGCACCTGTCTACTTATACTGAATGGAAACACGCTCTTACCAAGAGTAAACAAAATACAAGTAAAAAGTGAGTTGGCTTCTGAAGTGTACATGAAAGCTGTGAGTAATGAGTAAGATCAACGAATTGAAAGCCTTTGTTAGTGCGCCTAGGTGTCTTCAGAATATAAAACAAAAATGAGCTGCAAAGGCGAAATGAGCACAGGTTTCTTATAATTGATGTGATTAAGTAAAATAACAAGACTTGAAAACTCTGACCAACTGATCTGGCCCAGGATATTAAGGAACATTGTAAAAGGACCAACATGGCCATTTCAAGTCCATATTTATGACTAGAAACTGTCTTTTTGTCTTTGTGACAAAATACCGTCACAATAGCTTTAAAGGATGGGTTAATTTGGCTTGCAGGGTTCAGTTTATAATCAAAACAGCTAGTTGAGAATCAGCAGACAGCCACCATGCATGCTGGCACTAGGTTCTCTTTCTCACGGTCGAGATCCTGGTTCAGCAAATTGTCCCACCCATAATTAGGATGAGTCTTTTCCCATCAGTTAATGTAATCAGGATAATCCCCAACAGTCATGTCCACAAGTACCCTTTACCCAAGTGGGTCTAGAGTCTGCAGAGTTGACAACACAAATACCATAGCATGCCATATTTAGACCGTGCTACATACCATAAAAATATACATAAAATTCAAGGGCACTTTAGCTATGCTAGCAGAAATCAAAATAATTACTTAAGTAATCAAGGCAGTGGTTAGTGACTTGAGTTCAAATAAATCTTGTTTAATCAGAACTGTGTCAATCTAAACGGTTGGCAGTTGCCTGTGCTTGTGCAAAATATGAGCTATATACAATGAATATTTCTGGGCTTTTGCATTGGATGTTTGTACCCACCTTAGAAATACATTCAAACTGAACATGAAGATAATGGGAAAGACTCCAAGCCCAAGGGAAGGTTGCAAAGAGTACACTTTGCTATGTCCTCATCAGTTTTCCTCATATGTGTAGTACATATGTAATGTCTAAGAAACCAGGTTTTGAGTTCCACTAATTTACAGTTATGTTATCTTTCTAGTCCAGGACCCAATCAAGGATACTCTTCTGACTTGAGACAGTTTATTGCTTCTGTAGAATAATCTTCACTTTTGGTTTGTAATTTCCTTTCTCTGATTAGACTAGGATTATAGGTTTTCAGAAAAAAAATGCTACAAGAGTGTTTTTTCTCATCTCATAAAGTGCATGATATATGCACACAACAGCTCAATTAGCCTTTGCATGAGTGATTGTGTTAGCATTCTCCATTATGAAGTGATTTTTCACTGTGTTTGGAATTAATGGTTTCTGGCATGCACTGATGAACAGGGTCACTTTTCTGATGGTGTTATCTGCATATGTGGTCTTGTGTATTCCATCACTTGTGAATATGTCAATGTACATCTATTTACCTTATACATGGGTTATAATTCAATACTACCCTGTATTTTTTATTAAAATTGTTGAGCATTGGCACTTGTGTCCCCTTGACACGCTCCATCCTATCTTTACACACTGGTGCACATGCCACAGTCATGGAGTACCCATCTTTCCAAAATCCCCACTGATCCCGCTAAAGAGCACCTACTTGCAACCAAGCTACACCAGTGAAATAAGTATTTAATGAACTTAAGTGTAGAGAAAAATGTTTTGCTACTAATGATGCTAGTTGTGCCTGTTAAAATGAAACCATTATGTCACCCTTTGAGCTGGGCCTGGTTGCACAACCCTTGGTTATGGCCACTTGAGATATTAAAGCAACAGACTTGGAAATTGAAAGCCTACCTGAGATGGATAGCTCAGCAACAGATCACTTGCCTAATGTGTGTAAGATTTGAGGCACCGAATTCATCCCCAGTATTTGAAAGTTAAGATGTGACTATTAACAAGAAAGAAAGAAAAAAAACCCTCAAAAGTAAGTTTCATTTACGAATTCAGACACCACCTTACACAGAATTTCTCAAAACCCCCAAAGGAAAAGGTGAAGTACAGGGCAGGTAGATGAGGAGAGGCAGTTTCTACAGGTGAGGACAATGCTCATCCAATAGAGAAATCCTCATTGGACAGAGGACAATGTCTTTCAATGCAGAGGCACCATAAAATATATCTCACAGGTTAAACTTCTTAACACTAGAAAAGCAGAATCACATTTTTTAAAAGGAGAATTATCTTCATAATGTAAAAGAAAATGCCCCAGTCTCTTCATGTTAGTTAATTTGGAAGTAAAATACAGGTTGAAAAAAATGTTTATTATATAAGGAGTTTATTAAATGAGTATTGGAAGAGAGGGAAAGGAGGAGGTGGGGTGCCCCAGAGAGAGACACAAAGATAGGGAGAGAGAAAGAGAGGTTAAGAGTGCAGGTTGAAAGGTTTAAGTGCTCTTTAAACTCGCTTAATGTTTAAATTGTATAAAATCAAGGCACTTTTTAAAAAGAGAAATTTAACCAAGTCGTGGCTAAAGGGATTGAGTAAGCAAATGTGTGTGAGGCCTGTCTTGAAGGTAGAGTTAGTATTACTGGAAGATGGAAGAATGGTCTGTGGTTAGTAAGCAGGCCTGGATAGGCAGCTTGGAGGTCTGTTTGATCATTGCCAGTGTTGCAGGCAAAGCCTGTGCTGTAAAGAAGTCTGGGAGGCATCAGCCCAGATCAGCCACTCACTAGTGGAGACTGACCACATGAAAGAGCCCCATAAATACACCAGCATGTGTTGCTAAAACAGTTTCTGTTAGCAAAGTATGGAAATCTATTATTTTCTCATTGTTGTTACAAAATAACAAAAGCAACAGTTAGAAAGGGCCTGTTGATTGGCAGGTTGAAGGGATACAATTATGGAAGTTAAGGCAACAGAAGCTGGAGGTGCCTGGTCACATTGCAGCCAGAGGAGTGCTGGTGCTCAGGGGCTTTCTTCTTTTCTCTTAGGCCAGGGCCCCAGGCCATGCGCAGAATTATACTGCCTATACGCAACGTGGTCTTTCCTTCTTCTAACTCCTCTAGAAACACCGCCAGAGACATACTCGGATTATTTTTCCTAGGTGCCTCTAAGTGCAGTCAAGTAAAGAAGATGAACCCTAACAAGTTTAGCCCTCTTCAACTTGACATCCAAGCACATTGCGTCATAACATTTCCATCCCTGTCTTCTAAACCCTCGTGTTCATCTTATAATGCAAAGTACATTTAGTTATTAAGAGTCCCCAGTCTCAAGCGCTACAGGGTTGCACAAATGCCCTTTCTGCTCGGAGACTCAAGACAGTGATTTGTGAGCCCTTACAAAACCAAAACAAATATTTCCAATATTTAGCACGAACTAAACTTAGAATTTAAGGGGTGGGGGATGGAATGGGAAAACTGGACAAAAGTGAGACCAAAACCCAGCAGGGCAAACACTGAATCTGAGTTTCCCATCTAGCATTTGAGGCATTTGTCTTCATCTGGCCTCCAACAGGATTGGCAGACCCACCTACAGTTCTGCCCCCTCCAGCACCCAGCTTTGGGCCCATCTTTAGGTAATCTCAGTTATGATGGCCCCACTTCTCAGAGCCGCCTTTCTGAATCAGTTACCTTTCATTGTTATTACAGATTACTCGACAAAAGCAATGCAAGTGTTTGTCTTACAGTTTGGAGTGGGGTTGAGGAAACAAGCCATCGTGCACTTCAGTCATCCTGGCAAATGTGCAAGGCAACTAGCTCATCACATCACATCCCCAGTCAGGAGGCAGATCAATGCTCAGTGATCAGCTGGTTTCCTCCTCCTGCTTTTCCCAGTGAGTGCAGCTGCCCATGCCCAGAGTGAGAGTTCCATCCCTGGTCAATCCTTTCTGCAAACACCTTTACAGACACATCCAAAGATGTGTCTCTTAGATGAATAAATCCAGCCAATTTGACAGTGAAGATAAACTGCCAAATAATCTAAACATTCAAAATTAATTGGTTAGATTATTAGCATTTAAAAAGGATGAATGATTTCCATGTGTGTTGACCAAAAGGGGTGATCAAAATATGCTGCAGGGGTACTCCTAGTCACATTAGAAAAGAGTACAGTGTTCTGTTCTAATCTAGATTTATAGTTCAAACATACATTTAAATCTTGGTTCATTCTATGTGTGCTGAAGATCATTTTATTTTTATTTCCATACAAGTAGATAACCTGTTTTTATTTGGGGGGCGGAGTTCAGACAAGATCTTGCCACGTGGCTTTCACCAGTGTCCTTCTACTCATGGGCATTTTCCTGCCTCTGCATCACAACTGCTGAGATCACAGTTGTACACCACCATAATTTAGCTTCATAACTGCATTTCTGAAGACTTTTTCATAACACTTGTGACAAAAACAATTGATTCTATAAATATGTAGTGTGTGTATATGCAATAAGGAGTCCATATGGCTACATTATATGTATAATTCTAGAACAGTCTCTTTCACTGACCTTTGTCTTAGTTCTTTCCATGTGAGTGTTGTGTAAGCTCTACTTCCAAAACCATCACAAGATTTGATGCTTGCATTTTAGAAAGGACACGTTAAAAACAGCAATGTCTCTCTCTGCCGATATCACCCTGCCTTGAAGATCTCAATAAATGTTAGTTTTTAAATAACAAAACCTAAATTCTGCTAAAGTATTAATCTCAATAGGAAGCGTTCAGAAGCATGCAGAAATCGAAGAGGTGATTTGAAAAGAAACAGGGCAGCCTGGAACTAAGG